>NC_064641.1:401201085-401836085 GCF_023864345.2 Schistocerca serialis cubense | reverse complement strand
ATATGTACAGTTGTGATTACATAAACTTCCCCGCGAATAAACTGATGATATTCTTGTCTGTTCTGCAGCCAGATCATTCACATATCTAGAAACTACCTGTTATCGGTGCAACTCGATGCCATCTCCAGATGAAAAATGTATTTGCTAATACTGACAGAACTGTTTTATGCCGTGAACGGCGCCCTTTTGTACGGCGCGGAAGACCCATCACGCGTGCACCAGACGTCATCGCTGCTGCCCTACTAACGCAGATGAAAGGTGAAAACTGACAGAAACGACGAATGTCTTTTGAGTGCCTCGGTCAGTCTTATCTTCCACCAAATCAAAGACGGTTGTTCTTTAATGTGTGATTAAGCAGAATACCACATTTTAGTTAAGGTACCTAGCTTGTGAATCCATTTCAAAAAATAAATTTTTGCCTTGTTCTTAAATCGATTTTTAGAGCCTTTTGAAGAAAATGGTGGTTGAAAGAACTGAGGTGGGCATTTCGAAATTGTGTACAAAATTGGCTTAAGGATCTCTCAGAGATCGTCGAGACCCATGTTCCCGCTGCTTCACATGTCAGTGTTGTTATCAGAAGGACATACTGTACAACTGATAGCCAAGTTGACAGACCTTTTAGAAGGTATGCTTTTCGATGCTTTTACCCCTTATATTTCTTTGTTATGGAGCATTTTCTACATTGTAAACTTTTTTGTAGTTTGAGTTGCTGCTGTTTTATCATTCTCGGAATCTATTGTGCCTTTAATTGGTTCTGATGTGAGGCAGTTCTAGAGTTGCTAGGGATATAACCTAGGTTTAATATGAAACAAACAGTGTTTGCAATTGATTCCATGAGTGTGGCCGAAGCTGAAAAGTGGCTACTTGAGGAAGACGCCGGAATAGTAACGACAAACAAGAAAAGGGAGAGATAAGGCGAGAAACATGTAAATCAAGAAGATTACGCATATATCAAATATAACTTTGAATAGACTGTACCGAGAATTAAATTTTTTGATATATTATTTTATGCACAAAATGGTCTATTTGAGTTAGAGGCCTGAATTTTTTTGGGATGTTTCAGGGTAGCATTTGAAGGAAAGTAGAGTAGATCCACTAACGTATTGTCAGCTGGAGGGAAAATAGTGATTAATTATAAAAAGTAGGCGTAATTATGGTTATCAGATTTAAATGATGATGGGACGGGTACGGTTGTCTTCTTCGAAGAGTCCTGTGCTGGAATAGCAGGTTTTTCCATGTTGTTGACACGCGTTTGTTTTGACGAGGACTGGCTGCATAGCGTTGCTTGTCTTCAGGAGTTGCCGTTGTTTTCTAGCATTGATCTTGTCAGTTTCTGTTATCCGCCTCAGCTGGTCGAAGCGCTGAATACATTCCCGAACATTGCTACGAGATTCTGGATCATTTTATGCAGTAGTTTCCCAGTTATCAGCTACAATTTGACATCTTTTCCTTTCGTCCTTTAGTAAATCTTTGTATCGTTTCTGTGCTCTTCCTAGTTTTCTTTGATCATACTTTAGCTGGCAATACATAATTTGTTTTGGTAAGTGGGATTCAGGCTTACCACCATTGTGGCCCGTCCAACGGAGTTGATGCTTGATGATCACATCTTCAACGCTGGTACAGTTTCCTTCTTCCAGAACATGATGTTAATGTGCCGGTCTTGCCATTTCACGGATCCTTCTCAGGAAGCGCTGATGGTACTTTTCCATACATCCTATCTGTCTTTTGTAAGTAGTCTATGCTTTGCACCCGTACGTGAGAGGTCGTATATTAGTAGTCTGGCATACATGGAACTTGGTCTTCATGCTGATGTTATGTTTATCAAAGACCCTTTCCTGAACACGACCAAAAGCTGTACTGGCACACTTGAGAGGATATTGTATTTCAGCATCAGTATATTATGTCACTTAACATAGCATCCCAAAACAATTGCATATGATTTAAGAGAAGGAACCACCCTTATGACTTTTCCACATCATAGCGGCATACGTCATACTAACAAAACAGGGTGAAGGTTGCTGCAAGATCCCACCCAGTGGTGCCGTATTTGCGGGGTAAATTAACTGAAAAGAGCACACAAATTACTATTAGCGCTCCAATTTGAGTCATAAAATAAAAGGAACACAATATTTGGTACATCGTTTTCAAACGTCAGACACGACCAACCTACATCGAAACGTGTACGGTGGGGCAGCCGATCACGCACGAGCACTGTCACATTTTATCCACCCAAGCAGTATGTTCCATCGCTTAGGCACATTCAAGTATCATTGCAATGCAACTTGGACAATGGAAGCTCAACATTACACTGACGAGGTCTATGAGTGCAATGTACAGAGGATGTTGTTGTTCATTACACATCTCCTGCATTTGTCTGGCACAGAAAATCATATCTGTGGTATTGCGTTTAGATAGAAATCCATATTGTGTTTCAGATAAACAAATTTCAGCGAGAGTCATCAGGCGGTTGGATAGCAATTGAGCAATAGCAGAGAAAAGGGACATTCCACGGTAGTTACCGCAGTCAGTTCTGTCACCTTTTTTGAAGAGGAATGGTTTCGCTGCTCCATATTTTGACAATGATAATTAGTGTAAGTTCAGCGAGGATACGTCCATCTTCTTTGAAATATTCAGTAGGGATTACACCTGATTTGGCGGCTTTCTTGTTATTTGAATTGTTCCATAGTTTTCTCAACTTCTTATACAAAAGGGACCTCACCAAGATTATGTTTTATAGGTTATTGCGCAATTGTGGGAAGCGGTGTTTCACTGATCTCCAGGTATTTATTCAAGAGTTCATGGAAATCGTCCTTCCATCGAATGTTAATGGAATTGAAGCCCTTCAGTAGGGTTGAGCTATCCCTAGATGTTTGTGGGTTTAGACCTTGACTTATTGGCCCATATGTAGTTCTCTCAATGTTAATTAAAGTTTGAGTGTTTTTCATTTCTTCCAGATGTTGCATTTCTTGATATATCACTGACCACAAGTTGTTTTTCTGATCACGAGTTTTTCTGTTCTTCCGCCTTCGCTTCTTGATATTTTCTTTTGTTGATGATTAACTAAGGATTTCCCTGCCAAGCCTGATGTGCCTATCTGGTTTTGTTTTGTAGCACCTGAATTTCTTGAGAATTTTCTTCAAGCCTTTCTTGGTATTTGTGTTGGAGCATCCAACTGATTCTTCAGCTGTTGACACTATTGCAGCCTTTAGTGTAACCCAGTGTTTTTCAGTGCTTTCAGGATATTTATCCGGTAGCCTTTCATTCAAGAGTTTCTGGAATTTTTCTTTATTGCTTCTATCCTTAAGACAATCCGCGTTCACTTTGGATCTTATAAGATTTCTCTGTTTCCTACGTTGTAAGTGAATGTGGAGGGTCATCACAGACCGTATCAGTCGGTGGTCCGTCGGGCAGCCATCAGCGCTTGTTAATGCTTTCGTAAAAATGACATCCCTTTGGTCTCTGGCGCACACAATTACATAATCAATTATGCACCAGTGTTTTGATTGTGGATATTGCCATGAGGTTTTAAATTGATACTTCTGCCTAAAGATAGTTATCACCAAGTTGTGCTCTTGTATTATGTGAGCAGAAGAGTTCTGTTACAACTGCACTGCCCTATCCCCTCTTTTCCAATTACTTTGAATCTCTACCAACTGGTGCACTGAAGTCACTCAAGAGAATGATTTTGTGAGCTTGGAGCATTCTTCTTAGAAGTATTTCCATTTGGGATAAGGAGGCTTACGTTTCATCGTCTCCACAAGTGAGGATCGGGGAGTACGCACTTATGAGTGTAACGCACTGGTTATTGGCGAATTTCAGGTGTGGACTAATGAGTCTTTCGCACAAGCCAGAAGGTAGTCGATGAAGGTGAGGAAAAAGTTCGTTTGTAATAGCAAAGCCGACACCACTAATTTTTTTTTGCTTTCCAGCTTTCCAAAAGAAAATGCAGCTACCTCCTAGTTCTTTGATTTGTCTTTCGCCTGGTCTTCTAGTTTCAGTGAGTTCAGCAATGTTGATCTTAATTCTTTGAAGTTCACGAGGAACAATAGCAGTTCGCCTTTCTGATCCATTTACCGTATCATTAATCATTACAACTCGAATGTTCCAAGAAACAAAGTTCATCTTAATTTTCTGTCAACCGTACGTTGTGTACCCACTGAGTGCGGCTCCCCACTCGGGTTAAAATTTAGGCTAACTGTGTTTAGGGCACCTGTTATATCCCCCTCCCGATCCGGGATGAGCAGAGTGGCTCCTGAAAAGGCCTGCTCAGTCACGAATGCAGCACACTACTTGCTTTACAACCTCTTCTCAAGCGAAGCGGCGATCATACATTCGTCACCCATGTGCCCGTTCGTCACTAGGAGCTCCAGGCTATACAATACTGCTCCCGTCATAGCTCCTTGGTGGCTGCATGATTTCTTGTGCTATGTTCTTTAGATGACGCCTGTGCGTTATATCGTTTACTGTGGGAATGCTGCTGCACAACAAAAACAGTCATACATTTCCCGACAGAATGACGTCTTTCCTTCTGGAATGTTTAGTACAAGAGAAAGGCTTGGGATATTACTATTAGGAATACTGAAGAACTGGATACAACCCATCAGCTTTGGGCGTTGACTTCACAAGTTACCACAGATGAACCATTTAAAAGCATAGACGAATGTTGAGAAACAAACGTTTGAAGTACAGAGAAAACAGGTCATGCACATGTATCTATAGATCCATCTTTCGAACGTAATGTGACATATATCGCTCTTTTCACAGTAGTAAACCATAGCATAAAACGATATACGTGTCACTGGCATGGAGTACCTAAGTTGATACATATACAAATTTTATAAATGTCGGTTTTTTCACTTCCGCTGTACTACTATCAGCTGAAGAATATGGTACTGGTACTAGTACTAGCGAAGGCGGAAATATCGACAGACGAAAAATTTGTATCTTGTACTTCAGTTGTGAGGGCGAAAATATCGACAGACGAAAAATTTGTATCTAGTACTTCAGTTGTGAGGGCGAAAATGTCGACAGACGAAAAATTTGTATCTTTTACTTCAGTTGTGAGGGCGAAAATATCGACAGACGAAAAATTTGTATCTTGTACTTCAGTTGTGAGGGCGAAAATATCGACAGACGAAAAATTTGTATCTAGTACTTCAGTTGTGAGGGCGAAAATGTCGACAGACGAAAAATTTGTATCTTTTACTTCAGTTGTGAGGGCGAAAATATCGACAGACGAAAAATTTGTGTCTAGTACTCCAGTTGTGAGGGCGAAAATATCGACAGACGAAAAACCTGTATCTAGTACTTAAGTTGTGAGGGCGAAAATATCGACAGACGAAAAATTTGTATCTTGTACTTCAGTTGTGAGGGCGAAAATATCGACAGACGAAAAATTTGTATCTAGTACTTCAGTTGTGAGGGCGAAAATGTCGACAGACGAAAAATTTGTATCTAGTACTTCAGTTGTGAGGGCGAAAATATCGACAGACGAAAAATTTGTATCTTGTACTTCAGTTGTCCGATATATGTCAGCTGAAGAATAAGATACAACCTTCGTAGTTTAACTGACGTAAAGGATGCCACTGTCAGGTAGCTCGCTTTGCTTTCTTTCACTATTATTAGTATCCTCTTCTTCAGTTGACCTACATAGTACAAGATACGAATCTACTGCAGAGGAAACAGCAATTGTAACGACTCACTATCAGACAAAGGTGTAATTTAACACATCTACGAAATAATTTAAAGTTACCACCAGCAACAAAAATCATACACAATACTAAGTCTTAATAAGACATCTTTATATTTATATTTATGATTATGATGCTCCGTCCTAGAAGATAACCAATTTATTGTCTATAGCTCTAAAATAAACAAATTAATATCTATGACTCGAATATGACGTCGCTGATCAAATCCAAAGAGTTGTATCCCATTCTTTAGTTGACCCTTATTGTGCAATTCCCAGAAGGAAACGTTCGAAGACGGCAAACGTTAGCAAAAAGATAGATGAATTAAATTATTGATTACTCCCAAAAAATGCAAATTACTTATTCACATGATTATCAAATTATCGCCTGTTAATATCGTCAGGTGTGATACATCAAGCCATTAAAGTGACTGCCGACTTCATTGTTAGAAGATAATTAACCGATCAACCTAACATGATTCTTACGTAAAACACATACATAAGGAATGAAATGCAATGATTGAAAACTCTTTCTCAGGGTGGTTCTGCTTAGCGATACTAAATAGGTAACGAAAGAACACGGAATATGTACTGTTGTTCTACCCTCGAACAATTCGTCATCAGTCCTTTCTTTAAGGCCTCTGAAAAGAAAGAAGCAAATATTCATCAAAAGTTATGGTTACTATTGTAGGATATTATCAAGTCTAATTCTGCAATTCAATTCCACTTAACATATCTGAAAAGAACATATTTTATTTTGTCTGAGGTTAAGGTACGTAGAAATAGGTGTTATTGCTCTGCAACAACCAGGCAAAAAACGGCGCCACAGAATGGCGACAATAAAAGAGTGCCCGTTTAATTTGTTCAACAGCAGCAGATATACAGAATTAGTTTCCATTTGGCGTCTTTAGGAAAAGTCTACCAAATTTTGTTATTACGATTTTAATAACAGAATTTATTTTACACAGAAAAACAAGAACAGAAATTCTCCACATATCACAGTATTACCGTAATATGTTTTTATTCGTATATTTTAATCTCACACTTTAGTTGGTTATGAAGCTGCACAGGGACACTGCATATATGTATTTGATACCTAACATATATAACTCTACAACGAATATTTTCTAGATATTTTGGAATTACATGCACATGGTCTCCGGTGGCTCGCTACGGACCAATTGCATTTCCTTTCATTTATTGACACCATGTATCTCTGCACCTGTATGGCACTGAGAATGTCTATACTACAGGGCAAGTGGCGACAGCGAACGCTATGTGTCTTGTTTCGAAACAAACCTATTCTGTTCGTCCAACGAACTTGCTGTTGACCACAGTAACGACCACTTTACCCTTCACCCTCATTCTTGTAGCTGTCGGTCGAGTCAGGAGTTTGTTTTTTCCGACAGCGTTAGTTGTACTCTATACAATACACACAGCAGCATGGATGGCTTTACAGTTGAAGAATTGACTGATGTGCACCTCGCATATGGATTCAATGAATACTCTGTAAGAGGAGGACTAAACTCTTCCCACAGTGGCAGCAACTACATCATAGTACTTCGAAATAAACTCGCCGAATGTGAATTGACTTCAGATGTGTTAGATACAGATGTACTACCTAACAGTGAGCAGTCGCCTTAACCATAAGGCTATCCGTGTACATCACAGGGATCGACTCATACGTCCAAGTGTCACACTGTCTACTTCCCTAAATACCACACTTTCCTACATTCGTCACCGTGTTCGCACGCACATACTGGCTAACAGTCTGCTCTCAGCAGTGGTGAGGCACAGACGTCTCTTAATGTATCTGCCGCAGAATTTCGCCTGCTCAGTTGTTTACCTGGTGGTCGTCCTACCTAGCGCTTGTAATTTTTGATATACAATGGTACAATTGAGCGGACAGCGTGCCATCAGTATCAGTTTTAATAATGATTTTGCGCACCTGAAGGCATTTGAAGTCGAATGGTTTATACGAGAAGAGATTAAGATTGTCCCAGGAGAGGTAACTGGAATCCACTCCTGTATTACAAGCAGGGTGTTCTACAACAAAGTGATCAGTGACATGGTATATGACAAGATAGTATGCGACAACAGAGGCGGATATAAATTTGAACCTTTTGAAGGCCCTGTCGGAGCGAAAGGTATCGATCATGAGGGGGCTTGAATGAAGAGCTACCAGAGAATTCGAGCTGCCATTTGACTTTCTGGTTGACTGGTTGACTGTGTGGTTGCGACGCTGCAATATTAAGGTAGACTTCTCAGGTAACTAGCAGAGATATGGCCAAAAATTTCCATGTACCGGTACTTAACAGAGTGCGACAAATATGGATCGAGCTCAGATAAACATGTGCCATCTTATCTGACTATTGGAAGTTTCAAAGCGACAGACATTTTTTATCGTCAGACGAAAACGTTCTCAGATTGCCGTCAGGAAGGCCACATTGGCTCAGCGTGACTCAAAGTGGACAATTGTTCAAGTGGCGACAGGTGAAGCTGAAAGTTAGCCCATGGGGCTGACTATATAAGACGACTGAGAATGTATGGAAAATTTAGTTTACTGACAACATTTATTTTCCAAAAACAAAGACAAACATAAATTATGCTAAGCAAGTTACGATCGAATACTGTAAATAACTAGCAGCTGGTTTAAAACGGTAGTGGACAAGGATCCTGGGTGGTAGAAGTGAGTCAAGTACTCTGGCCCTAAAAATGTGGGTAACGCAATCTGAATTGATGTGACGCTAAGCAGACTTTGATTGATAATGTACAGAAGTATTTCAATATACTAGCAGCTGAGAAGAAGTGGCGATTGAGATCACTACACTCCGACAAGGCTGAAGTGGCAGTACATTATCCTGTTTGTTTCGTACGGCGATGTAAGTTGCAGCTAGCGAGATGGGTGAGGCAGAGGTGAGACGTAAGGCGGCACCTGTAAATCGATCGTGGCCACGAAAGAAATACAAAATCTCACAGTCTAGCGATCAGGCAGATATATCGCAATTTACTCTCTACCAGAGCCTTGAAATCACGATAGATTTCAGTGTGTGACACACCCATTCACTGGTCGTACCAAGGACTAATTTGGCTCACTTATACGACAGAGCACACATGGATACCAAACGTCGAGGCTAGTAAACCAAAAACGAATAAATGTGCCCTCGGCAAACGAGTAGTCAGAAACATTCGAAGTCACACTGTCGGTACAGTTAGAACTTCACCACAGGCTCCCCAGTCTAGCAAGTAAAGTCAGTGTCAGGACAGGTTCCAAGCACCAACCACCCATGCCAGAGCTTCGACCAGAAGATGCTTCCAGACTAAAGTCCAGCACCTGAGTGCTTCACACCTCTTCAGAAGAAAAAAAAATCTGTTTTGCCGCAAAGTGCACTAACGACACCGCCTTCACGCCATCTTGAGTCAGTCATAGAGCTCTAGAGGCGCTAAATCTTCCCTCCCACATGACAGCACAAACTCATATCAAACCAGGACAAGAGTTACGAAACCTGCAGCTCTGGAAGGAAAGGAAACTGCTAATTACTGGCTTTTTTAATTTGCCACACAAGGGAAAGATGTTTTTCTGCAAAGTCGCGTTGCTTCCCATGGCAAGAAGCAAACAGATATAATCTTATAGCCTGTGTCTTGGAGCATGTTAGTCCTGTCTAGGAGGTGTAATAAAGACTCTATCTCTAAACGTTTCTCAGATGCTGTAGTTTCTTATAAAACCGATGTGGCCAATGGAGGTGGGACACAGGCCTATTTGCAGTAACGGCGAACACGAAAATTTGTGAATTTTTATTACGTGTGGCTATTCACACAATGCCCACTTTACGACTCTACTGTATAGACACGTCCGGTAAGTCTGTCGTCCCCAGCCCAGCCTTCGGCTGGCGCCAATGCAGGTAAAATGGCATTGTTATGCTGGAGGCCTGTCTCAACAAGGGGCTTCTCTGTCTGCCCTGTACGGCTGTGGGCCTGTCTGGCAAGATTTACTGAGGGATTGGCCCGCCGCCAATTGCTCCCAACTCCAAACATGCCGTTTCTACAAATGAGAACTATAAAAATACTTCATTCTTTTAGCGCCCTACCAGGCTCCATCAACGTCTGCAGAGGCCATTAACTTCATAGAGTCTCACTCAAGGTGTGTCTGGTTGTTACAAAATCTTTAATAATTTTCTGTATACGAAAAACAGGTGAGAGAGTAACTTGCCCTCTCTCAGATGTGTGGCGATGTTTACAGGGACATCCCTGATGGTGGCGGTAGGAATTAGTAGAAGGGCTAACCACAGCTTCAACATCACAATATCTTGATTTACTTCATCACAACATCTAAACATTTTCGCTTAGAATGAAATGAAGCGAAAAGCAGGTTAGCAACAACTAATAATCAAAGAGCACCAGAAGGGATTAAAAATTTACTTTCAAAAGTATCCTTTTTTCTTTTGTTAAGAACTACAGCAAGGTCAATATCAATAATCACAGAGTGCCAGAAGCCTTAGTGTTGAAATTTTTAGGTATTACAACAAGGTCAAGATCAAAACTGAAACCCAGAAGGCTTCAAAATATTCCCTTTTAAAAATATTAAGAAGTACTCGAACAGTAATAGCTCAAGATATTTTACAGTTCTTCCACAACCATTTAAGAGAGTAAACACTCTGCCTCAAATCAACTAGGCTACAATGGTGGCTAGCAGGAATACAACAAATGTAAAAATTTTCTCTGTCTGTGTCTCTCTCTTTCTCTCTGTCTGTCTGTCTGTCTGTCTGTCTCTCTCTCTCTCTCTCTCTCTCTCTCTCTCTCTCTATATATATATATATATATATATATATATATATATATATATATTTATTTATTTATTTATTTATTGTGTGGGTGGATGATGGATATGTGGAGAACTAAACTTGCAACAGAATTTAACTCGGTAAAATTTAGCAAATGTCTGATGGCTTGAAACCTTCCTATTTGCACAATTTTGAGGCTTGATTCCGTGAGGGGAAGGCAGGCGAGGGTAAATTTAACGACTAACGGTAAATTAAGAAGGTCCTCAGGACAGAGCGTCGCAATAAGCACAAGAAATCAAATGAAGTGACCGATGACCCCCAACCGCAACTCGGCACAGGATAGCTGTCCCAATGAGGTCCTAATACAAGCCTGAGCCCAGAACCACTCCCGCTAGCTCTCTCGTCGTCAAGTTTGCCCCCTCGTGAGTCACACTGGAACAATTCATTGCCCTGTAGGACAACCAGCATACAATATGGCTAACGAGCACAGCCTACAAAACTGACAACCTGATATTAGCGTTAGATCACCTCAGACGGTAAACACTTGAAGTACAAGAACAACTCATTACCTGAACCTTCACAAATTTGTCCCCTTTTTTTTAGAAAAATAAAATACTTAAATAAGGTTATTATATATCACTCTGTAATATTTAAGCAGAAGGTTAATACAATGTAATTATAAGTCCAGTGCTCGGGTACCGTTCAGATTCACTGTTCATTCAAAAATTTCACTATATATTTTCACTACATACAAATACTGCACCTTATCAATACAGGGCGCTCATGCCAGTCTGCGGTTCCGCTATATGACAGCCGTCTAACGGACAGCCCATATAACGGCCAATGTAGCTCTAAACCACAATTAAAGAAACGGACCGTTCCCGACGAAATCATGGACGAGGGAAACGGCTCCAAGGGAATCGCCAACTGACAGCTTGTTACCAAGAGGTCACTTCGACGCACGTAAAAATAATGGAGGGGGGCGGGAGGGGGCGGTGGAGACCCACTTTCGAAGGAAAACCAAAATCCATCAGCCACTTGCGGAACGGAGCCGTTAGTCACTTCCCGCACAATCAAGCAACCGTCGTCCAACCGCTTCAGCTCGGAGGCCCGACTTCCTTCTAGCGATGTTCAAACGAGACTCCCACGGAGTGAAAATTTGGGTCACTGGCCGCGGTGCGGCGGCAGCACCACCAGACGACCAGAGGAGAAAACAAGCAGATGGGCACCTGTTTCTCCCACTTGTATTCCCGAAGGATTCCTCACTGAACACTTCCGGCAGCCGGACAGTCCCATTGAAGAGCCGACGACGGCGGATTACGACACGAGTATAGTGGTTGCGGCGAACCCCCCCACCCCCCCCCCCCCTCCCTGCCCCTCCCCACCTACACACACACCCCACCGAGCAGCAGCAACCGAACCCTACAGTAGAGAGATCGGAAGAGAAAATGAACACCGAAATCGAATAGTGCCAAAGGCTGCCTTCGTCTCAGACAAGGGAGGCGAAGAGACACACGGCCACGTTCGAATACAGAAAGGCACACACGGAAGCAACCATTTCCAGAACGGTACAAAAAACGACGCCTCACGCCATCTAACGGGTGCTAAATACTTACGAAGGGCGATGATCAAGAACAGGCAAATGAAGTCTGCTACCTTACAGAGGATACCGTCAGGGGCATATGCCAAGGGCGACCTGTGAATAGCCCGACAGGGCGGAGCTACCGCCAGTCAGGTACCAATATGTCTGTGGTAGTAGAATGGACGAGACAGAGAGAGACGGGGTTGGAGAGACCTGGCCGAAGGCAAACTTATCCCACCTGGCCTGATGACTGTGACCGTGAGACACTAACGGTAGCCACGAAGCCCCTTTAGAGTTAGAAACATAACCAGCGCCAGGCGACAGGTCAGAAACACGTAATGTGTCAGCTGACGTATGCTTCCATGGGCGATACAAATACGAAGGGATGAAGACAGGCATATCGGCTTGGCAGTCAATATCAACGCCATCCGGTCGCAAATTAAGAAGTCTTTACTTAAAGATATGCTGCAAGGGCGGACATCGGCATCGTTCTCCTTCAAAAAGTATACGTTAACGAATTTCCTGTCGTTTGGGTAGGAAGCCTACGTATCAAACGCCTTTGAAACTGGCAGCGGCATACCAATACTTCTCGGAGAAGGTATCACTTCAGAGCATGTACTGTATCCACCGTCGGCGGGGGGGATTGGCAGTGATGGTGCCTGATGAAAGACTCATCAATATCTACGCACGGTCTTGTACAGACAGGATACGACAGTGTTCCCTCTTCGCAGAGGAAATTTACCAGCCCTTCCAATGGCGGCACCACCACTTTAGCCAAGGCGGCAGTTTTAGTTGTGACATGCGCCGAAAGATCAATTTCTTCGATACACCACGTGACTAGAACTACTAATACTGGAGCAGAATATACATTTGGTGTACACCTGGGAGCGTTTCCATGGCCTCCGTCCTGGTTACATCCATATGCCGAGTTATTCCGCTAGTCGTCTTGATCGAATATATGTTAAACGTAATCTTAACGTCGACGTCCTCGAAGCGACCCTTAAGCCTGCACCGACCATACAGCATCTATATCTACGATCTTCCTCATGCAGCAGCAGGTGTGGCGGAGTCGCTTTCCTTTGAAACTGAACGTTGTCCACCTCAGAAACCCAGATTATCGATACTCCATTGAAGATGCTAGGAGATCTTGTGGATGACGTCTTCGACCCTACGTTGGTGAGTGGATTACGACAAAACGAAGCTATGCCTTGCAATGACTACACATGTTGAGCAGGCATTGTGGCAAAGATAGACGATGGAATTCCATTTCACGGAGCTACGAGAGGGCGATGGTCAAGTGCCTTCTCTTGAGCGGCAAACGGCGGTAAAACGAGATAAACCCAAAATTATCTCCATGTTGCTACACCACCTCGAAGGCTCAGCGGTTAGGATACTAACATCTATACCATAAATGTATGATGTTATTAACAAAAGCAAAGACGACGGAGACCACGTTACGTGCGTGGACACAGATGATGGCCAACATCTAATAACGCAGAAAATTACCCTCAGCTTTACATTGCTGTAGATACCGATATGGCGACCATTACTGAAGTTAAGATTGTCGGCACCATTGAACTAGAGGCGGAAGCACAAGTGATGTACGAGATTACTGAGGAAGAAGTAATGAAAGCCATTGCTGAGGAACGGTGAATAAATCACCGGGACCAGATGGGCTCCATTTTGAATTCTACAGGGCTTTTAGCCATATGATGGCACCCCGATGGACCGCTGTCCGCCCCGAATTAAAATTTCCTGACGTGTCTTTACCACCGACTTATGTGGAACGGCTGATTACCCTAATACACAAACCGTATGGTGGCCCACAGATAAGGGACCACCGGCCGCTGACATTCCGTAACTGCAACATCAAAATATTCTGTAGACTATTAGATGTGCGCCTCCGAAAGAATTATGCAAAGTGAACTCTCTCGATCAAACTTCTCTCGGCGGAGATAACAACATATAGACGGAACTTAGTGAATATCGCGGTTTGACGTGCTGCCTCCATACAGCGCTAGCCTCGATAGATTGTGATCGAACGTTCGCTACAGTGAGCCATACTTATCTTGAAGATGTCCTGACGCACATTTTCCACGGCCATGTATCACCGTCGTGACGCGGCTACTCTGCAATGCCTCCTCCAAAGTGTTCGTCAATGCACGTACGGCTAAATCCCTCATCGTGTCGAGATCGGTCGGACAAGGGCGTCCCCTGTCTTCGATATTACATGCACTAGCCCTTGTTCCATTATTCTGCAGCCTTGGTCACCGCTTAACAGAATTGACTTTGTGAGGATATACACTTAAGCGCAAAGCGTATGCGTATGACGTGTTGTCAGTGGTGCTGACTGAAAACGACATGCGTGTGGTTTTTGATTGGATCCATAAACATTGGACGGCCAATGGTAGCCGTATAAACACGTACAAGCTGTTGGAGATTAATATCAGTGTCTGCTTGTCGGAACAACGTGTAATGCCTTTACGATTCATGGGTACACTGAAATGCCTGGAAATTGTTCTACCAACGATGTACTCGTACGTCGCAAGGGAGCGTACAGCTACAAGAGACTACTACTATCAGTTCGGACGGGTGTCAAAGGGAACATCACATGACATGTGCCTTAGACGTGCTCAGCGGGTCACGTATGTAAAAGCCTACTGACAACAACGAATTCCGCACTTTGTCTTAGTACTCCCGATGGCCGCGGTGGTAGCACGCTTCATACAGGTGGCGTTAGTGAGTGCAGAAACGAAGCCCCTGTGCTCCCTCTCCGTAGGGGTGGACTGGCTCCTGCCATGTTCACGATCAAGCGGTGGCGCTACGTATAAGCGCAATGATAATATTGTGGAGACATCAGACACGTCTGACAAGAATCATACTAGGTCTAGTTTTTGGAATGACGCCAGAGGCGGTACAGCACACTTCCGAATCACTTCATCACGTACGCGCTCTTTATTGAATACAGCGGCGTTGAGACAGCTCTGCGGGAAACCAGGCCCGTGACGGTGCACGAAATGTATCGGATATTAACAACCAGACGACCTAGCAAACCTATTGAGAAGACGCATCCACATGTCAGCTGGCATGTGGTATGGTGATCGATACACAGTTTCCTTAGACACAGACACACGTGCAATGTGGTATATGACAGTTATGGTAAACATCTGCCCTGGTCCAGACTCCATGGCATTCATGTGATGGTTTCAACATTATATCCTCTGGACAACGATGAACACCGCCTTATTTGCGGCCCTTCGTCAGTAGTGTAGCGTTTTGTGACACAAATTATCTCTTTATTCTTCGAATGGGACAACAAGACTTTGGACAAGGGACTGTATTCATCCCGGACGGGACGTATTATCCACGTACTAAAGCAAATGCAGTAACATGACATCTAGAGCAGACGATGCTCTGTTTGTTCAGAGATGGCCCGAAGAACCGTCTGCCCATTTGGACCTTCATACAGCGACGAAATTCGAAGATAGTGCGCAATCCAAAATACCAACGGTATTTCTGTAACTTCTTGTGGAATGCGTTTCATGACCTCCCACCCCTAGCGGGAACGTACTCAGTAGCAGAAGTTACATTATCACTGGCATGGAAGAATGAACAGGAGATAAGAATTGGTGAGTAACATGTACACACGAGAAGCTACATCCGGGTGGAAGAGCAGGGGAGTCATTGGAAATAAATTTTTTTGTTGTGCTGAATTTTTATTTCTTTGTACAATGCGAGAAATATTTTAAGTTTATTATGTGATAAGAGCATGGCGAACAGATCCTTATAGTTTATGGAACGCCTGCTGCAGACAGATTTTATTGATTTTTATTTTTCTGTTTAACATTCAAAAAGATCTGATACTGTTCAGTTGGCTGGTTTTATACACAAGGGTGAGAGGTAGCAGGTTCACATCTACCTACTTCCAATATTTTTTTTTTCGTTTTCTGTTGTCTGAAAGATTCTGCGCATTTCTAATCAATTTAGGTATTGCCTACAGTAAAAAATATATAAAACAGAAAAATAAAAGAAAAGAAATGCTGTTAAGGTGACCGTCTACGTGAAGCAAAAAAAAAAGGGAAAAGAAAAAAGGGGGGGGGGGCTTAAGGCGACCGGTCACGATAAGCGGGAAATCCGAGTTCGTGTCCCGATCCGGCACAGATTCTCATATGTCACCAAGAGGTATTACATTCATACCTAACACAGATGAAGTCAAGTTATTTACAATCGACGAATTTTATGTCGAAGTATGTTCTGGTTGCTTTCTATCGTCAACAATGTCTCTTCATCCAGATAAGTAAATAAAAGGGGTAAAAACCAAATATATGTAAATACGTAAAACTCCATTAGTCACTTTTTCTTAGAATAGTTATTTATTCCATAAATAAGGCAGCCGTTCATTTAAGGTTGTGTTCTTGTTTTCAAATTTAAAGTTTATGGTTATACAAACAGCTACGGATCATTGCAAATGCCATAATCTGTGTCATTTTATTCCTGGGCATTAATGTTAATGCCACTCTTGATCAATGTATTTGCTTACATACTGGCTGTATTATATGTTAATACAAGAATAGAAGTAAGAGGCCAGATACTTCGAAGTTTGGTCTTGTGGTAATTTATTTATTTATTTTATTTTGGGCTTTCATGCTAACGCCAGTTTTCATTTGCCCATACATCGACTTAAATAGATGAAAACAAATAATATCTCTGAGCAAAGCAGACATATGTAATATCTTTGTGTGAAAATCTTTGTAACAAGTAACATTTATATAGCATATGCTGGATGCTGGCAATGTTTCTATACCACGGTGTATACGTACACATAGTCTGTAAAAGTGAGTGACGTGGTACCAATTGGCCATCGAAATGGAAGCAGACAGATGGGTATTTACAACAAAGGCCATCCATACTGTCTCAGTAAGTAAAAAACTAAATTGTCGATCCAAATAGTCATATAAACGATACTCACGGCCAGGCATTAAAGCATGTTCCATCAAATAATCCCACAGCCAGCACCCAGCACTACGCTTTGAGATAGCTATGTCACTTCCTGTGCGCTATCTGAAGATGAGCCTGAAATGGTTCGAAAACCGGTTCATGGAACAAATAACTATTTGAAAAAAGTTACTAATTGCATTTTTATCTATTTACATTGACCATAAAGTCACGGGTTCTTAAGCATCCGTAATGGATAAGCTTAAATTAATATATTACAACTACATTAGGTCTCCGTAACGAGCCCCCGGTGACTAGGTGTCGTATACTCGGAAGTTAGCATTCACCCTGTATAATGTTCCCTGTATTATGTTCGTCACAACGGCATGAAGTTTCTACAAAGTTACGCGGCGAGAAACCCAGTAACATATTAATAACGAAGTAAGGATTCCGCCAAACGATAGTACTCAACCAGGCAGTAATTTTTATTTGTGGTTAAAGGTCTCTCCTATGAAAGTTTATTGTAAGTAATGAGCAATTTGTAAAAGACGCAGTCTTTCGTTCAGTCGAAAAAATGTGTTATTTGACGGCTTACCGAGAGAAAGTGATACTGATCAACTGATAACAAAAAGTGCCACGCCATAGTGCTCTGCAAATTCCGGATGGAGCGCGCATTAAGTACTGCCTGACACTCGTTACTGCACCTAACAGAAAACGAGCAGCTTCACGGGCGAAACAATTCTCCCGACAGATCGTTTTCCAATAAAGCATTTCCTATTTGTACCACCCAAGAGGACACGGCAGTTATCACACCTCAGGGAATGGAGCGCTAGCTCGGGGCAGTTGAAGTGCACGAGGCATGGCGCCCAATGCGTCTCTCGCACCTCAGTGTCTAGTTGTAGGGCAGCTTGATCGAACATATGCCATCCTTTGACGGTTTCATATTGTCGTCACGGGCAGCTAGAGAGCAATCTGGTCACCGCTACAACGACCGCAATGGTCAACCCGACTTTGTCTACGTCCACCCTAGCATACTTCTTTCTCCGCTACATACACTCATAAAATCAGTTAACAGGTATTACGGTTTTTGTATCGATCTGATTTCTAACCGCACCTATGGCAAAAAATGTCTCTTTCGGGAACATTTCCTTCCCTTTGCTCGTGCATATTGTCACTGAGTAATAATTTGAGTGGCGATAATGCAACATCGAGTAAGAGATACGTAGTTCTGCAGCGGTGCGACGTCTCAAGAAATTAGATCTCTGATGATAGTCGCCATTCCTACAATGTCTTGAGTTATCAGTCTTCTGACTAAATTGACGCGGTCCGTCACAAATTTCCCAATTTCTCTCCTGTGTCAACATATTCATATCATTGTAGCAGTTTCAATCTACGGCCTCAGATAATTGTTGTATTTACTCCAATCTCTGTCTTTCTCCAGAGATTTTACCCTCTACAGCTCCCTCTGGTACCATGGAAGTCTTTTCATGATGTCTCAACACGTGTCCTGACATCCTCTACCTTCTTCTCGTCAGTGTTTTCCATATGTTCCTTTCTTCACACATTTTGCGGAGAATTTTCTCACTCCTTTGCTTGTTAGTCCACCTAATTTTGAATATTCTTCTGCAGCACCAAATCTCAAACGCTTCGATTTTCTTCTGCCCAGGTTTTCCCACAGTCCATTCTTTCACCATATTAAAATGTTCTGCTCAAAATGTACGTTCTCAGAAATTTATTCGTTAAATTAACGCCTATCTTTGCTACCAGTAGACTTTTCTCGGCCAGGAATTCCTCTTTCCCTATGCTAGTCCCCTGCTTATGTACTCCTACTTCTTGCTTCGTCCATCGTGGGTTATTCTGCTTCAGATGTAGCAAGATCACTTAACCTTATCTACTTCGTGATCACCATTCCTGATGTTATGCTCGCCGCTATTCACATTTCTGCTACTTCTCATTACTTTCGCCTTTCCTCTGTTTTACGTCGACCCATTTTCTGTGCTCATTAGATTGCTCATTCCGTTCAGCAAATCCTGTAATTCTTTTACACTTTGCTGAGTATAGGAATATCATCAGCAAATCTTATCACTGATATCCTTTGACCCTAGATTTTATTCCCACCCTTAAACCCTTCTCGTATTTCTCTCACTCATTCTTCGATGTACAGATTGAACGGTAGGGACGAAAGACTACATCCCTGTCTTACATCCTCTTACTCAAGCACTTCTTTCTTGGTCTTCCAGTCTTATTGACCCCTCTTCGTTTTTGTGCATATTCTAATATGATCCGTCTTTCCCTAAGGCTTACTCTTATTCTTCCCAGAATTTCGAACATCTTTACTATTTTCTATTGTCGAACTTTTTTCAGGTCGATAAATCCTATGAACGTATTTGATTCTTCTTCAGTCTTGCTTCCATTATCAAGAGCAACGTCAAAACTGCTTCTACAATTTAATCAAAATAACTGCCATGTCAGCCACCAGTTTCGGAGAATAGCTTCGAGTAAAACAGTGTGGTGTTACAGCAGTGAGAGGAGACTAAATTAAGTCAAACCTGGAGACTATGTTGATCCTCCACGGCATGCAACTGCCGTTTTCCCAACTGCTCTCACCAATGTATCTGCAAGCACATATCTTCTTGTATAAGGTTGAAGATAAAGTGAAGCATATGGATCACTTCCAGAGGTGAGTTATTGTATGCAGATGAAACAGAGGGGACCAACTGCGGGGATGACACTCAGATCAGACGAAATGCACTATAAGGGGGTTTTTCACATCTGTTAAACGTATTCTCAGTTTTCAGTCTCGTTTGGGGGCAGTTTACCGGAGGTGTCCAGCATGCATGTAAGATCAAGTAGTAAAAGAAACCAATGGAAATTTCGAAAAGGAAATTAATCTTCTGGGAGACGAACTAAAAACAAAAGATATGCCAGTGATACTGTAATTCTGTAAGAGACTGGAAAAGACTTGGAATATCAATTGAGCGGAGTGGACAATGTGTTGAAAAGAAGTTTATATATAAACATAAATGAATGGGAAAAACGGTAATCGAATTTAGTGGAATTAGATTAGGAAAGGAGACATCAAAAGTAGTAGATAAATTTTTGTTACCTGGCGAGCACAACTGATAGTCGAAGCGGAGAGATGTAAACTGCAGTCGCACGAAAGCGATTATGAAAAAGAGGAAACTTAAAACTGAATACAAATTCATCTGCTGGAACCTCATTTCTCAGGTAAGTTGTCTCAAATATAGCATTGCACTGGGGTGAGATGTCTATGCCAATAAGCCTGGACAAGAAGAGAATGAAAGTTTTTGAAATGTGGCACTACAGAAGGATGACAAGGTTACATGATTAAGCCGAAATAGTAAGGAGGACATAATGATTCTAACTGGCGAGAAAATAAATTAATGCACATCTTGACTAAACGATGGGATCGGTTGATAGGACATGTACTGTTAGTCCCTTGTTCACTGGAGAAAGCTGACCGTCAGCAATTGACTGTCGCTCCGATATCATCGAAAGGCGAATTTAAATACTATACAAGTAGAATAAAAATGATATAAATTTATTGACTCCTTTGTTGTAGACTGTAGAGGGAAGAATCCAAAAGGCAGTAATGGTAAAAAAGACACCGATATCAGGTCACTTGCGATGGATCCATCGGGGTATAGGTTGTATTGCTGGGCTGCCGAATCTTAGGGCGCAACTTAAACGACGTACGTCTACTTCGGCACCATGCTCTGTCAAAAAACTGGAAACACTCCATCTTCTACCTCGCCTTTATCCTGTGTCTTCCATTTGCCTGGCATGTTAATAACTGGATTTGGCAATGTTGATGGTAAACGGTTGCCGGTTGCCTTTCTGTCGCCACCACCTGGGACTGATTTTAGGTGCCTCAACTGCAGTTGTCTGCGTCTAGTGTTATCCAATGTGTAAGCATGCGAACGTTTTGTAAATACTTGCGAATCTCATACCTGAGGCAGGACACAGTTACCAGCCCGGTATTCACCCATTCGGATACGGGACACTGCCTAAAACCATATCCGGACTGGCCAGCACACCGACACTCGTCGGTAATCCGTTGGGTGAATCCGAACCGAAGCCGGCACTCCTCCCCTAGTGTCGGAAGCGGGATGTTAGAGTGCGGGGCTATCTGAACTGGCCATGCTCTTTAAACTCTGGTTATGATGGAGCTATTTGAAGATTACTGCCATGTTTGAAAGTGGCAGTTAATACGCCGAAACCGGAAATGTGAACGTGTGTTATACTAGTAAGTAGGGGCGACGCTGATATAATATGTCTGAATGTTAAAAAGTTGTACGTTTCCATTAGACAATATATCATTTCTTTAAAAAAGGATAATAATTCCAATTTATAATCATGGATTACTGTTTGTAGTAAACGCTGCAAGACCAGATACGCCCTGTAGTCGCAAGAAATGAGTGTTTTTGTAATATCAACAACCGATTCCTCCCGATATTAGTTTGCGGTCTGGGCGGTGCCCTTTGGAGGAGCGACTTCGAGAAATACGAAGAGGAAGTGTAAGCAACTACTTATAGCGCCAGGACAGCGCGGCCTGTCCATACTCAAGACATTAACTCGCTGGATAGCCAACCATGATTCGAAGACATATGCATATAACTTATAAATTCGTACCTCTTCTCTCATTGACGTATTTATTCGCTTGTCGTAAGAAAAACAAGTATAATGAAACGTGTTCCATACGACTGCTTTCACTGTTTTCCGCGACTAATACGTAAGCAACTTGTCACTTATCTTTTATCACTCTTTATATTCTCTTGTAACAGTTTCATCTCCAACAGCAATCATATTGGCATTGATTTCTTTATTTTTTGTTTTGTTTGTCATATTCTGTTGTCTCGACATTTACAATTTTTAGTTTTTACATGTAATCGGTCAAAGTCCCATTCTCTCCACAGCCTCATTACACCTCAAACGATTTTGGTACATTCTTGTATTGAGACTATGTATCTGTAGTAGGTGAAAGTATTGTAAGTGGTAAAACTTTTGAGACCTACGTCTCTAGCTAGTCGTGTAATAGAGTGTTAACTTATTTCTTTACTCCATTCTAAATGACAGCATTCGGTTGATGCACGTGTAGGCTAAATTTAAAAGTAAAATATTGACACTAATGTATTCAATAGGCTGTGTGGTGCATTATTAATCTGCTACACACCAGTAACGCGTAAGTGACGTTAACATACCAAGAAGTATTAACAAAAATCAGTTATAGGTTAGTCATTTTGTAGTAGAAGATATTGGCAACAAACACAAATTTCCATTTTCAAGGCGTGGAAAACTGTTGACACCTTGTACAAACGCAGGTCATTTGCAAGTAACATGTGTACCACAGTAAGAGACTTCCTCCCTTTTCAAGGTACAAGACGGTTCACGATCGACGAAGTGTGGATTAAAGGTCCACATGTTACGTAACTAGCTTCAAAAATATACTGAATTATCTCACAACAGAACTCTGTAACTGAAGAGTAAACAATATGCTCCAGATAGGTGTGATATATTATACGGCGCTTAGATATGTAGGACTCGTAATATTTACAAACGGTACACAAAACACAACCTCATGTCTCGTAATAAATATAGGAGGAAATGTCGTAAACTGCTTATAGCGGCGTCTAGTGAACGTTTCTTCATGTGATTCTAAAATAAGTCACTAGATTCAAATACCGACCAGGTAGAGCACTCTCCCATAACTGATGTATCATTTGATATCATCAAGCAGTCTCTCTGTTTTCGAAGCCAAGCTTCTTGTGCTCTCATATGTCTTCTCTGTTTGTTAGTAAAGACCAGCATTCTGAAACGAAAAACATAGAATTCAGCGCCTGAAAGTAACCTGACAACCAGCTACAGGAGAAAATATCGGCGTCAAGTTCCCCGCCTTCTGCTAGGGAGTTAATACAATTGACTGGCAACTATCTCACTTCGGAACCCTAACTAGCCTCTTAAATAAGACGGGCTTAAATTATTCATGACAGCTTTTGTGTTAGGAGCTTTTTCTGCATTGCTCTTCTGCTCGTATCTTCAATATTTCACATATCACTTAAAACTGCTTTATGAACACCAGATAATCACTTTCTCTCCAACGTTTTTGCCAATTTAATGCTATTTAATAGGCAGTTACTCTCATCCCTGATACTTCTCTTTAGTTTTCAAAATTTTTGTTAGCCTCCTTTGAAGTATGTTGCTTAGTTTGTACATTCCCTTTGGCAGACTAAGAATTTTCTTTTACATCAGGTGAATCATTGACGTTAATTCACAAAAAAATCCATCTTTTCTACCTGAAATTTTGCTGTATTCTGAAATGCCGTTCCTTTAATTTCATTTGTCCACTTTACAAAAATTAAACTGTAAACGTGGCCAGAGTCAAGGTTTCTCTCTGGCTTTCCACTAGCGGCAGTCTATTTTGTCTGTGATTTATCTCATCACTGTAAATAATATGTTTACTTTGCTTGTTTACTCCGTTTTCCCTCAAATTCATATACCTTATCGTATTGTCGCGCGAGGTAGCTGCGCGGTTTGCGGGGTCTTGCCACAGATCGCGCAGCTCCCCCGTCGAAGGTTCGAGTCCTTCCTCGGTCATGCGTGTGTGTGTTGCCCTTAGCGTAAGTTAGATTAAATAGTGTGTAAGCCTAGGGACCGATGAACTCAGCAGTTTGGTCCCGTAGGACTTACCAAAAATTTCCAATTTCCTAATTATATTGAAAGGATTATCTGGAATGGAATAGACAGCCAAGAGAAGGTCGAGACCCGGCAGACGAATGAGCGTCACCATTGTCACGTGCGCTAATTCCAAGACACATTGCGGATAGGTATGTCTTCTAACCCATGGCGTTGGCGTAAATTCTGACTGATTTTTACGCCATAACAGCTCCATCTGACAGGCGAATCAACGTCAACACCGTAGCATGTCCTTCATCAAAAAGACGGTTTTTATTCCCTATCTAGCAACATTATGGTGATAAAGCATTGTTGTTGTTGTTCTAGTGGTCATCAGTCCTGAGACTGGTTTGATGCAGCTCTCCATTATTCTCTATCCTGTGCAAGCTTCTACATCTCCCAGTACCTACTGCAACCTACATCCTTCTGAATCTGCTTAGTGTATTCATCTCTTGGTCTCCCTCTACGATTTTTACCTCCACGCTGCCCTCCAACTCTCAGCACTCTTCTGTAGCACCACATTTCGAAAGCATCTATTCTCACCTAGTTCAAACTATTTATCGTCCATATTTCACTTCCCTACATGGCTACACTCCATACAAATACTTTCAGAAATGACTTCTGTGACACTTAAATCTATACTCGATGTAAACAAATTTCTCTTCTTCAGAAACGCTTTCCTTGCCATTGCCAGTCTACGCTTTATATACTCTCTACTATGACCATCATCAGTTATTTTGCTCCCCAAATAGCAAAACTCCTTTACTACTTTAAGTGTCTCATTTCCTAATTTAATTCCCGCAGCATCACCCGACTTAATTTGACCACATTCCACTATCCTCGTTTTGCTTTTGTTGATGTCCACCTTATATCCTCCTTTCAATACACTTTCCATTCCGCTCAACTGCTCTTACAAGTCCTTTGCTGTCTCTGACAGAATTACAATGTCATCGGCGAACATAAGAGTTTTTATTTCTTCTCCATGGATTTTAATACCTACTCCGAACTTTTATTTTGTTTCCTTTACTGCTTGCTCAACATACAGATTGAATAACATCGGGGAGAGGCTACAACCATGTCTCACTCCCATCCCAACCACTGCTTCCTTTTCATGTCCCTCGACTCTTATAACTGCCATCTGGTTTCTGTACAAATTGGAAATAGCCTTTCGCTCCAGGTTTTTTACCCCTGCCACCTTCAGAATTTGGAAGAGACTATTCCAGTCAACATTGTCAAAAGCTTTCTCTAAGTCTACAAACGTAGGTTTGCCTTATCTTAATCTTTCTTCTAAGATAAGTCGTAGGGTCATTATTGCCTCACGTGTTCCAATATTTCTACGGAATTCAAACTGATCTTCCCCGAGGTCGGCTCCTACCAGTTTTTCCATTCGTCTGTAAAGAATTCGCGTTAGTATTTTGCAGCTGTGCCTTATTAAACTGGTAGTTTGGTAATTTTCATATCTGTCAACACCTACTTTCTTTGGGATTGGGATTACTATATTCTTCTTGAAGTCTGAGAGTATTTCGCCTGTCTCATACATCCTGCTCACATGGTGAGCATTATCCACCTGAATTCTACAGCGGCTACGGAGTTGGAGCAGCTGTACTGATAAACGTTGAAACGGGACTGGAAAATAGTTTCTAGAGGGTGTAAGGATAGCATGGTTGTGAAATATGGACCATAGGAATTTCTGAGAAGATTAAACTGTAATGGAAGCCTATTCTCAGATAATAACAGTTTATTCGCCCTGAAGAGAATCGCCTCAGAGACAGTAGAAATGTAACTTTTAACGGTTTCTAAAGTGGAAGCGAGCGGAATGCGGTTCTATGGAAGGCTGTGAAATTCTAGAAAGAATACAAGTAGAAACATTACAGAAATAAACCTGTACCAGAGGGAGGGTGCGGTAGCAAGCAGTAGTTAACTTTCGTCATCAGGCCTTGTTTTGATAGAGAACAGGTCTATATCGCAGCCCGGAACTGTGTCCCGTCGGATTCACAGTTTTATGCATAATATTCTGTAGTATTTCCGCATGGTTCGAATCGGGGGGGGGGGGGGGGGGGAGGGGTACTGAGAAACGACAGTGATCCCATCCAGAAATCGAGAGACACGCATAAAAACAACACAGGATATTTTAGATATTCTCGCGTTATAATTTTCACTACATCGGCCAACGGAAACCAAAAGTAAGTAATCCGTTTAAATAAATACTGGTCACACGTTAATGCATGTGGAGGCATTGTAGTTTAATCCAGACATGTTTCCTCAACCAGAACGATTGCAATGAATCCATGACTGCGTGGCAAATCTCTAACGCTGACAAAGCATCAACACGCTTCGATCAGTGTGTGGTGACTCATAATTAAACGGGCGAGTGTCAGTTTATTAATGCAGCGAAGAGCGCAGCGGTTTCCACTCGCATAATATCGCTCGATATGCGCCGGTTTCTGAATATTGCAACAGATACGAAAAGAAGCCCCAGGCAGAAAGTTCAGAGGATTTAATACCCTTCGTGTTCACGCGCGTGGGCGCTAGACTGTCTGTGGTGGCTTTGCAACAGTACTGTTGACCAGTATGTTACGTTTTTCTATTTCATAACATACAGGGCAGCTTATGTTTGTCTATTCGCTAACGGTATTTTTATATCAGTCCCTCTCATATCTGCGTGAGTCTGCAGTGTACTCTGTGACAGTGTGTGGTTTCAGGGTTTTAAAGATATTGAAGCGTTCCCTTTCTCGCGTACTGAAATGCTCCAATGAAAGTTGCCCAGTAAGTGACATTACGTAGATAGAAACAGAACGAGTTATAACACCGACACTTCTGTCAACACTAAAGCATACTGACGGCACAAGGACTAGAGGATGGAGAAGCACAGAAGAATATCTCCGGAACGGGCTCCTCCCACATAACGATCCTACACAAGACGAGCGACACCACACTGACCTAAGAGACAGGATAAAACAACCATATATGAATGACGGTGTAACTATACTATTCTAACAAGAAGAGTACGCGACGGCAACCAGCAGGCTTAAAAACCGGAAAGCACCCGGCCGAGACAAGATACTTTCAGAAACATTAAAACAAATAGTAATACAAATCACACCTTTTCTTGCGAACATGTTCAACGAGGCACTACTAACAGGCATAATTCCAAACAAAGAGCCAACAGACCCCAAAACATAGCGACCAATCTGTCTCTTAAACACTCTTGCCAAGGTGTAGGAAAGGCTCCTATGTGACTGCCTACAATCGCACAGACGCCTCCTAGGCCTAACGCCTAATCAGTCCGGCTTCAATGGAGGTAGATAAATAGAAGATGCCGTCGGCCAAGCACTGTCAGTAAAAACAAAACAAAAAAAGGCCGCCATGCTAATCGACATAGCTGGGGCCCTTGACATCCTATGGTGGCCGTCCCTCTTTACCAGGTTAAGGGAAATGCCGCTATCAGCTTCCCTTGACAACTGCAGAGGCAGGGAGGCAGAGTGGAAGGCTGGTACAAGCAAGGTTGTCAAGAGAATAACAAAGGGACGTCCACAGGGTTCGATCTAGAGACCAGTGTTTTGGGATATCGAAATCGAGCCCTTACTGGACACCCTGGGCGGTGACGACACGGTAAGAGGTGGCGTACACAGATGACCTTTTCGTAGTGGTGTCAGGCAACTCGAGAGCAGCGCCAGAGACCACAGACACGCAACTGCCTCAGAAAATAAACAATTGATACTAAGAAAAATCATTAAAAATAGTGCCCAACAAAACTATATATTCACTGCTCAGATGGGCACTACAGAGGGACCCAATTATAAAATTAGACAATACTGTCATACAGAGGAAGCAAGCCACACTTTATCAAGGACTGCATCTTGACGAAAAACAGACTTTCAACGATCATACCAAATGAAAATTGATAAAGCCTCTAAAGTTATGCATGTCGACCCACAACCGGGGGATGGCCCATTTCCTGGCTGGCTACGGGCCGCATCCAGTACACTTAAACTACACGGGACTAACTAACAATGAAATGTGCATTTGCGGAGAAATTGGAACACCAGAACACGTCACACTGCTATGCGACACGCTAGCACATGTGAGACCTATACTGAACATCAGTGACATCCCTAGAAAAACACATAATACCGATAACTGGAACGCAATAAATAACGTAATCGATATCGTATCGAACACACTGCACGAAGAAGACAAGCACAAAACCCATATGGAAGGAGGCGTAGATACACATAAACAACACAAAAAACCACATGGGGGGACACGAGTACGACCACAGATTCCGAAAATGAGGAAGGAACCAATACACTAAGTAAACATGACGCAGAAGGGATCAACACATAAGCGACCCAGTCCAGTAACATATGACACTGCATTCCATAACACAGTCACAAACAACACAGGAGGCAAAAACAATCATAGAACATACAAAGTCCGATAAAAGCAGTGACATTATATATTAAGACTCTAGTAATATGGTAACGTCGTTTGGGAGGAGAAGGCTCGAAAAACTTTTACTCCGAGACTTTTTCTCCCCAACGTCACATTGCATATTGTCTCCAGTATATTGTACATAAGCAGCAATGTATTATTTATCTTATTATGTGTAGACGTAAGTATATTCTCTTCTTTGTGTAAAGCTACAGTCATTGAATTTTAAATACCAAATGCATTTTCTGTAGAAACTATGTATAAAACTAAAAATGTAATGTATAAACCAGTCCAAAGATGTAAACAACCATGCATGAGTAGCGCCTATTAGACGGAGGGGGTTCGACAGCCGATCGGTTCCAGTAATTACACCAGGAAGGAGGTACACAGCTCGTGTTGTCTGTAGTTCAACCACGCCTAGACGGTCAATAACGCGGTTCGATCGCGTCTGCATACTTACTTTCTACCAGGAAGGGCTCTCAATAAGGGAAGTGTCCAGGCGTCTCGGACTGAACCAAAGCGATGTTGTTCGGACATGGAGGAGATACAGAGAGAAAGGAACTGTCGACGACATGCCTCGCTCAGGCCGCCAAAGATCTACTACAGCAGTGGATGAATGCTATGCATGGATTACGGCTTGGAGGACCGTCATCACTTGAAATCATGCTTTTCGTGCAGCCACAGGACGTCCTGTTACGACTCAAACTGTGAGTAATATGCTGCATGATGCGGAACTTCACTCCCGTCGTCCATGGCGAGGTTCATCCTTGCAACCACGATACCATGCGGCGCCGTACTGATGGACCCATGGAATAAGCCGAATGGACAGGTCAGGATTGGCATCACGTTGTCTTCACCGATGAGTGTCGCATATGCCTTCAACCAGACAATCCTCGGAGATGTGTTTGGAGGCACCCCGCTCAGGCTGAACGCCTTAGACACAATGTCCAGCGAGTGCAGCAGGGTGGTGGTTCCCTGAGGTGGCATTATGTGGGGCTGACGTACGCCGCTGGTGATCACGGAAGGCGCCGTAACGGCTGTACTGTACGTGAATGCCATCCTCCGACCAATTGTGCAACCATATCTTCAGCATATCGGCGAGGCATTCGTCTTCATGGACGACACTTCGCGCCCCCATCGTGCACATCTTGTGAATGACTTCCTTCAGGATAACGACATCGCTCGACTATAGCGACCAGCATGTTCTCCAGACATGAGCTCTATCGAACATGCCTGGGATAGATTGAAAAGGGCTGTTTATAGACGACGTGACCCATCAACCACTCTGACGGATCTCGCCGAATCGCCGTTGGGGAGTGGAACAATCTGGACCAACAGTGCCTTGATGAACTTGTGGATGGTATGCCAGGACGAATACAGGCATGAATCCTTGAAAGAGGGCCTGCTGCTGGATATTAGAGATACCGGTGTGTACAGCTGCCTGGACCACCACCTCTGAAGGTCTCGCTGTATGGTGGTACAACATGCAACGTGTGGTTTTCATGAGCAATAAAAAAGGCGGAAATGATGTTAATGTTGATCGTTATTCCAATAGTCTCTACAGGTTCCGGAACTCTCGGAACCGAGTTAATGCAATACTTTATATATATATATATATATAGTGATATTCTGTTGCGCCATGAACATAAGCCAAGTGCAAGACCAGAAACTTCAAGTTACGGGCGTGGACCTTATTGTCAATTGCTGTTTGCAGAGCAAACCAGCAAACCAGCTAGGTCTACATGGCTCTCTCCTGTATTCACATCCCCAATCACTCTACTTCAAACGTTGTTTAAATTAATAAATCACTGGAAAATTCCGTGTTTCTCAGCTAGATTAGATTAAAAGCTTGCATAAACAGACGGGTATTCGTCATATTCTACAATTCTGAGAATGCACTGCCTCGTAACATTTTATTTTTATTTCTGCGTAGATTGGTACCTGGAAGATTTTTACAAATTTTATAACGATAATGGCTGACTCTTGGAAATACAATTTGACCAAAAGTGCAGGGCGGAAAGACAGCATCAAACGAAAGAATTTGAGCATAAGAATTACGGTCTACAGTTGCACATTTTCGGCGCTACATGAGCTTAATTTAAATCTAACACATGTACGCCTTTGCTAAAAATGAATAATAATTCATAGTAAACGTATACATGAACGAAATGTTTGGACAAACTAATCGTCACTATGAAAACAAGAAAAACTTAGCTGACGTATCTTGCAACACTTCTTTAGAAATGAAAACAATTACATGTTTTACGTTACACTACCCCCTAAAAAGGTCAAAGAAAATAAAAAATAATGAGTATGCTTTCGAACATAAGCTTACGACCACTTGATTAACATGAATATGTGTTAGAAAAGGTTGAAACTGACCACTGTTTTCACAGTGGCATAGAACATCGTGGCGTTACAGGGATTAGCGTTTTCCTTGAAATACATCAGCAGCAGTCTGAATCATTTCTGCTGCTGCCATAACGCGAACCACCAAATCTTCAGCTTGTCTTGCATACGCAATCTGTGTTTCATCGTACCATAGAGTTTAAGGACAGGGGTGTCAAGTCCTGCAACCCGCATTGGTCCAAAGCGACCGCTCCATTTGTCACCGCTGTTATGTCTAGGATCAGTGGTTCCCAACAGGTGGTCCGCGGACCCCCAGTGGTCCGCGAGCTATGCCAGACGGGTCGGCAACCACATATCGGTGTGAGAAAGCATTTTCTTCCATGTGTTTCATGAAAAACAAATATAGGAATCGGCTCCACATGCGGACGGATTTCAGAGTGAAAGTTTCAAGTTTGGAACCTAATATTTCAGAAATAATGGACTCAAAGGTCATACTAAACTCATCTCATTAAGAACTGAAAATTAAAACTAACTGTACACTGATGGAGTACTCTGTTGTAAATGTATTTTTTTTTCAAATAAATAATACCTCGTATGAAGCTAGTGTTCTCTTATTTTTCACACACGTCTACTCAATACAATCTCAAGTGTAGTACACTTGAAAGACCAATACACTCAGTTTTAATTTTTTCCTGTCATTTTCAGTTCATACTCAATTTTTTTTAAAGGAGTTTGTTATACTAAACATCCGGATTTGAAGACAAAGATTTTGAGCAATAATCAAAAATTTAACAATAACAATGATCGCTAAATTAAAAAAGTTTTAAGCTCAATATTTTTTCAATAATGAATATGTCAATGTTGTTTCTAAGTACCAAAAATAGAAAACGTATAAAAAGGCTCTTAATTTGGCTTTTTTCGGTACTTGATACTGTGATATGGCAAGCTACCAATCATGCTGGATGAGGGGATCCCCGAGAAAATTTTGTTGGGAACCCCTGGTCTAGGTGATCTAACACAGCATGTGTAAAATGAAGAGTTGCGCCACCATGTTGGACCTAAAGGTTCTGTCTAGCTCCAAGCGGTATATCCTATAGGAGGATGGGCAATACCTATTTCTCCAAAGTATATGCGAGCAATCAGCCTTTGAGTTAACATGTAGGAACCAATGAGGAGTCCTTCATAGTTCCTTCCAACACGTTTACAGGGAATAGCTGTTGATGACCACGAACGTACGTTCCACGAGGATTCTGCAGTGCTCAAACACTTCTGTTGTATGAACTAAAAATGCAAGCCTTGTATCAACTAAAAATGCAAGCCTTTTGTGCAAACAACACACGTTCAGATTAATGCAGCTGTCGTGTTACTCGTTTTAGGAACCAGTCAACAAATTCCACCTTTTGTCTTTGGAAAGGATGCAGATCAGTCTCATGAATGACATTCCAGATATGACGCCGGACCATGCGAAGTTCATGATTCTTCTAGTACTTGTCACAAGATCTTGCACTATGCGATGTAACACGTCTTCGTGAAACACAACCATACAAACAGCGCGTCTCCTGGCTGTATCATGCCTACTAGCCTGCAAAGATCCTGTCTCTCTCATACGTTTGTCAATTGACATGAAAAGGTATTTTTCTGAGGCAACAATACTGGTAAATCCTACTTGCCGCCCTTGCAATTTTTTTTTTTTAACATCTGGCAAACACAACAAAGTTTCACACTTGTAGACCGGTAGACCGTCACGCAGCAGGAGCTGGTGTTGACTCATCTTTTTTTTTTTTTGAGTCGTCAGTCTTCTAGCTACTTTGATGCTGCCTGCCACGAATCGCTCTCTTGTGCTAACCTTTTCATGTCAGAGTAGCAATTGCAGCTTCGTCTTCAGGTATTTGCTAGATGTATTCCAATCTCTGACTTCCTCTACAGTTTTTACCCTCTACAGCTACGTCTATACCATAGAAGTTATACCCTGTTGCCGGCCGCGGTGGCCGTGCCGTTCTAGGCGCTGCAGTCCGGAACCCCGGGACTGCTACGGTCGCAGGTTCGAATCCTGCCTCGGGCATGGATGTGTGTGATGTCCTTAGGTTAGTTAGGTTTAAGTAGTTCAAAGTTCTAGGGGACTGATGACCTAAGATGTTAAGTCCCATAGTGCTCCGAGTATTTGAACCAATTTATACCCTGTTGACTTAACACGTGTCCTCTCATCCCATCCATTCTTCTTGTCAGTGTTTCCCATATATTCCTGCTGTACTCACAGTTTCTGCAGAGAACATCTTCATTTCTCACTTTTATGCATGTAGCACCGTAAATATACAACTGGGACTCTAGTTCCTATACCCAAATTTGTTCATTTGATGCTGTCTTCCTGCCGTATACTTTTGGTCAAATTGTTTTTCCGCATCCTTCGTATACACACTCCGATGATGACCATTGTGAAGTCATTGTGACTGCTCTCACAACAAAGTAAATTAAGGTAATTAGTGAATTATTCTTCATTGACAATATATAATTTTTCCATACTTTGCGGTGCACCCCACCTCTTTGTCGTTCTCTTACTCTCTGTCATACACACACACGCACACACATACACACACTCGAGCACCATGAAGTCACTGTCATTATAAATGACACACACTCAACGGTTCTCAACCAAAAGAGCGTAAAGGCTAAAACCCTCATCGCGCAAATTTCCGGGTGAATTTACAGCTGCCCCTAAGCACAGAATGAAAGAGCACTTTGTCTTAATTGGCGCACAATACGTTTATCACAAACAGCACAGTCTGCAAAGTTCTCCCGCTATAGTAGAAAATCATGTAGCAACAGAGAGCGTTACGAGTCATCTCAGTGACAGGAAAGACATACGATTTTGTTTCACGAGTTATTTTTACTTATTTTCAGCCATTTTTCATTCAACCGGCAAAATTCATACCACGAATACTATGCGTTACAAGAAAAATCATACGTGTGCTAGTGTGACCCCTGCCGGTCTCCTCTGTTACTCTACAAGCTTGTCTCCTTTCTCTTTCCCTACAAATCCTGGTAATAAGCAGGACGACACGGTCTTGGCGCATTTTCGTAATAACAGAAATCGTAGATACTAGGTACTATTGTGACTTCCAGATACTTTCGCTTGATGTGTTCGTATGATCCTGAATCAATTTGACGATTGGAGTAGAAGAGAAAATTCGTCAAGAATCACTGCACCGTCGAAATGGTGCGTAGGAGCTGTCAGGTTCGAGTAAACAACAACGCAGACACTGCTGTTAGCGGTATGTAATAGCTTCTGTCAGGAGAACGGCAAGAAAACAAAAGTGTTTGTGCGCGCGGTTTTCTCCAAATAAGGCCGGCAGCGGTGGCCGTGCGGTTCGGGCGCTGCAGTCCGGAACCGCGGGACTGCTACGGTCGCAGGTTCGAATCCTGCCTCGGGCATGGGTGTGTGTGATGTCCTTAGGTTAGTTAGGTTTAAGTAGTTCTAAGTTCTAGGGGACTTATGACCTAAGATGTTGAGTCCCATAGTGCTCAGAGCCATTTGAACCAAATAAGGGAGCATTTGAAGGTGCTGCATGGCCTTAGAGTCGTAACCAGAGCCGCGATTTATTTCAGGGCGAACTCAGTAACAAATCCACTATTGATAAATTTACAAAATATGCAGAATCTTGGTGAGGGAACATGTTTAAATAGAATAGTATATCAACTAGGTATGATCGAAGATGTAGACCTACATCTTTACTTCAAGAACTAATAATTTCCTAACGCCTTGAATGACTGGAACAGACAAAGTAGACACTGACAACACGTGACCACAATATCGACAGAAAACACCAGACGTTTTATTAGCCAAATACAATTTTATTAAATGTCGAGAATGTCAATTCCAACTATTAATGAGTAATTTAAGTAACATAATTTGAGAAAAATTCAGGATAACTGCAATATGTGACAAGAAATAAATCAGTTATTTGTAGATACGTAATTTGCCTTCTGTCTGAATAATTCAGGATGATTGAATCTGACTGGTTTAGTATAAACTTCCAAACTAAATTCCTAGCAAAAACCTAAAGACAACACAGCAAAGCTGGTTAAACTCTCATCCAAATTAATGAATAAAATTTGTTTTATAGTTTATATTTTTTAAAATATCTTTGGTCGACGGAAAACTGTTTGTACCCAAGATTTATCAGTTAAAATCAGGGAAAGAGCATAGTGTAGGATGACAGAGATATCAGTGCACAAAGTAGACTTGTGTAGTGTGTTCAGGTGACAGTTTGAGCATCAAGGTCAGTAAGTGCATTTTATGATATGTGCTAACAACAGGTTTACGGTTTTGTAAGGGATTCATCTTACTGGTCGTGGCAGTGCTTTGTGAGCGCTAGGGTGGAGGGCGGGGAGGAGGGTCTGTGGTAACCAGTGGCACTTGGTGTATGTACGGCCTATCAGTTTCTTTTTAAAAGTGTTTGAAAATATTTTTGCCTGCGGTCTGGAGACTTATAAAATTTCTACGTGTAACTGCAGATTGAATAAAATTTTCTGCAGTAGATTTTGAGGATTTTGCGTGTTGTTCAAGACTTAGGGACTCCTTGCCTGTGCTCATGGACTCGTAATATTTTCCGCAGTGCGTTTAATGGACTTTTGATTATCTCATGGGATACCCAGAGTTATCAGAACCTGAAATTAATTTTCGAAGAAGTGCTATTTTAGCTAGAGCACTGAACAGTTGGTAACAAGGAAAACCTGTCAGTTATTCGTTGGACTCCCACTTCATACAAGCGTGTGAAATAGATTTATTATTTGGTAAACTGTAACTACATTTTGAAGAGGACGACTATTTTCGCCAACCGTATCCTTTGAGAAATTTAATTTATTTCATGCAAGCGTCCGAATCGCTGCCGAGCGATGCGATGGGAGTGTTTCCACGCTCTTGACAGATACGTAGCCAACGAATTTTACAGCGGTTACTCGATTTAACTCATGCGTAGATTCCTTCACTCTACTAACAAGATCGCGACGTTGGTACAGGAAAACCTGTTGTTCAGCTGCCTGCTGCTGAGGCAGCTTGACACCAACAGAAAGATATCTCCCAAACCAACAGCGAAAGCATCTGCTGACCTTCCTGCCAAGTAACCCTTCACTCTAGCTGATATAAACGACTTCGTTTTTGAGAAAATGCACAAAGAGAATCACTTGCTTGACAAGAATGGGTCCACAGTTGCTACATGTTTACACCTACGTATTTATGTTAATTAACTTAAAGGACATTGAGAAACGGTACACGTAACGAGCTCAGTTATAAGAGAACATTTTCTATAGTCAGTCTATAGGTCACCGTTACATGAGATTGTAGGAGATGGAAACAGACAGGCGGTATACGAATTCGCTCTGTAACGTTAATAATATAGTGGGGGTGACTATAAGTTGGTAACTGAGTGATTATTGTAGTGGAAATGAATGAAAGTTCCGGGGCGTGTTTACAGAGGTCTCACTGATAGGTGAACGTCCATGGCATGAGGACAGTGTGACTATAGTCCCAAATGGGGCTGGCCCCATATTACGAGGCAGCAGAAGGAACGAGAAAAGACAGTGTGAGTCAACCAGTGAGCTGTTACGGTGCACTGTGGTGGTGTTCATCATTACACCACAGCCCAGACACCCTGACTTCACTCCGGTGGGAATCGTCGAGAAACTGGAAGAAGGGCTGTGTGTGAAGAGTATAGCCCAGTAATCTAGTACTGCTCACAGCATTGTATCATGTGCGAGGGGAGCATCCTGAGCCCCAGGCACTGCTAAGCAAAGGAGGAGGTGCTCGACCACGGTCAACTACAGCAACAAATAGCGGCTACATAGATCAAGAGGCAAGAAAGGACCACGTCAAACAGCTAGTGCAGCTACTATAACAATTTACAGGACTGCAAGGAAAGCAATCTCACGCTCCACAGTAGCAAGGCGACTGCATGGGAATGATCTCTCTGCCCGCAGGTCAGCACTTTGTGTTCCGTCGACATCTGAACATCGGCCGTGCCGTTTGCGAGGGTTCCAAGAGCATTGGGACTGGACCGACGCGGAGTGGAGCCGCGTGCTCTTCTCAGATGAGAGCAGACGGCGACAGCTGGAACCACTTAATACACCTAGAAACACTGTCGAACGTGATTGATTCGGGACCCATATGTTATAATGTGGGAAAGCATAACGTTGCATAGGCCCACTGACCTCCATATCTTTGAACACAGTACACTCAAATGTTCAAATGTGTTTGAATTGCTAAAGGACCGAACTTCTTAAGTCATCTGTCCCTAGACTTACACACTACTTAAACTAACTTATGCCAAGAACAACACACACCCATGCCCGAGGGAGGATTCGATCCTCCGGCGCGAGGGGCAGCGCAGTCCGCGACATGATGCCTCAAAAAGCGCGGCCATTTCGCGGGGCCGCAGTACACTCACAGGTCTTTGTGACACTGTACCATCTCCGCACGTGCGCCTTTTCAGAGGTTCATACTGCCGTTACTTCTTTTTTATGGTGATACTGCGCGACCGCAATGAACAGCTCAGGTGGAGAAGTCTTGGAACGATAGAACATTCGCCGAAAGGTCTAGAATGCTCCTACTCCCGACTTAAATTCCACTGAGCACTTACAGGCTGCGTTCAGGAGATGTGTTGCACGACGACCATATGCACAACGACCATTCAGCATTGTCAACTACGCTGGTTGACCAATGGAACGATATAAAACAGGGCTCCTTACCAACTTTGTAGCCAGCAATGGAGCACGTTGCAGAGAATGGTAGCTAGTGTCGTTTGCTGTGCAATGTTTGTACAGAGAGAAAAGGACGATGATATACAGGGTGTTTATAAATGAAATCGGGGTGTTAACGCGTTATAACATTTACTACATTAAACTTACCGTTATAAATTATATGTCAAATGAAAGAGCAACTCAAACAGTAATGTTTGGCACCAGTGCGCATGTGCAGCGCGCAATGTTTCCGCTGCAATCCGCTAGACAGCGGTAGTAGCGAAGATGTCGACTAGTGAACAGAAAGCGTTTTTTGTTTTGCAGTTTGCAAAGACTGAATCTGTAGTTACTGTGCAACATGCGTTCCATCTGAAGTTCGGTTGTGATCTTCCAAGTGATAATAACATTTGTAGATGGTATCATCAATTTGAAGATACCAACTGCCTTTGTAAAGGGAAGAGCAAAGGACGACCAAGAGTTAGTGAAGAGACTCTAGAGCAAGCGAGAGAGTCGTTCACTTGTAGCTCAAAGAAATCAGTCCGGAAGGCTAGTCGTGAATTACAAGTTCCCATGTCGACTGTTTGGAAAGTTTCAAGAAAACACGTACAACCACATCTTCACCTTTTTACAGTTATTACAAGCTCTAAAACCGGCAGACCATGGATTACGTGCCAGCTTCGCAATTGAAACGTTGTTTGTTGACGATGAAGATTTTCTGGGTTATGTTGTCTTCAGTGATGAATCGACATTTCACCTTAGTAGGCATGTTAACACTAACAATGTGCGCATCTGGGGCTCAGAAAATCCTCACGAGGTGGTACAAATGCAACGAGATTCCCCCAAAGTGACTACATTTTGTGCCGTATCCCGGTAGAAAGTTTATGGGCCTTTCTTTTTTAGTGAACCTAATGTAACTGGCACTTCTTACCGTGATACGCTAGACCAATAGCTCTTCTCTCAGTTGGAAGAAGATGAGTCAGATAATTTCATTTTCCACCAAGACGATGTGCCACCTCACTGGCATAGAGAAGTATGCAACTGTTTGAACTTCACTGTACGCAAGCGCTGCATAGGCCACAAGGGGCCCAGTGACAGGGCTTTGCATGGCCTCCACGTTCACCCGACCTAACACCATGAGAGTTTTTTCTTTGGGGCTTCATCAAGGATCGTGTGCACGTGCCTCCACTACCAGCAGACCTCCCTGATTTAAGAAACCAGATTGAAGCAGCTGTTGCTACCACCACTGAAGACACACTTATCAACGTTTGGGAAGAACTCAGCTATAGTCTTGATGTGTGCCGTGTGACAAGTGATGCTCACACTGGACATTTATAAGGTTCTTGGTAAAACTGTTTGCGATTCTGTTTCGTTTGGCATATAATTTATAACTGTAAGTTTAATATAAGAAATATGATAAAGCGTTAAAACCCCGATATTTATTTATAAACAACCAGTATTATCTTCGTATTCCTGAGGTCCTTGAACCTTAGCACCAGTTCCGAAACACTACCTTATAGTCTCTCAGCAGTTTTGAGTCATTATGAAATGATCAAGCGATAATATTAATTCTCCTACGGCAGTGGTCCACTACTGTGCAGTTTGAATCCTATGCATATTATTAAAATGTAGCTGGGAGCAACTGACTTAATGTTCAACACTGTCTGGTCACTAGAGTGGGACACGTGAACGACAATACACGAAATCGGTTAGCATAAAATAAACATTAGCCTCAGAAAACTACTTAATGTTCATGTTCATACCAAAGCATAGATAAGAACGGCGTTCACTGGCTCCCAGAATTATTATCTGATGTCTAGTGGTTGCATGATATTTACGTTTACTTGTCGTAGTCTGATGGTCAGTGGTCTTTTATTTGTACTTTTAGATTTCAAGTCATTTTTTCTGTAGCTAGCAACTTTATCACGGGTTTATCGTCAGAACGGCGTGTTTCCCTGTTTTCTATACATAATCCTGCTCTTTGCCTAAATTGTGAACATACGTTCCTCGCCTTGTTCTGAAGACTTTCTAAAGAACTTTGTATTGAAATATGTATGCAAAGGATTCGTCATCGGTGACTTCATACCTTGGTAACTACAATTAACCGTAAATGCTGGATGTATATCATGCTGATTCTGAACGGCACGTATTGTATGCAAATTTATAAAGTCATCAGCCCTTTGACCGGTGTCATGCTGTCTGCCATGATTTCCTACCTCGCGTTAATACTTTCACCTGCATAGAACTGTTGTGCCAAATATTTTTGATAATCTCTGTTCCATACTCCAGACTTCGTGTGCCCTTACTAAGATTCGCATTATGTATGCTTCCATAGATTTCTTTACTCGCCGATTCTTTTTAGTATCTCTTCCATTTTGTGCTTAATCCGTGTACCTGAACAGTTAATCGGAAAGGATTGTGTCATGAAAACAGATTTTAAGATTATCATCAACAAACGTGAAACAGTGGTAACGAAATCTAGACTAATTAGAACAGATGAAGCCGAGTGAGCCAGAAAGTGAGATATGATAGTGGTAGCCCAGTTCTGTTCAATACGTTCAAATGTGTGTGAAATCTTATGGGACTTAACTGCTAAGGTCATCAGTCCCTAAGCTTACACACTACTTAACCTAAATTATCCTAAGGACAAACACACACACCCATGCCCGAGGGAGGACTCGAGCCTCCGCCGGGACCAGCCGCACAGTCCATGACTGTAGCGCCCGAGACCGCTCGGCTAATCCCGCGCGGCTAGCCCAGTTCTGCTCTTAGCTGATGATGGCCGACTTCCCAGTGGAGACTTCAACGCTAGGCTTCTTGAGACATACATGTATGCAGCCCTGAGATTTCTGGAGAGCTTATTGCGGAGTGTAGTCACAACCATTGGCAGTCACCGCCATCAACGACGTAGCTGTGTACCTGCCTGGATGACAAGACACGCACTGTGGCCCTGTTTCACGCAACCGCCCAGGGAAATGGTAAATTGACTCATACACGCATTTTGTCGTACCACCGACCGCCCCAACAACAAACGATTAATATCTTCCACCGCTTCATTTCCATGAAAGTCCGTCTGTTTCTCTCGTCTCAGAGCAATAACGACTAAAATTTAAGCTAGCAGGCTTTTGTAGCTGTTGTCGCTGACGGTACTACCCCCACCCCCCTACTGGGTAGTTCTTCATGGTCTTCTGCTGTCCCTAGAGAGTTAAACACTAACAAAGAACAACGTCACGGGAAAAATCCCTTTTATTAATAAGCACATCAATTGTCTTTAAAATAGATTTGTTTTTGTTCTGACTGTCGATCACTAATTCTTACTTCAAAATTATCTGTTTTGGGTAATTTAACTCATCTTCATACCATACGTAGTGGCTAGAGTAACTTGTCGTACCGGGACTATCAGTTCAATGCCATTTTTTTAGTACACAACAGTGAACTGATAGTTTCTTTTGTGGCGGCGTTCGTAGCGACAAGCAATTCGCTGTAGAAACGGCTTACGAAGTCACCGCCACACTTTTAATAGCGGGCCGACCGGTCCGCTGGAACAGTGAACAGAAAGATAAAAACCCAAACACTCTGATTAAATAAAAGTCGGTACTTATCTTTATTAACGAAGATACAGAAACACAGTAGTGAACTCCGTGTCTACAGAAATCTGTCTAGTTCGAGTCGGAGCGGCTAGGTCAGCGTCGGCTGACGACAAACAACAACTCTGCTGCGATGAACACACAACTGACTAGCAAGTACACAATTCGGTGGCGAGTATACAACTGAGCGGCGAATACAGAACTGTCCTAGCGCTCGCGACTCCAGCGCTTAAGAACCCAGAAGCCAGCGGTGGCGCGCGCAGACTTGCGGCGATTTCCTGTCTCGCTGGCGCTGCTTATGCGGACGGCGTCCGGACTTTGATGCTGCCAACCTTTTGGCAGCGGGCTCGGGTGGCATTGCTGGCTAGGATATAACAGTTTCATTATGGCAAGCCACTCTGTAGCTACGGCATAAGATGTAAAGATGAGCGACTTCACCCGAAACCGTTACTTTTGAAAAATGAGAAGAAAAAAGCAGTCGACAGATGGAAATATACAAATCTGTTTCTTGTAAATAAGGATCGTGGATAACTCCCATCTCACGAATATGCTCAGCTTTTATTACACTAATCTTGAATAGTGTTCAGTTAATTGCGGACACCAGAAGATCCTGAAGAAGAAGCCAACAGAGGGGTCGAAACGTCCATTGTGTAAGAATAAGCTGAAGAGGAACATGACGCTGCTTTATAGCCTAGAAGATTTTACAAAGATCCCTGGAGTTTAAACTGAGAGATCTTTATTACAGGGGGAGATCAAAAAGTTTCCGTCCGAAGACCGTATCGTCCGGAATCGGCAGACCAGAAAGGAAAATCGCCATGTCGTTGAAGCAATAATCTCACCGACGCACCATCTTGAAGATACCCTTTTGATAGAACGTAGTGTCCTGCTGCGAGAAGAGGTCCGTAACTGCCTGCTGCCCATCCTCGTTCGACAGGAATCGCCGACCCTTCAAGGCATTTTTTAAGGGACCAAAACTTTGATAATCGCATGGAAAGGGATCAGGCGCAGCATTCCAGAACCGTGGTTTCTGACAGTCATGCTGCCCCAAGCACATCCTCCATTCTCCGATGGATCTTTATCGGTGTTCGTCGTTCTACAGCCAAGAAAAAGAGCACGTTAGTCCCGTTCTACTCGCGCCGGCATTATGAATTACCTCGAAGAAAACTGTCTATTGACACACAGTCAACGTGAGTTCAGAAAACATTGTTCCTATGAAACGCAACTAGCTCTTTATTCACATGAAGTGTAGAGTGCTATTGAGAAGGTATTTCAGATGGATTCCGTATTTATGGATTTCCGGAAGCCTTTTGACACTGTACCACACAACCGGCTTGTAGTGAAATTGCGTGCTTATGGAATATCGTCTCAGTTATGTGACTGGATTTGTGATTTCGTATCACAGAAATGGCTCAAATGGCTCTGAGCACTATGGGACTTAACTTCTGAGTTCATCAGTCCCCTAGAACTCAAAACTACTTAAACCTAACTAACCTAAGGACATCACACACATCCATGTCCGAGGCAGGATTCGAACCAGCGACCGTAGCGGTCGCGCGGTTCCAGATTGTAGCGCCTAGAACCGCTCGGTCATACCGGCCGGCTCCTATCAGAGACATCACAGCTCGTAGTAATAGACGGAAAGTCATCGAGTAAAACAGAAGTGATTTCTAGCATTACCCAAGGTAGTGTTATAGGCTCTTTGCTGTTCCTTATCTATATAAACGATTTGGGAGACAATGTGAGCAGCCGTCTTAGGTTGTTTGCAGATGACGCTGTCTTTAATCGATTAATAAAGTCATCAGAAGATGAAAACAAATTGCAAAACGATTTAGAAAACATGTGTGAATGGTGTTAAAATTGGCAGTTGATCCTAAATAACGAAAAGTGTGAGGTCATCCACATGAGTGCTAAAAGGAATTCGTTAAACTTCGGTTACACGATAAATCAGTCTAATCTAAAAGCTGTAAATTCAGCTAAATACCTACGTTTTACAATTACGAACAACTTAAATTGGAAGGAACACACAGAAAATGTTGCATGGAAGGCTAACCAAAGACTGCGTTTCATAGGCAGGAGAGTTAGAAAATGTAGCAGATCTACTAAAGAGACTGCCTAAACTACGCTTGTCCGTCCTCTTTTAGAACACTGCTGCTCGGTGTTGGATCCTTACCAGACAGGACTGACGGAGTACTTCGAAAAAGGTCAGAGAAGGGCAGCAAGTTTTGTATTATCGCGAAATATGGGATAGAGTGTCACAGGAATGATACAGGATTTGGGCTGGGCATCATTAAAAGAATGGCGTTTTCCGTTGCGACGGAAACTTTTCACGAAATTCCAATCACCAACTTTTTCCGCAGAATACGAGCATATTTTGTTGACACCGAACTAAACGATCACCACGATAAAATAAGGGAAATCAGAACTCTTACGGAAAGATATAGGTGTTCTTTCTTTATGCGCCCTATACGAGAATGGAATAATAGAGAATTGTGAAGTTGGTTGGATGAACCCTCTGCCAGGCACTTAAGTGTGATTTGTAGAGTATCGATGTAATTGTAGATGTAGATGAACGATTTATGGAAATCACGGAAAACCTAAATCAGAATGACCAGTCGCGGGTTTCAACCGCCATCCTCCCCGATACGTGTCGAGTGTGCCAACCATGAATACCACACTAATCCTCTTCCTCATATACCCGCATCGGAGGTGTGTTATGTGGCTACATGCTGCAGCAACGCTCTCAAACGGAAACCATTTTATCACCCCCTATAACTCGTGTGTAACAAACAATAGTACTGTTTTATTATTTCAATGGTAATGATAGAGATGCAGTAAACGTGTTTTGTAGCAATCGTATTTTCCGACATCACGACCGGTTTCAGTCACGAAAGCCGTTTTGATATGAACTTAGCATGGTGGTGTACACGTTTCTACGTCTTCCACGCCGTTAGGCTCACAAACACTTTCAAATGCTCTTGGTGGTTGAAATTGGTCATGGTGTCAGAAAATAAACTTGTGTTGGTGATGTTACTTGTTACCAAGTAATTATTATAAATAAGCATCCTGAAACGATATGCTGAGCGTGATGAGGAATTAAAAAGTAAGTTATTTTGGGGTGTTGATTGATTGGTTGGTTGATTGGGAGGACGGGACCAAATAGGGAGAGCATCGATCACATCGTATTAGAGAAGGATGTGGAAGGCTTTCGTCCGTGCCCTGTGAAAGGAACTACGCCGGCATTTGTCTCATCGATTAATGGAAAGCACAGAAAACCTCAATCAGAATGACCAAACACTTTTTCCAACCGTCGTCCTCCCGGATACGAGTCCAGTGTGCTAACCAATGCACCACCTTACTCTGTAAAGATAATTTCCAAATACTTTTTGTAACGATAAATATTACTCCAAATGACTCGTTCCACATGATTACGATTTATCTTGAATAATAACTCATGGAATATGAAACTAACCAACTAATTAACTAACAAAATAACTACGTAATAAATACACATTCATGCAGCTATCACTCGTTCCCTCATTTAATATCAATGTGCAAATGCCGCGCTCAAGAGCAGTGATACTACTAGTCGTAAATGAAATCTTAATGTTAACGAAACATTCTATTACCGCAAATTTCTAAAACGTGGTGTTCTAGGAGAATGGTGAAGATCAGTTGATCAGATAACGAATGTAGATCTACTGTATCCAATCGATACGAAAGGAAAATTATAGCACAACTCGGCAAAGAAGAAGAGATCCGTTGATAGAACATTTTCTGAGACCTCAAGGAGTAGTCAGTTTTTTAACTGGGGGAAGCGTTGAGGGTAAAATCTGTAGATAAAGACCAGTTAAGGGAAGCGTTGAGGGTAAAAACTGTACAGAAAGACCAAGGCTCGAATACACTACGTAGGTTCAAATGGATGTGTGCCTTGAATACGAAGCACTGTTATAAAGGTCACATTAAAAGGTCAAAGATTTAATCACACTTAACTATGCTTGCCAAAAATTTGACCATGTACGGTTGTTGTTTGGCGCGCTTTTCAAGCATAGCGCGTGTTCACAGGAATTTTGACTGAAGGAAAATTTGACAAGGTGGCGGACGTTGTTTGTGTCGACATTCCACCACATATGTCTATTGAAAAACTGTGTTATTACAAAATATCTCACTTTATCGTGAGTTTCCATAACTATGTAAACTCCGATCTAGGATAAAACCGCCGGCCGCGGTGGTCTCGCGGTTCTAGGCGCGCAGTCCGGAACCGTGCGACTGCTACGGTCGCAGGTTCGAAACCTGCCTCGGGCATGGATGTGTGTGTTGTCCTTAGGTTAGTTAGGTTTAAGTAGTTCTAAGTTCTAGGGGACTGATGACCACAGCAGTTGAGTCCTATAGTGCTCAGAGCCATTTGAACCATTTTTTGATAAAACCAAAATAACTCCGACAATTACGAAAATGGTAGAGTTATCGCATCTTTGCCACCAATGTATTACGTAGGAAGACGTTTTGAACAAAAACAACATTTTACTAACATGCAAGCGGGAGTGCAATAAAATTAAAGAAATCGAAGTTTCTGGTTCTACGGACGATGTGCGCTGTATGTTCCCACGTTGTGTTAATTTAATGAACTGTCATTAGTGGCCAAAGCAGAAGAGAATAAAGTTTCGTACACGTGTGTCTTCTTCCTCAATTTGATAGCAAAGTAACCGTAAACAAGTCACCAAACGGTTCACTATTCATTTAGTTAACCATCAGGATCTGAATGTGTCATTTCCATTAATCGATTTCCTTGCATACATTTCTCTCTCGTTTAACACCATTTCTTTTATCAGGGTCTTGTTTTCTACTTATTATGTAAACACAGTGGCAGAGTCAACTTCAGAAATGCTTTATCTGCATTTGTAGCCATTCTCACTCCTGTTAAAACACTCGCGAACAAAAACACCGTGTGCTTCTGAGGGAGGTTACACTGAAAAGCATTGTCTGTACGTGGATTGTCTTGATTGGCAAATCCGTGGCTAGATAAGAACGATTTTGTCAAAACACGTTTGATCGTTTGAAGGGGCCGTAAGCCCTGTCACGTGACAGTTCGTGGCCGGGCAGGTGGTGCCGTCCCGACGCGGCAGAGGGCTCGCGGAGCATTATAGCAGCCGATCACAGTTCCACCGGAGTTGATGAGCGCGCGACGCGATAGCGTTGAGTCCGTGTCGAGGAGCGAACGGATCGGAGCCTGGGGCCAGCGCTTGGGAAGACAAAAGGCGGCTGCCTGCCGACAACACAAGGACAGAGGCCGCGAATGCTCCAGGAGCGCTGCCGTATTGGCTCCCATGTTGTCTGTCGCTGGAGGCGTACAGAGAGTAGAGTTCGGAGCCAGAGCCGTGGGCTGCTCTGCTGCTGGCTGACAACAAACGGGTAGCGGCGCGGACCGTACGGAGACGATGCGTTTGATGTTGTGTGATCCTGATAAGTCTTGTGCTGTAGGGCATCGGTGCAGCCTAGTCTGGAAAAGTATGCCTGCAGGGCTGTGGCAGTTGGAGCCTGTTCACACCGAGAGAGCGGTACCAAGCACGTCGACGCCGTTTTTCTAGTTCCAGGATGACTCTCCGTGGACTGCACGCACCTTTCTTCGACTAATGCCTTGTGTCCTTTTCACAGGGCTGCTCAAGGAAGTTTTCACGCCATGCAGTATTCAGTTGACAGTCCTTGATACTTGTGGTGGATACACTTGTGGCGTGGGCAGTCACTTGGTTTGTTGCGTGCTTGTAGTTTGAAGCGGTGCACATGATGTACTACCATTTACTCACAGGCTATTGTGGGTGCTCTGTTACCACTCAGTGACCTTACCTACCTTTTTCCGCCTGATTGCAATTTGTTGATAGGAAGACCTTGGGGTACATTCGTGTACCGTTACAACATTGTTTCGTAAATTTCTGTGTGTGTGTGTGTGTGTGTGTGTGTGTGTGTGTGTGTGTGTGTGTGTGTGTGTGTGTGTGTGTGTGAGTGTGTAAAGAGTTTCAAATAGTGTAATAATTCGAATCCAGCCTGAATTTCGGTCGGTCCTGTTGGTTATTGTGTATGTTGTACTCTGTGTAATTTAATGTTTTAACTGTGCTGTCAGGTGTAGCTTAGGTTGGGAATTTCGTGATAAGTTGTTCAGTTATTCATTGTTTTAGATTTTCTACGAGGTCTTGCAGGAAACTAATGCCTCCGAAATCTTTTTCTGTTCTCAGTATCGATTGAAGTATTACATGTCACACATATTACTCGCTGGAATTTACCGCTTAGTTGATGCAAGCTACAACCCTTTGCCACTACAGGGCTCCGAAATGTTGCCTCTAACATGGCTTTGTGTCAGATGAGTAAATTGGTGCGAGAAAGACATGGTGCTGTAGTTGACGTACCTACGTGGGCTTCCGGAATCGATGTCATGATGATTAAAACTCTTCTGTGTGTGATACCGTGTCATCGTACAAAATATTTTAATTTTGAACTCTAAAAGACAACGTTTCGACTGCATTACAACGGTCTTGCTCCGAGGAAGGCCGTTTTATTACGGTGGAAAGTTTTTGTTTTACCGATTATATTAAAGTATTTAATACAATGACGCAGTATCGTATCCAGAAGAATCATGCTGTAATTGAGTTTCTAACCGTCCACATATGGAGCACAATCTTCTTTAACACGGCAGTGCCAGATCACATACGAGTGCTGCTTCATCTCCAACATACTGACGCCTTCGGTTCACTGTCTTCAATCATTCGCCATACAGTCCCCATCTGGCCCTATCCGATTTTCATACGTTTCCGAAACCTGAGAGACATCGCCGATGTCGTCACTTCATAGTGATGAAGCTGTGCAAGCAGAGACGAAGTTGTGGCTGTGACAGCTGAGTCAGACACATTATAGTGACGCTATCAAACTGGTCTCTATTGGGAGAAATGTGTTCGTCGTCAGGATGGTTATGTTGATAAATAAATATGTAGACGTGAAGAGCGAAGATGTGTAATATTAATAAAGTTTTATTTAAAAAGATTTTGGAGTCTCTGAGGCATTACTTTACAGCATGTCCTCGCAGTTTGCTTGACCCAGAACACAACTATCAATCGTGATATTTTGTAAGATACGTTGAAGAGTGACGTAGTTTCACTGTTAGAGAACGGTTGGTAATGCTATTCCACACTCAGAATATTTTCTTGGTGTTATTGTTTAGGATATTAGTATTAATTAATGCAAATCAGTAATCCTGTAAGCCAAATATTTAAGAGGAGCAGATACCAGCCGTCAGGAATTTTCTATCCGTTTCTCCATTGCTTGTTTGACTTAAAAGCTTAAGAGCGGCATCTGAAACAATGCCGTACATCCTTCCTCAGACAAAGGTGTCTTCTCGGGTTTAAATAATTATTACTCGCATTTGGGTGTTGTAGATTTTTCTTATCCGTCTCTATGTATAAGGGGCGATCAGTTCAGAATCGGCATGACCCGTCAGTCAACTATGAGCAAACAAGCGGTTATTCCAGCGACGCACCAGATTGAAGATACCAGTTTGGGGAGACACCGTGTCCTGCTGCATGAAGAAGTCCAGTAACTGCCTGCTGCACATCCTAGTCCGTCGGGAATCCTCGACCCCTCAAGCCCTTTTTTAAGGAAACGTAGGAGAGGAGGAGGGAGGGGATATTAGGGCTATAGGGCGAGTGCTCTAGTGTCTCCCACTTGAATTGACTTAACATCTCCCTCACTCCCAGATCGTTTGACGTATTGAATCGCGACCAGCATGGAATTTGGCCCACCATTCCACATCAGCAGTTTTCGACGGACATGCTGCCCCATACACATTAATCATTCTCCAGTTGATGTCAACTGGTGTTTTTCCCTCTCAGCCGAGAAAAGAATAGTATCATATTAGTCCCGTTTGGACGCATTTGGTAATAGAGTCGTCATAGTTCATGTTTCCACATTTACCACACGTAAAACGGAAAGATACGAATGCCACACTAATCCCTTGCCTACATATCGGTACTTATGCACCCTCATCTGAGTCTTACTAAGTTGCATATACGATGAAGAAAGGCCCTCAAAGAGAAACATTTTGATCGTCCAATGTATTCTAGTCCCCGTCTTCTAAGGATTGTTAACATCTTAGATTGTATAACGCTTTCCACGAATCCACAGACGACAAGTCGGCATGCTGATGTTTCGTAAATCTACCCACATTACCAAGTGTAGTATCTAACTTGTCTGGTGCACTTTTCGTTGCAGAAACGAAGCATATCTTCAATCATCTGTTTTTTCGAATATTATTCTGTTTAGCAGTTTTCAAGTACTACTTATCAGAGTAATTGTGCCATAATTGTCAAATTCATTCACACATGACATCTTTGTAATGCTCTGGTGAGGTTTTTCTAGAAATCGGATGCTAAGAACATCTATTTCGTAGATTTTATACCCTATCTCAAGTAACATTCTACTTCACACACCTTTTGTCAATGTTGGTATATCCTAGCGTATACTGCAAGGTCTGACTGCCTCTTTTGAGATAAGTAAGTATTTGACATTAGGTTTTACATACATCCCAAAAGGTTTAATGTACAAAAAGTAAGTTATATACCTTAGTTTTTCATTTGTTGAATACCCGCGTGCTGTATGCACGAATAAAAGATCATACACAGCTCGTATTGCATAATAGGCGCTGCTCAAGGAAGGTTCATAAACACTTTCAGCAATACACATTCTGCTGTTCTATGATTCCCCTGAATCAAGTACGCGGGAGCATGAACGTCGCAGATGACAAGGCTTCACCGTATGTCCTGTCCCAACCTTGTAAAAAGTCCAAATTATCTCTAAAGGCTTTATCATCGGCAAGTCTCTCAGATCAAATCTTTTTCTTTCTTGTTTCGAACTTGTCTTTGTAGCTCTGTGAAACTGACACCTCAGTCTCTACTGAGCACACCGCTTCCTGCCGTTATAAAATCAAGTGGGGTTACCAAGGACACTGTTGTTACCATAGAAATCGTATACATTTTTCTGGACTTTGTTTGTCTAACACGTTTTTCGTTGCGACGCATATTAGCATATTACATTTACTCGTACGTTGTCATAAAGTCATAGCTTGAAGCAGCACATGTTTTCTTTCTTGCCTACGGTTAACAAAACATTACTTTATCATTCCCAATATCTCAGTCAAGTTTAAATTATTCACTCGAGGTACTTTACATCTTGCATTTGCTGCGCTTAAGGTGGAGGTATACTTGGAAAAGACCGGGTTACACGGAAGGATTTCAATTAGATTACGTAATAGAGAGCGATATCGAAATCGGAAGGCTTACCCAGAAGCAGATATAGACTCAGATTAGAAATCAGCAATGATAAAGAGTAGGCAGAAGTTTAAGAAATTACTCCGGAAGAATTAATATGCAAGGAAGTGGGATACAGAAGTACTAAGGAATGACGAGATACGCTTGAAGTTCTCAAAGGCTACAGATACAGCTATAAAGAATAGCTCAGTAGGCAGTACAGTTAAAGAGAAATGGATATCTCTAAAAAGGGCAATGATAGAAGTTGGAATGGATAACACAGATATTTCCAAGAAACCATGGATAACAGAATAAATATATCACCTGATCGATGAAAGAAGGAAGTAGAAAAATTTACAGGAAAATTCGGGAATACAGAAGTACAAGTCACTGAGGAATGAAATAAATAGCAAGTGCAGGTAACCTAAGACGAAATGGCTGCATGAAAAATGTGAAGAAATCGAAAAACAAACGGGTGTCGGAAGGACTGACTCAGCATGTAGAAAGTCGAGAAAGTGGTGAAATTAAAAGCAAGGGAGGTATCATTAAGATTGCAACGTGAATTCCACTGTTGAAGGCAGAGGAGAGAGCGGATACATGGAAAGAGTATATTGAAGGCCTCTATGAGAGGAAGATTTGTCTAATGTAATAGAAGAAGAAACAGAATTCGATCTAGAAGAGGTAGGAGCTCCAGTATTAGAATCAGAATTTAAGAGACCTTTTGAGGTCCTAAGGTCAAGTAAGGCAGAAGGGATGGATAATATTCCATCAGAAATTCCAAAATAATTGGGCGAAGTTACAACAAAACGACTGTTCACGTTAGTGTGTAGAATGTATGAGTCTGGCGACATACCACCTTACTTTCGGAAAAATATCATCCACACAATTCCGAACACTGCCAGAGCTGACAAGTGTGCGGAATTTATCGCACAATAAGCTTAAAAGCTCCAGAATGAGATTTTCAGTCTGCAGCGGTGTGTTCGCTCATATGAAACTTCCTGACAGATTAAAACTGTGTGCCGGACCGAAACTCGAACTCGGGACCTTTGTCTTTCGCGGGCAACTGCTCTACTAACTGAGCTACCCAAGCACGACTCACGATCCGTCCTCACAGCTTCGATTCTGCTAGTACCTCGTCTCCTACGTTCCAAACTTCACAGAAGCTTAAAAGCTCATGCATCGAAGCTGCTCGTAAGAATAATATACAGAATAAAGGATAAGAAAATTGAGGATGTGACAAATGACGATCAGTTTGGCTTTAGGAAAGTTAAAGGCACCAGAGAAACAATTCTGACGTTGCGGTTGAAAATGTAAGCAAGTCTAAAGAAAAGTCGAGACACGTTCATAGAATTTGTCGACCTGGAATAAGAGTTCGACGATGTAAAATGGTGCAAGATGTTCGAAATCCTCAGAATAATAGGCATAAGCTATAGGGAGAGATGGGTAATGGGAATAGTAAGAGTGGACGACCAAGAACGAAGTCCTCGGATTTAACAGGGTGTAAGGCAGGGAAGTTTAAACGCAGCCAAAACCTCTCAGACAAACAGAAGCTAAATGATGCCAAAGTTAACGTAAGGAGGGCTATGCGTGAAGCGTTCAGTGAATTCTAAAGTAAAATTCTATGTACCGACTTGACAGAAAATTCTAGGAAGTTCTGGTCTTACGTTAAATCAGTAAGTGGCTCGAAACAGCATATCCAGACACTCCGGGATGATGATGGCATTGAAACAGAGGATGACACGCGTAAAGCTGAAATACTAAACACCTTTTTCCAAAGCTGTTTCACAGAGGAAGACCACACTGCCGTTCCTTCTCTAAATCCTTGCACAAACGAAAAAATGGCTGACATAGAAATAAGTGTCCAAGGAATAGAAAAGCAACTGGAATCACTCAACAGAGGAAAGTTCACTGGACCTGACGGGATACCAATTCGATTCTACATAGAGTACGCGAAATAACTTGCCCCCCTTCTAACAGCCGTGTACCGCAAGTCTCTAGGGGAACGGGAGGTTCCAAATGATTGGAAAACAGCACAGGTAGTCCCAGTCTATAAGAAGGGTCGTCGAGCAGATGTGCAAAACTATAGACCTATATCTCTGACGTCGATCTGTTGTAGAATTTTAGAACATGTTTTTTGCTCGAGTATCATGCATTTGGAAACCCAGAATCTACTCTGTAGGAATCAACATGGATTCCGGAAACAGCGATCGTGTGAGACCCAACTCGCTTTATTTGTTCATGAGACTCAGAAAATATTAGATAAAGGCTCCCAGGTAGATGCTATTTTCCTTGACTTCCGGAAGGCGTTCGATACAGTTCCGGACTGTTGCTGATAAACAAAGTAAGAGCCTACGAAGTATCAGATCAGCTGTGTGGCTGGATTGAAGAACTTTTAGCAAACAGAACACAGCATGTTGTTATCAATGGAGAGACGTCTACAGACGTTAAAGTAATCCCTGGCGTGCCACAGGGGAGTGTTATGGGACCATTGCTTTTCACAATATATATAAATGACCTAGTAGATAGTGTCGGAAGTTCCATGCGGCTTTTCGCGGATCATGCTGTAGTATACAGAGAAGTTGCAGCATTAGAAAATTGTAGCGAAATGCAGGATGATCTGCAGCGGATAGGCACTTGGTGCAGGGAGTGGCAACTTACCCTTAACATAGACAAATGTAATGTATTGCGAATACATAGAAAGAAGGATCCTTTATTGTATGATTACATGATAGCGGAACAAACACTGGTAGCAATTACTTCTGTAAAATATCTGGGAGAATGCGTCCGGAACGATCTGAAGTGGAATGATCATATAAAATTAATTGATGGTAAGACGGGTGCCAGGTTGAGATTCATTGGGAGAGTCCTTAGAAAATGTAGTCCATCAATAAAGGAGGTGGCTTACAAAACACTCGTTCGACCTATACTTGAGTATTGCTCATCAGTGTGGGATCCGTACCAGATCGGGTTGACGGAGGAGATAGAGAAGATCCAAAGAGGAGCGGCGAGTTTCGTCACAGGGTTATTAGGTAAGGGTGATAGCGTTACGGTGATGTTTAGCAAACTCAAGTGGCAGACTCTGCAAGAGAGGCGCTCTGCATCGCGGTGTAGCTTGCTGTCCAGGTTTCGAGAGGGTGCGTTTCTGGATGAGGTATCGAATATATTGCTTCCCCCTACTTATACCTTCCGAGGAGATCAATAATGTAAAATTAGAGAGATTCGAGCGCGCACGGAGGCTTTCAGGCAGTCGTTCTTCCCGTGAACCTTACGCTACTGGAACAGAAAATGGAGGTAAAGACAGTGGCACGTAAAGTGCCCTCCGTCACACACCTTTGGGTGGCTTGCGGAGTATAAATGTAGATGTAGATGTAGATGAAGTATTTCTCCGTCCCTATTGTTCAATCTGTACATCGAAGAATCAGTAGTGGGAATACAAGTTCACGAGTGGGATTAAAATTCAGGCTGAAAGGATATCAATGATGCGATTCGCTGATGACGTTGCTATCCCGAGTGAAAGTGAAGAAGACTTACACGATCTGTTGAATGGAATGAACAGTCTAATGAGCACAGAATATGGATCGAGAGTAAGTCAAAGAAAGACGAAAGTAACTGAGCCGAGCGTGGCTCGTGTTCGTGCCATTTCTTATTTTACTGTACTGCCATCTCGTTATGTTAATTTTCAATTACTGGTGTCACTGGGTTGCTGCCTTGCCTGCCCGTGAGCGGCAGCAGCAACACTTACCGATATAGGCTGTGTCGTATTATCTTTGCTGGACTGCAATTACTTCCCGGTCGTCGTGTGGTGTTAGTTCGGACCTGGCAGTGTTTGAGTTGGCATGCGTCACAGGTTCAGTCGGGGCGCTGCAGCAGTGAGGTCCGGACCGCCATGACTCGCCCGACGGTTGCCGACACACATGATTGGAGTGGCGACGACTTTGATTGGTCGTCGGTTGGTCGTCTTGCTGGACGACGTGTGTTTGGCCAGCGATCGCTTATGAGTTGGCTGTGTGTGTCAACTCGTGATTCGTCCCTGTTATGGTAGAGTCACTGTCGTTAGCATTGTCTAGTTCTTCGTGCAAGTGTTCGTGAAACTGTGTGTAGTTTTTGTGATTTTGACTGAGAAGATATTTTAAATGTTGTCGGCGTACTGGCTCTGAGGCGTCGGTCGGTTGGCGTGGAGCAGCGAGGAATCCTCAGTGGGGCGTAGTTTGGCCGGGCCCCGCTGGCGGTCTCAACGCGGTGTCGGAGTGTGTGGCGCTGTTCCCATTGCTACGAGGTCCGTGGCTCACCGACCCTGGGCGCGAAAGTTCAGTTTTGATTTTACCTATCAGTAAGTGAAGACTGTTCACATTGTCTCGTTTGAAGTTCGTTGTCGGCTATTGGGATATTCCCGCGAGCAACAACGCGGTTTTCAAGTTGGAAAATTCCAGCCACACTTCGGTGGAGTTTCACTGTATTTGGTGTTATTTGAAATGAAGTGCACCAGCGTGCAGGCCGGAGTGGCATATCGGTTCCAGGCGCTGCAGTCTGGAACTGAGCCACCGCTACGGTCGCAGGTTCGATTCCTGTCTCGGGCATGGATGTGTGTGATGTCCTTAGGTTAGTTAGGTTTAAGTAGTTCTAAGTTCTAGGGGACTGATGACCTCACATGTTAAGTCCCATAGTGCTCAGAGCCATTTGAACCATTCTGAACTTCATGGAATGACTTTCATGGTACTAGGTGGGGTTGAAGAGGGGAAAGGCTGAAGAAGAAGACAGAGATTGGAATATATGCAGCAAATAAATGAAAACGTGGGCTGCAAGTTCTGCTCTGGAATCAAGAGTTTGGAACAGGAGAGGAAATAGTGGCGAGCTGCATCAAACCAGTTAGAAGACTGATGACTCAAAAAAGGTAGTGCAACAAACACAGTCAACATAATATATACTTACTGCGTTAGGCAAACACAGTCACCATCTTTTAAAACAAACTCTGCAATCTTTTTCCCAGCTTAAGGTGACAAGTGGTATTTTCATGAAGTCGTTACTAGATTATCTCTTAATTTAAAAAAGTTGAATAGTTAATACTGTTTTTGAGGCCCCACTCTTCTCAATAGTTCGGTGCGGTCCGCGACGAATTCCTCATTTGAACCAACATCTTCATCTTAGATTAATAATTGTACTCTACGTACTCAGTTATTAGTCAGATATATTTCAGTCTGTCTGTCCCCACAGTTTTTAATTTTGTATCTCCCTGCAGGACGATGGAAGTAAGTAGTAGGAAGCTAAATTACGAAGTCGAATTAACTTCTAACCACAACTACGCTAACTTGAATGCGCTATGTAGTCGCTCGTCAGAGTACTGTTTGTGATACCATTTGAGTGACCTGACGTTGAAAAATTCATAAAATAAACGTAAAAGTTTTTAAAATTATCGTTGTGGCTTATGGTCGTTCTAATAGATAAGTAGTTACTTAATATCTACATTTCAGATCATTGAAAGAGTTATTTCCTTTTTCATATACTACAGAGGTAAGCAATACAATATGACAGTAGGAAAAAGAAAAAATAAATCCATGGCACTGCAAAAATTAGGTCTTTTTTGGGTCATCAGTCTACTGACTGTTTTGATGCGGCCCGCCACGAATTCCTCTCCTGTTCTAACCTCTTCATCTCAGACTAGCACTTGCAACCTACGACCTCTATTATTTGCTCGATGTATTCTGATCTCTGTCTTCCTCTACAGTTTTTGCCCCCTACAGCTCTCTCGGTACCATGGAAGTCATTCCCTCACGTTTTAACAGTTGTCCTATCATCCTGTCCCTTCTCCTTATCAGTGTTTCCCACATATTCCTTTCCTCTCTGATTCTGCACAAAACCTCCTCATTCCTTACCTTATCAGTCCACCCAATTTTCAACATTCGTCTGTAGCACCACATCTCAAATGCTTCGATTCTCTTCTGTTCCGGTTTTCCCACAGTCCATGTTTCGCTACCATACAATGCTGTACTCAGAAGTTAATTCTCAGAAATTTCTTTCTCAAATTAAGGTAGATATTTGATATTAGTAGACTTCTCTTGGCCAGGAATGCGATTTTTGCCATTGCTAGTCTGCTTTTGATGTCATCCTTTCTCCGTCCGTCACTCGTTATTTTACTGCCTAGGTAGCAGAATTCCTTATCTTCATCTACTTCGTGACCATCGATCCTGATATTAAGTTTCTCGCTGTTCTAATTTCTACTGCTTCTCATTACCTTCGTCTTTCTTCGATTTACTCTGAATCCATGCTGTGCACTCGTTAGACTGTTCATTTCAAGTTGAGTAGATCATGTAATTCTTCTTCACTTTCACTCAGGATAGCAATGTCTTCAGCGAATCGTATCACATCCTTCCACTTGAATTTTTATTCCACTCCTGAACCTTTCCTTTATTTCCATCACTGCTTCCTCGAGGTACAGACTGAACAGTAGGGACGAAGGGCTACATCCTTGTTTTACACCCTTTTTAATGCGACCGCTTCGTTCTTGGTCGTCCACTCTTATTATTCCTTCTTGGCTGTTATACATATAGTATATGACCCGACTCTCCGTATAGCTTACCCCTATTTTTCTCAGAATTTCGAACGTCTTGCACCATTTTACATTGTCGAATGCTTTTCCCAGGTAGATATATCCTAAGAACGAATCTTGATTTTTCTTTAGTCTTCCTTCCATTATTAACCTCAACGTTAGAATTGCCTCTCTCGTACCTTTACCTTTGCTAAGGCCAAACTGATCGTCATCCAACACAGCTTTCCTTTCCATTCCTCTGTATATAATTCTTGTAAGCAACTTGGATGCATGAGCTGTGAAGCTGATTGTTATCACCCTTGCTTTTAATGTCACTAAAGGTTGTTTTGACTATGAGAACATAGGGAAATATTATACTTACTGCAAATTTCGGTCACGCACGCGTAATGAATGACTGGCATTTCTATAACTGTATGAAAAGTTCAGGATGAGTCTGAATGGAAAATGTTTTAGAATATATTTCATACCACGCGTATTACACTCTTCTACCTAGATACGAGTGAATTAAATTAACTTCATACCTCAGACCAGATGAACAAGTGATTAGGCCTGAAGAACTACATATGATCTGTGAAAAATAAGTATCCGTTGAAGCTACGCGTTCAGTAGTTCATTGTAACAATTGTAATATGGAATAAAAGAGGGCTTTGACACGATTCTGAGAATCCTGTCTCCACGTTATTTCCAAGCAAGATCACATAACATCAACTGGCTATGCTGGACGGTCGTTATAAGCAAACTGCCAACCAAACTAGAAAAGAAAGGCTACCATCGATAGCGGTATGATGTGGTCATAGGAACCTATAGGTGTCGCTGGTTCTGTGGAACATTTGAGCCAAGCGCACTCGTTCCGCCACAGAGCATAGGCCTCCCAAAGCGAAGACAGTCATCATTCAGGTTTCGCATGGAACGTTCGTATTCAGCTCAGTCGTACCAAAGTACAGGAACAGTTTGAAGAAGTTCATAAAATACAAGTTCGTGAGTATTCCGTGAATGGTTGGGCAACAGTGAGTGAATACTCTGTTTATTCGTCGAGTGTGCGAGAAATTACACCCGATATCAATTTTTCTTACTCAGTAGCATCTGTTGGTGGGATAGACTTTCATCTGAAAATTATAGCGAGATAGTTTAATTTGGAGAAGCAATACAGCAAAGGCAAACTTCACTTTCAAAGTAGAAGTAAATTTAACTTTTAATATAAGCATGTTTGTGTCTCACAATTAGAAGAGCGTTAATTTATTTATTTATTTATTTATTGTTCCGTGGGACCAAATTAAGGAGAAGTCTCCATGGTCATGGAACGAGTCAATGCATGAAATTATAACACGATAATAGAAACAGATAAAATGAAATATAAAAAAAAAACATATTCAGGCGACAAGTCGTAAGTTTAAATAAAGAAAATCAACAATGTAACACTGGAATTAGCTTAATTTTTTAGCTCTTCCAGGAGCTCCTCGACAGTATAGAAGGAGTGAGCCATGAGGAAACTCTTCAGTTTAGACTTAAGAGTTTGGGCTACTGCTAAGATTTTTGAGTTCTTGTGGTAGCTTATTGAAAATGGATGCAGCAGAATACTGCACTCCTTTCTGCACAAGAGTCAAGGAAGTGCATTCCACATGTAGATTTGATTTCTGCCTAGTATTAACTCAGTGAAAGCTGCTAACTCTTGGGAATAGGCTAATATTGCTAACAACAAACGACATTAAAGAAAATATATACTGTGAGGGCAATGTCAGAATTCCCAGACTATTGAATAGGGGACGACAAGAGGTTCTCGAACTTACACCACATATAGCTCGAACAGCCCGTTTTTGAGCCAAAAATACCCTTTTTCAATCAGAAGAATTACTCCAAAAAGTAATACCATACGACATAAGCGTGTGAAAGTATGCGAAGTAGACTACTTTTCGTGTTGAAGTGTCACTTATTTCAGATACTGTTCTAATGGTAAATAAAGCAGCATTTAGTTTCTGAACAAGATCCTGGACATTGGCTTTCCACAACAGCTTACTATCTATCCGAACGCCTAGGAACTTGAACTGTTGCGTCTCGCTTATAATATGCCCATTCTGTCTGATCAAAATAACGGTTCTTGTTGAATTGTGAGTTATAAACTGTAAAAACTAAGTCTTACTGTGATTTACCATCAAATTATTTTCCACAAGCCATGAACTTATTTCATGAACTACATTATTTGTTACTATTTCAATATCACACACAAGATCCTTCACTATCAAACTGGTGTCATCAGCCAACAGAAATATTTTTGAATCACCTGTAATACTAGAAGGCATATCATTTATAAAAATAAGAAACAGCATTGGCCCCAGCACTGACCCTTGGGGAACGCCCCACTTAACAGTGCCCCATTGGGACTGAACATCACTACCACTCTCAATATTGCGGAGAACTACCCTCTGCTTTCTGTTCTTAAAGTAAGAGGCGAACCAATTGTAAGCTACTCCCCTTACTCCATAATGGTCTAACTTCTGCAGTAATATTTTGTGGTCAACACAGTCAAAAGCCTTCGTTAAATTAAAGAAAACAGCTAACGTTCGCAACCTTTTATTTAATCCGTCCAAAACCTCACAGAGAAAAGAGAAAATAGCATTTTCAGTTGTTAAACCATTTCCAAAACCAAAGTGAACATTTGACAGCAAATTACGTGAATTTAAATGCTCCAGTAACCTTGTATATACAACCTTCTCGATAACTTTAGCAAACACCGATGGCATAGAAATAGGTCTAAAATTGTCAACATTATCAGTGTCTCCCATTTTATAAAGTGGCTTCACTACCGAGTACTTTAATCAAAAAAATGGTTCAAATGGCTCTGAGCACTATGGGACTCAACTGCTGAGGTCATTAGTCCCCTAGAACTTAGAACTAGTTAAACCTAACTAACCTAAGGACATCACAAACATCCACGCCCGAGGCAGGATTCGAACCTGCATCCGTAGTGGTCTTGCGGTTCCAGACTGCAGCGCCTTTAACCGCACGGCCACTTTGGCCGGCTGTATTTTAATCGGTCAGGAAACCGACCACTCCTAAAGGAAAAGTTACAGATATGGCTGAGTACTGGGCTAACATACATAGAACAATACTTCAGTATTGTGCTAGATGCCCCGTCATATCCATGAGAGTTCTTGGTCTTTAATAATTTAATTATTGACTTAATCTCCCTCTTGTCAGTATCATGGAGGAGCATTTCAGGTAACAGTCTCGGAACACTTTTTTTCTAAGAGCGCTATATAATTCCCTGTTGGGACTAGGTTTCTATTTAGTTCACCTGCTATATTCAGAAAGTGATTAAATACTGTACATATATGCGACTTCTCAGTAACACGGACATTCCCATTACGCACTGATTCTATATCCTCGACCTGTCTCTGCAGACCAGCAACTTCCTTTACGACTGACCATATGGTTTTAATTTTATCCTGAGACTTAGCTATTCTATCTGCATACCACATACTTTTTGCCTTCCTAATAACATTTTTAAGCACCTTGCAATACTGTTTGTAATGGGCTGCTGCATTTAGATTTTGACTGTTTCTAACGTTTTGATATAATTGCCACTTTGTTCTACAAAGTATTCTTATCCCTCTAGTCAGCCACCCAGGCTGCCTGTTTGTGCTAGTACCCTGTTTTGAACGTTCTAACGGAAAGCAACTTCTAAAGAGCATGAGAAAATTCTTGAGAAAAGCATTATATTTATCGTCTACTGTATCAGCGCTATAAGCATCTAGCCACTCTTGTTCCTTGATAAGGTTTACAAAGGTCTCTACAACAACTGGATCAGCTTTCCTAAACAGCTGATGACTATATTTAACATGTGTTGCAGCACAAAAATCTTTTAAAGTTAAAATTTGTGCATCATGATCTGAAAGGCCATTCACCTTTTTGCTAGCAGAATGCCCTTCTAGTAATGAGGAATGAACAAAAATGTTGTCTATGGTTGTTCTACTTTTCCTTTGCACTCTCGTTGGAAAGAATACGGTTTGCATAAGACTATATGAATTAAAGAGGTCTACCAGCATCCTCTTCCTTGCACAATCACTTATGCAATTAATATTGAAATCATTACATATAACTAACTTTTTGTATTTCCTATAAAGTGAACCAAGAACCTCCTCTAGCTTTACCAAAAATGTTGTGAAATCGGAGTCTGGGGATCTATAAATAACAACAGTTAGAAGTTTAGCTCCGTTAGATTTAACCACACCTGCACAACATTCAAACACCTTTTCAGTGCAGTACTTTGAAACATCAATTGACTCAAATAGGAAGCCGTTTTTCACATACATGGCTACTCCCCCACACCGAAAAGAGCTCCTCGAAAAGCTGCCAGCCAACCTGTATCCTGGTAAAGGAAGCCTCTGAATTATCTCCTTATTTACGAAGTGTTCATTTGCGAATTTAATAAACGAAGAAAATGGTATGAACGTTTATCCTTTCAAGACAACGATTTTCTATCAGAAGTGAATAATTTTAATAAAAAATGGTTCTAATGGCTCTGAGCACTATGGGACTTAACATCGGAGGTCATCAGTCCCCTAGAACTTAGAACTACTTAAACCTAACTAACCTAAGGACATCACACACATCCATGCCCGAGGCAGGATTCTAACCTGCGACCGTAGCGGTCGCGCGGTTCCAGACTGTAGCGCCTAGAACCGCTCGGCCACTCCGGCCGGATAAGAATTTTAATACTCGTTAAGAAAAGATGGTCAGGTTTCGAGCGAAGCGTGTTCTCTTGGTTAAGGATCCTTGACCCATGTACGATCGCCGCAAAGAAACCAGTTTTAATGACGGATCAGAAATGTAAAGTGGGTAGCAGGTTACAAAATCTTATCCGAATCAGGGTCGATGATCGTCGTGTCAGGCGAACGTTCAGACCAGGGAATCATGGTGGTCGTCTTCTGTCAGAGAAGACTTGTATATGTTTCAATTATGAAGCTGGAAGCAAGGAAGTACGTAGGACTACCTTACTTTTGCAGTTGTAGTTCACACTGCCCTCAGTACGTAGTAGTTGAGAATTCATGTTGTATCCTGTGTCTGCTACACCATACAACGGTACGAACTACCAGACTACCACAAAAATGCTGACTTCTATCATACAGGTTCTAACATTCTGCGTGGTGTCTTTTTGTTCTATATCGTGTCTCCCTACCACTTTCGCGCAACGACGCTCTGAGCGTGTTTTTTGGGGAATTGACTAGTTTGAACCTGGGACCTGTTGCCGGTAAGGAGACGTCAGACCACACATGACATGCAGAGTTCAGAAGAGTTCAGTGAGACTAGCGATGATATAACCAAATACTTAATGATTTTAGCGCCAGCTCCACTGCACTCCCTGCAAAAGAATCTTAATACTAACTAAATTTAGTGGAAGGGTTTCAAGGCTTTCCTATTTTTAGTTAGCTGGTAAAATAACGTCGAAAAAGCAGTTAAGTTTACCATTGGAAATTTTATTATACTCACAAGACACTGTTTATAAATTGCACTATTGATAAAAGGAAATGTTTTAATACAGGATGGTAAAAACCAACTGCGTTCAACAAAAATGTGAACGAATATTCCCTGAATGGGTTTCCAAGTTCTACAATGGATTGAAGGATGACCTATGCCATATCACATCTATAATCTAGGTTTAAATTAAGTTTCACAAAAGAGAAAACTATCAAAATGGTCTAAAGTGGCCCTCAATTATCTTTAATTACTTATCTAACTCGTCGTAAATTACAGTGGCTGATGTGGGTTCTCAATAACTATATAACAGAAAAATCATCGCGTTTCAGATTTTTACTTCAAGTGGCAAATGTGAACACCATGTGCTTTAATTGACGATCGACACTAGTATTACGCAAAAAGGGGGTGTAACAGATAAGACTTCTGCAGTTCTGAGTGAAGCTTTATGCGCTGTTATGCGGTGTCGCGTGCGTTCATTACCTCGTCGGTGTTCGTCAGGGGGCGGCAGACAGCACAGCTCCGCTCACCTCGCCGTCTCGCAAGCAACTCTCCCTCCTAACTTCTCCTTACTACAATTTACCGAAGTTGGTTTAAAAAAACTATCTGGCTGTGTTTTCATCTGACCGATCAGGGTCTCAATGTTAACCTTAAGCTCGCCTACAAAAATTCTGTCTATCCAATGAGAAACGTTATACTTTTCGTGGTGGGGCAATGTTTTTAAAGTTTGCAACGTAACAGAGACGCGAAAAAGTCTCACGCTAAATCTTGCAGCTGGTGTGGTCCTTTTAGTGTTATCGTAAGATCTATACTGTTCCTCTGGAGGGCTCTATCTTTTAACATGGGCTGGGGGGTGGTCCTGACGCTACAGAGACGCGAAAAAGACTGAAGCTAAAACTTGCAGGTGGTGTGGCCCTTTTTGTGTTATCGTAAGATCTATACTGTTCTTCTGGAGGGTTCTAGCTTTTAACATGGGCTGGGGGTAGTCCTGACGTAGCAGAAACGCGAAAAAGTCTCACGTTAAAACTTGCGGCTGGGGTGGTCCTAGCGGTTAGCTGGCTACGTGGGTGTCCGTCCCTTATCGTAGGGCCTTCCAGCTTAACACGGTTCTGCTCTCGGCTTCTGTTCTCGTTTCTCCACTCGGAACTGCGTCTGTCTCTCGGTGGGAAGGTATGACAGGCATTTAGGCACTCTTGTGTTAGTCTGTGGTATTCCATTTGCTCACTCGTTAGTCGTATTACTTTGGTTAATTTAATTTACGATTTAGTCGGAGCTATGTGACATAATACTGGATTTGCTTACCATGTCAGGGTTTTCATGGAAGGTGTTGGATTTGCCTGACACCTTACAAGGTGACCGTCACCGTAGCAGCGTAAAGTTTTCTCCACGATTTTGTCATTCAGCACACCAAAGACGGCATCTGATAGCAACAGTCGTTCCAAAAGTGCTTCTGCTTATGGCAGACATCCCGAGTTTAGTCAACAACGTGGACGATTGTAACAGTGCTCTGAGTGAATCTTAGGGGACGAGTGGTGTCCAATATGCAATGCGACCAGTTACGGTTCAAAGAATGCGGAATTTGCTGTGGGACATTGTGGAATATTCAAACCTGTGCTCCTATAGTTTCGTTAAGTTCCAATATGTGGCGGCATATACGTAGCCTTCAAAACGGCGCATGTAACGAAGCAGAGAGCTAGCATTGAATGCCTTCTGGTGGAATGCCAGAGCACTGACAATATTCATTGGGTGCTTGCAGTATGTTTACGAAGACCTGGAAGCGAGCAAAATCACGGTGAATCGTTGGTCGAGGCGTCTGTCATCATGGGAAAACGCCGCAAGAACATGTCCGATTTCCCGCATGCCGACTGGCCGCACAGAGTTATCACTCCTGCAATCTTGGAATGTGCGGATCCTCTCATTCGAGGTAATCGACATAACACAGTCAAACACCTTGCAGCACAAATAGACGTCTCTGTTAGTAGAGCTGACACGGTCGTGCACATGTTGGGGTGCTCAAAGTTGTGTGCCAGCTGGGTTCGTCGCAGAAGACATAATGAACAGCGAGGGACTGTCTGTGCGGAGTTGCTTGCGCGTTACGAGAACGTTAGTCACAATTTTTGTCTAAGTTCGTCACAGACGATGAAACGTGGGTTCTTCACTTCGAATCGGAAACAGAACCAAAATCCATAGAGTGCCGCCATACCACCTCTCTTCCGAAGAAAAAGTTAATAGCCGCACCCTCAGCCGGGAAAGTCGTGACGACGGTGTTCTGGGACTCTGAAGGATTGCTCTGTTTGATGTCCTCCCCCACGGTGCAACTATCAACTCTGAAGTGCATTGTGCTTCTGCCGGGAAATTAAATAAACGACTTCAGACTGCTCGCCGCCACAGAAGTGCAAACGCATTTCTCCTTCTCTACTACAAAGCTAGGTTTCAACCAAATCTGCACCCGAGAGGAGCTCAGAGAACTCCATCTGTCTGTTCTTCCTCATCCATCTCGCATTGTCTGACTTTCATCTGCTTGGTCCAATGTGGGATGCACTCCACGCGAAGCTGTACGTGGATGATGGAGAGGTTATTTATGCAGCAAGATGTTGACTCCGATGTCGACGAGTATAGTGGTACCATGCTGGGTACATTCTCTCTCAATAAGGCGGCGTAAGGCCGTCGCCTTCAACGGAAATCGTGTTGAAAAATAAAGTAATTTATTCAAAAGAGTGTTCAGTAATGAGGCGTATTGAAATCGTGAATTAAACCGACCTCCTTTCAGAAAAAAATGTTGCATTTCTTTTTTAATCTTGTGTTCCTGTCGACAAATACGGCGTTCATTTGTCGTGTGGTCAAATTCCGTTTTCCTGTACCCGCCCGTCGCTGCGTGCTTTGTTCTTCTGTTTCGACACTTATCACTTGCAGCAAATATTGTAGGAGTATAAATATTACGAAAAGACATGTCTCTTCCATCTCCGCAAAAACATTCACCTATTGATACCGCCACCTTTTGATACTGACGACGAATACTACCATTTGTCTTCATGTTTTCACCTCATATGCTCTTCTTTGACGACGCCTGATAAGACAGTCTTTCTAGATTTTCCGTGTTTACCATAAATAACTTAAGACAGACGCCGGGTCGGCTCCTTTGAAAGAACACACCCGAGTTCCTTCCCAGCCATATCCAACCCGAGCTGGTGATCCGTCTCTAATGACGTCATCGGTGACGGGACGTTAAATCCTAAACTCTTTTTCATCTGTTACTGCTCTTTATGGTTACACAAAGGAGCCGACCTGTGAGTCTCTGTATGTGTCATCTCTATAATTTTACTTCCTGCCACGTTCTTCTACATATTCCCAGAGTTTTAGTTCATTCCCATCATTTTTCCATCGCATAGCAACTTACATGTACTACGAGGATCCCACGACTATTATTCATGTAACGTGAGGGCCGCCTTTTAATGAGTTGTTCATTAACTGCTCACGATTAAATCCTACTTTGGTGACAAGAAGTTTGATAGCTCGCCGCCTGTCACCGAATCAATTTCATGTACCAGTAGCTACATAAAAAGGAACGATAATTTCAGACGGCGTCTGTGGATTCATAGCAGCCGTTTATCAAAAGTTTTATGTTTTATCTTTGTGCACAAGAACGTGTCCAGTGTCAAAACATAAAGTATTTGGGAAAAGTAATGCTTGCTGTAGAAAGTAAATTATCGGAAGAACTTAAATTTGGTTTAAGTTTTTTAAATAGTTAAGAGTGTTATTTTGACTGTTTTTAATTGGGTTGGCCTAGTGAGGTACACATGAAATAACGTACGTCTTCTCTCTTTTCTACTTCTTTACAGTAGTTTTTCATTCTTTCCCCATGTTTTTCTCTTCTTTCTTCTGTCCCTACTGCCTTTCGTTTTTTTTTCCTGGAACACTGGAAACCAATGAAATATTTAAGTTTCGTACTGAACTTTTGCCTTCCTCCTATTTCTTCCTCCGTTACTTCCATTCCCCCAGGTCTCCTTTAACATTTTTGATCCATGTGACTGACGTTTTTCTGTTTCTGTCGAGAAGTTAAGATTTCTTTTTCTTATTCTTTTATCATCCAGCCTTTTTAGATTTCCATACAATTCTTTTCTTCCTGATTGTGTTTAATATAGGTTGTATCATACAATTTACTTGATTATTTCTTCTTAATGCCTGTTTCCCATCGTCGTATTTTGATCCCAAAGTTTCCCTGATTATTTCTTCTTTTCTGTTTACCTAATTGTTTGGTTGTACCCAACGTAAGACAATCTGGCCCATAAAGGCAATCTGGTGAATGAGAGTGTTGCACTGCTAGCGTTTGGCATTTATAGAAATAGATTTCTTGTCTCATCAGTTTTTCGTTAGTTAAAATTCACTTCCATTCTCCTTGTCCGTGGTAAGAGAAGTTCTTTGTCCAAAGCATTTGGTTTGTAATGTCTCGTCTAGATATTTAAATTGTGTAGCCATATTATTCTTTCATAATCAGTTTATATGTATTTCTGTACTTTGTGCCTTATTCGCATCTGTCACATACTCCGTATTTTTTTGTTTTCGAGAGATATACGTAAGGCTGCTTTTGAAGCTGTCTGTTGTGTAGATTTATAAATGCTGATGTGTCTTCTGTGGTTTCAGCTAAGATGCCAAGATTGTCTGCAAAAGCCAGACCATCAGTTCTCAGATTATCCTCCTTTCTCTGAATTACGATTTTTTAAATTCCTTCTATTCTTTTCCTTCAGTTCCTGATTAACTTTTCTTGTATACTGTTCAACAGCAATGTGGTACATTTGTTTTGATCTGGTAAGCCTCAGATATCTCTGCTAAAGAATTAATTTTGCATTTGTTAGCGTGTCTTTCACAATGGTCAGCAACATATTATGAACTCGAAACTCTTTTAAGATGTTGAATAATGTTTCCCTGTCAATCGAATCGTACTTTCTTGAAGTCTACAGCTGTTATATAACTGAACAGTGCTGACTGCCAGGTTGAAGGCGAAGAGTAATAGTTGTATCACCGCAGCAACAGCAGGTACTGTGAGTGAATGGAAACAAGACACACACCCCATACCGTCGACAGTGCACTGTTGTGCATTATTTTCAATGCAAGTTACTAGGGAGCAATAAACCAAACTAAACTTTGTATCGAGCCGCCGGAGACTGTGGGTCCCTTATACCAAAACACCCTGAGCGTACCCCAAAAGACGTCTGAGAGTTGTCTGAAGAGTTCTCGTTAATATTACGTAGCTTAGTGAATAATTACGTAGCTAGTACCGATGGCATTGGCCACTGTTCGCGAACAGCTGAACATGTTGATGGCCGCGGTCAGCCGTCTTCAGCTGCTGCCTCGGAGTGTAGCGGCAGTGGGGAGTCTGGTGCGTCGCATGGTACACCCAGGTGTTACATGCTTCACCCACTGTCCCTGCTGTAGAGACATCTTCGCGGGTACCAGGCGCGGTTGCGCCATCCTCTCCCCAAAGGGAGTGGCGGGTTTAGCTGCGTTCGCGGCGCACGAGGCGGAGGGTCAATGTGGAGGCTGGCCGTGTGGCATCGCCCGCTCTGCCTGTGAGTAGCCATGTGGCCACTCCTTCAGCAAGGTCCGAGCAGGCACACGGGAGGGGGGGGGGGGTAGCGGGGAGGGGGGAAGGGTTGTAACGCTGCGCTTGTGGGCACACGATACTCATTAAAGACTGTACTATGGTAAGTTGACGGGCTTCACCTTCAGAAAAAGGATTTTTGTATAGATATTGACTGCGTGTACCTGAATGGAGGCAAATCAGACTTACACTCTCTTTGTAATAACAATGGTACGCGAAGCAAGTCTGAAATGCAACTACACGTTAGGACGGACAAGAAACAACACAGAAGATGCTACCAATTTGTTAATAATACGGTCATCAGCCTAATTAGGCATTAACTGAGTTTTTCCCTGTACAAGTTGATGTACGTGCACGCAAAACAACACGTAATAACACTGCATAATATGGTAAATTTTAGAACCAGAAAATCTACTGAACTGATAATTTCACTTTATGTACTAATATGGATAAACCATAAATACATAACATTACACTATAATGTGTACTACAAAACTTCTTACTGTCCATTGATCTGATTAAAATCGGGCACAGGTTACCCTAGAAATAGCACTTTCGAAACACACACACAATGTCAATTTTGATAAAGGTAAAACACTGATAAATTTTGATTTTTATATTGGCTTTAACTTTGCTGGTCTATTCAGTTTAGAACACTTCAGAATTCAAATGAAAAAAAAATGGAAGGGGGGACCCTGAAACTGTTATGATCACTGTATAAAAAAAATTAATTACTGAAATCATTGTGTGCTCAAAATTTCCACTATATGAGTTACTACTCTTTTTATCTTATTTCCTGCTCATTTAAATACCATTATATCTGTCTCGAAATAATTAAACTTCATTACTAAACCAATTTCAAAATTATCTTCCAACTTTGTCAGACCTTTGTTATTCGTCTATTAGTTCATTAACAACAAAGTTCTTTAAACATCATTCTAACATAGCTAGGTCTGCAGGTAATTATTATGAACATAAACTTTAATTCTTCATTTCGAGACACTCGGATTGTACAACATTTGGAAAGGACCCCCTCTAGGTTAGTTGTGAGGATAATTAAATGATAGGACAGTTCTGGTAAAATATAAGTTGTTATTGAACAGTATGGAACAAAAGTAACACTAGTCCACACGAATACAGTACTAAACGTTTCAAACTGTTCGTATCGATGCGGCGGTTAGCAGGCGGCGAGATGGCGAGGCACAGAGCACACATACAATCACAGCAATGGCTCTTGATGTATCGACACTTTACTTCTTCTTAGCATCGCAATACTTTTCTATTTAGTGCCTATGGAATTTTGCCATGCTGTATGGGCGTTGGAACGGCATATCCGAGGCTCAATGAAACCAAGTCTTTCAGGAGAGCCTCCTAGATCCAGAACGTGTTGCTCAGACCAATGCCCAACTCCGACTACTACTGCTGAGCCCGTTGTGCCGTGCAGTGCCCGTGTGCATTTTCCCGCGCTCGCCTGCTATCCACCTTTTACCGCTCCCTTACATGCCGGGTATTCAAAAAAATTGGCTCTGAGCACTATGGGACTCAACATCTTAGGTCATAAGTCCCCTAGAACTTAGAACTACTTAAACCTAACTAACCTAAGGACATCACACACACCCATGCCCGAGGCAGGATTCGAACCTGCGACCGTAGCAGTCCCGCGGTTCCGGACTGCAGCGCCAGAACCGCTAGACCACCGCGGCCGGCAAGCCGGGTATTCACCCGAGGTTTTGCATTCTACATATGCTAATACATTGCCTACGTATGGACCAGACGCACAATTACAACTTTAACATCTTACAACAATTTCAACATTTGTTACACTTCAATTCTATTACAATATTGCTTGAAATTTGACAAACATTAATATTCACATTGAAAATTGTTTACAGTTTCTTTAACATAATGGCATGAAACAAAAAAGAAATGAAATCAGAACATCGATTACACTAATTTATCGAAAATCAGAAGAAAAAAAATTATTTATATGTACAATAGTATAACGTCGTTGTTGTTACACATGCCCCTGTTTCCAGTAAATTTCACTAAGTGCAAATTTGGTGGGAACACTGAACTTTATATTTATACAGGGGTTCTGAATCTTTGTATGAATGTGCCATTATAAAATTTTTGTATCACTAAACTTCCTTTCTCGCACATTATAGAGGTCTATACTTTTTAATATATCGAGAACATTTACTTAAGTGCCTTTAGCACAGTCCATCCTTCTATCACAACATTATTTAAGTAGCAAATAACTCATCATTATTAAATTTCTCAGACAAATAAAACCAAAATTTGGAACACAAACACTTATCTACAAAAGCAGATACAAATACCTCTATATACTATAAAACAAATTGTTGCTGCTTGCATTGAACGGCAGTCCATTTCCTTACTGACTAAAAAAAACACAGAATAATATTTAGAAAAATCCCTACATATTTTTGCTGCCTATTATTCAGATTTGGGCAGTCCATTTCGCATCATTTTATCACATCTCCTGCACCACACTTACAATTCTGCTTTGACTATTTATCTGCCCTCATTTGTGTTTGGCAGTCCTTTATATTATGACTTATATACTGCCCACTTTGATTTTTGACAGTCCCATCTTTTATCTGGCTTACAGCATTTATCCTTTCTTATCAGCCCTTTTTTCCATACCTCTTTATAGTACATTTGGTAATCTGAAACTCACATAAGTACATTAGCACACTGATATTGGTATACATATATTTACAAAGATTTGTTACATTTGGTATAAAATAGTTTCAGCATAGGATACAGTACATTTACTGCAAATTGCTCTCTGAGTGTACTTAGGTCACTCACTCCTAGGAACATACAGTTTCAGGTCCACAACATTTCTTACACCTAAAGGTCTTCTGGATTTTGGGTAGATCAGGTAGTAAGCATTATCGTGTGGAATGTTCTGTATTATATATGGTCCATTATAAATATATTTAAATTTGGAAATTTCATGGTTCAGTTCACTAGATTTTTCGTGGGTTTTTAAAAGAACATAATCTCCAATTTTAAATTTTGACACTTTCAGATTTTTATCATGTCTTTTAGATCTAGATTCAGCTTTTTGCTTTGCCCTTTTTCTAACTAATTCTTTCTTTTGACTCAACCCCAAGCTTGTACAAGGAGGAAACTCTAGTTTTTCCTCAATTAAACTTTTACTTCTGCTGCCTAACAAAATTTCTTCTGGTGGGAACCCAGTAGTTTCATGATGTAAGGTGTTCATGACATTCTCAAAATCCGATATAAATCTACCTCAGACTCTAAATCATGCCCCTTCCTATTTTTTCCACAACGCACCTTGGTCGACTGTGACATCGCCCTAAGATACGTTCCTGACCTGTGAATCATTTATATCTGGTGGCTTTCTCGGTTTCTTGAGTTCAAAGTCTTTGCTTACTTGAACTCGTTGCAAAATAAACACTGAGTCGTCCGGTGTCTCCTTTTTCCTGTGTTCAGTCTCAACATCTGGGTTTTGTTTTGAAACTTCGTCATCGATAGGTACAATGTCGCAGTCAGCTGTATTCCCATTATCTTCACTAGCACCGAAATACTCGTCATCTGAACTATCGTCAGAACCCGAACATTCTGGATCGCTTTCAGGTTCTAACATAAAAGCTTTTCTGAGACAGGCACTAATTTCTCCCTCTGCATTTTCGTCAGGCTTTGATTTTAACTCAGTATCCTCTTTTGACAAAACGACCTCATTATCAGCTTTACTCACATCCACTGTTACTTCATATTTAGTGTTATCCTTGTGGACTTCAATTACTTTTAGGTCATTACCTGCCTCTTCCCCACGGTGCCTTTCGGTAGCAGCTTGTACTGTTGGCGGATCGTTAACAGAAGTTACTTCCTCGTCAATGCTTAGAATTTCATCCTCCAATTCCTTCCTATCTTTAACCTTCGTCCCATCGGCAGCACGCATACCTTGCGCGGCGCTATTTATTCTCTCCTCTTTAAATTCGGGTCACATCACCTTATCGACGTCCCTACTATTTCCTTTTTCACTAATTAACCTCCTTGCCTTATACTGCTTCTTAAAATCCTCCCACTTACATTGCTTGAGACCCTTGTACAGATCATTGATCCGCACACGCCAATCAGTTACTTCTGCTAATTCATTCTCGCCATTTACTTCATTGCTAACACTGCTAACCGCACCTCTCCGTGTATCCACTATTCCATCTACTATTTCCTTCGCCACGCAATTACCACTCGTAATGTATTCACCAGCTCTTACGGCAATGTTCGTACCTAATGCTGCCGCCTTCTCTCTGAACAGCTGTTCTGCTAGGCTGGGCCGTTGCCCTCTGATGCTCCACTCGCCTGTTAACATGTATTGCTCTGAGCGGCGAAGATGAGTCACCAGCACTCGCACCTGACGCTTGTTCCGCAACAGCACGTTGCGTCGTTCCACGCCTGTCTCTAACCTGTCCCATAACTTTACTGTCAGTCCGGTAACATTTCTTAAATCGGGGCCGTTATGTTCTGTCCACTTCCGTTTGGCCCGCAACGTTCGCGGAAATCAGTTTCCCGCGTCGTTACTATTTTGCGCGGTGTACCCTCTACTGCGACCTAGATAACTTCCTCTTCCTCTGCCGCTGCCTCTTCCTCTCTGTATCACGTTGACGCGAAACCCATCGCCGTCATTTCTTTCGTCATTATTGCGATTATTTCTGTTACCAAAATTCTGATAATTGGCACGACTTTCGCGCCAGTGGTCTTCGTCTTCGACCCTTTCGAGAAATGCTTGGAAGCTACGATGATTGCTTCCCACGTATCTCTTTGAATCGTCTGGAAGCTTTTTATACAGCTCCCATATGATTTCTGAATCGGATCTTCTCCCTCTTAAATGTGTCAACATTCGGTACCAATATTCGCAGAAATCTTTCAAAGAATTCCTGCCCCTGTTATCATGAAGTTTGGCCATGATAAACTCGCGCCACAAATGATCCTGCTTTTGTTCGGACCAATATTCTTCCGTAAACTTTTGCTTAAATTCTCCGAACGTCATTTTTCGGTATTCAAGTTAATTCCCCAGCGCTTAGCGTCACCTGCTAAGGCGCTAATTACTACGTTTATCTTTTCCTGACCAGACAAGTGTTCAGGAAACATCCTCTCGCAATTATGATGAAATCTAACGGATGCCATCCGTTATGTTTCTTCGTGGGATCAAAGCGTTCCTCACCTTCCAATAGCTTCGTAAGTGGTGTGCCTTTATAGACAACAACAGGCCTATCTTTAATTTTACTCTCAAGATCGAAAATTTTGCCTTGAATTTTCGAAGTATTTTTTTCACACTTTTGTACACATCCGGTAACTTTCTCGCCTATATCTCGTTCAGTGTCAGAAACTGCCTTTTTCAACTGTGATATTCCGTGTTGACATTCGTTTACGATCTCAGTTTTAAGTCCGAAAACTTTTTCGTCTACTTTTGTTTCAACTAGAGGCTCTACTTTCTCTTGGATGTTGAGAAATTCAACATCAAACCTACTGTTAATGTTGTCAATTTCCCCCTGCATAGTATCCATATCTTTGTTAATTGTGTCAATTTCAAATTTCATAGCATTTACTACAGAGCTTAAACTACCCACTTTTTGTTCTACCTGTTTTATTTGTTTACTAATTTTAATTCCTTGTTCTTCAACCTGTGCTTTAAGCTGCCCAACTTGTGTTTTAAGCTGCTCGTCAACGAGTGTTTTGAGCTGGCTAACCTGATTACTGACTTGTTTCTGAAGCTGATCATTCTGTGTTTTGATCTGCTCGTCAGCGTGTGTTTTAAGCTGATAAACCTGATTACTAACTTGTTTTTGAAGCTGATCATTCTGTGCTTTGATCTGCTCACTCTGTCCTGAAATTTGTTTGGCTAATTATTCAAATAAATCGTTCATGCTTAAAATCTTCACACTGTTTTGTTCTACGGAATCGGTGTGTTCCGATCCTACCTCAAAATTTTCTTTCGATTCTTTCTTTATCTGTGGTGAATCAAACATATCAGTGGATTCGTTCACATACCCACTATCATCTACAAAGTCATCCTCTACTTCCTGTTTTATTCCTTGCTGTGTTCTAGGCAATCTTGACATTTCAATCTGTTCGTTAACATGTTCGTGATATTGTATGTACGCCAATTGTCTTCCACTAATGCCATCTGTTATCTGGCCGCGTAAACTCCTGCTATTGCCAGCCGTATTTTCCATTACGCTCGGCACATCTCCTGTTTCTACGTTCTTGTCCATACTGAACGCAAATTATACCACACTACCGTAGTTGATGTTCACTGCTATTTACTTTACTAAATATTATTGTAAATCGTGCCACTGAACATCCACTGTTCGTATTCTCATTAATTTGTGACCGACAACAACTGTATGTCCTGTCACCGGGACCCACTTGTAACGCGCCAGTGGGGCACACGTTATTCCTTAAAGCCTGTACTATGGTAAGTTGACGGGCTTCACCTTCAGAAAAAGGATTTTTGTATAGATATTGACCGCGTGTACCTGAATGGAGGCAAATCAGACTTACACTCTCTTTGTAATAACAATGGTACGTCAAGAAAGTCCGAAATGCAACTACACGTCAGGACGGACAAGAAACAACACAGAAGATGCTACCAATTTGTTAATAATACGGTCACCAGCCTAATTAGGCATTAACTGAGTTTTTCCCTGTACAAGTTGATGTATGTGCACGCAAAACACACGTTATAACACTGCATAATATGGTAAATTTTAGAACCAGAAAATCTACTGAACTGATAATTTCACTTTATGTACTAATATGGATAAATTATAAATACATAACATTACACTATAATGTGTACTACAAAACTTCGTACTGTCTATTGATCTGATTGAAATCAGGCATAGGTTACAATAGAAATAGCGCTTTCGAAACACACACACAATGTCAATTTTGATAAAGGTAAAACACTGATAAATTTTGGTTTTTATATTGGCTTTAACTTTGCTGGTCTATTCAGTTTAGAACACTTCAGAATTCAAATGAATAAAAAAAGGGGGGGGACCCTGAAACTGTTATGATCACTGTATAAAACAAATTTAATTACTGAAATCATTGTGTGCTCAAAATTTCCACTATATGAGTTACTACTCTTTTTATCTTATTTCCTGCTTATTTAAATACCATTATATCTGCCTCGAAATAATTAAACTTCATTACTAAACCAATTTCAAAATTATCTTCCAACTTTGTCAGACCTTTGTTATTCGTCTATTAGTTCATTAACAACAAAGTTCTTTAAACATCATTCCAACATAGCTAGGTCTGCAGGTAATTATTATGAACATAAACTTTAATTCTTCATTTCAGGACACTCGGATTGTACAACATTTGGAAAGGACCCTATCTAGGTTAGTTGTGAGGATAATTAAATGATAGGACAGTTCTGGTTAAATTTAAGTTGTTATTGAACAGTATGGAACAAAAGTAACACTAGTCCACACGAATACAGTACTAAACGTTTCAACCTGTTCGTATCGATGCGGCGGTTGGCAGGCGGCGAGATGGCGAGGCACAGAGCACACATACAATCACAGTAATGGCTCTTGATGTATCGGCACTTTACTTCTTCTTAGCGTCGCAATACTTTTCCATTTAGTGCCTATGGAATTTTGCCATGCTGTATGGGCGCTGGAACGGCATATCCGAGGCTCAATGAAACCACGTCTTTCAGGAGAGCCTCCTCGATCCAGAACGTGTTGCTCAGACCAATGCCCAACTCCGACTACTACTGCTGAGCCCGTTGTGCCGTGCAGCGCCCGTGTGCATTTTCCCGCGCTCACCTGCCATCCACCTTTTACCGCTCCCTTACAAGCCGGGTATTCACCCGAGGTTTTGCATTCTACATATGCTAATACATTGCCTACGTATGGACCAGACGCACAATTACAACTTCAACATCTTACAACAATTTCAACATTTGTTACACTTCAATTCTATTACAATATTGCTTGAAATTTGACATAAACATTAATATTCACATTGAAAATTGTTTACAGTTTCTTTAACATAATGGCATGAAACAAAAAAGATATGAAATCAGAACATCGATTACACTAATTTATCGAAAACCAGAAGAAAAAAATTATTTATATGTACAATAGTATAACGTCGTTGTTGTTACAGGGTTTATTAGTGATTGGGAGCTCCAACGCTAGGTGGGTGATGGAGCCCCTTAGGGAAATGGTGGAAAGGTCGGGGAAGAAGGCCAGTGTTCACTCTGCCTGCTTGCCGGGGGGGGGGGGGGGGGGGGGGGGTCTCATCCGAGATGTGAAGGAGGCCCTGCCGGCGGCGATAGAGGGCGGCGATAGAGAGCACTGGGTGCACCCGACTGCAAATTGTTGCTCATGTCGGCACCAATGACTCCTCCCGTCTTGGTTCAGGGGTCATCTTCAGTTCATACAAGTGGTCGTCGGATTGGTGAAGGCGGAAAGCCTAGCTCGTGGGGTGGAATCTGAGCTAACTATTTGTAGTATCGTTCCCAGAACCGATCGCGGTCCTCTGGTTTGGAGCCGAGTGGAAGGCTTAAACCAGAGGCTCAGATGATTCTGCGGAGATCTGGGGTGCAAATTTCTCGACCTCCGCTATCGGGTGGAGAAATGTAGGGTCACCCTGAATAGGTCAGGCGTGCACTACACGCAAGAAGCGGCTACAAGGGTAGCGGAGTAAGTGTGGAGTGCACATGTGGGTTTTTTAGGTTAGAGAATTCCCTCCCTCGCCCCGACAAGACGCCTCCTGAGACGCGGCAAGGTAGGAGTAGGCAAATGCAACAGCGAATAACAGTATTAATGTACTAATAGTAAACTGCAGCAGCGTATATAGAAAGGTCCCAGAACTGCTCTCATTAATAAATGGTCACAATGACCACATAGTAGTAGGGACAGAAAGTTGGCTGAAACCAGATGTAAATAGTAATGAAATTCTAAACTCAGATTGGAATGTATACCGCAGAGACAGGCTGGACAGTGAAAGGGGAGGCATGTTTATAGCGATAAGAAGTGCAGTAGTATCGACGGAAATTGACGGAGATTCGAAATGTGAAATAATTTGGGTGAAGGTCACGGTTAAAGCAGGGTCAGACATGTTAATTGGATGTCTCTATAGGCCCCCTTGCTCAGCAGCTGTTGTTGCTGAGCACCTGAAGGATAATTTGGAAAATATTGCGAGTAGATTTCCCCACCATGTTATAGTTCTAGGTGGAGATTTTAATTTGCCGGATATAGACTGGGAGACTCAAACGTTCATAACTGGCGGCAGGGACAAAGAATCCAGTGAAATTTTTTTAAGTGCTTTATCTGAAAACTACCTTCAGCAGTTAGAGAACCCGTGCGGTTCTGGGCGCTACGGTCTGGAGCCGAGCGACCGCTACGGTCGCAGGTTCGAATCCTGCCTCGGGCATGGATGTGTGTGATGTCCTTAGGTTAGTTAGGTTTAATTAGTTCTAAGTTCTAGGTGACTGATGACCTCAGAAGTTAAGTCGCATAGTGCTCAGAGCCATTTGAACTATTTTTAGTTAGAGAACCGACTCGTGACGATAACATATTAGACCTTCTGGTGACAAACAGGACTGAACTATTTGAAACAGTTAATGCAGAACAGGGAATCAGCGATCATAAAGCGGTTACTGCATCGATGATTTCAGCCGTAAATAGAAATATTAAAAAAGGCAGGAAGATTTTTCTGTTTAGCAAAAGTGACAAAAAGCAGATTTCAGAGTACCTGACGGCTCAACATAAAAGTTTTGCCTCAAGTACTAATAGTGTTGAGGATCAGTGGACAAAGTTCAAAACCATCGTACACTATGCGCTAGATGAGTATGTGCCAAGCAAGATCGTAAGAGATGGAAAAGAGCCACCATGGTACAACAACCGAGTTAGAAAACTGCTGCGAAAGCAAAGGGAACTTCACAGCAAACATAAACAGCCTTGCAGACAAACAAAAATTACGCGAAGCGAAATGTATTGTGAGGAGGGCTATGCGAGAGGCGTTCAATGAATTCGAAAGTAATGTTCTGTGTACTGACTTGGCAGAAAATCCTAAGTAATTTTGGTCTTATGTCTAAGCGGTAGGCGGATCAAAACAAAATGTCCAGACACTCTGTGACCAAAATGGTACTGAAACAGAGGATGACAGACTAAAGGCCGAGATACTAAATGTCTTTTTCCAAAGCTGTTTCACACTGCACTGTAGTTCCTTCTCTAGATTGTCGCACAGATGACAAAATGGTAGATATCGAAATAGGCGACAGAGGGGTAGAGAAAAAATTAAAATCGCTCAGAGGGAAGGCCGCTGGGCCTGATGGGATACCAGTTCGATTTTACACAGAGTACGCGAAGGAACTTGCCTCCCTTCTTGCAGCGGTGTACCGTAGGTCTCTAGAAGAGCGTAGCGTTCCAATGGGTTGGAAAAGGGCACAGGTCATCCCCGTTTTCAAGAAGGGACGTCGAACAAATGTGGAGAATTATAGACGTAAATCTCTGACGTCGATGAGTTGTAGAATTTTGGAACACGTATTATGTTCGAGTATAATGACTTTTCTGGAGACTAGAAATCTACTCTGTAGGAATCAGCATGGGTTTCGAAAAAGGCGATCGTGTGGAACCCAGCTCGCGCTATTCGTCCACGAGACTCAATGGGCCATAGACACGGATTCCCAGGTAGATGCCGTGTTTCTTGAGTTCCGCAAGGCGTTCGATACAGTTCCTCAGTCGTTTAATGAACAAAGTAAGAGCATATGGACTATCAGGCCAATTCTGTGATTGGATTGAAGAGTTCCTAGATAACAGAACGCAGCATGTCATTCTCAATGGAGAGAAGACTTCCGAAGTAAGAGTGATTTCAGCTGTGCCGCAGGGGAGTGTCTTAGGACCGTTGCTATTCACAGTATACATAAATGACCTTGTGGATGACATCGGATGTTCACTGCGGCTTTTTGCGGATGCTGCTGTGGTATATCGAGAGGTTGAAACAGTGGAAAATTGTACTGAAATGCAGGAGTATCTGCAGCGAATTGACGCATGGTGCAGGGAATGGCAATTGAATTTCAATGTAGATAAGTGTAATGTGCTGCGAATACATAGAAAGAAAGATCCCTTATCATTTAGCTAAAATATAGCAGGTCGGCAACTGGAAGCAGTTAATTCCATAAATTATCTGGTAGTACGCATTAGGAGTGATTTAAAATGGAATGATCATATAAAGTTGATGGTAAACCAGATGGCAGACTGAGACTCATTGGAAGAATCCTAAGGAAATGCAATCCGAAAACAAAGGAAGTAGGTTACAGTACGCTTGTTCGCCCACTGCTTGAATACTGGTCAGCTGTGTGGGATCCGTACCAGATAGGGTTGACAGAAGAGAGAGAGAAGATCCAACGGAGAGCAGCACGCTTCGTTACAGGATCATTTAGTAATCGCGAAAGCGTTACGGAAATGATAGATAAACTCCAGTGGAAGAGTCTGCAGGAGAGACGCTCAGTAGCTCGGTACGGGCTTTTGTTGAAGTTTCGAGAACATACCTTCACTGAGGAATCAAGAAGTATATTCCTCCCTCCTACGTATATCTCGCGAAGAGACCATGAGGATAAAATCAGAAAGACAGAGACATATCGACAATCCTCGTTTCCACGAACGATACGAGACTGGAATAGAAGGGAGAACCGATAGAGGTACTCAAGGTACCCTCCGCCACACACCGTCAGGTGGCTTGCGGAGTATGGATATAGATGTATATGAGGGCACGTTTACCAAAATCACAATTCTCATTAATAATCTTGGTAGGAATGGTACTCTTGCACAAGACTACTCATCTCTTAAATACTGAAGGATAGTGTGGTATTTACAGTGACCTCGTTTTTAGCAGTATCTCCAGGGGCGATGTAGACCGAATGCGCTCCACTGAACAAACACGTGGTGTATACTGACGTCATAGGGCTTCTTTTTTTGTTTATTTTGTTATTTTGCTTTTTTCTTAAATATCGCATCCCGAACTTCGTACTTTCATATCAATTACAGCGAGAACCACCCCATACATCATTTTCCGTGATGTGCCTCAGAAACGTTTAACTTGTCAAAACGTCGCTTCACATTTACGGCGCTGCATTGTTCCTGTTGTCATTATTTCGTGAATATTTAGTGCGTAACAACAACTTAAATCTTTTAGCACAGTGCCACAGCTTGCACTATACGTAGTAAGCGCTCAACTCTTACCTGTCCAAACAAATAGCTTTCTGTTTATTTGGCAAAAACACGGTATGTAAGTATCATACTATAATAATGCTAATTATAATATAATAATGCTAATCTCTATGTTTCCTAGGTTTATAGCTCACTATACGCAGCGAAAATCACCCAATAGGCAAAATCTTTACTTCACTGTCCACACATTGTCTTTCTCAAGCTCATTTAGTGAATCAACAATCTACAGTGTGACAGTACTATAATGTGTTTGTATTTTAAAGCTGCAAACCATGATATGCATCGTTTCATGTTACACACCAATTACTCTGTGACCACGAGGCTCTGCTGACTGTACATCGATTTCTCGAGCTTCAGTTTAGAGTTGTGGGCCATGGTATGAAGCACTGTAATTCTTTCAGTTTTAGGTTCAGCGTGCGCGGTTAAGTTCCAGAATCATAATCCTACACCAAAAATAACCAGTACAAAGCTACGGCCACGAGCACACTCTTCCTCTCACTGACGACACGGCCGCGAGCCGTTTACTCGCCTCTTATCACCTTTGTTTCCGTTTCCTTGTGACATTACGATTTTAAAGCTTAACTTCTGTCAATAATATTACAGAAATTACAGTGTTTTACACTTTCGTACGAATCCAAAACCGTACACCTGCATTCAACTGTATTTTTAACATAACAGAAGAAAACGGTAAATAGGAATTCCACAATTTAGCAAATACAAAACATGAACAAAAAAAGTTTGATCTACTGAAACTCTCTATAGTGTGAAAGGGAAAGAAAAAAAGGCAAAGTAATGAGAAAGAAAATACTTCGTAATTATTAATCTGCTCACTCAGCAGTTATAAAACTGTTCATTTCATAGATAAGTCTTGCCTTCGTTCATTGGTTCCTTTCATTCATTTATCGTGTTCCGTAAATTTAATTAAGAAGGGAACATGGTACGAGACAAAATATGCAACAATAGACAAAAGGAGTCAGTCACTGCAGTGTATTTCTGTATATTACTAGCAAATTAGGACCAGTTCTATCTACCCTAATTGACAATTACGGAAAATATTTCTAAATTACTTTATACCGATTTTCCCTCCTAGAGCTGTAAAAAGCAAGTTATGTGGTGTTTCCGCAGATATTTGCGATTTCGTTTTTTGCAGTCTGGAGATGGAGTCAAAACAAATGCTACTCATCACGTTTTTCATGCAATGTCCAGACTCGACGGAGAGCGTCGGTGCGTTTTCCGTTACAAGCAAAATTTCTTACAACCTTGATTGTATGTGCCCATTCGAAAGATAGGTCCCAGATTGGTCTAGTACGATATTCGTTTTATCGATATGTATTAACAGGCAGAGTAAAAGATGAATAGTTAGCAGTACTCCAGCAGCAAATGAGCAGCCCAGGGCGGTGGCAGTCGGCTTGGGCCAGGGCAGTGCTGTCGCTGGTGGAGTGTAGGTTATTCTTTTTGTTTTACTGTCCCTGTTATTTCTATAGATAAAACGAATATCGCAGTAGAGCAATAAGGATCCATTCTATCGAAAGGTTACGTATACTTTTTTAGGAAATCAATTTGTTTGTGCCGGGAAACAAACCGATGCTTTCCATCGACTCTGTGCGTCGGATGAAAGATATGAGCGGTACTTGTTTGGCCTGTGTAGGCTACACATTGCAAATACGAAATTCCAAACATATACCGAAGGACCATAGAAATTGCTCCTGACGACTGTTGACAGGGACACTTGTTAATTTTTACGAACTTTAAAAGAGAAACAGTTACTTTTATAAAATGCAGCTTTTGTCTTATCTAATAAAGCAAATGCACGTAGCTCCTTCTAATATGAAATTAGAGTTGTGGGGAATTTACATTCCTAAGTATGACTATTGTGATAGATAGAGGGGTGGCTAATGAGGTACTCTCTTTTTTTTTAATATCTTGGGATTTACAGTTTATTTCCTTATATATATCGGTAATTTGCTTTCGGGTTTTATACCGGAATATAAAACGTAATTTTGAACCCTAGATATGCGCGCATTCTCTACATTAAATTTCTTTAATTTCTGGTGATGTACTTCTAAATTTCATTCATGTTTTTAATCACTAATAGCTTTAGAGTTTACCTATTGGCAAGTAAGTATAAGAATCTCGAGGGCCACGAGCAGGCCTCTTGAAGATGTTCAGTTATAAATTTCATACAATATTACTATTGTATACCCCAGGGGAGTGAATCAATTGTGACTTTAACTACATTACCCCATAAAATTATGCCCTAAAATAATATTAAGTAAAAGTACGCAGCGTATGCTAGAAATGCCATCAGCAGTTGAACACATTCAGAAAGCTTTCAAAGTGCAAAGCCAGAACTGAGGTCTTTGGTTGACTTACCCATGTGCTGGTGTCGCCACAGTTTATTACCTGCCTAAATATCTACCACAGACATAACCTTGTCCATTGTTTTCCTGTTGACCTCTAAATCCGATTCCCATAAGTGCAGTCGTTTTGATACTTTTGAAATTGCGTAATACGAGTCAAAGTATGAATTAGGAGTAAACTATCTACATCTACATCTACATCTACATTGATACTCCGCAAGCCACCCAACGGTGTGTGGCGGAGGGCACTTTACGTGCCACTGTCATTACCTCCCTTTCCTGTTCCAGTCGCGTATGGTTCGCGGGAAGAACGACTGTCTGAAAGCCTCCGTGCGCGCTCTAATCTCTCTAATTTTACATTCGTGATCTCCTCGGGAAGTATAAGTAGGGGGAAGCAATATATTCGATACCTCATCCAGAAACGCACCCTCTCGAAACCTGGCGAGCAAGCTACACCGCGATGCAGAGCGCCTCTCTTGCAGAGTCTGCCACTTGAGTTTATTAAACATCTCCGTAACGCTATCACGGTTACCAAATAACCCAGTGACGAAACGCGCCGCTCTTCTTTGGATCTTCTCTATCTCCTCCGTCAACCCGACCTGGTACGGATCCCACACTGATGAGCAATACTCAAGTATAGGTCGAACGAGTGTTTTGTAAGCCACCTCCTTTGTTGATGGACTACATTTTCTAAGCACTCTCCCAATGAATCTCAACCTGGTACCCGCCTTACCAACAATTAGTTTTATATGATCATTCCACTTCAAATCGTTCCGTACGCATACTCCCAGATATTTTACAGAAGTAACTGCTACCAGTGTTTGTTCCGCTATCATATAATCATACAATAAAGGATCCTTCTTTCTATGTATTCGCAATACATTACATTTGTCTATGTTAAGGGTCAGTTGCCACTCCCTGCACCAAGTGCCTATCCGCTGCAGATCTTCCTGTATTTCGCTACAATTTTCTAATGCAGCAACTTCTCTGTATACTACAGCATCATCCGCGAAAAGCCGCATGGAACTTCCGACACTATCTACTAAGTCATTTATATATATTGTGAAAAGCAATGGTCCCATAACACTCCTCTGTGGCACGCCAGAGGTTACTTTTACGTCTGTAGACGTCTCTCCATTGATAACAACATGCTGTGTTCTGTTTGCCAAAAACTCCTCAATCCAGCCACACAGCTGGTCTGATATTCCGTAGGCTCTTACTTTGCTTATCAGGCGACAGTGCGGAACTGTATCGAACGCCTTCCGGAAGTCAAGAAAAATAGCATCTACCTGGGAGCCTGTATCTAATATTTTCTGGGTCTCATGAACAAATAAGGCGAGTTGGGTCTCACACGATCGCTGTTTCCGGAATCCATGTTGATTCCTACATAGTAGATTCTGGGTTTCCAGAAATGACATGATACGCGAGCAAAAAACATGTTCTAAAATTCTACAAGAGATCGACGTAAGAGATATAGGTCTATAGTTTTGCGCATCTGCTCGACGACCCTTCTTGAAGACTGGTACTATCTGTGCTCTTTTTCAATCATTTGGAACCCTCCGTTCCTCTAGAGACTTGCGGTACACGGCTGTTAGAAGGGGGGCAAGTTCTTTCGCGTACTCTGTGTAGAATCGAATTGGTATCCCGTCAGGTCCAGTGGACTTTCCTCTATTGAGTGATTCCAGTTGCTTTTCTATTCCTTGGACACTTATTTCGATGTCAGCCATTTTTTCGTTTGTGCGAGGATTTAGAGAAGGAACTGCAGTGCGGTCTTCCTCTGTGAAACAGCTTTGGAAAAAGGTGTTTAGTATTTCAGCTTTACGCGTGTCATCCTCTGTTTCAATGCCATCATCATCCCGTAGTGTCTGGATATGCTGTTTCGAGCCACTTACTGATTTAACGTAAGACCAGAACTTCCTAGGATTTTCTGTCAAGTCGGTACATAGAATTTTACTTTAGAATTCAATGAACGCTTCACGCATAGCCCTCCTTACTCTAACTTTGACATCGTTTAGCTTCTGTTTGTCTGAGAGGTTTTGGCTGCGTTTAAACTTGGAGTGGAGCTCTCTTTGCTTTCGCAGTAGTTTCCTAACTTTGTTGTTGTACCACGGTGGGTTTTTCCCGTCCCTCACAGTTTTACTCGGCACGTACCTGTCTAAAACGCATTTTACGATTGCCTTGAACTTTTTCCATAAACACTCAACATTGTCAGTGTCGGAACAGGAATTTTCGTTTTGATCTGTTAGGTAGTCTGAAATCTGCCTTCTATTACTCTTGCTAAACAGATAAACCTTCCTCCCTTTTTTTATATTCCTATTAACTTCCATATTCAGGGATGCTGCAACGGCCTTATGATCACTGACTCCCTGTTCTGTACATACAGATTCGAAAAATCCGGGTCTGTTTGTTATCAGTAGGTCCAATATGTTATCTCCACGAGTCGGTTCTCTGTTTAATTGCTCGAGGTAATTTTCGGATAGTGCACTCAGTATAATGTCACTCGATGCTCTGTCCCTACCACCCGTCCTAAACATCTGAGTGTCCCAGTCTATATCTGGTAAATTGAAATCTCCACCTAAGACTATAACATGCTGAGAAAATTTATGTGAAATGTATTCCAAATTTTCTCTCAGTTGTTCCGCCACTAATGCTGCTGAGTCGGGAGGTCGGTAAAAGGAGCCAATTATTAACCTAGTTCGGTTGTTTAGTGTAACCTCCACCCATAATAATTCACAGGAACTATCCACTTCTACTTCACTACAGGATAAACTACTACTAACAGCGATGAACACTCCACCACCGGTTGCATGCAATCTATCCTTTCTAAACACCGTCTGTACCTTTGTAAAAATTTCGGCAGAATTTATCTCTGGCTTAAGCCAGCTTTCTGTACCTATAACGATTTCAGCTTCGGTGCTTTCTATCAGCGCTTGAAGTTCCGGTACTTTACCAACGCAGCTTCGACAGTTGACAATTACAATACCGATTGCTGCTTGGTCCCCGCATGTCCTGACTTTGCCCCGCACCCGTTGAGGCTGTTGCCCTTTCTGTACTTGCCCAAGGCCATCTAACCTAAAAAACCGCCCAGCCCACGCCACACAACCCCTGCTACCCGTGTAGCCGCTTGTTGCGTGTAGTGGACTCCTGACCTATCCAGCGGAACCCGAAATCCCACCACCCTATGGCGCAAGTCGAGGAATCTGCAGCCCACACGGTCGCAGAACCGTCTCAGCCTCTGATTCAGACCCTCCACTCGGCTCTGTACCAAAGGTCCGCAGTCAGTCCTGTCGACGATGCTGCAGATGGTGAGCTCTGCTTTCATCCCGCTAGCGAGACTGGCAGTCTTCACCAAATCAGATAGCCGCCGGAAGCCAGAGAGGATTTCCTCCGATCCATAGCGACACACATCATTGGTGCCGACATGAGCGACCACCTGCAGATGGGTGCACCCTGTACCCTTCATGGCATCCGGAAGGACCCTTTCCACATCTGGAATGACTCCCCCCGGTATGCACACGGAGTGCACATTGGTTTTCTTCCCCTCTCTTGCTGCCATTTCCCTAAGGGGCCCCATTACGCGCCTGACGTTGGAGCTCCCAACTACCAGTAAGCCCACCCTCTGCGACTGCCCGGATCTTGCAGACTGAGGGGCAACCTCTGGAACAGGACAAGCAGCCATGTCAGGCCGAAGATCAGTATCAGCCTGAGACAGAGCCTGAAACCGGTTCGTCAGACAAACTGGAGAGGCTTTCCGTTCAGCCCTCCGGAATGTCTTTCGCCCCCTGCCACACCTTGAAACGACCTCCCACTCTACCACAGGTGAGGGATCAGCCTCAATGCGGGCAGTATCCCGGGCAACCACAGTCGTAGTCCGATCAGGGGATGCGTGGGACGAGCTGGCCGTCCCCGACAAACCCCCATCCCGACCCCCACAGTGATGCCCATTGGCAACAGCCTCAAGCTGTGTGACCGAAGCCAACACTGCCTGAAGCTGGGAGCGAAGGGATGTCAACTCAGCCTGCATCCGAACACAGCAGTTGCAGTCCCTATCCATGCTAAAAACTGTTTTGCTAAGAACGTCTGAACTAATCTACAGAGAGCGCAAACAAATCGACAAAATTTAAACGGTTATTAAAATACAAGATTGCCTAGTAAATGCAGTAATGCTGCTACTTGCGCACTGCTGACACTGCTCGGCGGCGGAAGGAGACTAAGCGAAATTACACTATTCAGGTACTAAAACACGATGCTACACTCTCAAATACTATAATACGCCCGAAATTTATGAATTAAACAATGCAAGAACCAAAAACACGCAAAGAAATTAAGAATTAAACTATGTAACAAATGAGTGAGCTAGGAGTATACGACTTGCTGCTCAGCTGCTTATCCAACGGCGGCAGGGAGCACACTGACTGCGACCAACCGACACTGGCCGTTCAAAACAAAACAGTATACAAACGACTACGCGAATTTACACTATTCAGGTACTAAAACGCGATGCTACAACTCTCAAATACTATAATACGCTCGAAATTTATGAATTAAACAATGCAAGTACCAAAAACACGCAAAGAAATTAAGAATTAAACTATGTAACAAATGAGTGAGCTAGGAGTATACGACTTGCTGCTGCAGCTGCTTATCCAACGGCGGCAGGGAGCACTATATGCTGTTAACAGGTTGCAGTTTTGTTCTTTTATTCTCTTAGCTGTGTCTGGCATGGCTGTGGCTGCACCCCTTCTCAGAATACCACCGTAATCAACGACTACCTCAACTTTTGAAGATTTCTCCAATTTACCGGATACATCACAAATGTAGGTCGACAACAGGATCGTACGAAGCACCGATCATTGCACTACGCTATACGAGGTGCGACAATAAAGTAATGAGACTCATTTTCTTTGCAAGATGTGGCAACCCAGCAGGCTTGCATAGGGACAATATCTTTGACCTTGGTCTATAAGCTGCTTCTAGTCCAAGTAGCACATCGATGGAACTGCTCAACCGTGAGTTGTGTTGTAATAAGTTAACACGTGTTTGTGTCTCTCATCACTGAAATGGAACCGCATAATATTGCACAACGGTATGCGATTTCTTTTTGCGTTAAATTGGGTGAAAACGGTAAGCTTCAGAGGGCTTTTGGAGAGGAGGTTATGTTAAGAGGTCAAGCTTTTGGTTGGCATAAAATGTTTAGTGAAGGCATAATGAATGCTGCATATGAAGACCGCAGTGGACGACCATCAGCCTCACGGACGGATGTCAACTTGGCCAGGGTGCGTGAACTCGTACGATAAGATCGAAGGTTATCAGTGAAAATCATTGCAAAAGAACTGAACATCAATCGAGAAACGATTCGTCTAATAACAACTGAAGATCTTGGTATGAGAAAGATTTGTGCAAAAATTGTCCCCGAAAATCTCACACCACAACAGCGAGAAACACGGAAAAATGTGGCAGCCGATGTGTTAGAGCAAACGGAAATCAATCCAGAATTATTGAGCCGTGTTATCACCGGTGATGAAAGTTGTTTTTTTCAGTACGATCCAGAGACAAACGCCAAAGTTCGCAATGGTGCTCAAAGGGATCACCCAGACCAAAAAAACCTTCCATGTCAAAGTCAAAAGTGCAATGCATGCTTGTGTGCTTCTTTGATTCCAAGGGAATTGTTCATAAGGAGTGGGTGCCTCATGTACAAACAGTTAACCAATATTACTACAAAGAAATTTTAGAAAGACTTCGTAAAAGAGTTCCTTGTGTCCGTGCCAACATTTCTGATAACTGGATTCTGCATCACGATAATGCGCCATCCCATACTGCTCTGTCAGTACAGCAATTTTTAACCTCAAAACAAATTTCAGTACTACCACAGCCACCTTATTCACCAGATATCGCTCCGTGCGAACTTTTTCTATTTCCAAGAGTCAAAACTGCGGTCAAGGGACACAATTTTCAAACAACACAAGAGGTCCAAAAAGCTGTGACGAGGTTCTTGGAGGATATTACAGAATATGAGTTCCAGAAATGTTACCAACAGTGGCAGAAGCGCTGGAAAAAGTTTGTGCAGTCAGAAGGGAACTACTTTGAAGGAGACAACGCTGAACTTGACTAAACCGGTAAGCAACATTTTTGTTTTCATATCAGTCTCATTACTTTATTGTCGCACCTTGTATTTCATGTTCCTCAACTCAAATTTAATCTTATTCCTGAAGCGCTCTTACATGCTATTTTGCAATCTCTTGCTGTAAGGAAGAAATAATTATTTTCTAAGTATCAAAGAAATTCTTGGTCGCAGTGGAACCTGTTGCCCGTATCGGAATCGTCAGTCACTCTACGAAAGCGTGCATTAGGTTGTACAAATGTAAAATCAAAGTAAACGATTAAATACGCTTTAAACTAATACTTAACATTACTTAAATCCTCAGAAGCGTTGTTTTCTGTGTGCGCTTAAATCAGAGGTAAACAAACCAACATATCAGTACTTCAAAAGGAATTTGACACTTAAAAAAGTACTTTACAACCGCGCAATTAGACAGAATTTATTAACATCTGTTAACGACTATTGCCGGCCGGGGCGGCCGAGCGGTTCTAGGCGTTACAGTCTGGAACCGCGCGACCGCTTCGGTCGCAGGTTCGAATCGTGCCCCGGGCATGGATGTGTGTGATGCCCTTAGGTTAGTTGGGTTTAAGTAGTTCTAAGTTCTAGGGGACTAATGACCTTAGAAGTTGAGTCCCACAGTGCTCAGAGCGATTTGAACCATTTAACGACTATTTTGTGCAAATGAACACTTTCAGCTAACTGACATGTTTTATATTTTCATGTCCTATTTTTGTGTATGAATATTTGCAGAAACCGTTACGTAGAAAAAGTAATTAGGTGATATCTCACGTATAATAGCAGTAGACATGCAACAGAGACTGCAGATAGACTTAATAAGGACCCAAGGTTGCAGATCTCCCGATAATACGAAGCGTAGAAGTATGAAACTGGAATTTGGTTGCAGTAATTACGTCTGTTATCTGAAACTTATAAAACACATTTCATTCAAAACAATTCACAATGCTGTTTATACATTTCTCTCACTTCTCCCGCGGGCTTTGAATGCCATGCAAAAAAAAAAAAAAAAAAAAAAAAACAGTTCATCTTTTGGAATGAACCAGTCAACGAGATATTTTCGTACGAATTCAAGCGTTGTTGAGGGGGAGCTTGTCCCAGTGATGCAAACAGATAATCGGACGGAGCCAAGTCAGGATAATAAGCCTCATGCCCTAGTATTTCTAAACTGAACGGCTTGATCGTTCGGCTGACCCGTTTTGCTGTGTGTGATGAGGCGCTATCAAGGAGAAATATGACTTCGTGTTGCTTTTTTCCATATTCCGGTCATTTTTCACGTAATGCTCTATTTAAATCGATCATTTGTTGTTGGTAGCGATCTGAGTTAACGGTTTTCACAGGCTTTAGCAGTTAATAATAGATGACACCCTTCTGACTCACCAAACACAGAGAATCGCTTTCTTTCCAAAGCGATTTGGTCTTGCGGTGGATGTCGATGGCTTGCCTCGATTTACCCATGATTTACGTCGCTTAGGGTTCTCAGAATACATCCATTTTTCATCATCTGTGTCTATGCGATGGAGGAACGGCTGCCTTTGTAACTGGCGAGCAGCATTTCACGAGTGGTCTTTCGACGTGCTTGCTGTCTTTCATTCAGTTCATGGGGAACCCATTTTTCCACTTTCTGTACCTTCCCCTTAGCTTTCAACCGAAGAGAAACGGCTTTCTGCGTCACATTCAGTCCTTCCACGAGTTGCTGTTGAGTTTGAGTATCATCTTCATCCAATAAAGCCTGCAATTCGTTGTCGTCGAACTTTTTCGGTGGTTTCCCGATCTCGTCGTTTTTCACGTCAAAATCACCACTTTCGAATTTTTGAACCATTCGAAACACTGTTTTCCAAAGAGCATGTTAGCGGAAAGCTTCGACAAGCATTCGTGGCGATTCTGCAGCAGTTTTATTCAAATTATAACAGAAAACCAATGCTGTCTGCAAATCGTAGTTCGTAGGCACAAAACTCGTCATTCCAAAATAAAACTTTAAATGTGCAGCCGAGTGTGCGCTGGTATGAAACTTCCTGGCAGATTAGAACTGTATGCCGGACCGAGACTCGAACTCGGGACCTTTGCCTTTCGTGGACGAGTATTCTACCGACTGAGCTGCTCAAGCGCGACTCACGATCCCTCCTCACAGCTTCAGTTCTTGCAGTATCTCGTCTCCTACCTTCCAAACTTTACAGAAGCTCTTCTCCGAACCTTGAAGAACTAGCACTCCTGGAATAAAGGATATTGTGGAGACATGGCTTAGCCACAGCCTGGGGGATGTTTCCCGAGTTCGAGTCTCGGTCCGGCACACAGTTTTAATCAGCCAGGAAGTTTCAAAACTCGACATATCTACGGGTTTGAAACAGATACCAATGTATGGAACTTGGTTTACTGTGTGTTGACATTCGTCGTCAGCAGTTCCAGGAAGCAGATGGCGCTACAGCATCGGTCCCACTGGCCCTACACTGTCGGCTAGCACCATCTATAGGGAAATTCCGGTTTCATACTTCTACTCCTGATACATGTTGCCCTGTTAAGTTTATACCATGTCAGGCGCCGAGAGATCTACAGAACCTAAGTTTTTGAAACTCAAGGTGACATAACCGAAAGTTACAAGTACAACCGCTGTGGCAAACAAATTGTTATCGAAAGACAGGGTATATCCAGCTGCACACCTAGTTTCTTATGAAACAATCACGTTATACACAAAACCTTCTTGGTGTCCTTGGTTCAGTTCAGTGATGACTCCACGTCTTGGTCTATACAAATTACAATAATATCTGAAGGATAAACGCTTTCATATAGTAATGTATTTAGTGAGGAACTGAGCGCAGTCGAAGAGAGTGCTATTTCACCCGAATCCACGCCAGCACAATTAGATTTTTTCGATAGATGTAAAACGTACAGCTATGATCAAGCTTCATCCACAATTTGGTCCGCATAGGCTGCTTCTTTATGTAGTATCCGTTCTCTATATTTCTAAGAGCGTCCTAACGCCATTTGAAAGTCTGTAATACGTTACCCCGCATGTCTTAAGGTAAGTGATATTGAGAGTATTTTTGATTTAGGTTTTTTATTGTTCGCTAACCGCTTTGAAAGAAAATGTACGACGACTATTAAATTCCGTCGTAAAACTTCCATGACACACACCGACAAAAAATTGTGTACAAATTAAGGAACCGTTTGGATTTCCTTGCATGTCCATACCCTCGTTCTACTTATTTGTGTTGCGAACAAATATTTCTCCCACAAAATATGTTTGCATGTAATTCTTGAATATGTTTAAAACCTCATGAATAGACTCCTTTCCGTGACCAGGCCGTTAACTCTCGTTTATGTTGTATTTCCTGTGGTTATCGGTAATCCAGTATAAGAAAGCGAACCTAACCTCATTAGAGAGATATACGAGAATATACCTGACATTACAGTCTGCGAGCGACCTACAGTGTATTTTGTAAAAAGAGAAAATTAAGTCTGAACTCCGATAATGAGAACTTAACACTGTCGAAACCGATCGTCCAATAAACTGCTGTCTTAGCGATCTTGACTGATAAAGTTTTCTTCAGTTAACATCAAAGGGCAAATATTCCTAACAATATGGGACGCTGATCATTTTTAGTAACAGTACATCTATTGCTGAAGGCGTAGTAGTATGGCGCACAGATATCCCTTTCTGATTAGTGGCAGACTCCACCGTTTCCAAAACAAATTCCTCTGTTTCCACGAGTACACGTTTTATTGAAATGCTCTGACAGATTAAAATTGTGCGTTCGATCTGGGTGGGGGTTTCTGGCAGATTGAAGCTTTCGATCGCGTACGAGGATTGGACGGCTAGCTGTCAGCTTCTCGGCTGTTGGAAAACTAGCACCTGAACGGAGAGAACACGGAAGCTTCTGACCTCTTCATATCATTTGTGATTATAAAAGTATTTAATAGTTTCCTATGTACATTATACAAAAAATTTAATGTAATTACTCTTTAAAAACTGGTGCAGCATTACAGTAACGGCACTTACAAGCCTACGTCATTCCAAATGGGCTAAGGCACGTTTGTTGAGAGGACCGCTCGGGAAATGAGAAACGCAACAGTTGCACTACTAAATTGTGCATTTTAACACCCTTTTTTATTATTATTATTTTTTAGAGAACTGGCAGGACACACCGATATCAATAAAATTCATTGTAATGATAGTCCACTAGAGCTACTTTTGGTAATTTTTTTATTTTATTCCTACCGTTTTTGAGGAGGCTCATTTTTTATGCGGTACTCAATAACATCGGAAATTCTATTTTTCAAATATTTGCAATATAGCATTTACGGTCTTACTGAGTACAGCCTGAAAGTTACCCATGCTTGAAATCGTAGCTGCACTAAAAAGTATATAAAAATTCAGCTCTGTTGGATTATTGATAATAAGCATTTTATACAATTTGTACCTGCAAAGCGGCAGGCCAAAGAACTATTGAAAAACATTATCAGCCTTACTCCAGTCGTCCTAATAAATTTACCATACCTAGTCAAATTGAAAGACGTGTTAGCCTACAGTTCGCTGATGGCGCAGTAACTACCGAACACGAGAGATTTCGTATTTCATATCATTCTCTTCAAATACCGGGTTTGGTATAAAAATTAAGCTATACGATTGCAGTTACACTGTATCCAGAGGTATCTGAGGAGATGCAAATGTCACGATATTTTAGTTATTTACTTGAGCACCAATAAAATTTTTGAATTAAAATACGAAAGTTCTTATCACAGAATGGAAGCTGAACGCTTAATAAGATATATAGTTGCTTCATGCTAATGGATTCTACGGATTTTCTTGTATTGATTTAATGTATGTGATTGCCAGTTTAATGTATGTACTGATAAACAGGAGTATTGCCATAGTGGAACGCAGGAACTGTATTATAGACCTTGGATGGGCAACCGGTAGCCCGCAGGGCGCATTCGGCCCGCGATCGGTTTCAGTCCAGGCCGCGGAAGAAATTCTTGCGAGAGATAACGAGGCGCTCGCACTGGTCTCCGCTCGTTACGCATTCCAATAAAACTACATCGTTCCACAGACCTTTAAGAGTCTCAAGAATCTATGATGTATATGCGCAAACTGAAGCCTCGGATTTGCAGCTTATTTAGGAACCAGGTTTTAAATTGTAAGACATTTCCAGGGGCAGATGTGAACTCTGACTACAATCTATTGGTTATGAACTGTAGATTAAAATAAAGAAACTGTAAAGGGGTGGGAATTTAAGGAGATGGGACCTGGGTGAACTGATTAAACCAGAGGTTGTACAGAGTTTCAGGGAGAGCATAAGGCAACAAATGTCAGGAATGGGGGAATGAAATACAGTAGAAGAATGATGGGTAGCTTTGAGCGATGAAATAGTGAAGGCAGCAGAGGATCAAGTAGGTAAACACACGAGGATTTGTAGAAATCCTTGGGTAACAGAAGATATATTGAATTTAATTGATGAAAGGAGAAAATATAAAAATGCAGTAAATGAAGCAGGCAAAAAGGAATACAAACGTCTCAAAACCGAGATCGACAGGAAGTGCATACTGGCTAAGCAGGGATGGCTAGAGGACAAATGTAAGGATGTAGAGGCTTACCTCGCGAGGGGTAAGATAGATACTGCGTACAGCAAAATTAGAGAGACCTTTGGAGAAAAGATAACCACTTCCATGAATATCAAGAGCTCAGATGGAAACCCAGTTCTAAGCAAAGAAGGGAAAGCAGAAGGGTGGAAGGAGTATATAGAGGGTCTATACAGGGGCGATGTTGTGGAGGACATTGTTATGGAAATGGATGTGGATGTAGATGAAAATGAAGTGAGAGATACGATACTGCGTGAAGAGTTTGACAGAGCACTTAAAGACCTGAGTCAAAACAAGGCCCCGGGAGTAGACAACATTCCATTAGAACTACTGACAGCCTTGGGAGAGCCACTCCTGACAAAATTCTACCATCTGGTGAGCAAAATGTATGAGACAGGCGAAACTCCCTCAGACTTCTAGAAGAATATAATAATTCCAATCCCAAAGAAAGCAGGTGTCGGCAGATGTGAAAATTACCCAAGTATCAGTTTAATAAGTCACAGCTGCAAAATACTAACGCGAATTCTTTAGAGACGAATGGAAAAAGAGGTAGAAGTCGACCTCGGGGAAGATCAGTTTGGATTCCGTAGAAATGTTGGAACACGTGAGGCAATACTGACACTACGACTTATCTTAGAAGAAAAATTAAGGAAAGGCAAACCTACGTTTCTAGCATTTGTAGACTTAGAGAAAGCTTTTGACAATGTTGACTGGAATACTCTCTTTCAAATTCTGAAGTTGGCAGGGGTAAAATATAGGGAGCGGAAGGCCATTTACAATTTGTACAGAAAGTAGTTGGCAGTTATAAGAGTCGAGGGACATGAAAGGGAAGCAGTGGTTAGTGAGTGAGACAGGGTTGTAGCCTCTCCCAGATACTATTCAATCTGTATATTGATCAAGCAGTAAAGGAAACAAAAGAAAAGTTCGAAGTAGGTATTAAAATCCATGGAGAAGAAATAAAAACTTTGCCGGCCGCGGTGGTCTAGCAGTTCTAGGCGCTCAGTCCGGAGCCGCGCAACTGCTACGGTCGCAGGTTCTAATCCTGCCTCTGGCGTGGATGTGTGTGATGCCCTTAGGTTAGTTAGGTTTAAGTAGTTCTAAGTTCTAGGGGACTGATGACCATAGATGTTAAGTCCCATAGCGCTCAGAGCCAGCCAGTAAATAAAAACTTTAGGTTCGCCGATGATATTGTAATTCTGTCAGAGACAGCAAAAGACTTGGAAGAGCAGTTGAACGGAATGGACAGTGTCTTGAAAAGAGGGTATAAGATGAACATCAACAAAAGCAAAACGAGGATAATGGAATATAGTCGAATTAAGTCAGGCGATGCTGAGGGAATTAGATTAGGAAATGAGACACTTAAAGTAGTAAAGGAGTTTTGCTATTTGGGGAGCAAAATAACTGATGATGGTCGAAGTAGAGAGGCAAGGCCAAGGAAAGCGTTTCTGAAGAAGAGAAATTTGTTAACATCGAGTATTGATTTAAGTGTCAGGAAGTCGTTTCTGAAAGTATTTGTATGGAGTGTGGCCATGTACGAAAGTGAAACATGGACGATAAATAGTTTAGACAAGAAGAGAATAGAAGCTTTCGAAATGTGGTGCTACAGAAGAATCCTGAAGATCAGATGGGTAGATCACACAGCTAATGAGGAGGTACTGAATAGAATAGGGGAGAAGAGGAGTTTGTGGCATAACTTGACTATAAGAAGGGATCGGTTGGTAGGCCATATTCTGAGGCATCAAGAGATCACCAATTTAGTATTGGAGGGCAGCGTGGAGGGTAAAAATCGTAGAGGGAGACCAAGAGATGAATACAATAAGCAGATTCAGAAGGATGTATGCTGCAGTAGGTACTGGGAGATTAAGAGCCTTGCACAGGATAGAGTATCCTGGAGAACTACATCTAACTAGTCTCAGGACTGAAGACCACAACAACAATATATAGAGGCTAAGATTCGAACATGGGTCTCCAGCTCACCAGTCGGATGCGCTTATCACTACGCCAACCTGGCACAGCGGGTTTGCAAAACTGCACGCTTCTGTCCGCAGACCAAATTCCAATTCTCGTCTCAGTCCACTTGGAATTCCCCCTTAACTCTAACATCACTGCAGAGGCTCTCCAGCTGCAATGGAATAGAGCCGGACATGGTGGCCGAGGGCTTCTAGGCGCTTCAGTCCGGAACCGCGCGACTGCTACTGTCGCAGGTTCGAATCCTGCCTCGGGCATGGATGTGTGTGATGTCCTCAGGTTAGTTAGGTTTAAGTAGTTCTCAGTTCTAGGGGACTGATGACCCCAGATTTTAAGTCCCATAGTGCTCAGAGCCATTTGAACCAATGGAATAGAACCTCAACGTCGAACCCATGGGTGAGGGTGCAGGGGAGAGGGTGGGGGGGGGGGTGGGGGGGAATGGGAGGATTTTGCATGAAACATGATATCCACCCATAGATGCTTTACTTAAATGAAACTATATGGCCCCACAGACAATTCCCACTGTCAAACATCTATGATGTACATATAGAGACTGAAGTGACAAATGAGAATTAGTACCAAGGTCTGGATTCGACTCCTTGCCTTGGTAAGAATTTTCATTCGTCGCTTCAGTTTGCACTTGTACATTACAGACGTTTGAGACTCGAAAAGATCTGTGGAGCCATATAGTTTCATTGGAATTACCGCATCGCCTGTATCAGTATTGAAATATTGGACGCTATTATTACACAATTTCGTAGGCGAAAGGTTAATTACAGTGTTGAGGGACAGATTTAAGAAACAAATTTTGTCCAGCACTCACGGTCATACAACTCTGCCTCTACACCGATCGATATTTTACAAGTTTTAAATACAGTACCATGGCACTCATATTCAGATTGAAGCTAGCGCAAAAAACAAGTCTGTATAAGGCAGCTACGCCGCTGCTGCCATAGCTACACCGCCTACATCAAAGGTATTACAGTAATATTATAAGAAAAGTTCAAGTAATTCTGATTAGAGGTAATCAGCCTATGGTCCGTCTCAGAACCGGAAGAAAGAACTTCTGCGTAAATAAACATTGTTAAGACAAATTTCAAATTTAATTACGTAATGAAAACTTAAACAGGACTACGCTATAAACGTGACGCAGGTCATTTCAAGCAATCGGTGTACAAGGTAACAGTACATAATAGTCTTACAAGAACGGTCTAAAGGTACTTAATATAAGTAGGTAAATAACCAACAGTAAGCTATATCTGTTTACACTACTGAAGGGCAACAGTACAGAATTCTAGTTTTTGGAGGCACCAACAAAACCAGTATTAGAACACTGATCACCTCAAGCAGAGAGGTGTCAGAGGCAATTTTCAGTTACGTGACCCCTTGTACATAGTAACGGCCGACTGCCAATTTTAAGTTTGAGGAAAGTAAATTCCACATTATCGTAAGTAAAAATAGGGTCGGTTACAGCCATCAAATAATAATTTAGTGCTGATGAAGCTGTCAAGAGTCACACAGTTTAGAAACGTAATTAACTACTAAGTTACCTTAAATACTACCTAAGGCCCAACCTAAACATATCAGTTCAAATAATGATGAATGATAAAAAAAAACATTTACCTTTTGAGATAACGGCAGCCGTAACCGATAAATGGCAACAAAAGCATAATCAACAAGATCACTCGTTTCAGATACTCACAGCAAATGAAGTCGGGGGTTTAAGGGCACATTATGCCAGTGAAGATATTAATGTCCCAGAAACTTAATGTTGTGACCGCCTGAAACTTATCACATGAATTACAAGACGAAAGAAGCAACAGAAAACTGTTGGAAATTGACTGTCCCAAATCGTAAATCGCCAGACACATATGCACACAATATAACCGCTAGCTACAATTGCGACCATATTGTAACAGCAAAATAATTTCATAAATCTGGAAACTCCACTAAGGGTACGCACCTTTTGTACTCAGTTTACACAATAATGAACCCTGGTGAACACGGTGCTGAGTCATTAGAGACTGACTAAACACACAAGTCTGTTATTTACCGCAAAGTACTGTAGTAGACTAATCCATAGTGCGTCCGCTCAGCGGGCCTTAATTCAAACTTGAGAGCCACAACAGACCGCGCAGTCTCTTCTCTCCTTGCAGCCGTAGGCAGTGCTCAGCTGAATGTGCACACATGCACTATTACGGCAGCGTCGACTGTTTACACTCGCGGGGTACCTCCGATCCAACTCCAATAGCCCTCAATCTGCCTGCCCAGCCAAACTTACGAGCTCCTGCTTTTCGCCAACTCTCCTGACTTCTCGCAGCCGGCCATTCACCACACCCACATTATTTGCTGCTTATTGGCTATGTCTGTACTATACACTGATAGATCACAAACGTTGCAAGCAAGCGATAGTGGCACGAAAATCACTGACTACTCGCGATTTATTCTGGCTGTTTGAACCATGGGCACAGTGGCTATTATTCGATGAACAAAGTAGTTATTTGCTGTCGGTTGAAGCGTAAACTTCTGTGCTAATTGTTTCCTAGTTTCTTGAAAGTGTTCCCGTACGTCTTCACAGTTCATTCGCAAAGTGTCTGGCTTTAAGATGGGAAACGTTGATGCTGAATGGCATCAACAGCAGAAGAAATGGACGGAGGAATACTTCTTCACCATTTACACAGATAAACCTGTTTAATTGTTGCGTAGTGAATATCTGTTGTAAAGGAATATAATGTAAAAAGACCTCTTTCTATGGAACACATTTGTAGATAGAGCAAGGACAAGCAAAGGCAAATGTTTGGCAAACAGTGCGTCACCCCATTAAAAATAGTTTTATAATTAGTAGAAAAATTGCCAAATCGTTAAAGCCTTTTTCTGAAGGTGAATTCATAGAGTGCCTCTTTGACTTTGCAGATGTGTTTTTTTGCCGATGAAGAAAAAAATGCCGAACAAGTATTTTATTGAGAAGAACAGTTGCTGGAGGAATTGGTATGATGATTTACGAAATCTAAAAAACGTTTGTGTGATCGAGCTGCTGCTTTCGATGATTTTGTGATCGCTTTGGAAGAGAGCACTGATGAGTCAAACACAGCTCACTAAGCAATTTTTGTTCGTGGTGTAGGTGTGAAGCGCAGCGTAACGAAAGAGTTCTTAGCATATAACCTTGAAAGGGAATCACCAATGGTGAAGATATTTTTGAAGAAGTGAAAAAAATCGTTGAAACGTCCAATTTGCAGTGGAGTCAATTTGCTGAAATTTGTCCAGTTCGAACACCTGCCGTGGCCGATTCACGAAAAGGTTTTGTTAACATATTAAATAAGAACCTGACTACTGAGAAAACCAATTTAATGATTCTTCGCTCCATTATTCATCAAGAACGTTGGTGCGCTGCCCGCGAGCTTGAGTATGTAGCTGAATCAGGGCCGCGAGTCACCAGAGGCTGCCGATGATTTCAACATTAGGACACGCAAAGTGTATCATAACCAATTTAAATTCCATATCAAGTCATCATCGGACGATCTGTTGAAAAATAGAGACGGAGGTGAACAGCAAAATAATAAAAAATTTAAATTGCATAGTCAAACTAATATCTGTAACACACTATAAACACTTGAATTCGATGCATAGTAGGTGAAACTGAAGAGCCCACTAGAGGCGCTGGAAGTAGAAACGTAACTGCGTTCAGGTTATTGCAGTAGAAGGCTACAATCTACTGCTGGATGGAATGAAGTTTATATCAGAAATATAGGATTAAAGTAATCAAAATATAAAGTTTATTGTGAAATGTAATCATTTCACAGTGAAAACCAGTATAAAATTACGCAACTACTGATGCAGATAAGCCAGACATTCATTAGAAGTGGGATAAATAACTCAATGAACGGAGATGGCCCGCTAGTGGCAAATTGTTCACCGAACAGCCGATGCGATAGAACTTCTAATTCAAGCTACTGACGGCAAGTGTGGACAGAAAAAGTAGCCGCAACGTAAGAAAATGGGGAACGAGACCTCATAGAGGGTCAGAAAACACTCTGAAGAAGATTTTGTTTCGGAAATCACTTTCTTTGTATGTGGCTGCTTTTCAGATGGTAGTAAAAATCAAGCTGTTCAAGTGACATCCTTCAGGAACATAAAGTCAGATATCAAGTATGGCGGTAAGATTAACATCAATGCGTTGTGTGTACGTTGTTTATGGATACCTGCTCCGTTGTCATGTCCATTGGCGGCGATTCCTTTCATAGCTTAGCATGTCACGTGAATCCTGTCCTATAATATTTACAAGAATAATGTATCCACATGCATTGTGAAATTCAGATGGAACTCACACTTGAAACTAGCTCGTAGTGCTTAAAGGGGTACCCATTTAACTAACTTCGTGGTAGGAGTAATGCCATTTGATAAAGGCACGCATAGCACATAATAAAAACAAGACGAAAGATTCATGTTTAATTGTCTGTGGCCTAATCGACTACGCGACATTTTTAGTAGCACACTTGAGCTTCACATTTCTCGCAACAGTTCTTATTTGCTTGCTTACTTACTGCGTTGGCCTCACCAATCAGCCTCCTCCAGCACCCTCGGTCCATGCATTCTTCTTCAGGTAGCTCCAGCGTACTCATATCCTCTCTGATCTGATCAATCCATAAGAGTCGTGGTCTTCCCCGTGGTCTCTTACCTCTAATATCTTCGTCCACTACCTGCCTGATGATCTGGCGTCTCGATACATTACGTGTCCATACGTTCGCAGCTCGTGGTCGTGCGGTAGCGTTCTCGCTTCCCAGGCCCGGGTTCCTGGGTTCGTTTCCCGGCGGGGTGGGGATTTTCTCTGCCTCGTGATGACTGGGTGTTGTGTGATGTCCTTAGGCTAGTTAGGTTTAAGTAGTTCTAAGTTCTAGGGGACTGATCACCATAGATGTTAAGTCCCATAGTGCTCAGAGCCAGAACCGTGTCCATACCACTTCAGTCTTCTTTCTTTGATCACTGCCACGATCCCCATCGACTTGCAAAGCTCCAGCAATTCACAGTTCTTCCTTTTCATCCATTCATCTCCATCCTCCACTGGCCCAAAAATCTTTCTGAGGATGGCATTCTCAAATGTCAGGAGATTTCTTTCCGTCGTTTGGATGATGGTCCAGGTTTCTGCTCCATATAAGACCACAAGTTGTATTATTGTCTTGTAGATCTTGGTCTTTGAGGACCTCGATAGAAGCTAGAACTTAAACAGCTTTCCCAGAGCAAACCTTGACCTGTTCCCTGCGTGTATTCGAACTGTAATTTCTTGGTCTATTTCCTTCCTTTCATTGAGTATAGCCCCAAGATGTTTAAAGTCTTTTACCTTTCAAAGACCTTGTCTTCCACCTTCAGGGATCTGTCATTATTTTCTCTGCTAACTACGAGGTACTTGTTCTTTTCCATATTCAACTTCAGGCCTGCTCTCATAGCCTCTTCCATTAATGTTATTGTCATCTGAAGCAGGTCTTGTTCTTTCTCTGTTATTAAAACATCATCATCCGCGTAGGCCACGGTGTTGATTCTCCTTCCCAGCTGTATTCTTGTCTCTAGGCTCGCTACCTTGTTCAGGGCTCTCTCCAGTATCAGGTTAAACAGGACAGGGGAGAGGCAGTCTCCTTGTCGCACTCCACTCCTCAACTTGAACTTCTTTGATATGTTTCCATTTTCTTTCACCATGCATGTTGTCTCCTGGGTGCGTATCTGTCAGTTTTATGAGTTTTCTGGGAACTTGAACCCTTAGAGTTCTTGCCATATTGCTTGTCTATTCACACTACCATATGCTTTTTGAAAGTCCACAAAAAAGCAGTGTACATTTTTGCAGAATTCCCAGCTCTTTTCTATCACTTGCCGTATTGTATGTAAATGGTCTACAGTTGACATTCCCTTTCTGAAACCTGCTTGTTGGAATCCCAGTACTTTCTAAACATGTGACGTTAGTCGCATCAGTAACAACCTGCTCAAGATCTTATAAGCTGTACAAAGTAATGTGATTCCTCTATAGTTGCTACATCTCATTGGGTCTACTTTCTTTACTACATGGCTGATGACAAACTCCTTCCATTATTCTGGGATCCTTTCCTTCTTCCAAATTAAACAGATTAAGTGGTATAGTCTCGCATCTTCCTCAGCATCTCTGCCGGTATGCCAACTATTCCTGGTGCCTTCCCCCTCCTCAGCAATTTTATGGTCGCTCTTACATCTTCCATGCTTGGTAGTTCATACTCCCCCAATGGTACAGTATCTGTATTTTCCTTTCTCTATATGATTTTTCTTCTTCATTTTCTTTCGTAGCACACATGGTGTTTACAACCACCTTCAGGAGTTTTTTGAAGTAGTTTTCCATTCCTCCGTAGCTTTCATTTCATCTGTGATTATCTGTCCTTCTTGACCTCTGATCACGTCAGTCCTTGGAGTGTATCCTTTCTTGAATAACCTGACTGTCCTGTAAAAGTCTCTTGTATTTCCTAATGTCCGTTCTTCTTCTGCCAGTTTTATTTTACTGTTTATGAACTCTGGACTTTCTGTTCAAAGGACTTGTCTCGCTTCTCTAGCTGCTTCCATGTATCCCAACCTTGTTCTTTCATTCTGTTCGTTCGTCAGCCACAGCAGTTTCGCTGCTTTTCTCTTGGTGACAGAATCTCTATACCTATCATTGAACCATCCCCTGCTCTTCCATCTTTTCTCCATTGGCTTCGGCACCTCACTTGCAGCATCTTTGAAACCTGTCTTGATTTTCGACCAAAAATTTTCAATATCATCATAGTCTTCTTCTTCTATGGAAGCAAACCTGTCTCCAGTTTCAAGTGCATATCTTTCCTTGATGTGGTCCTCTTTCAGTAGGCATTTATTTTCTGGTCTGCTTCTCTTTTCCTGCTGTTACGGCTTTCTATCCTCTCCTGTATGGTTGTCACCAAAAGGTAATGGTATGATCCTATTTCTGCACCTCTTTGAGATTTTACATTCTGGATAGCACTTCTGTGTCTGGTATCCACAAGTATGTGGTCTATTTGGTTCTGAGTCTCTAGGTCAGGTGACTTCCATGTTATCTTAAGAATGTCTATGCGAGGGAAGTAGGTACTCATAATTTTCAAGTTTTTTGAAGCTGCTAGATTGCCTAATCTCATTCCGTTGTTGTCAGAGGAATCATGCAGACTATGAATGCCAGCGTAAGGTCTCAAAATATCTTCTCTTCCTACTTTAGCATTGGCATCAACAAGGAAAACCTTCACATCGTATTATGGTGCATCTTCATACACCGATTCTAGGTGTTGGTAGAAATTGTCTTTTCCACTGTCATCTTAATCTTCTGTAGGTGCATGGAGTGAAACCAGAGTCACGTTGTTGAATTTTCCTTTTATTCTTATCCAGCATATTCCTTAATTAACAGCCTTGATATCCATGATAATTCCCCTTACTCTGTTGGCTACTGCAAAGCCCACTCCAAACTCATGTTTACCTTCTTTATTTCCACTGAGGAAGTATCTATACCACTTTTCTTTATGTATTCCTTCTCCAGTCCATCTCATTTCTTGCAGTGCCACTATGTCTAGCCTGTACCTATTCAGTTCTTCATCAAGGACCATACCCTTCCCTGGTGAGAATAGAGATTTCACATTGCAAGTGCCACACTTCAGTCTGTTTGATTTGTGATCTCCTGGCATTGTTGGGGTCGTTTCCATTGTTGCATACCGAATCCGAGGCTATTTCTTGGTGTTTCGTAACAATGATCTTTTACGGCGTGGGGGTGTTGGTCCCAACCTCCAACTTGGAGAACCAGGGTCTCCCGTTTAGTCTGTACCATCGCCTTTGATCTATCTGGTATGGGAGATCCTACTAGTAGCAAAGCCACTCCCAGTCTAGCTCTCAGGATCATTTGACCACGCAAGCCCCACCACCACGACAAGGGAAGCACACCATGGGGGGGGAGGGAGTTTTTATTTGCAACTAATTTTATTAATGACCACGTTAATTAATCAATGAAATTACAGCTAAATACTTTTAATACCTAAGTATCTGGAATGTAGGAAAATAGAGATTCCGTGCAATTATGAAGTGCTGTCACAGCAATACGTGTATCTATGTTTGTTGTTGAATACTGGTTTAATCACCACATCAAGTGATACAAAAATCCGTTGGTACATAGATTTCACTAAAACCACTTATACCAGTACCATATACCTTTCATTTGGTGTATCGTCTTTTAACGTAAAGCAGGTTTTTGACTAAAACCATGAAAGCCTGACTCAGAAACAGGGTGTGCGACACATAAATGATCACAATTTTCAAAAAATAACGGAAAAAAACAATCTGAAATACCATATTTGTAGTCATGTTCCTTCATTGGACTATTATAGGAGAAAAAGAGAATTCACTTTTCGTTCCGTTACCTATATCTAAATTCCCTGCTTTCCATAAACTTCTTCATGGTCACGTTTTATTTAATTTATCTATTGTATAAATGTAAAATATACGTGAAGCGGAAGGAATCTGTTTGGTAGTGAAAAGGTATTCGGAGCACTACCTGCACAGCAATTTATTGGCAGAAAAAGTTGACTTTTCAATGAAAAAATACACAATCCTTGACATTTATGTGAGTAAGATGATAAAAAAATTTGCCTCGTGTTAGGGGGTCAGAATGAAATTTATTTTAATAATTAAAGCGCTTAGCAGTTGCAGCCAAATAACTGTCTTACAGCGTTGCTCGTTGACAGACAATCCAAGAATATCAACTGATCAAGCATGTGACTATACTTACAAGGGAACCTCCCCATCGCACCCCCCTCAGATTTACGAGTAGTTTAAGTTGGCACAGTAGATAGTCCTTGAAAAACTGAACACAGATCAATCAAGAAAACAAGAAGTTGTGTGGAAATATGAAAATATATATATATATACATATATATGTATTTATACTAACTGAGTAGTCCATGTGCAAGATATGCAAGATAAAGGTTAATGTGAGCTCAGCAGCGCCGTGGTCCCGTGGTTAGCGTGAGCAGCTGTGGAACGAGAGGTCCTCGGTTCAAGTGTCCCTAGAGTGAAAAGTTTAATTTTTTATTTTCAGACAATTATTGTCTGTCTGTCGATCCGTCCGATGATAGATAACTGCGCCGTAGTATGGGAACGCTACACCTAAACAAACTGTGCGACTGTGAAACTGTTGCATTCATTTGTTGCAGTTTATGTGACAAACTCTTATGTTTTCATCACTTTTTTAGGAGTGATTATCACATCCACAAGAAAACCTAAATCGGGCAAGGTAGAAGAATCTTTTTACCTATTCGCCAAGTGTACAAGTTAGGTGGGTCGACAACATATTCCTGTCATGTGACGTACATGCCGTCACCAGTGTCGTATAGAATATATCAGACGTGTTTTCCTGTGGAGGAATCGGTTGACCTATGACCTTGCGATCAAATGTTTTCGGTTCCCATTGGAGAGGCACGTCCTTTGGTTTAATAATCGCACGGTTTTGCGGTGCGGTCGCAAAAGACAGACACTAAACTTATTACAGTGAACAGAGACGTCAATGAACGACCGGACAGATCATAACTTTGCGAAAATAAAGAAATTAAAATTTTAACTCGCGAGAAGACTTGAACCCATGACCTCTCATTCCGGAGCTGCTCACGCGAACCACGGGACCACGGCGCTGCTGAGCTCGCACTATCCTTGATGTTGCCTATCGTCCTTATGGACTACTCAGTTTGTATATTTTGCTTATTTTTTTCATAGTTCCACACACCTTCTTCCTGTTTTCTCTATTGATCTGTGTTCAGTTTTACAAGGCCTATCCACTGTGCCAACTTATAACTAAATCTGAGGGGGGTGCGATGGGGAGGTTCCCTTGTTAGCAGCTGTACGTACGCCTTCAGGCCCAATGACAAATGTCTTCCATGGTGAAGTCATTTCAAGTAACATAATTTTACATACTGTTTTCATTGATGAACACAATGCCAACTTATGGCAACACTTACCATTCTTATGTGAACAGAATTTCACTAACAGGAACTTCAAAAGCATTTACGACAGATACAAAGTAATTGAATTAACGGGTGGCCGTTGTCCAAGAAACGTTACAGTTGGTAAAGGTGCTTCTTAATTTATATGGATTAGTAAATATTTTTAACGCTCGTAAACATACGTCTGAACACACCTCAATAGGCAAGCAGGTTATCGGCTATTAAACACAGAGAGCTTTGTTGCACAGTGTCCGACCAAAATACCAGGGTAAACTTGTACTAAAGGCCGTCTACAGACGGTGTCGCTTATATTTACCAAAGTGGGATTTAGAAGAAAGCAGCAGCATTAAATCTTATACAACTGAAATATAAAACACCGAAACAAGGCAAACGCTTTGTTTCAGAGGTCACAGGAAAGAAGACAGTGGCAGTAACCGACCATGTGTACAGACGGAATCAATTAAGCTCGGAGGACAGAAATGACAAATAAAACAAACACAAGATATTTACTCCAAAGGCGGCTAGTTCGAGAACAGCAATTGACAAGTAATACAGACTTACTAGCATCCAGATGTCTTACCAAAATGGGTTCATTTTCGACTGATGTATGAAGGATTTGCATTACAAATGATTCGGAGAAGGCCACAAAGCGCAAGATGAGGCCCCTTTCTGGTTTTCCCCCTGTTAAGTAACGCACCAAATAATGGATAATCTGTGCTGTAACACAAATATATCAGCAGAATTTAACACTATCCTAATAAAATAAAAGACATTAATGAATGAAAGAATGTTGGCGATCATTCAATATGTTTAAGCCGCCGGTCCTGTGGCCGAGCGGTTCTAGGCGCTTCAGTCCGGAACCGGGCTGCTGCTACGGTCGCAGGTTCGAATCCTGCCTCGGACATGGATGTGTGTGATGTCCTTAGGTTAGTTAGGTTTAAGTAGTTCTAAGTCTAGGGGACTGATGACCTAAGATGTTAAGTCCCATAGTGCTTAGAGCCATTTGAACTATTTGAGTTTAAGCCAGGCAGGTAGCTTCAGAGAATATTTTGACATAAAGTACGGCTTGCGTATAAAACAGCCCAGCCACGCTACTCTGTAACAAGGCTAGATGACAACGAAATAGTAGTATAATCCAGGTTCGCCACATACCGCGAATAAGTGTCCATAAAATACGGCGATACACAGCCTTGGCTCACAACAGTGAAACGGAGGAAGGACTAGCAGTACCAGCTAGAGCAGAAAGGAACCAGGACGCAGTGGCTTGCATCTCAGTGAAGAACAAAATTACCGCCTGTTACAAAACGGTTCCCTGAGCGGGCTCGTCTCCACCAACGCTCGAGTAGCTGACAGTTAAACTCCAACCGGCCTATTGGCGCTAGTAACACTCCACAGGCCACACAGCCTCCTTCACGCAGTGCTCGGCCCGACAGAGCGCTCACACGTCCTCGGTAAACCCGGAAGTTCAATTGCAAACTCCGCTACCAGGAAGCCACTTCCACAAAACAGTCGAGCACGCCCCTATATCCATGTCCGGCACTGCTTACACACCATGTTGAATGCAGGCGTCATTTGGTTTCTCAACAATGGGGCAGAGAAAAACACTGGACAGATCGATAGTAAGGCACCGAAGATGTCGCGCAAGCACGGCACAACAATGAGCTAGTGTACTTTGTCAAACCACGTACTAAATTATCGCGGACATGTTCAGTGGATAACGTGCAAACTCATGTCTGGCAGTTTGGAAGCCTTCAAAATTCACAAAATGTATTCTGGCAGTATAGTCGCACAGAAATGCCATTACAAAATATAAAGAAGAACCGGACATGTGGCATGGGCATGTAGCTGCACATGGATGACAACAACTTCTGTCGTGAGCCCCTGCCGGACTCGGTAGCACGCACAGCGTCAATAAGCAGTGCGGTAACTTCACTGTGGCATTGCAGGATACACAGTGCTTTCATATATGGCATCTCAGGTCGTACAGCTTAGCCTAAGTTAACGTTATCCACTACTGGCCCAGAGTTGTCTGGATGTCAGTAATTTGTATTGGGTTCCAGTCTCTCAGTGCAGCCTTCCGGCCTAGAGCGTATCAGGAACGCTGAGTTTTGAGTTCGGGAAGTAAGTAACCACTCTATACACATTATGTGCATATGTTCCCTGTAATAGTCCACCAGATAAGCCGGAATTGTCTGGACATTAAATATCCCTCCACATTATTGGCAGGTCCACACCAGATGCACAGCGGGCGAGAACCGTTCTTTTGAATGAACTGCAATTGATCCGTGTGCTGATTAAGTGACACAGCGTTCATCGGCTTCCCGTGGCGTCATCGTCTTGGCCGATGAGGATACCAGAGAATGTCTCCAGCATTAAGTGGAAGGTGAATTTTGAATTTATATATTTTTGATGTGTCTAGGTGGTTTGCAGTCGGAGCGTGTCAGGTTTACTTCAAACTAGTGACTGCCCTGCACCTGTCCAAAATAAACTTGATAGGAACAAGCATTTTTCAGAGAAGCGTTTGGTGGGAGATAGTCAGGATGGCAACAGAAACATACCTCCAGATTATTGGCAGGGCCACACCAGATGCACAGAGGGTGAGAACCATACTTCTGACTGAACTGAAATATACCCACGAACAGAATATGCAATATAGCAATCATGATCACGAAGTGGGATCTTTCTCTTGACCTATGATGGTACCACAGTCGAGTGGAAGGTGACTTTTGTCCAGGCTGGAGATGATGGATTTGTATCTTTATAATGTGCCTAGATGGTTTGTGATAGAAGCCAACTAGGTTTACTTGATTGTAACTATATAGCAACTGTTCGAAATAAACTTACCATGAAACAATTATTTACAAAGGAGTTTTATAAGAACGGGAGGGGCAGAAAATGGCAATAAAATTGTCTGAATTCTATTCCTGAGGCTTATTCGCTGAAGGACCTAAGTGGAAATATAATGTGATGGAGCAACTTGGAGCACACCGTTCTGAGTGTGCCCTCTGGTTTCGAGGCTGTGATGTACACTGTTTAACTTTTTTTAAGTCGGAAGTTAGTGGCCCTTCACGACAACCAGTGCTACATTTCCAATTTCGAAAACCCTACAAGAATTCGAAAGCGCTTTCTCGTCACCGGCATTTTGTTTATTTTTGGGGATTTTAGAAGCACTGTAGTTTACTGCTTGATAAGAAGAGTGGAAGAGGAACGGACAGAATGATAGGACATGTGTCAAGGCCTCAGGGGATTACATCCATGATACTAGAGGGTGGAAACCTACTGGACAACAGAGACTGGGTGTAAGTGCTACACCTAGAAGAAGTCATGATGGGCCGCATCAAACCAGTCAAGGCTTATTAAGAAAAAAAAGTGCAGCTTGTCAGGTCTAACGGAGGTAATAATGAATTTTGCAAACATTAATGGTATAACAGCGATCTCAGTGCAAAAATTTAAACTTGAAAATGAAAAATTCATGATCACAGAAAAACAATTATTACAATGGTGACCGGTTTCATTCTATTTGCAGTATTCATACCACTTCCAGACAGCCAGAGGCGCTAAACGGAGCAATTGACGTTCGTCTTTCCACACAAGGCACCTCATCCGTTCACCACTTCCGCCTCCCATCACTGGAGAATGGTCTGAAGATGGTCTACAAATAGTATGAAGCCTGTCACCATTGTAACAAATGTTTTTATGCGATCAGAGGTCTATAAATTACATTTGTTTCCGTGAAATCTTTAAGGCCAGTATTTTTCTGTTCGTTTTCTCCAATTGACCTTGAACTACACTGTCTCTTTTTGAGGAGAATATTGGCGCAAGTTGTTAGGAACCATCTGTAGGTGGTGCATTGACTACTAGCATTTTCCGTTTTCTTGGACAGTGATCGTACCTCGGAATCTTGCTGATCGTAGTCAAATAGTTACATGACATGAATTATTACTGAATTCAGAGTACTGTCAAGTTTAACCCCGTCTCGCAGTTAAAGCGAGGCACACGATCCTTGTTTGGGCTTTTTGTGTGGTGTATCACTGCAGAGAATCAATTTCGGTCAGCCAGCAAACGTTTCACTACAAATCCTCGAAACAATACGTCGCGTAATTTGTCTCGCGCCCGCCCAGCGTGGATTTTGGCCGAAGCCGCTACTGAGACTTCGGCAGACGCTATGGTAAAAGGGCGATATTCTTAGGTTCACTCACTGAGGGCAAGATATTACGTTCAGCTAGCCACGTGGATCCATTGTGTGAAGAGGAAATGAATGTGAGTAGTGGCCGAACATACGTAGCAACATCTGCAAGCCAACCATGTATTGTGCGCGGTGTGATCCAGAAGTAACCGTAATGATACCTTTACCAATGACGTATGGTATTCTTGCTGCACGTTTTCGCGAAGACAAAGATCCTGGACTTAGTTCGTATTTGACATATCCAGTTTCCAAATAAGATTGCAGGTTGATGAGGATTTGGGAATTGCTCCTGAGAGAGGTTGATGGCCAATTATGCCACAAATTATTGAAGAAGTTACTGTTGGCATGGATGAGACTACTGGACGCAATGTGAGATGTTCAAGCAGTGCACGAGCTGTGTCCTGACAGTTCAACGTTCCGTGGTCCACCGTTCGAAAAGTGCTGCGAACAATTGCGAATTGGTGTCTCTAGTGGGGTTCCAGGCTGTCGTGGGCGGAAATGATCATAACATTCAGCAAAGCCTGTAACCTGCAACGTAAACATGGTATGCAGTTAACAAATGTTAATCTCTCACGTGGACATTTAAATGTGTTTCTTTCAATGTTTTATTCGCTATTTCTCTTCCGCATGTCCTCCAAAATGTTTACACAAAGTTTCATTGTCTTACAGACGCTCATTTTTCATTAAAGGCCTCTGAAAACAGCAAAAGTTTAATTATAAATAGTAGGAATAATCAGAAACAAGGTCTGGCCAGATAAGTGGCGGCTGCCCTACTGTAAAGTGCTGAAATCTCAGATCATAAAATATAACGATGGCTAAAGAAAGATCTTTTTAATTTTTGAAAATGTCCTGTAACATAGCTCGATAATATGCACAGTCGTGGACAAAACGAGCAAGACCCCTCGCCTTTTCGTTATGCTGATCCGCACAGCTTTAAAGTTTGCTACACAGCATAACAGACCAGGCGACGAAGTGCTACCAAAATACTATGCACGTTCGCTCACAGCATCGTCTGCCACCATTTCGTGGGAAACGAAATACCTCAAGTATAAGCCAATGTGTTGTATTAGCATATCTGTGACTATGACTTGGATCTAAAGTGTGTTTATGGATAGTACATATGCTCAGATTGTGAATCTAACATCATGAATAAAGGCAAGGGGAAAGTAATTAGGCGTCCTTCCTCTTCCGTAACATCAAATATACACTCCTGGAAATGGAAAAAAGAACACATTGACACCGGTGTGTCAGACCCACCATATTTGCTCCGGACACTGCGAGAGGGCTGTACAAGCAATGATCACACGCACGGCACAGCGGACACACCAGGAACCGCGGTGTTGGCCGTCGAATGGCGCTAGCTGCGCAGCATTTGTGCACCGCCGCCGTCAGTGTCAGCCAGTTTGCCGTGGCGTACGGAGCTCCATCGCAGTCTTTAACACTGGTAGCATGCCGCGACAGCGTGGACGTGAACCGTATGTGCAGTTGACGGACTTTGAGCGAGGGCGTATAGTGGGCATGCGGGAGGCCGGGTGGACGTACCGCCGCATTGCTCAACACGTGGGGCGTGAGGTCTCCACAGTACATCGATGTTGTCGCCAGTGGTCGGCGAAAGGTGCACGTGCCCGTCGACCTGGGACCGGACCGCAGCGACGCACGGATGCACGCCAAGACCGTAGGATCCTACGCAGTGCTGTAGGGGACCGCACCGCCACTTCCCAGCAAATTAGGGACACTGTTGCCCCTGGGGTATCGGCGAGGACCATTCGCAACCGTCTCCATGAAGCTGGGCTACGGTCCCGCACACCGTTAGGCCGTCTTCCGCTCACGCCCCAACATCGTGCAGCCCGCCTCCAGTGGTGTCGCGACAGGCGTGAATGGAGGGACGAATGGAGACGTGTCGTCTTCAGCGATGAGAGTCGCTTCTGCCTTGGTGCCAATGATGGTCGTATGCGTGTTTGGCGCCGTGCAGGTGAGCGCCACAATCAGGACTGCATACGACCGAGGCACACAGGGCCAACACCCGGCATCATGGTGTGGGGAGCGATCTCCTACACTGGCCGTACACCACTGGTGATCGTCGAGGGGACACTGAATAGTACACGGTACATCCAAACCGTCATCGAACCCATCGTTCTACCATTCCTAGACCGGCAAGGGAACTTGCTGTTCCAACAGGACAATGCACGTCCGCATGTATCCCGTGCCACCCAACGTGCTCTAGAAGGTGTAAGTCAACTACCCTGGCCAGCAAGATCTCCGGATCTGTCCCCCATTGAGCATGTTTGGGACTGGACGAAGCGTCGTCTCACGCGGTCTGCACGTCCAGCACGAATGCTGGTCCAACTGAGGCGCCAGGTGGAAATGGCTTGGCAAGCCGTTCCACAGGACTACATCCAGCATCTCTACGATCGTCTCCATGGGAGAATAGCAGCCTGCATTGCTGCGAAAGGTGGATATACACTGTACTAGTGCCGACATTGTGCATGCTCTGTTGCCTGTGTCAATGTGCCTGTGGTTCTGTCAGTGTGATCATTTGATGTATCTGACCCCAGGAATGTGTCAATAAAGTTTCCCCTTCCTGGGACAATGAATTCACGGTGTTCTTATTTCAATTTCCAGGAGTGTATTTTAGATATTCTTTCTTAAATGAACTGCGCAGAAAATCATACACCAGAAGTGAATAACTTTACAGTAACACCAGGTGATATTAACAGCTTGCCGGCGCGGGTTAGCCGTGCGCTCAACGGCGTCACGTCGCGGACCGCGCGGCTCCTTGCGCCGTCAGTTCGAATCCTTCCCCGGGCATGGATGTGTGTTAGATTAGGTAGGCTGAAGAAGTTCTAGATCTAGGGACTGATGACGTAATCAGTTTGGTGGCATAGTTCTTAGGCCGGCCACGGTGGTCTCGCGGTTCTAGGCGAGCAGTCCGGAACCGTGCGACTGCTACGGTCGCAGGTTCGAATCCTGCCTCGGGCATGGATGCGTGTGATGTCCTTAGGTTGGTTAGGTTTAAGTAGTTCTGCGTTCTCGGGGACTGATCACCACAGCAGTTGAGTCCCATAGTGCTCAGAGCCATTTGAACCATAGTTCTTAGAGCTATTTTTTGACCTTTCGCGTAAATTTTCTTTACATAAAAGGCCGTATCTTTAGATTGCGTTCTCACAGCTCACTTTTTTACACCACCAAGTGACCGGATATCGCAGGAAGTGCGACACATTTCCGCTTATTGTGCCCACCCGTACTCGAGGTAATGGGTTGTAAGGATTGGGTAGAGAGACAGACGGTCAAGAAAGTGAGACTAGTAGGGTTTCATTTTTACCGATTTACGTGACGAAATCCTAACAACGAAAATATCCACCACAGTTACTGAAGATGAGGACCACATAATAATTTCCCCTACTCTTTATTCGAAATGTTCCAGTTGCAGTCTATACATCAGCATATTAATCGTAGCTACGCTTTCGATACAAATCACGTTTACAGGAATGCAAATAAAATCCATTTGCCTATACACGTGGTAATTCAGATCCCACTATTAATGCCTCCGCGTTTTAGATGTGCGAGCATTCATATTGCTAGCTACCTTAAGGAACATGTCGGCTACTGAACGTTTTCTGACTGTGGCACGTCTAATGGAGAATTTGAAACATTGTAGAATATGTTTGACAGCTACGTCGCCGTTTATTTCCTGGTGAGGTGCAGAATTATCCTATTAAATTTACTCGCTAATAACAGTTTTTTGTTATTTCGATAAACATCCCGAATTATCGTCACATAACCGGTGACATAAAGGTAGAAACCTCATGTTTTTGAGTCCAGAAAGCTACATGCAACAGAAACTACAGATCATTTTGCCATTTTCATTGCGAAATTGCCAGCTTATTCATGTCTGGGGTAATAACAGAGGCCTGTTTGCCTGGGTTGTCTGCTAGCGTAGTGAGAGATGTTTGCTACTGCATGGGAGGTCTGGTTTGTTTTCGGTTCTAATCTCGATAGAGGCAGATAGACTATCAGTAAAGGAGTTTTAAGAAATTCTCGCGCCCCCAATACGCTTTATTGCTACTTTTATTCTGTACCGGCGCCCTGTGAATGTCGATATGAAACTCTTGTAGAATTTCATACTTGTTACTGCCTACTATTTCCGCTTCTGTCAATAATTGAATTGACTTAAATGTGCCACTGAATGATTTTTAACTGAATTCCGTTATGAATCTTCACGCATTGCTAAATTTGAACTCTTTCAAGGTAGGTCAGCAACGGTGATTCAGTATGAGTGGTATGAACGTTGACACAGACCGTTTCGCAGCCGAATGCGCATAATATTTTGCTAATTCGTAACGATCTGGGGCACTTTGTCTCACTAAAACAGTTATGTTATCTCGATAAGGTGAAATTCATTTTTATTAGTACACTTCATACTAATTAACGTTTCTTCTTTCATTTATATCTTATATTTAGGTGTTGTAGTTAACACACTAATCAGCATAATGTAGTCTTACACATGATTGAAAGCAGTTTGACAAATGACGAATAGTTTTTCAATTTCACACCTGTGCATAGTATGTTGGTAGCACTTCGTCGCCTTGCCTGTTAGTCTGCGTAGCAGACTTTAAAGATGTGCGGATCACCATAACGAAAAGGCGAGGGGTCTCGCTCGTTTTGTCCACGACTGTACCTGTTCTGCGAAGGAAAGGCAATGTAAAGGAACTGTTAAGTTATGCTTCACGTATCTACATCTACATATTTACTCCGTAATTCACAATTAAGTGCCTAGAAGACAGGTCATCGAACCACCTTCAAGCTATTTTTCTGCATTCAACACTCGAAAAGTGCACAGGAAAAATGAACACTTAAAATGTTCACTGCGAGCTCTGATTTCTCTTGTTTGACTACAATGATAATTTTTTCCTGTTGCCATTAAAAATTACTCATTCGTAAGAGAAGTTGGCAATTGAAATTTCGTGAAAAGATCTTGACGCAACAAAAAAGCCTTTGTTTTAATGATTGACATCCCAGAAATCGTATCATACCCATGACAGTCTACCCCTATTTCGCGATAATACAATACGAACTACCCTTCTTCCAAATTTTTCGGTAGCCTCCGTCAATCCTATCTTACGCGGATCCCACAACATGCGGCAATACCCCAGTGGAGGGTGGGTAAGTGTAGTATAGGCAGTCTCTTCAGTGGACCTGTCGCATCTTATATGTGTTCTGCCAATAACTCGTAAGTGTAATTCCTAAATATTTAGTTGAACTTAAAGCCTTTAGATTAGATCAGAAATAAGATCGAAAGTAATTTTCGAATGGTGTGCCCATTTCGGAAGCAAATCACAGCACGCGAATGAGGACGCTCTTTCTCGCCTACCTCTGGAGCTGGGCTACAAGTTCGACCAAGAAGAAATTCTTTGCTTCTTCCTAGAAAAAGAGGCGTTACACACTGTGCACAATTTTCACATTACGGTATCCCCCATCTGCCCCGCCACAGAGGCGGACGCCGTTCTCAAACAAGTTCGTACATTCATCTTGAGAGGATGGCCAGAGCGACTGGCCAGGCCACAGTCTACCCAGTTTTGGCATTCCGTTTGCTTCTAATCGACGGCGTGATCATTTCCACCATGGATTGCACCACGCCACGCGTTGTGATTCCACCAGCCTTACGACAACAGATCCTACAGTTGTTGCGTGAAGGACATTGGTTTCGAGCCACCTTTCGTCAGCAATGGAGGCAGTGGGTTTTTACGGTGGATACCGGTGACTGTAGGCTGCAAGTGCTTCTCTGAGATGAAGAGGTATGCACAGGGTTGAATTCGTGGCGGGCCCGATCAAACCAGTCAGAAGACTGATGACCTGAAAAAAAAAAAAAAGAACCGGAGACCGGGTCATCATTCTACACCTCTACAACACAACCACCTTCGGTTATGCAGTTGTGTCTCTAGCGGTTCTAGGCGCTCAGTCCGGAACCGCGGGACAGCTACGGTCGCAGGTTCGAATCCTGCCTCGGGCATGGATGTGTGTGATCTCCTTAGGTTAGTTAGGTTTCATTAGTTCTAAGTTCTAGGCGACTGATGACCTCAGAAGTTAAGTCGCATAGTGCTCAGAGCCATTTGAACCATTTTGCAGTTGTGTCTCTCCCCCCCCCCCCCCCAAGTTTCTCCCCCGAACTTCCACCGCACCCCGTTTTCCCATCTTCGACAAATTCGCCCCATCCTCCTCTACCCATCCCCCTGTAATTCCATTCCTAGTCGTTTAATGCCACCACAGCCAGAGGGAACGAGTCCAGCTTCGCAACCCGCTTCCTCTTTCCAGGGCAGACCAACACTTCATATCGAGTTACCATAGCTGAGAACATTCCTGAAGGGTGCATCTGTAGAATGTCCGCCACTATGATGACGCCTCCAATGCCCACCATTACACCTGTGTTCCCAGCACTGCCCACCAGGTGCAACCACCGCCATCCAGGCCACTTTCAGTCTGAGTGCCTGCAGACCAGGGGTTCCTGGACCCTAAACCGTCACAGACCACTGCAGAAGAGATGGAGTCGGGCGTAGGTGGGCCATCGCCCTCCATACTCCCTCTCCCCTCACCCCAGACTCCCCGGGAGGTCATGGGTATGGGAAGCTGACAGTTACCACTACCTTTCACCATCTGCCTTCCTCCAGATTCATGCTCTGGCCGCCGCACGTGCAACTAGCCACACCGGCACACCACAAATGTTACTCGATGCACTGAGCTAACGCTCGCTAGCATCGGATGCGGGAATCGACGCCAGAGGCTCCATCATTAGCCGCCATCGCCTGTCTACAACACCGGCTGCGCACGCTGACTCAAAACTAGCGCCACCAACATGAATGGTGACAATACATATCCATGTGTGGGCCGACTTCAGCCTCCTGGCTTCAGTCTATAACATGCCGTAAATTGTTACTTACGGAGCAGCCCTAAAGGTTTGAACGTTGATATGCTACTGACCACGTCTCGCCCCTGAGTAGTTTTATAAACCTACACTGTGCCGTCGTGTGTTGTAGTCTACTAATAAAAAGATTATAAAAACCAACGTTCGTCTGTGTTTCGTGTCACAACAGATTCAAATAGCCGTAATTATTTTGGAAAATTTATTACTTAAGAAACCAGTTTCGACGACTCATTTGGATCACGTTCAACATCCTGCACATTAGAAATCAACAGATATACAATATAGTATAAGTACGTATAAAATTTTTGAATATATCACAACGACAAAATTAAGTTAGTAAAACATACAACATACCAAAGAACAGATATATAGAGTTCGATGTGGAAACGACCGTTAATAATATAAAGGTACAATAAATATTGCTTGGCACTAATAAAACAATATAACAGAACTGTAATAAAAAAGAAAAATACAGAGTGGTGGAAAGAGTGCATAGAGGGTCTATGCAAGGGCAATGTACTTGAGGGCAATATTATGGAAATGGAAGAGACCGTAGATGAAGAAGAAATGGGAGATACGGTACTGCGTGAAGAATTTGACAGAGCGCTGAAAGACCTAAGTCGATACAAGGCCCCGGGGGCAGACAATATTCCATTAGAACTATTGATAGCCTTGGGAGAGCCAGCCTTGACCAAACTCTTCCATCCTCAGACTTCAAGGAGAATGCAGTAATTCCGATCCCAAAGAAAGCAAGTGTTGACAGATCTGAAAATTACCGAATTATCAGTTTAATAACTCATGGTTGCAAAATACTAACACAATTTCTTTACAGAAGAATGGAAAACTGGTAGAAGCCGACCTCGGGGAAGATCAGTTTTGATTCCATAGAAATCCTGCAACAACCGAGGCAATACTGACGCTATGGCTTATCTTAGAAGATAGGTTATGGAAAGGCAAACACGCGTTTCTAGCATTTATAGACTCAGAGAAAGGGTTTGACAGTGTTGACTGGAATACTCTCTTTCAAATTCTGAAGGTGGCAGGAGTAAAATACAGGGAATGAAAGACTGTTTACAATTTGTACAGAAACCAGATGGCAGTTACAAAAGTTGAGGGGCATGAAAGGGAATCAGTGGCTGAGAACGGAGTGAGAAAGGGTTGCAACCTGTAGCCGATGTTATTTAATCTGTATATTGAGCAATCATTAAAAGAGGCAAGAGAAAAACCTGGAGTAACAAATCCATAGAGAAGGTTATAAGATGAACATCAGCAAAAGCAAAATGAGGATAATGGAATGTGGTGATGCTGAGAGAATTAGATTAGGAAATGAGACATTTAAAGTAATAAATGAATTTTGGTATTTGGGAAGCAAAATAACTGATAACTGTCGAAGTAGGAAGGATATAACATGTAGAATGACTATGGCAAGGAAAGCGTTTCTGAAGAAGAGAAATTTGTTAAGATCGAGTATAGATTTAAGTATCAGGAAGTCTTTTCTGAAAGTATTTGTATGGAGTGTAGCCATGTAGGAAAACTTTCGAAATGTGGCGCTACAGAAGAATGCTGAAGATTAGTTTGGTAGATCACGTAACTAATGAGGAGGTACTGAACAGAATTGGGAAGAAAAGGAATTTGTGGCACAACTTGCTTGAAGAAGGGATCGACTGGTAGGACACGTCCTGAGGCATCAAGGGATCACCAATTTAGTATTAGTGGGAAATGTGGAGGATAAAAATCGTAGAGGGAGACCTAGAGATAAATACACTAAGCAGATTCAGAAGGATGTAGGTTGCGGTAGTTACTCGAAGATGAAGAGTTTCACAGGATAGAGTAGCTTGGAGAGCTGCATCAAGCCAGTCTCGGGACTGAAGACCACAGCATAACAATAAAAAATAAGGGAGCTAATATACAAAATCACCTATATGAAATAATATCTTATAAAAATCAAAAATTCATGAAAATGCTCTATTACAGAAAAATAGGTCCTACCTGGAAAAGCATCCGTTTTCCTTGAAGAAGAGTCTACAACGACAAAGTGAAGAGCAAGACCTTAAAAGTGTAGAAGCTTTAACATGCCAGTATGAAGTTAATAGGTATGTATTGAGTGTGTTCTTAATAAAACAATCCTGTATATTACTGTACCGGCACGTATTAGGTGCCGAAATATGGAATTTTATGAAGAAAAAGAATACACAAAAATAAGTCAATTACAATCCGATAGGTCTATACATAATCAAACATTAACACTTACGGTAATTTTCGTAATATGAAACTCACGTTAGGGAAACCTAGCTATGAAGAAACCTAAATCACCAAGTAAGCATTTACCAGAATAGAGGTGTGGGGAAAGACAGGGAAGAGAGAATGTGGGTGGGTCAGGGTGCTTAAACCTATCTACTAGTAAAGAGCCTTGGTGGTAAAATAAAAAGTGTATGTATAAGTACAGAGAAGCTGGGTGTTGCACAAGAACCGAATATCTGTCAAAATAAAACACTAATGGCGGTAGTGCGTAAACTAAGTCATGGAGGCTATACGAAGCTGGGGGGAAAGAAAGCATACAACTTACCGGCAACATAAAAAATCATTCCATAGCGTAAATGTTAGAATTCGCTTATGTATACATCTATCATATTTGCATATTTGAATATTTTTTATGTATCCTGTTTATGTTCCGATACAATCTTTGAATTTGCCTATTTAAACCTCTAATAAATGCTATTACTGTACTGTAATACGCTGGAATGTTTATTGTTAAGGACACACAACCCATACCTAGCACTCTCTGCTGACATATTAAAGCTTCTAATCTTTTAAGCCCCGACGCATCACTTCATCGTAGTTCACCCTCCTTCATAGAATAATTGATGACTGTCGAGTTCTTTGTCAGGTGGGACACATTCTTTTTTAACAGAGCTACGCTAAGAGATATTTTTATGAACTGTTGCCTACTAAACGATAGTCCCGTTGCTCTTGACACATGATACTTCAGTAACAACTGCAGAAAACCAAGACCGCTAGAAAAGCGTTTTTTTGATGACCAGTTTCAACAGAGCTATGCTGTCGTCATCGGACCTTATGCTTCAGAACTTCTGCAGCATATTGATTATCCATCAGTTCAAATGGTTCAAATGGCTCTGAGCACTATGCGACTTAACTTCTGAGGTCATCAGTCGCCTAGAACTTAGAACTAATTAAACCTAACTAACCTAAGGACATCACACACATCCATGCCCGAGGCAGGATTCGAACCTGCGACCGTAGCGGTCACGCGGTTCCAGACTGAAGCGCCTTTAACCGCACGGCCACACCGGCCGGCGATTATCCATCAGTCTGCAAGTTACTTCACATTTTATGCACACTTCCCACTACCATGAAGATTACTACAAATCGGCATGCCAGATGCAAGAGTATTGCATACAAACAAAAACATAACTATATCACACCGATTTCAGGTGTTCATATTCACCACCAGCTGGCGCAATGTAAAAATGTTCAAATGTGTGTGAAATCTTACGGGACTTAACTGCTAAGGTCATCAGTCCCTAAGGTTACACACTACTTAACCTAAATTATCCTAAGGACAAACACACACACCCACGCTCCGCCGGGACCTGGGCGCTGGTGCGATGTAGTTCATGGTAGTTGGAAGTATATATGCAGCGTGACGTAACTTGCACCACAGGTGGACATTATGTGGTAAAATTTTTAAAGCATAGTCCACGATGATGGCAGCATAGCTCTGTCGAAACCGGCCGGTCATCCTATAAAGCGCTTTTTTATCGATCTTGGCTTCTGAAGTTTTCTTCTGTTGTCGTATAACGGAAATTGCCCTTAGACTGTCTGTCTCACGGATATATAATATCTAATTGAATTCCAAGTTAACAACAAATTCAACAATTGTTTAAAAATGTTTCAAATGGCTCTGAGCACTATGGGACTTCACATCTCAGGTCATCAGTCAACTAGAACTTAGAACTACTTAAACCTAACTAACCTAAGGACATCACACACATCCATGCCCGAGGCAGGATTCGAACCTGCGACGGTAGCGCTCGCGCAGTTCCAGACTGAAGCGCCTAGAACCGCTCGGCCACCAGCGGCCGAAAAATTCAACATTTATCAGTGGTTTTATTCTCTCGGACATTTGCGGAAGAATAGGCGCCAAATAAACAGGGTGTATCTGAAATAAATGTAGAAAATGAGAGGGCTGGTAGAGTGTCTCATAACCAGCATATTTCACATAGCAACTCGTGTCCGCATTCCTTAGCGTACGGCCCTAAGCGCCGTTCAACAGCGTTGAGGGCCGCCATGGGGGTAGGCACACAACATGCCAACCGAACCGTCAAGGAAGCAGGTGTGCAGGGCGATGTATTCTCTGCATTTGTGGCATCAAGGTAAACGAGAAGTAGGAGTGAAGTCTTATAACCTTTATTTGAAAACAGTTACAAAATGTGCTCGAAATTAGGCCCTCGTACTTGAATGCACCCTGTGCAACAACACTAGAACAACTGTCGCACTCAAACACTCCTGGCAATATTCATCTTTTGGATCTGCAGCTCTGATCCTGTCTTTCCTCATTTGCAGTTACAAAGATGTCGATTCCGCCTTTTTGCAAACACACTGCTTTTCCTCTTCACCCAAACATGTTTCAGCAACTCTGTGCCGTGGTCAGACTGTAACTGTAATAAATACAGTTATTTTGAGTTATAAATTATTTAACGAAGTGAGGCCTAAAGAAAGTTTTTGTTCATTTTGCTTCTTACGGTGATTTTACATTATGTGGTTTTGCAGGACCAACTCAATAGTGTTCTGCACTGATAGAAGCAAAGCCAACGATGTAAATGCCTTTTAACACAGCCCTTGATGTTTAAAAATGTGATTTTTGGCGTGTCAACAAATTTTGTGTATATATTTGTAACTACCCACGTTTAGTTGTGCCTGATCCTTCTTCTTTTGGATTCCGAGGATACTGCACATACATATTAATACAACTCATTTTTTACTTCCAAGATGAACCCAGTAGGCGCTCATTTGTTACACTACTGGCCATTAAAATTGCTACACCACGAAGATGACGTACTACAGACGCGAAATTTAACCGACAGGAAGAAGATGCTGTGATATGCAAATGATTAGCTTTTCAGAGCATTCACACAAGGTTCGCGGCGGTGGCGACACCTACAACGTGCTGACACGAGGAAAGTTTCCAACCGATTTCTCATACACAAACAGCAGTTGAGCGGCGTTGCCTGGAGAAACGTTGTTGTGAGAAATGCGTACCATCACGTTTCCGACTTTGATAAAGATCAAATCGCAGCCTATCGCGATTGCGGTTTATCGTATCGCGACATTGCTGCTCACGTTGGTCGAGATCCAATGACTGTTAGCAGAATGTGGAATCGGTGGGTTCAGGAGGGTAATACGGAATGCCGTGCTGGATCCCAACGTCCTCGTATCACTAGCAGTCGAGATGATGGACATCTCTTCAATCCACATGGCTGTAACGGATCGTGCAGCCACGTCTCGATCCCTGAGTCAACAGATGGGAACGTTTGCAACACAACAACCATCTACACGGACAGTTCGACGACGGTTGCAGCAGCGTGAACTGTCAGCTGGGAGACCATGGCTGCGGTTACCCTCGACGCTGCATCACAGACAGGATCACCTGCGATGGTGTACTCAACGACGAACCTGGGTGCACGAATGGCAAAACGTCATTTTTTTCGGGTGAATCCAGGTCCTGGTTACAGCATCATGATGGTCGCATCCGTGATTGGCGATATCGCGGTGAATGCACATTGGAAGCATGTATTCGTCATCGTCATACCGGCGTACTGGTGTATCACCCGGCGTGATGGTATGGGGTGCCATTGGTTATACGTCTCGGTCACGTTTTCTTCGCATTGACGGCACTTTGAACAGTGGACGTTACATTTCAGATGTGTTACGACCCGTGGCTCTACCCTTCATTCGATCCCTGGGAAACCCTACACTTCAGCAGGATAATGCACGACCGCATGTTGAAGTTCCCTGTACGGGCCTTTCTGGATATAGAAAGTGTTCGACTGATGTCCTGGCCAGCACATTCTCCAGATCTCTCACCAATTCTAAACGTCTGGTCAATGGTGGCCGAGCAACTGGCTCGTGACAATACGCCAGTCACTACTCTTGATGAACTGTGGTATCGTGTTGAAGGTGCGTGGGCAGCTGTACCTGTACGCGGCATCCAAACTCTGTTTAACTCAATGCCCAGCCGTATCAAGGCCGTTATTATGGCCAGAGGTGGTTGTTTTGGGTACTGATTTCTCAGGATCTATGCACCCAAATTGCGTGAAAATGTAATCACATGTCCGTTCTAGTATAATGTATTTGTCTAATGAATACCCGTTCATCATCTGCATTTCTTCTTGGTGTAGCAATTTTAATGGCGAGTAGTGTATTTGTTCCCTAGAGAGTTTGGCACCGAATTTGAGTTTTGATATCTTTCCTCTATCATTATGCTTGTGTGTGTGTGTGTGTGTGTGTGTGTGTGTGTGTAAGCTCCTTTAGCGGTTTGTGTTGCCTTTTATGTAAAGTTCCTTTAATGTGTTAAATAATGTGCCTTTACAGAGTGTTGTGTTTTCATTTGAAACTTGTTGCCTTCTGTTATTGTCTTCTGTATGTGGAAGCTGTCTTCTATTGTCAGTTTGTGGTATATACTGTGGCTGGAAATCAGTATTTTTAAATCTATTATACACTCCTGGAAATTGAAATAAGAACACCGTGAATTCATTGTCCCAGGAAGGGGAAACTTTATTGACACATTCCTGGGGTCAGATACATCAAATGATCACACTGACAGAACCACAGGCACATTGACACAGGCAACAGAGCATGCACAATGTCGGCACTAGTACAGTGTATATCCACCTTTCGCAGCAATGCAGGCTGCTATTCTCCCATGGAGACGATCGTAGAGATGCTGGATGTAGTCCTGTGGAACGGCTTGCCATGCCATTTCCACCTGGCGCCTCAGTTGGACCAGCGCGCGTGCTGGACGTGCAGACCGCGTGAGACGACGCTTCATCCAGTCCCAAACATGCTCAATGGGGGACAGATCCGGAGATCTTGCTGGCCAGGGTAGTTGACTTACACCTTCTAGAGCACGTTGGGTGGCACGGGATACATGCGGACGTGCATTGTCCTGTTGGAACAGCAAGTTCCCTTGCCGGTCTGGGAATGGTAGAACGATGGGTTCGATGACGGTTTGGATGTACCGTGCACTATTCAGTGTCCCCTCGACGATCACCAGTGGTGTACGGCCAGTGTAGGAGATCGCTCCCCACACCATGATGCCGGGTGATGGCCCTGTGTGCCTCGGTCGTATGCAGTCCTGATTGTGGCGCTCACCTGCACGGCGCCAAACACGCATACGACCATCATTGGCACCAAGGCAGAAGCGACTCTCATCGCTGAAGACGACACGTCTCCATTCGTCCCTCCATTCACGCCTGTCGCGACACCACTGGAGGCGGGCTGCACGATGTCGGAGCGTGAGCGGAAGACGGCCTAACGGTGTGCGGGACCGTAGCCCAGCTTCATGGAGACGGTTGCGAATGGTCCTCGCCGATACCCCAGGAGCAACAGTGTCCCTAATTTGCTGGGAAGTAGCGGTGCGGTCCCCTACGGCACTGCGTAGGATCCTACGGTCTGGGCGTGCATCCGTGCGTCGCTGCGGTCCGGTCCCAGGTCGACGGGCACGTGCACCTTCCGCCGACCACTGGTGACAACATCGATGTACTGTGGAGACCTCACGCCCCACGTGTTGAGCAATTCGGCGGTAGGTCCACCCGGCCTCCCGCATGCCCACTATACGCCCTCGCTCAAAGTCCGTCAACTGCACATACGGTTCACGTCCACGCTGTCGCGGCATGCTACCAGTGTTAAAGACTGCGATGGAGCTCCGTATGCCACGGCAAACTAGCTGACACTGACGGCGGCGGTGCACAAATGCTGCGTAGCTAGCGCCATTCGACGGCCAACACCGCGGTTCCTGGTGCGTCCGCTGTGCCGTGCGTGTGATCATTGCTTGTACAGCCCTCTCGCAGTGTCCGGAGCAAGTATGGTGGGTCTGACACACCGGCGTCAATGTGTTCTTTTTTCCATTTCCAGGAGTGTAGTTGGGTGGTGGTTATGGGCTATTAGGTTGTCAAAGAAGTTTCAATGGGTGCTGTCACTTTTTAGGGCGCTAGGGTGTTCTGAGTATCTTATTTTAAAGTTCCTGCATGTTTTTCCTTTGTATACTGGCTGACAAGTGCTGTATGTGTGTTCACATAATCCTGATCTGATGAAGTCAACTATGGGTATATCTTGCTTTCTTAGTTTTTTCTGTGTTGTGTTGTCTGTCCGTATCCTATTTGAAGTCCCTGTTTCTTCTGTATGTTGCCTGTTCTGTGGTTTTAAATGAAAACACTACACTCTATAAAGGCACAGTATTTAACACATTAAAGGAACTTTACAGATTTACAGAAAAGGCAACACAAAGAGCTAAAGGAGCTAACACACACACACACACACACACACACACACACACATACACACACACACAGAGAGAGAGAGAGAGAGAGAGAGAGAGAGAGAGAGAGAGAGAGAAAGTAAACAAAATTCGAATTTGGTGCCGAACTCTCACGGGAACAAATGAACGCCGACGTGGTTAGGAAACACAACACACTGCTCACCACATCTTGCGAAGTAAAGAGGCGTTTATAAAGAAATAAATTATATTAGTATGTGTGTGTAGTGTCGTCGGAATCCGAAAGAAGAAGGATGAGTCACAACAAAACGTGGGTAGTTACAAACATGTTGACATGTCAAAAATCACGTTTTTAAAAATCAATGGATGTGTTAATTTACATCGTTTTGTTTGCCATGATAAGCTATCAGTGATGGACACTATATAGTGTAAAATCACGGAAGAATCAAAGCGAAAAAAAAGTTTCTTTAAGCCGTACTTTGTTAAATCAATTCTAGACCTAAAATATTTTCCCTTTTTACAGTTTTTCAGTAAACAGAAAACCCACTGATGATTGCACAGAGGTGCTGAGACATGTGTGGGTAAAAAGGAAAAGCAATGTGCTTCAAAATGGCGGAATCCATATCCAATAAAACCTGGCAAAGTGAAAACTGCATCGGAGGTTCCCATTATGCATGCTGTCACCTCTTCATAGATTTGAATGGGTGTTTCACAGACAACTGATATCTGGTAGACCTAGAAGGAAAATATCAGTGGGCGTCAAGTAAGAGAAACGTGTAGACCATACCACACACGCTGAATTGTGGAATACACCCACTTCCCGTGCAGCAGGTCACGATCTTGTTAAGAGTGTCTTTTCCAGCGCACCTGTAAAGGAAAATGGTTATACCGGCTTTCGAAGTAGGCCTTAAACGCACATGTGTCGTTACAAGAACGTGCCAGTGGAAAAACGTACCTCAAGTGAAGCCGTCTATCGGAGGGACCTGTGGGTGGCAGTAAATGCGCGTGGACCAGGTACTCGATGATTCGGAAACCGTGGAATTTACAAACATTGGTCAGCGTGAGCATTTCCATCCGCCGCACAGTGCATGTCTGCCCTTTCCTCCAAAGAATAGCACTCCATTTCCTGTCCGCTTGAAACAGTAACAAACACAAGAGTGTTTGATGACAAATTGGCGCAGGGCGAGCCAGACACCGCAAATAAAAGCCATGGAACTTCAAGCCGACATCTCTTTTTACTTTGAGGTCACAAATACCAGGTGATCAAAAAGTCAGTATAAATTTGAAAACTGAATAAATCACGGAATAATGTAGATAGAGAGGTACAAATTGACACACATGCTTGGAATTACATGGGGTTTTATTAGAAACAAAAATATACAAAAGTTCAAAAAAGTCCGACAGATGGCGCTTCATCTGATTAGAATAGCAATAATTAGCATAACAAAGTAAGACAAAGTAAACATGATGTTCTTTATAGGAAATTCTCAATATGTCCACCATCATTCCACAAAAATAGCTGTAGTCGAGGAATAATGTTGTGAAGAGCACTGTAAAGCATGTCCGGAGTTATGGTAAGGCATTGGGGTCGGATGTTGTCCTTCAGCATCCCTAGAGATGTCGGTCGATCACGATACACTTGCGACTTCAGGTAACCCCAAAGCCAATAATCGCACGGACTGAGGTCTGGGGACCTGGGATGTGAAGCATGACGAAAGTGGCCGCTGATCACACGATCATCACCTAACGACGCCCGCAAGAGATCTTTCACGCGTCTAGCAATATGGGGTGGAGCGCCATCCTGCATAAACATCGTACGTTCCAGCAGGTGTTTATCAGCCAGGCTGGGGATGATGCGATTCTGTAACATATCGACGTACCTCTCTCCCGTCACGTTAGTAGTTACAAAACCAGAATGACACATTTCCTCGATGAAAAAAGGCCTGATAACGGTAGATGTGGTAAATCCAACCCATACCGTGACTTTCTCGTCGTGGAATGGAGTTTCCACGACAGTTCTAGGATTTTCGATAGCCCAAATTCTGCAGTTGTGGGTGTTGACACACCCTCGGAGCGTGAAATGAGCTTTGTCGGTCCACAACACGTTACTCAACCAATCGTCATCTTCCGCCATGTTTTGAAACGCCCACACCGGAAATGCCTTCCGCTTCACTAAGAGGGTAAGCCTAAGTGCCAACCAAACAGTAGTGTATGGAATGCCGGTGCGACGTGCGACTGCACGAGCGCTGACTTCCCCGTGCATAGACGAACCCCCTACAGTCTCCATTTCTTCCTGAACTGTCTCAGCAGCATTACGCCTTCTGCTCGGTCGGCCACTACGGTGTCTATCGTTTAAACAACCCGTGGCTTCGAACTTCGAAATCATTCTCGCCACAGCTGCATTTGTCGACGGACCTTTACCCGTTCGAATCCCCTTCCTACGGCGATAGGATCGTAACGTTGAACTAGCACATTCCCCATTCTGATAATACAGCTCCACTAAAAGCGCCTTTTCAGGTAACGTCAACATGCTGCGACTGCTGGCGCATCAGATTCTCTCTCTCATTACACCTCCTTTTATACACGATTGCCATGCGCAGTCACTGACGTGTTGCTTATTTTCAAATTTATACTGACTTTTTGATCACCTGGTATATTGAAATCGTTCCCCTACTGATCTGCTACCATGACGGCTAGGATGGCATGCTGTGTGCATATCTTGCAGGCAGCACGCGACGCTGTTCAACGCCAATGGATGTGGACATGGGTCGCTGTGTGAAATACGCTTGTTACGACCCACTCTAGCAGTCCTCTCATTTTCTATATTCATTTCAGATGCACCTTGTGTGTATCTGATTAAGGAGAGACGGCCAATGATCTCTTCAGTGCTTATGCGCACCAGGCTCGAACTGTAATTGGATTTGGGGAAATGATATGGGCAAGGGGCACTAAGTGTGTAGTGTGAGGGTAAACTGAGAATTTGGCTCTGACAGAAGACGGCTAGGATAGTCCACGTAGTTGCATTGATCACTGTATCCGGATGGCTCAGTGGTGTCGAGAGCTTACCCCATCTCTATGAGTACGATACATACATTACACTCACTACAGACGGCGGCAGCGGAACAGCGATACGTGTACGTGACGGCATAGTAGCCGAGGACGTGATGTACTTGCCGTCAGCACGAAGACTGGAGCTTCCAGTGCTAGGAGTACGGATCGCTAACATCTACCCGCCGTCGGAGTACGACAGACGGCGCGATCGATCCCGATTTTACGCAGAGGAGATCGCAACACAATTCTTAGGTCGGTGTGAACATGCCTTATTTGGAGGATGCTTCAACTGCGTACTCGCACTAAAGGATCAGCACCCATGGTATAACTCATGCCAGGAGCTGCGGCAACTGATACGGGACATGAATCTAATGGATACATGAGAGACGATACATGGTGAGAGACGCGGATATACTGAAACTTCCCCTTAGAAACATTAATGAATTACTGTGCTGATAAACCTCTTACATTATTTGCTTATCAAACAGCTGAGCAGAACTGAACGTGCACAGACATATCTCTCTTTACTTATTCAGATCATCAATAAACTGACACACAATATTTTTTAGCGCAACGCAATCTGACTTTCAATAATCCCTACAAAACAAATGGCCCTGACTAACAATAACCTATACCTTTCACAAATCACTTACCTCACAAAAATCTTCGTTACTCGAACTACTGCAATACAGCGAGCGCCACTACTGTCAGCTAAATAAAAGATTCAAACTACTGAAGGCACTAACTACTGATAGGCATAGTTAGCAAAAGAAAGATTTTGATAGAGAACAAACAATGTATTTACCTTAATAGTCATCAAAAGTCATAATATATATATATATCAGTTCATAACATCCAGTCTTACAAATTTACTGTCTCTGATGGACACACGTCCAGATCATCCGCTCTCAAAAATCCGCCATCTCACTTCCCCACATCCACCACTGCTGGCGGCTCAGCTCCAACTGCGCAACGCTACGCGCTGTTAGCAGCCAACTGCTCAACACTACAATGGCGAATATTACTCCAACAATGCAAACCAACCACAGCCTTCACACAGCACAGTCAGTGATTTTCATATAGAGCGCTACATGGCGTTACCAAAATAAAAATCTAAACAGCGTACTTACAATACCTATGTTACAAGTCACTCTGCAAGTCACCTCGAGCGAATTTACGTAACACGGCGCCTCAAATCTGCGATTCTTGATGCGGAATTGTGGCCTGTCTCCTTTTCAGATCGCATAGCGTACATATGCACGGTCTCCCTAAGTCATCAACGAGTGTGGAGGAGTCGCGGTGTTTGGAAATTGAATACAGCGCACCTCAGGTAACCTGACGCTTAATAGAAGACACTTGGCATGTGAGTGAACGACGACTCCCGACATATTCGACTACGTTGCAGTGGTCGCTGTAATGCGTTAAGCCCGCATTGTCCCGAGCGTTATTGAATATGGAAGGGAGCAGATGATGTGGAGGCGCGACATGACATTTTATTTTACGATGCTGCACGAACTTTCTGTACAAGCGCCTTCGCAGGGTCGGCGTGCTGCTCTAAAGCGAGCGCAGGCCCAAATAATTTCCATAGCGCGACTCCGTCTGGACAAAAACAACGCAGCCGCAGAACCTGCCGGATGATCGTTGTATGACAACGCCTTTGTGGAACAATATTGTCATCTCTATTAAGAAGCGGAACACGATCAGGCAGCCTTCTATGATGTCCCACGGACGCTATCCGCGTGCATCGACGCGACGGCCGACCGAGCGTTAACGGCGGGAGTCACAAACGACGACGTAATAGACGCTCTCGATAAGGGAGCGTCGAACAAGTCGCCGGGGCCCGACGGGCTTCCGTTAGAGTTTTATCGTACATTTAAAGATCCTATGACTACGCGATGAATTGCCATGTACAGCGAAACGTGCCTCTTCCACTCGCCTTCGTGGAAGGAATGATCATCCCTATCCACAAACCATACGGGGGCAGAGGAATACAGGCCTACCGGCCACTGACCCTTCTTAATTGCGACTACAAGATCTACACCAGGATACTTACAGCACGCGTACTGCGCCAAGCGATATCACTCGACCAAATCCAACGGAGGGAATGTCAATATACAAACGGCATTCAGTGACTGCCGCAATGTTATCGCACTGGCAACCACATGTCGTCTCCGTGGTTCACCGGTATCGATAGATTTCTATCACACCTTTAACAGGGTGAGCCACACCTATCTCGTGGAAGAGATGACGCAAATGAAGTTTCCAGACAGTTTTGTCACTGTCGTTATGCGACTACTCCACGGCGCCTCATCGAGAGTGCTCATCAATGGACGCATGGTGGGGCCCATCACCATCTCATGATCGGTCACACAAGGGTGCCCGCTGTCGACGATACTGTATTCCATCGCTGGCGAGCCGCTACTCTGCGGGCTCCGGAAACGACTCCAAGGAATGACGATAAGGCACCACAAGTTTATATGCATAACATAAGCGGATGACCTAATGTTTTTAGCACTGTCTGACGACGAGGCAAGAACAGCTTTGCATTCGATTAATTTGTATGGTATGGCTACGGAAAGTCGCATGAACATGGCGAAGTCGGGAGCGATGAACATCGGGAGAGGACTCCCGACGGAAAGTGTCGCACCGTTATAGCCAATAAACGAGATGAAATGCTTGGGATTATCTTCACTACAAACGTTCGACGCGTGGCGTCTCTGAGCTACAGACATCTGCAAACGATTCGTGCGGGTGTTCGAAGTCGCAGGTTAAGGGCTTTAGACATGATACAACGAGCCACCTTTGCCAACATTTATCAAGTCTTTCGCATCCCCCTGCGGGCCCAAGTTCTTCCTATTACGGTGGTGTAGGCGCGCCGAATCCTGGCGACATTAGAATATTTTGTGAGCGCAGCGTTGTTTTCCAAGGTCGGATACGAAACCCTCACCCTTCCTAGTAGTCGTGGAGGTCTTGGACCAGTCCACGTCAGCGATCGAACAATGGCTATTTACATAAACACGATGATAAAGATATTGACACGACACCTGACAAGTCTGACGGGCACCTTGACAGACGAACTGGCTCCAGCTTGTCGTCTCGCAATAGTAGTGGTGGTTCACATCTCCTCATCGCTTGCCCACATACGAATCATTTTGTGGAGCACAGTTATGCATATATGGAACTACCGAATACCAGGACGGCAATGGCATGTGATATATGTCGCATCCTGACTCGACGACGGCCGAATAATGCCGTAGAGAATGCGACGACCAACAGTGACACGGTCAATGGTATGGCGTACAGTGCACCACGTACACCTTGATACGGGAACGCGCTCACTGTGGTAGCAGATAGTAAAAGGGATATACGTGACTCGTTTCAGGTTTACATACAATTCATGTGGTGGATACGCCACTTTGTCCACAGTGCAATGTTTTAGACGCAGAGGAATATCGCCTGATATGCGGGCCTTCGGCGGACATGAGGTGTTTGGTCCAAAAATGATCGCCTTCGTCCTTCGGCTGGCGCCGCTAGCAATAGACCCATGGATACTACTTTTCCCAGATACAACATATTATCCCAGAATGAAGACCAACGCAGCGACTTCGATTCAGGGTCTGAGTGTACTTTACTTTTTCCGTGAAGGCAGTAAGAAGGTACTACACTTTTGGGCCTTACTACAAGAACATCACTCACTGATCATGAGAAATGGGAGACATCGAACATATTATGCTAATTTGTTATGGAGTGCCTTGCTTGATCCCCCACTCAGTTGGGGTGTACCGGGTAGGAGAATGTAATTATTGCGTATAAGTATACAGAACAAGAAAGGAACAGGACAGTGGAGAGGATCGACCACCGTGCGTGATGACATACCCGGGAACAACGCGAGGTACAATGGGATTTGGGAGGAAAGCGCCCAAGAAGAGGGATGTGGTTCGTTATCGTTTTGTACTGAAAGGACTAGTTTATGTCTGTTATTGCTACTTCATTTATATAAAATTTAGTCACTTATTTACGTTTTGAAAAAAAATGTGGTCGCAGCCGCTGCATAGTAAGCAGAAGACCCCAGTTCGAAACCTTGCCCGGCGCTAGTAGGTGTCCAATTTCTTTATGTCTCAATATTTTTAATGAAATAAAATAAAATTAAATTAAATTAAAATTAAAAAGCACTGTATTCTTTTGTACGTCCGTTTGCTTTTCTCTAATTTCGTGATGAATCCTTGTATAGAAACCGAGTGTGCCAATTTATTTACCTCTTCACTGGAATGTATTATTTACTTGTCATCCTTTCATACAGTTAATTTTGTATATTGTCTCCCTCATTTATCTTTATAGATCTCTTATATTATTTTATTTACGCCAACTAGTTTTGAACTGTGTATTTATATCATTATAGATTGTTCGCACATTTCACAATATATTCCCATTTGAATGTGTGCCACGTATGACGTCCGAATATCGTGGGTGGAAGCGACGTTTGATAAGTGTGTAGACATGATGTCTGAGGAGTCCGTCACAGAGTGTGTAGTGAACAAAGAAGCACGCCGTGAGTTAATCAAGTTTCAGCGTGGCATGATAGTGATTGTAAGACCCCTAGCTCATAACGAATCGGGTGTTACACACGAACTAGTTCCCAAGTTTAATGGATATTCAGTACTGCGGAGACAATCTTTGCACACGGAGTCGACACACGAGAGAAAGACAAACAAGTGTTTGACGAACGAGTACTAAGTCACTTTCCGTATGTCGCGATTTCACTGTGTGCCGTGACTCAGATCGCCCAGTCTGAATTTGGGGCGTCAGGAAGCCGTTTCTACCGCCTCTGTATGGAGAAAAATGCATTGCATTGGCATCAGCAGCCGACAATCGACATCACATCCGGTGCCTTCCAGAAACATTTTACCACTCGGTGTAGTTTTTAAATAAGGGAAATAATGCCTTAAAATATTTTCAGCGCCACCCTGAGCCTACGACAGCCAAATGAACTCGACAATACATATTTGTAGTTCGGTTAAAGAGAATACACACTTGGAAAAGATGCAAGGATCTGGAAGCCCAAAGGTGTAAGCACAGACAGTCACGAAGAAGACAATATGGGAGAATCTTGTGGTCATATGTACGCCACAGCAGTTCTTGCTCTTGCAAGATTGCTAACAGTACAAACGCGAAACTGAATCACCGAGTGAAGCGCGCAACACAAGTACCGAGACGTCGGCTACGGAAGTGAACCTCACAAATTCTTACATCACTTTGGTTCCAAAACCTCAGATATCAACAGCAGCAGCCTGTGAGGCACACTGTAACGTTGAAAAAATTACTTCAAATTACCCTTAGTAACTAGAGCACCGTATTAATCGGGTTTCACTTATCCGCATAACACATTCACCACAGTTAAACAGTTTTTCCTCAGCAAAATATGATCCTCTTCGTTTACATGTCGATCATCGACCATTACGACCTTATACAACATGAATTAATGACGGAATTGGATGAGCCTTGCAGTTTATGTGTTTTGTTCTGATTAAGTCAGACCATAAAACATTAGATGACTGGACTTCATACAATTAGAGGAAACTCCACAAATATGTGTATATTTCTTTTCGTAGCAACAGTATCGGTAAGACCCAGTTATACTTACTTTTACTTTCGTTTTGAAATATTTTCTCACTAATTACAGGTTCATCATTCATTGTATAAAACAGGAGAGGATTCCAAGATTACAATTATTGCACATACTTCAATAAAGTATAAATTATTATATCACAAATGACTGTTATTCAGTGATAAAAAACTAGAATTACTGTCGATGGAAAATAACAATTGATAATTTTCGCATTTTTCACTTTGACGAATTTCCAATGACTTTCAAGTTCATATTTGTAAACAAATAATTATTCTTTAAAAAGTCGTTTAATTTTTTCGTATTCTTTCTCATAAAACTTCTTGTATGGCACTTATTTGAATATGGGAAGGAGCTGAATGTAATCTGTGTGATCACTTCATCCTGCTCTGTGAACTACTTTCTGTGTCAGCAGGTAAAAAAGAAACTTAACATTGTCATTACCTTACTTACGGATTTCGTTTGATTTACTTTATTATTGTGCTGAGTACAGCGAGGCTCTTGACAATGTGGATACCGTGTTCTCGCAGCCGCTGGCCGTCAGCTAAACATAGCAATGACCGGCGCTTCATGAGTCTAGGTCAGTATGAAAGTCCGATACTGCGTTGTTACGATCACGTTAACGCAGCATTAACAAAAAAAGTATAAAATTGTGTGAATATACTGCAACAAAAGCAATGTAAACACATTGAACACTACTTTACAAACATTTACGACAGGTCGTTCAGGTGGGAAAGACATCAGTGTCTCTTCCGATTTTTGTGAGCCTGCAATGCAGAAAGCACACAGACTTACGGACCGACGGTAAAATATGTACTGGAGAAAAATCTTTAAAGAAATTATTTGGAGCCACGAAACGTATAGTGAGCACATAGTTATTACAGGGTACGACAACAGTTATAGTTACTACAATGCAGTGGCGGATACATATGGGTGGCGTGCGGGGCGCGACCGCGTCGGATCGACTTCATGGCTTGGCTCTGTTGAACACACACCTTGATATTGATTGTCCTATTCACGATGTAACTAACCAATTTTTCAGGAAGAATAGCCGCATATAACTCATCATTGAAGGAAGAGAACCACAACTGTAACATTTTTATACTATAAGATGTGTATAATCAGTTTAAATAAAACTTTCTTAAACTTTGTATGTTACTTGATTATTATTTAGTACAGAAAAGTAAAGGTTGCTCAAGATATCTTTAGCGCCCCCTCAAAAATGGCTCAAATGGCTCTTAGCACTATGGGACTTAACATCTGAGGTCATCAGTTCCCTACAACTTAGAACTACTTAAACCTAACTAACCTAAGGACATTACACACATCCATGCCCGAGGCAGGATCCGAACCTGCAACCGTAGCGGTCGCGCGGTTCCAGACTGAAGCGCCTAGAACCGCTCGTCCACAGCGGCCGGCAGCGTCCCGTCCTTGAGGTTTTTCTGTATCCGCCACAGCTACAATGTGCTTCGAGCAGAACAGTCAGCGTAGACATTCAGTATGCTTCAAGTCTACGGATATGACTAGCCTAGATGATAATTGTACTAGTGTACCAGTGCTGTTCACTTCTAGACCTATTACTTGTCGTGCTGTGCCGATTCGATGTGCGGGTCAACATAGGGAAGGCAGCTTAACTGGTTGGCGCAATGTACAATGTGTACAAGGCTCGATTGACACCGAAGCCGACGGAGCGAACATTCAACCTGAATGAGCGCTCGTACTAAATGTGGCGAAATAATTTACCATGCCGAATCGTGTCCACCACCTGTTTCCAGTCGTTCGAAAACGACTGTATTACGTAGAGTCTGCTATGGTTTCCTCTTGACACGAAAATCAAATGGTTCAAATGGCTCTGAGCATTGTGGGACTTAACATCTGTGGTCATCAGTCCCCTAGAACTTAGAACTACTTAAACCTAACTAACCTAAGGACATTACACACATCCATACCCGAGGCAGGATTCGAACCTGCGACCGTAGCGGTCACGCGGTTCCAGACTGAAGCGCCTAGAACCGCTCGTCCATGCCGGCCGGCGACACGAAAATCGCCGTCGGCTGGTGAAGCAGAAAACTGGTTTATCGCTGCAGAGAACAATGTCAAACTCCTAAGCTTCTAGGCATCATACTGAACTGTCACTCATGCGAGAGGTCTGACTGGTTCATTTAATCGCTCTAATTTTCCTGATGCCCTGGTATCACATACGACTTTATTGGACGTTCCCCCAACAGTTGTGTGCTAATACCTGATTCTACATTATTCTTATGTACTTCTTATCGCGAAGATAATGGCTATGCCTTGAGTATACTACTTTCACTTCTGCTCCAATTAATTTTTCATCTTCAATCATTCTCAAGTTTTCCGCAAATCGTAAATATTTCCAAAACACCTTATCACTCTTTACGTATCAACGACCTTATTACTACGCTCTTCCAAAACCAAAGAGAAAAAGCGCCGTAAAATGTGTGGGGCAGAGCATTGATTATCACATTAACTGTAATCACTAGTCATTGGTCATTGGAGTCATTTGGAATTGTTGTAAATATTGTTCTCCATCTTTTACGAGAACCTGGCAACTATTTCTGGGGTCAGCCAGAAAGCGATGGAGAACATCCTGACCATAGTTCCCAGTCTGCAAGTCCACATTCTTGCCCAGCCCACTGAAAGAAATATTTTAATCTTTATTTGCTCAGCGTTAGCAGGACTATGAAAATAAATGAAAATTTTGAGCTCTAATTGATACATATATTTGGTAAAGTATCACATGCACAACATTGTAATATTCATTATGTTCATACTGACAGTAAATCTCTTTATCCTAAACAGCACTATAAGCAGTTCAGAGGCGACCTCTACGCTAAGTACCTACTAAATTGTCTTTCGCTGTGGCTACTGACAATTAAAACAAATGCTGGCCACAAAAGTGGAAAATAACTGTCACCACTTGCCACGCGGGTTTGTTAACCCTACAGGCAGCACACTAACAGTTACTTTTGCGAAATCTAAGCGATTCAGAACGGTGTACTATCCTCGAGAGTTCAATATCTATTTTACTGAAAATAGACGTTTCGTAACAACCGGTCTCTGAAGTCATTCGCGGCAGCCCGCACTCCGGCGTTTGACTAACGCCGACCTTCTGGTGGCTGGGTGCGAAGTGAAGCCTAGTCTTGCCTCTCGGGCTGTATTTACATATGTGGCGCAGCCGACGGCCAAGGGAACGCCTGCTGTCATCCACCCTTAGCACACGGCAGCGGTCTCTAAACGGCCGTTTTCTCGGACACAATATTTAATAACACTGTTATGAATCAATTAAGAATTTTCGTAATTTTTGCATGCGTGTAGTTGGTGAAAATCACAGAAAAATTTTTTAGCTCGCTTGCATTAAACCTTTGCCTTCTACAATTCTGAGAATGGAACTGACAGTAGAACATGACCTATGAACTACAAATTTTAAGAGTTCTTATATTGTTTGTTATTAACATCAAGGTCCTAAAATTTCTTGTAGCTGTATTATTTAATAGGTTTCATCACGTGCTGTAACCAAACCGTTCTAGTATTGATATAACAGATACTTAATCTACTGCAAATCAGGACATTATTTGTCCAAATTTAGTTCTCATTAAATTACTCGAAAATTATTAGAGGTAGCTTAGTGCGGTCACGTAGTTATTTTTATGTTGAACTGAAGCGTCATACAAATTTTCAAATTTCTAAGTCTAATATTTAGCGCTTTCAATTTTCCTTAAGAACGTGGATAGTGACGAAAATATTGCTCTAATTACGTTGAGACTTGTACCGGTTAATTTTGACCGATTTCTGGCTTCCTAGCTTTATTATTTGGCGCCACATTTTTTTTTAAACGATGTATTTAGGTAAAAATATTGATATAATCAATGTGATACTTGACATTTTAAACATTTTTACGCTAAAGCATATGTTGACAAAGTCTGAAATAGCAACTTTAACTTTTAATTTCATTCTTAATTATGGTGTAATACTCGTGTGCTGTTCACAGACGTGTTAAGGTGAGGTAGCTCTCCTAGCAGTGAACTGGGGTAAGTCCCGGCACACTCGCTCGTCGATGTATCTCACAAACGGTACAGCGCTTGATTCGCAACAAGTGTTCCAAAAACTGGCTATCTTTTCTCAGGCAAAACGACTTGCACTGACCAAATTTCAGATACTCTGCATGTAGATATAATTATATTTCCTCCTAGGCATGTTCATTCTTTGGTATCAACAATTTTTGTACTCTCATAATACAAACGGTTTCTAAATCGACTACAATATTTCATTCGTTTACAAAGTAAAGACAACCTATCCGCTTGGCAGAAACTAAAATAGAGGCTGCAAGATTCAATAAGACCAGAGTCTCGCCGTTGAGATAGTAACAGACTGAAAGATGTCCAAGTTTCGAAGCAAAGAGATATGGATTCAGGAAAACCGGTGGAGACCATTCAGACTCGAACGGTCAAAAGGACCTAATAAGGGCAGTAGCCAATCTCGAGACACTGACTGGTAGTTAAACGTTTATGAAAACTTCACCAGGAAATACACAAATTATTATAATGTCGTTATACTTCTGCTCAAAGATGGTAATAATACGTAAGTTATTGGGACAGTAGAATTACACATAACCTTTGAGAAACTTCTGTTGTATGAAGTCGACTTTTGCTGCAACCATTGCCATTAAACCTTGTGACGTGGAATCAAATAAACATAAGACCACTGGGAGTCTCCCTATTATTTCTTCGTAAGGAGGACCACAAAATGTTAACTGAAGAACCAAGGTGAAGCAGTTGCCAATCTACCTCATCCGATAGCCAGAAAACCTACAGTTAAGGAAATAATACCTCACCCAGGTCACTTGACGCTGCAGTAGCCAAACAACTCATGCAAAACTGCCTGAAGAACGGGCGGTATTTCGTGATCCAAATTTAAACTCTCCGGAATACAGTGGTTTTAGTTCGGCACTGCCATCAATACCACAAGCTGACCTCGCTTACTATATCTGTTACTTGGCAGTTTATGCCCAAACTGTCACGCAGTCTGTTTTATAATGTAATATACAGAACCAAGTAGTCAGTATAATCATTTCTTTAACTCTGCATGAAAACTACAGACAATGTTCGTTACTGAAAATGATTGCACTACTAATTACTCTTTCTTGTTTCCTTTGATTATGCTGAGAGAAACCTGTTACTTTTTGCGGTCTTAGGGGCCTCCATTAGCTGGTTCGTGACAAGGAAGTTAACTTAGAAGGTCCTGTTATAAAGTATTCAGCGCTGAAAGCAGGTCTAGAACATGAAAGTCGCAGTTTCCCTAGTCTTCAGAGCAGGTGCGTAGCAGGACGGCCTGCATTCCATAAAAACTGCACTGTGCGATGTGCTAGAAGAAATCACTTTTAGCAATACAAGATATGAAAGGCAGGTGAAAATCTCAGAGCTTGAGATTGTAGGACTGACGGTTGGCCATGGCTGTGCATGAATTTTAGCATAAAGTCAAGTACAAGTGTCTCTGATTGGTTCACAGTAATTATTTCGGTAGAAGGCATGTTTTTCCAATATGCAAGACACAGCCAGTGTTGAAAATCTGTCACGAAGTGCCTTCATTCCTATTCCACACCATTATTGATTAACCCTGAGAAAATCAATAAGAGCAGGAAATTGTTGAACTTGTTTATAAAATTATTGCTGGTAGGAACTCGCAAGATCTGCTGCAATCGGCCTTCGAGATCCAGACCAGCATAGTTTCTGGGAGTTAAGTCAGAACACCCTATCGAAAGTGATGTCATGTAGAACAGCAGCTTCAATGGCAACATCAAGAATGCAATGACTTTAGGCAGATGCAGAGAGGGCTTTCCCTGACTTGGAGCAGATTACAGAGGACGAACTGTTCTCAGAACCTCCAGCTGTTACTGGAGCCATCTTGCACATTCTCACTGTTTAGGAGTGACACGCATGAGCCGTCGATGCAATCACCAAGGCTAGAGGGATGCAAAGTTAGATAATTTGCCTTAGGTTTTCACTGTACAATTTTAGCATTCAGAGCTAGTTGCACCCGTTATGTGCTTTAGAGAACTTATAAGTGTCCGCATTTGCTTTCCTGGGGATATTTCTTTAAAGCGATAACTACTTTTGCAGTTGACACCCAGGACAAGGACCAGGGTTAATTTAAGGAAAACATGTGGAAGGATGGCCCAAATTCATGTGTCATTTGTCATTCCCATACAAATATTTTTTATTGACAGCAATTCTGTCGTAATTCAATTAACAATTACCAGATTCTTGCGAAATTCAGGCAAATAGTTAAGATTTTTAAATTTACGTGACTATGCATAAGGGCGATTGCACTATACATAAATTACAAATGGTACTCGAACACATACCAACTATGAAATACAATGGTGGTCTGATTACCAACAGTTAATTGATTAAGGGGAGTTAGAACGGCAAAAATTTTTTTTTCACATTTTCGGATTTTTAATTACGAATAAAATGATTATATAGAAAGTGTTTCACTAAATGTGTTTGCCTCTATAAGCTACGAAGTAATAGGCTACGGAAATATTTATTGCGGTGGGTCACCATAAGAAACGTTACACTATCTGCGGAGCTATGAACATAGTTTATTGTGTTATTATCCAAATAGTTACAGCAAATAGATACAATTTTTTAAATGGAACAATAGTTGTTTCTATCATGCACTGGAATCAGTAACACCAGCTGTGTATACATCAGATTAAAAGTGATAGGAATGTAATTTTAATTGATGTATACACAGCTGGTGTTACTGATTCCAGTGCATGATAGAAACAACTGTTGTTCCACTTAAAAAATTGTATCTTTTGAAGTCTCTCGTAGTTTACTCTTCACCTATATACAATGAGATGACAAGTCATAGGACAGCGATATGCATAAATGTAGATGACAGTAGTATCGTGTACACAAGTTATAAAAGGGCAGTCCACTGGAGAAGCCGTCCTGTGCAAAGTTTCCGACGTGATTATGGCCGCACGACGGGAATTAAGGCTTCCAATGTCAAATGCTAGTCGGAAATCATTAGTAAATGCACTAGTCTTAGATCTACAGCATCAAGAGCATGAGGTGAATATCAATTTTCAGGCGTTACATTTCACTACGGACAACGTAGTGGCCAACGGCCTACACTTAACGACCGAGAGCGGCGTATGCATAGAGATGTCAGTGCTAACAGACAAGCAATACTGAATGAAATAGCCGCAGAGATCAGTGTGGGACTTACGGTGATCATATCTGTTAAGAGGGTGCGGCGAAATCTGAAATTAATGCAGACGACTGGCGCGAGTGCCTTTGCTAGCAGTACGACATCGCCTGAAGTGCCTCTCCTGGTCTCGTGGTCACATCTATTGGGCCCTATAAGTCTGGAAAACCGTGGCCTGCTCAGATGAGTCCCTGTTCCAGTTGGTAAGAGCTGATGGTAGGGTTCGAGCAGATCCCACGAAACTGTCTACCCAGTTGTCAATAAGGCACTGTGCATGCTGGTAGTGGCTCCATAATGGTGCGCGCTGTGTTAACATCGATCACTGATTGGAAATGATTATGTTTGGCTACTTGGAGACCATCTGCAGCACTCATGGACTTCATGTTCTCAAACAAGGATTGAATTTTTAGGATGACAATGCGGCATGTCACCAGGCCAAAATTGTTCATGATGGGTCTGAAGAACATTCTGGACAATGCGCCATGTCACGAGGCCAAAATTGTTCATGATGGGTCTGACGAACATTCTGGACGATTCGAGCGAATGTTTTGGTAACCCGTATCTCCCAACATGAAGCCCATCCAACTTTTATGGGACATAATCAAAAGGTCAGTGCGTGCAAAAAATCATGTGCTGTCCGCACTTTCGCAATTATGGATGGCTATAGGCATCATGGTTCAAAATTTCTGTAGGGGACCGCCAACGACTCGTGGTATCCATGACACATCGAGTTCCTGCACAACACCGGGCAAACGAAGGTCAATTCGAAGTTAATAAGTATGTATGACAGTGCATTTAGCTTTTAGACTACGAGTACGTCACAGGGTGCGGGTCGACAATGCATCCACTCAAACGCCAGTGCGACGCTGGTTGCGCGCGTGTCAGAAGCGGCAGGTACTCAGGTCTACTAGATAGAGTCGAAAGGCCCAGCCGTCAAGAGAGCGTGCATCGGCCATTGTTCAGTGGAGCCTCGTGGCAGTAGCGTTTCGCCGTTATTGAGTACAGTTATCAGGTAGTGTGGGCACGATCGTGCCTGGCGGCTGCGGTTCTCCGCGCCCATGCTTCGCTCTCCCCCTCCCCTATCCCTCATCCCTCTCTCCCCTTCCACCGTACTCTACCTGGCCCACAGGCCAAACGCTCCCGTGTCGTACCGCGACAGGCAATTCTCGGGCGTCACCGAGCTGATACGCCCGCACCGCTGGCTCACTTCGTATCTTCATGAATATGCAGCGATCCACAACTCAATAAAGGCCACCTGCTCTTGCTGTTGGCTGTTGGACCACTGATTTCTAGTTTCGTAATGTGAGACCTTCAGATGGAGAGGCATTTCTTCTATTTCCGACAGCTGAAGCAGTCACAACTCTCACCCTTGATTGTTTTCTGGAGAACTAGTCAAACTGTTGAAAAAACTCAAAGAGCTTTGATATTGTCAGTCTGGAACACGTCATCTAGCTATCTGTAGAGACACCTGTTCCTGATGAAATTTTTTTCGTGATTTCGTCACTTTTAAAAAACTACTTCGGTATAATTTCCGCTATTTTTATATCATTTCGTCAATAATTTCGTTAAATTTTATTTCCACTTTTAAGCAATAAAAGCTACAACAAAAAGCATTGAAAACATTCTTGCAGTGGAAGGTCTTTAATTTTTCATAAATTCAAAACAGCTTGAAGATTATGCATCTACTAAGATCACAAAAAGCAAAAATAATTGAAAAGCCACGATCGCTTCAACCGTTTATTAGATGACCGGTTTCAGCACTTTGAAGGTGCCACATCAGATCTGTGAAGGTATAACATAACAGGTTTGAGGGAGGCCTTACATGAGTTAACTATATACCTTACAATTATTACAGAACCACATACCTGAAACGTGGATTAACATTTACAAAACCACATGGAAAACACGGCATATGAGTCAGACCATCTGATAAAATCATTGTCACAACCAATAAAAATATAAAAAACTCCTCTCATGATCGTTCTTTCCATAAAATATAACACTAAAGTCACCAGATGAAACTACCACTGCTCGCCTAACGCCGGTCGGCATTATCACTGCTCTACTCCGCGCAGGCTTACCTGCTGTGATTCTAGCGGTTCACAACGGGCCACCAGATAGCGCTGTCCCAGAGCGCATACACAGTCACACGGTATAACCACGCATTACTACTAAAACACAACTTTACTATAACTGCTTGTCACATACCCATGCAAAGCCCACATTTGCGCATACATTTCCTGTACATACTACAGTCACTATAAAGTAAGACAGTTACAAAGTATCTGAGGCACATACATTATCCATTAGCGCCTTACACAACTACATATTATAATTTACCTTTATTCATATAAGGACGTCTATCTTGTGGAACTTGTGTCGTTCCTTTCCTGGTGCAGGGATGTCATTTAGCCAGTGGGCGTGTTTCCTCTGCATGGTTGGGTCCGAGCCAGTATTTCCGCCGTCGTGTGTCTGGAAGTGAGTGGGAGACCCACCAGCAGTGCAGTCGCGACGGAGCAGCGGTCGCGGATGGATCAGCAGAGAGTCGGTCGGTTGTTGTGGACGAGGGAAGCTATCTCCACGCGTGCAGTCGGCTGGGGAGCTTCGTGGTTCACCCACCCAGGGCGTCAAAGAAAAATGGTTCAAATGGCTCTGAGCACTATGGGACTCAACTACTGAGGTCATTAGTCCCCCTAGAACCTAACTAACCTAAGGACATTACAAACACCCATGCCCGAGGCAGGATTCGAACCTGCGACCGTAGCGGTCTTGCGGTTCCAGACTGCAGCGCCTTTAACCGCACGGCCACTTCGGCCGGCCCCAGGGCGTCAAAGTTGAGTAGTGGTTTCAACTACCCAAGCCACGTCCATTCATGTTGTGGTGGTTCGTTTCGGTGGTTTGCTGTTTGGGAGGTTTTCCTGTGAGCAACACCGAGTGTTTCTACTGCTGAAATTTAACGGCCATGCGGTGCAATTAACTATTTTGGTCGACTACAATTTCAGTGCATCAGTGGAATTTCCTGTCTTGTGGCCGTTAGTGTTCTGGTTACCTGACCTGGGCACTGACCTAAATTCTGGCAGTGTTCTTTGAGTGAAGTGAACTATTTAAGTGTATCAGCAGAATTTTCTGCCTACTGGCCGTTAGTGTTCCGGTTACTTGCCCTGGCCACTAACGTAATTTCAGGCAGGGTCCTTTCCTCACCTGTTGTCGCTGTCCAACATGGTGTGTAATTTTGACAGCCAATACATACTCCATTGTGGAGTATCACGTTTGTAACATTCCCGGTTGGGGTTCTCATATACTTATTGACGGGAAGCAAGTTGTTGTGTCAGTCGGTATGTGGCTGCCCCCTGGTTGGTTACCGACGGATCAAGTACAGTTGGGCTCACCACCTGTCTCACTTAAGTGAACGAGGTCAGACCGACCTCCCTGGACGCCTTCTGAGTGCCACCGGTGTTTAATTATCTGTTGTCAGCTATTTCAAAAAAAAAATGGTTCAAAAGGCTCTGAGCACTATGGGACTCAACTACTGCGGTTATCAGTCCCCTAGAACTTAGAACTACTTAAACCTAACTAACCTAAGGACATCACACACATCCAGCTTAACTGGTTGGCGCAATGTACAATGTGTACAAGGCTCGATTGACACCGAAGCCGACGGAGCGAACATTCAACCTGAATGAGCGCTCGTACTAAATGTTGCGAAATAATTTACCATGCCGAATCGTGTCCTCCACCTGCTTCCAGTCGTTCGAAAACGACTGTATTACGTAGAGTCTGCTATTGTTTCCTCTTGACACGAAAATCAAATGGTTCAAATGGCTCTGAGCACTATGGGACTTAACATCTGTGGTCATCAGTCCCCTAGAACTTAGAACTACTTAAACCTAACTAACCTAAGGACATTACACACATCCATACCCGAGGCAGGATTCGAACCTGCGACCGTAGCAGTCGCACGGCTCCGGACTGCGCGCCTAGAACCGCGAGACCACCGCGGCCGGCCAGCTATTTCAAATTTTATGCTTATGGTTATTGTTTGTCTCTTAAAATTTTGTAAATTAATTTTTAAATTTATCTTTCAAGCTTAAACAATGCGGAATTCTGCCTCTAAAGATTATGGTAATATATTTTGAAATTTTGAAGTTTGATTGTGGCTCTCAGGCATTTGTATTGCACCTTGCATATGTTGTTTTCTTAAATTATTTTATTGCTATATTAATTGGATTTTTATCTTGTTGATTTTTAAGATTTATTGTTGTTAAACATGCTGGCCTTCAGCCTTTAAAGGTCTATGGTAATATATTCTCAAGTTTTGAAATTTAATTGTGCCCCTCAGCCATTTGTGTTGCACTCTGTATATGTTGCCTTTGGGTTTTAAATTATTTTATTGCTATCTTAATTGAATTTTTGATTTTTTTAAAGATTTATTATTGGCCTTCTGCCTTTAAAGGTCTTTGGTAATATATTCTAAAATTTTGGAAATTAATTGTGGCCCTCAACCATTTGTATTGCACCTTGAGTGTGTTGTTCTTTTAATTATTTTATTGCTATATTAATTGGATATTTATCTTATTAAGATTTCTTGTTGGAGGCCTTCAGCCGTGAAGAGTTGATAAATCACAATAAATGACAATTAGAAGTAGAAACTGACTTCAACCCATTGGCCTATTCCACAATCCTATTACCTGTTCTGCCCAGCCAGTTTAGCGGGCGTATTCCTACGCGAACTAGCCTACGACAGACAACCAAAGGGAAGTAATAGCAGTCGATCAAAGATACTACGAGAGGGGATATATCGATACGCGCTGCTAACGCCGCTCACAGTCAGGCAAAGCAGCAACTCAGTGACAGTAGTAATTTCAATTAACGTAGTGACATGATGGCAGGAACACGAGCCACGCACGGCTCATTCATGTTTGACGACGTCACTGTGGAAAACCAAGATCAGATTCGACAACATTTCTGTTTTGGTCGCCATATTACTGTTGATGTATTTCTTAGATTGCTGCAATCACTCACACTATGGGTTTCCCTTTATTGATAAACAAGAAAACGGAATGATGGCAGGTATAGGCAGAACTTCTAGGACTTCCTGTATACACAATTCAAAAAAAAGTTTAGCACCACCCCGGTTCAAGAACTCCTGAAGACAGACGTTGACTGTGGATATTGTATCACAGACACAGCCCTTTGACTGTTCAGAGAGGTCACTAAACCAGCCCAAAGATGTTAACAACCATGAATGAGAAGCGCCTGTTAGACGTAAGAAGTCCGACAGCCGATCATTTCCAGTCATTCCACCATAAAGTAGGTACACGGCTCGTGTTGACCGTAGTTCAACCATGCCTAGACGGTGACTACCGCATTTCGATCGCGTCCACATAGTTACTTTGTGTCTGGAAGGACTCTCAACAAGGGAAGTGTGCAGGCGTCCCGAAGTGAACCTAGGAGATACAGAGAGACAGGATCTGTCGATGACATGCCTCTCTCAGGCCGCACAAGGGCTACTACTCCAGAGGATGACCATTACTTACGGATTATAACTCGGAGCAACTCTGACAGCAACGCCACCTGACGTCATGTTACTACTTAAACTGTGCGCAATACGCTGCACGATGCGCAACTTCACTCCCGGCGTCCATGGCAAGATTCATCTTTGAAACCACAACACCATGCAGTGTACAATAGATGGATCCCACAACGTGCCAAATGGACAGCACAGGATTGGCATCACGTTCTATTCACCGAAGAGTGTCGTATATGCCTTCAATCAGACAATCGTCGGAGAGAAGTTTGGGGGCAACCCGGTCAGGCTGAATGTCTTAGACACACAGAGAGTGCTGCAAAGTGGAGGTTTCCTCATGTTTTGGGGTGGCATTATGGTGGGCCGACGTATGCTGCTGGTGCTCATGGAAGGCGCCTTAACAGCTGCACGATACGTGAACGCCATCCTCCGACCAATAGTGCAACCATATTGACAGCATATTGGAGAGACATTCGTCTTCGTGGACGACAATTCGCGCCGCCACCTTGCACATCTACTGAATGACTTCTTTCAGGATAACGACATCGCTCGACTAGAGTGGCCAGCAAGTTCTCCAGACATGAACCCTATCGAACATGCCTGGGATATATTGAAAAGGGCTGTTTATGGACGACGTGACCCACCAACCAGTCTGAGGGATCTACGCCGAATCGCTGTTGCGGAGTGGGACAATCTGGGTCAACAGTGCCTTGATGAACTTGTGGATGGTATTCCACAACGAATACAGCCATGCACTAAAGCAAGAGGACATGCTTCTAGGTATTAGAAGCACCAGTGTGCACAGCAATCTGGACCACCACCTCTGAAGGTCTCGGGGTATGGTGGTACAACATGCATTGTGTGATTTTAATGAGCAGTAAAGAGGGCGGAAATGATATTTACGTTTATCTCTATTCCAGTTTTCTGTAGAGGTGCCGAAACTCCCTGAACTGAGGTGATGCAAAACTTTTTTTTGTGTGTATGTAGCCGTGGAAAGAGTAGTACACCAGTATACACATCACTATGAATAAATTCCATGCATTCCACAGGGTCAGTCTGTTAGGGAAAAGAAAGTAAATGACTTAACTGAAGGTGAAATAGCTGCTTTTGAGTATGGGATATTGTATGAATGTGTTAATGCAATTGGAAAGAAAAAAATGGTTCATATGGCTCTGAGCACTATGGGACTTAACATCTGACGTCATCAGTCCCCTAGAACTTAGAACTTCTTAAACCTAACTAACCTAAAGACATCACACACATCCATGTCCGAGGCAGGATTCGAACCTGCGACCGTAGCGGTCGCGCGGTTCCAGACTGAAGCGCCTAGAACCGCTCGGCCACACCGGCCGGCAATTGGAAAGAAAATAAGCGCCTTAACTGAAGGGAAAATAGCTGTTATCAAGAAAAAGGAGCAGCATGAGAAGAAGACGATTGGATGTACAGGGTGAGTCACCTAACGTTACCGCTGGATATATTTCGTAAACCACATCAAATACTGACGAACCGATTCCACAGACCGAACGTGAGTAGAGAGGCTAGTGTAATTGTTTAATGCAAACCATACAAAAATGCACGGAAATATGTTTTTTAACACAAACCTACGTTTTTTTAATGGAACCACGTTAGTTTTGTTAGCACATCTGAACATATAAACAAATACGTAATCAGTGCCGTTTGTTGCATTGTAAAATGTTAATTATATCCGGAGATATTGTAACCTAAAGTTGACGCTTGAAACCTCCGACGTTCAGTTGCGTGTTGTAACAAACAGGGGCCACGGTCGGCGAGCAGCATCTGCAGGGACATGTTTACGATGACGACCGTTTTTACGAGTGTGGCTGTAGTGCACTGTTGTGGTTTGATCTAGCTGTCGCAGTGTCCGCATGTAGCGCTTGCTGCTATTGTTATTCTGCATTCGTCTCCGCACGCAGACCACACCGTGTTACCAGACGTCTGTGTCAGTGTAGTGTTGTAGGAACTGTGACCATGGTGTATTCGAACTCTGAAAAGGCGGAGATGATACTCATCTATGGCGAGTGTCGACGAAAGGCAGCTGAAGCCTGCAGGGTGTATGCAGAACGGTACCCGGACAGAGAGCATTCACCGTGCCGCACATTGCAAAACATCTACCGCCAACTGTATGCAACAGGTATGGTCGTAGCACGCAAACGGGTCCGTAACAGGCCCGTCACAGGAGAAGCGGGTGCAGTTGGTGTGTTAGCTACTGCTGCCGTGAACCCACACATGAGTACACGGGACATTGCGAGAGCCGGTGGACTGAGTCAAAGTAGTGTCATGCGCATACTGTATCTCACCGCTTTTACGTGGTGATGACTTTAATCATCGAGTGCAATTCTGTCAATGGGCATTAACAGAGAATGCGTTGCAGTTCTACCTGTTTACCGATGAAGCGGGTTTCACAAACCACGGGGCAGTGAATCTACGGAACATGCATTACTGGTCCGTGGACAATCCTCGCTGGCTCAGACAGGTAGAGCGACAGCGACCGTGGACTGTAAATGTATGGTGCGGAATCATTGGCGACCACCTCATTGGTCCTCACTTCATTGCAGGGGCCCAAACAGCTGCAATATACATCGCGTTTCTACAGAATGATCTGCCAACGTTGCTCGAAAATGTCCCACTGGAAACGCGTCGACGTATATGGTATAAGCATGATGGTGCACCTGCACAGCCGGCCGCGGTGGTCTCGCGGTTCTAGGCGCGCAGTCCGGAACCGTGCGACTGCTACGGTCGCAGGTTCGAATCCTGGCTCGGGCATGGATGTGTGTGATGTCCTTAGGTTAGTTAGGTTTCAGTAGTTCTAAGTTCTAGGGGCTGATGACCACGGCAGTTGAGTCCCATAGTGCTCAGAGCCATTTGAACCATTTTGCACCTGCACATTCCGCAATCAACACTAGGCTGACCCTTGACAGGATGTTCGACGGGCGTTTCATAGGACGTGGAGGACGCATAAATTGGCCAGCCTGTTCTCCTGATCTTACACCTCTGGACTTCTTTCTGTTGGGTACGTTAAGGGAGAATGTGTACCGTGATGTCCCTACAACACCAGAGGATATGAAACAACGTATTGTGGCAGCCTGCGGCGACATTACACCAGATGTACTGCGGCGTGTACGAAATTCATTACGCCAGTGATTGCAATTGTGTGCAGCAAATGATGGCCACCACATTGAACATCTATTGGCCTGACATGTCGGGACACACTCTATTCCACTCCGTAATTGAAAACGGAAACCACGTGTGTACGTGTACCTCACCACTCATGGTAATGTACATGTGCGTCAGTGAAAAAGACCAATAAAAAGGCGTTAGCATGTGGACGTAATGTGCTGTTCCAGTCTCTTCTGTACCTAAGGTCCATCACCGTTCCATTTGGATCCTTACGTAATTCGGTGCTCTCCGATACACACGATCGAACAGCGGAGGAGTGCTACTCAAGCGTCAACTTTAGGTTACAATATCTCCGGATGTAATTAACATTTTACAATGCAACAAACGGCACTGATAACGTATTTGTTTATATGTTCAGATGTGCTAACAAAACTAACGAGGTTCCATTTAAAAAAAACGTAGGTTTGTGTTAAAAAACATAATTTCGTGCATTTTTTTATGGTTTGTATTAACCAATTACACTAGCCCCTCCCCTCACGTTCGGTCTGTGGAATCGATTCGTCAGTTTTTGATGTGATTTACGAAATACATCCAGCGATAATGTTAGGTGACTCACCCTGTATAAAACCTCATGCTGCACAGAATTCCGATTGATATACAACGATATGTTGGCTAAACATAAAGCCATCGATGCATGAAAGTTCATTCAAGAGAAGTTATGGGTGCTGAGGTCAGGGCAATTAAAAAGGTTGCAGACACTGCGAAAAACCATTGAACCAGCGACTAAATCTCTCGACGAACTCTCAGCGAAAGTCCATGACGATGATGATGCTATTGCCTGTTTCATGAACCATCACAACGATGCTACATTTACTTGTCAGTGGTGAAAAACTATAAATGTTAGGCATGCAGACTATAACGATGCAGATGGGAATAGAGAATTTCAAAGAACATCTGGTCTACTGAATCTTATTTTCCTAAGAGCCACAAAAACTGTATATCTTTCGCCTAAAGATCTGGTAATGTATTGTGAAATATTACATTTGACTGGTCTGTACAGTTATTGGTATTGTCTGAATTCTTTTTATTCACAGTTCATAATTTTATAAATTATAGTAGTGGTTGAATTTTTTTTTATTTTTGTTCACATAGCAGTACTGGTTGCAGCTATTACAGAGGTACAGTTCCTCTTACACTAAAGCTATTAATATTATTACTGAAATTCCATCCAAACAGAAGACATAATTTATATGTTGAACTGAGTGGCCATAAATGTTTGCCACCTCAAGCTGCTGAAATAATTTGATAATACAATGAAATGTTTGGCCCTAAAACTTCCATCCAAAACAGCAACATTAAATTGAACTGTGTGGAACTCACACCCAAAACTAGTATAACCTGGACAACTAGTGGAAGGTGAAACTTAAAAACTGTTCTTTTTTACATATGGACTCACACAATCATACATGCACATGAACTTCAAAAGAGAGAAAGTACAGTAAACTATCTTCTTCATTTTAATTCTTTTAACTTTTTTGACGATTTTACTCCAATTTTAAACTTATTATTTACGTAAATATATTGCAAATTTTTAATTTTTAAATTATTTTTAATTTATTTTCATCACATGATGCGCCGGCCGAAGTGGCCGTGCGGTTCTAGGCGCTGCAGTCTGGAACCGCGAGACCGCTACGGTCGCAGGCTCGAATCCTGCCTCGGGCATGGATGTGTATGCTGTCCTTAGGTTAGTTAGGTTTAACTAGTTCTAAGTTCTAGGGGACTAATGACCTCAGAAGTTGAGTCCCATAGTGCTCAGAGACATTTGAACCATCACATGATGCGCATATAATCTTGCATAAATAGCATGATACTTATTAAGAATAAAAATAAACAGAATGTATTTACACACAGGCATACAGATTTACCCAGGCATCCACACTTAAACACACTCACAAGCTTACACAAAGAGACATAAACTATCACACATGCAGGCACACCATACATCACTCACATACAATATTTACACTGTGATATAAGAGCCATAATGTTCGCCACAAGCTCTCACTCAGCCAGACATTCACTCTCTCTCGTTCTCACTGCTGGAGTCCCACACCCTCTCTTGTGTTTTATGTTAACGTTTTTGTCTACAGGAGGATGTCAATTCCATCATTACAAATGGCTCTTTTATCGTCATGAGAGAACAATCCGACTTTTGATTACAGCACTGTGTACACCTCATCGCCTCTCGATAAAATAACAGTTTCCTGTAGTATATGCAGAGGGTGTGGCAGAGCACTGCAAACTCCACTGAACGGGCAGTGCAAGTAGTCTTCGCCATTGAAGTCATGTAAAGCTGTAAGTTGCAAACCCTTAGACCGTCTCAGGGTGGCTCCATCGGTCTTACGGTATCCATACATTTTGTACCTTAGACCCGAACTCCGCCATCGGCAATCCAACAGCCTCATCTTTCATTAAGCTGATAACCTTCTTATTATGGCAAACAGTACCATAAGGATTAAAACTTCCTGGCAGATTAAAACTGTGTGCCTGACCGAGACTCGAACTCGGGACCTTTCGCGGGCAAGTGCTCTGCCATCTGAGTTACCCAAGCACGACTCACGCCCCGTCCTCACAGCTTTATTTCTGCCAGTACCTCGTCTCCTACCTTCCAAACTTTACAGAGCTCTCCTGCGAACCATGCAGAACTAGCAATAATGAAACAGTCGTGCTTAGGTAGCTCAGGTGGTAGAGCACTTGCCCGCGAAAGGCAAAGGTCCCGTGTTCGAGTCTCCGTCCAGCACACAGTTTTAATCTGTCAGGAAGTTTCACATCAGCGCACACTCCGCTGCAGAGTGAGAATCTCATTCTTTTAAAAAACTTCCTGCAGCAAGCACACGTTCTCCCAGCGGAAATCAGTTAATCCCTCAACTAGACTTATGGAAGGAAACAGGTATGTGCCTTGGAAACTGATACTTCAAATTGCATGCATTGTGTATTCATCCAGATTGGGAATGTTAAATTCCCGCCAGACATTCACGACATGTTCATACCCTGCACTAGTTATGGTATCGTCTTCGAGAGTATAGGTAAATGCAGATATGTTGGGTAGTCTGGATTCGTCATATTTCTCTTTACTATCCAGATACTCATAAGGAAAAAACTCCTTTCCTGCTCACAAGCTGAAATTTTTCCTCATCAGGGTATGCAGATCACGTGATATGCATACTCTCTGAAGGTGGAGTTTCAACGAGTTTCTGGAGTGATGCCTGCATGAAATGTAGCGTGTCAAGGAAGCGGAGCGTAATTTTTGGCGTCATTCGTTTGGAGAATGAAATATATTTCCAAATTATTTCTGGTAGGGCACTGACCTGATTTTTCTCCCAGCGGAAATCAGTTAATCCCTCAACTAGACTTATGGAAGGAAACAGGTATGTGCCTTGGAAACTGATACTTCAAATTGCATGCATTGTGTATTCATCCAGATTGGGAATGTTAAATTCCCGCCAGACATTCACGACATGTTCATACCCTGCACTAGTTATGGTATCGTCTTCGAGAGTATAGGTAAATGCAGATATGTTGGGTAGTCTGGATTCGTCATATTTCTCTTTACTATCCAGATACTCATAAGGAAAAAACTCCTTTCCTGCTCACAAGCTGAAATTTTTCCTCATCAGGGTATGCAGATCACGTGATATGCATACTCTCTGAAGGTGGAGTTTCAACGAGTTTCTGGAGTGATGCCTGCATGAAATGTAGCGTGTCAAGGAAGCGGAGCGTAATTTTTGGCGTCATTCGTTTGGAGAATGAAATATATTTCCAAATTATTTCTGGTAGGGCACTGACCTGATTTTTCTCCCAGCGGAAATCAGTTAATCCCTCAACTAGACTTATGGAAGGAAACAGGTATGTGCCTTGGAAACTGATACTTCAAATTGCATGCATTGTGTGCTGCACTGCGGTGCTTCCCTGCGACATGACAGAGGTACGTACGGGGAGTTCAGATTTTCTGTCTAACGACAGCCCACAAATATCACAATTAACTGTATCATTTTATAATTTTTTATCCCACTCCGATTTGGTCATGGGGACGTTAATGCTGTAAAGCCTATCGACATTCCAAGAGTTTTTCAAGCTCTGTAAGCAATCAAACCTCAGGATTATCGCCAACATAAGATTCAAATTAGTTAAGACTTGAATCATATGTCGATGCAAGTTGGTAAGCTGCCGCCTACGGTACGCGGTTTCGTGTGAAAGTGGTATGTGAGGACTCCCTTCGCACTGCTTGTTAGGGGCAAGGAGACAATCGAAGTCATTGCATACAAAAAATGGACATCGTTCCTGGTGGTGTGGATTCTTGAATTTCATGAACTAATTTTCTTCTGTAAGCAAAACAACACATACCCTTTCTTTGGAGTCACAGTCCTTGAGATCCCTTTTTGAATACATTTCTCCTGAATAGGTATTTATACACCTTAAGCAAATGCTTTTTTTTAATATTCATATTTCAACAGTTGTCTGTAAAGGAGGTGGTACATTTGATTATCACAGTCAGAGCAGTATAATTGCTTAACGATCATGCTCACCTGCATATTTCGAAAAATGGAGTGGTCCATCTAAAGTATGCTTGTCCTACTCATATGGCTTGCTTTTCTACTTCTTCAAGCCATAAAAGTGAATCGATATTCCCGGATTTTTTGTCTCAAATTTTTTATCTCCTGAATCTTTACGGGGAACTCGATACAATCAAAATTATGATCTACGTCGATATTATTCTTTACTACAGTGTATATTGTTGTCCACTTGGTATGGTAACTGTAATGGTAAATTCTCTCACAGGCCAGGATTGACCAAGCAAAACAAGGGTTATCCTTTTCATTTTGAACGTTAATACAAGCCTGCATGTCCTTAATATCCTCAGGGTTTGATATAACTGGACCCTTCATTTAACGGATCATAGACGTGAATATGGATGTCGAGGTGTGGTATTATACTGAGTGCTTTAGCTAATCATCTTACTTCCATCTTGGAACACTGGGTCAATATCACACCTAAGCTGGATTATACCACTAAGTGATTGATGTACTCTGTGATATAACGCCACTATCACCCCAGTGTAGTGTAGAATTTTCTCCTCGATAGCACCGTTTTGTTTGGCAGGGTTATTCAACTAGCAACAGAGTACTGTGTTACTGTTAATGGCATTACATCTGGGATCATCTAGGTCTTTGAAGAGCTCTGCCTCCTACACTGGGAGGAATGCTTCTAGGAATCTGGGTCATGATACCCCATGGCTCGATTTTAAATTCTGGTGAATGAGATACGCCCCTCAAAGGCCCTAGCAGCATCCAAGTATTCTAAAGGAGTGATGGCTACGCTAAGCTGAAGTCTTTCACTATCAAGATGCGATAGAGCACTACCACCAGCCACAGGTTCTTTATCATTAACACCACAACTAGGAGACGACTGTATCCACACAGTGGATGGCAACGTTGTGGAGGATGCGCCTTCTGGAGTAAGGGATACGCATCGAGCCGGAGTAGGAGGTGGCAATAATGAGCTCCTGTTGCACCACCCAGGCTATGGAGAGGGGGTTCGTTAATGCAGCCACACCACTGCCAGCCTGGGGGTTGCGAGATCGTTCTCTGAGTGAACCACCCACGGATGCCAGAGGGTATGTGATGGTATGGGCGCTGGACGTGTAGTGGCCACAGCTACTTCTGCCACTTCTCGCATAGCCACGAGCGCCGCTTTGTATAGTGGTCCTTATCGCTTGGGTGCCAGTTTAATGCCTGCCCCCACAGCCACCACTATAGATGCGTGAGTCACAGCGATCTGTTGTTGTGGTGGTGTTGGTGACACCTCTGTAACGTATCAATAAAAGAAAAAAAAATATAGGTACAACGATCAAGACCTTTTTAACTCATGCTGTAGAGAAATAAAAACAATTACGTACATCAGCATCCCAGAATAATAATTATGTGTCCTAAGGACGACGGTTGCATTATAATCACCTTTTACACTCTGGGTCCCAGGGCTGAGCAGATTGCTCGATCTTTCTGCCAGTTCCCCCATCCAATCAATTATTTCCTCCTCCTCCTCATCCAGGTCTAGCTGGCACTTCCTTTCTGCAACCATCATCTCATGTGCCCACTCCTGCATTTCAGTCTCGTTGGAATTATTGTTCATGACTCATTGCTCCATCTCATGGAAATCTACAACACGATAGTGATTATAAGAAACAACAACAACATAAATCTGTAATGAATTTTTCTAAGGCGAGATACTGATTATACATGAGTACACATATCAAAAAAAGGTTTACATCGCCTAGATTCCAAGAGTTCTGGAAACTGTATAGAAAATTGGAATAGAGATGAAAATAAACTTCATTTCTGCTCTTTTTATAGCCCACAGAAACCACACATTGCATGTCGTCTCAACATACAGCGAGACCTTCAGAGGTGGTGATCCAGAATGCTGTACACACCGGTACCTCTAATACCCAGCAGCACGTCTTGCATTGATGCATGATTTTATTGGTCGTGGCATACTATCCACAAGTTCATCAAGGAACTGTAGGTCCATATTGTCCCACTCCTCAACGGCAATTCGGCGGAGATCCCTCAGAGGGGCTGGTGGCACACGTCGTCCATAAACAGCCCTTTTCAATATATCCCAGGCATGTTCGATAGGGTTCATGTCTGGAGAACTTGCTGGCCACTTTAGTCGAGCGATGTCGTCATCCTGTATGAAGTCATTCAGAAGATGTGTAAGGTGGCGGCGCGAATTGTCGTCCACGAACACGAATGCCTGCCGACATGGTTGCACTATCGGTCGGAGGATGGCATTCACGTATCGTACATCTGTTACGGCGCCTTCCATGACCACCAGCGGCGTACGTCAGCCCCACATAATGTCACCCCAAAACAGCAGGGAACCTCCACTGTGCAGCACTCGCTAGACAGGATGTCTAAGGCCTTCATCCTGACCGGCTTGGATGAAAACAAATCTCCGACTATTGTCTGGTTGAAGGCATATGCGACACTCATGTTTGAAGAGAACGTGATGCCAATCCTGAGCGGTCCTTCGGCATGTTGTTGGGCCCATCTGTAACGCGATGCATGGTGACGTGGTTGCAGTGATGGACCTCGCCATGGACGTCGGGAGTGAAGTTGCGCATCATGCAGCCTATTGGCACAGTTTGAGTCGTAACACAACGTCCTGTGGTTACGCGAAAAGCATTACTCAACATGGTGGCGTTGCTAGCCATAATCCGTAGGTAGCGGTCATCCAATGTAGTAGTAGCCCTCGGGCGGCCTAAAGAGAGACATGTCATCGACAGTTCCTGTCTCTGTGTATCTCCTCCATGTCCGAATAACATCGCTTTGGTTCACTCTGAGACGCCTGGACACTTCCCTTGTTGAGAGCGCTTCCTGGCACAACGTAACAGTGCGGGCGGGATCAAACCGTGGTATTGACCGTCGAGGCATGGTTGAACTACAGACAATACGAGCCGTGTGCCTCTATCCTGGTAGATTGACTGGAACTGATCGGCTGTCGGACCCTCTTCATCTAACAGGCGCTGCTCATGCATGGTTTGTTACATCTTTGGGCGGGTTTAGTGACATCTCTGAACAGTCAAAGGGACTGTGTCTGTGAAACAATATCCACAGTCAACGTGTATCTTCAGGATTTCTGGGAAACGGGGTGATGTGTGAATAAATAAAGTAAAAAAAAAAATTCATACTAGATGCATACCCCTGCTAGATTCTCATCTTTTTCTTGCTACATAGCAACATCTACAACAATGAAGAATATGTGCCTCAACAACTACAAAACGGCGAAATGAATAGCATAACAGCAATATATTGCAAACATACTTCGTTTCTGCTGCTCTATTTCAGGCTCCAGCAGCTGCTAGAGGACAATCAGCTGCCGCTCTAATGTTGCAACAGCAAGATCAAAAGTTTTATAAACACTTGTTACGATTTGAAAACATCAAGAGCTGTTTTATGAACATGTTTACTATCACACAGAATTTGGAAATGTACTTACATGATGTTAGCATAATCTTTTCGACTTGCTGCTGCTGTTGACTTTCACCATCCAGCTGCTGCCGCCCTAGTGCTAGAACAACAGCAGAAATTTACTTTTTGACACTCAAAATTTTAAGAATATTATCTCAAACAAACCAGGTGGTCTCTAGGATTCCTTATTACCAACTTGTATAACATTCTCAGTTAAACACATGACCTACCCAAGCACGGCTCGCGACCCTGCCTCACAGCTTTTAGTTCTCTTAGTACGTCGGCTTCTACCTTCCAAACATCACAGAAGCTCTCCTGCATACCTCATCCAAGGAAAGAATCCAGAATTAGTATCGCTTACTGAAGGTTACAATGCACAGACAATACTTGGAACAGAGAATTGGTTAAAACGGGACATTAATGGCAACTAAATCGGTAGTTCAGATTGGAATACTTATCGTAAGAATAGGGTAATCGCCATTGGCGGCGGCACATTTATTGTAGTAAAGAATTCGATAAAATCTACCGAAGTTATCACTGCTTCCGATTATTAATTAATCTGTATGAAGTAAAGTTTCAAAGACTGGTCAACATTGAAATCACATGCTTCTATAGACCGCCTGGATCAGCAGCTGTACTGGCAGAGCGCTTCCAGAATGATTTTCCTGATCATCCCATTGTAATAGGGGTTACTTCAACTTGCCAGTTATAGACTGGGAGTGTTATGCTATCAAAACTGGTGCCAGAGATAGGGATTAGTGTGATCTCTGGATATCTTGGACGTTTTTCCCGGAATAATTTGAGCAGATGGTTTGAGAACCAACTCGTGGGGATGATGTCTTTGACCTCTTGGCAAAAACCGACCTGAACTTATCGAATTAGTTGACGCAGATGAAAGTATTTGTTATCATAAGGCTGTGGTAGCATCTATGACAGTGGTGATTACGAAGAATGTTAAGAAAGATGGGAAGATATTTTTGTTTAGAAGATGCAAACTTCAGAGTATCGAGCAGTGAGCATAAAATATTCGGTGATGAGGACAAAGATGTGGAGAACAAACGGGAAAAAATTCACAGACTTGGTAAAATATGCTTTCGACAAGTATCTTCTGAGTGAGGTCTTAAAGAATAGGAAAGACTCGCCAGGGTTTAAGTGCCGTGTTAGAAAACTACTACGTAAACATAGAGAACTTCATCTCAGATTCAAGAGAAGCAAAAACCTAGGTGACAAACAAAACTTGAACGAAGCGAAAGTGAGCGCAAGGACAGCAATAAGAGAATAGTTCAAAGACTTTGAAAGTAAATCTTTGTGAACCGCCCTGAATAAAAATCCTAAGAGATTTTGGTAGTATGTAAAATAAGAAAGTTGATCGAAATCATCTATTCATGCACACAGTGACCTCACTGGCACCGAAACGGAAGATAACTTGGGCCTCACGAAATCGTTTCACCGCCGAAGGTCGTAACACGGTCCCTCCTTTCAATCGCCGTACGGACGTCAAAATGGCAGATATTGAAGTGACTGATCGCGGAACAGAAAAACAAAAACAATCGGTAAGTTGTGGAAAGGCGTCAGCGCCGGATGAGATACCTATAAGATTCTACAAAGATGATGCGAAAGTACTTACTGCACATCTAGCAGTAATTTATCGTAGATAGCTTGAGCAACGAAGGGTACCTGGCGACTGGAAGAAAGCGCAGGTCACTCCTATTTTTCAGAAGGGCCGTAGGACAGATGCTCACAGTAATAGACCTACCTCTTGCAGAAATATGGAACATGTCTTATTCTCAAGACTTATGACGTTTTTGGAAAATGAAAATCTGCTTCATAAATATCAACATGAATTCCACGAACAGAGATCCTGTGAAATTCAGTTCGCTCTGTTCCTCCATAAAATCCACGATGCCGTAGACAAGGAACTCAGGTTTAGGTCGTGTTCCTTGATTTCTGAAAGGTATCTGACACCGTCCCGCACTGTCATTTAGTGAAGAAAATGCGAACTTATCGAGCATGGGAGCAGATTTACGACTGGATTCAAGACTTTCCTTGCAGACAGAACTCAACACGTCGCTCTTAACGGAACAAAATTGACAGATGCAAAAGTAATTTCCGGGATACCTCAAGGAAGCGTGAGAGGGCCGTTAGTGTTTACAACGTGTATAAATGATCTACTAGAAAGTATTTAATGCTCTTCAAGGCTGTTCGCAGATGATAGGGTTGTCTACAAAAAATAACAACGTTATTATCTGTAACGATCTGCAGAGCGACCTCCAGAGATCTGATGAATGGTGTAGGCCGGAGAGAGAGCGTTACAAAGATGCTCAACGAACTCCTTTGGCAGACGTTACAGGAGTGGCGTCGTGCATCACGGAGAGATTTACTACAGAAATTTCGAGAGAGCACTTTCCGGGAAGATTCGGATAGAACATTACTTCTCCCACATACATCTCGCGTAGTGACAACTAGGAGAAAATTCTAGAAATTGGAGCCAATACAGAGTTTTACCGACAATCATTCTTCGCACGCGCTGTTCGCGAGTGAAATAGGGTTGGAGGGCTCAGTTAGTGGTACGAAAAGTATCATCCAGCACACAACATAAGGTGGCTTGATGGCTTCCACTTTCAAAAATGGTTCAAATGGCTCTGAGCACTATGGGACTTAACTTCTGTGGTCATCAGTCCCCTATAACTTAGAACTACTTAAACCTAACTAACCTAAGGACATCACACACATCCATGCCCGAGGCAGGATTCGAACCTGCGACCGTAGCAGTCGCGCGGTTCCGGATTGAGCGCCTTAACCGCGAGACCACCGCGGCCGGCGCTTCCACTTTAATTGACGCTCTGTATCATACTGTATTACCAAGCTGGTATACATTACATTCTCAGAATTTGCTCCTTTAGATGTATCCACTACCTGTTGTTAAATATTTTAACTGTTGCAGGGAATTTCCCTGCGGAAATTGCATGATTACTCGCTATTACAGACGAAGGGAGAAAGTTTCCCTGGAAAAAGGCTTAAATTTGCATTGATACCTCACATAGTCAACACCATTCATTCACGAACAGTGTTTCTTACATGTCACTAATTTGAACGCTTTCTAATACTATCACTCGGTAGAACTCCCTATTTGGCATCATAAAGACACTGACATGCTTACATGATTTAACATCATTATTTCCAAGTCAGAAGGCTTCTGCTGCAATAACTTCACCTCACCTTCAAGAATATTTGCTTTTTAGTCTTCATTCATATTCATCATCATCAGCGATAAGACTTACATTAATTCCTGGCAGGGAGTGTTGATATACGTCATTACCCTTTCAGGGTTTTTTCAAAAGTGGGAGAACTACTTATCGATTGTAGTATATATACTATTCACGACATTAAAAAAAACGAATACGCTGACATTTATGGCTAGTTCATCATCACCATGAACATGAGTGAGGTTATTACTATCTTAGATACTACACACATCAAAAAAGTTTTGCATCCCCTCGGTTTCGAGAGTTCCGGAACCTGTACAGAAAATTGGAATAGAGATCGACATAAAAATCATTTCCGCCCTCTTTGTTGCTCATGAAAACCACACATTGCACGTTGTACCACAATACAGTGAGACCTCCAGACGTGGTGGTCCAGACCGCTGTACACACCGGTACTTCTAATATCCAGTAGCACGTCCTCTTGCATTAGTGCGTGGCTGTATCCATCGCTGCATACTATCCACAAGTTAATCAAGCCACTGTTGGTCCATATTGTCCCATTCCTCACCGGCGATTCGGCGTAGATCCCTCAGAGTGGTTGGTGGGTCACGTCGTCCATAAACAGTCATTTTCAATGTACCCCAGGCATGTTCGATAGGGTTCATATCTGGAGAACATCCTGGCCACTCTAGTCGAGCGATGTCGTTATCCTGAAGGAAGTCATTCACAAGATGTGCAGGACTAGGACGCGAATTGGCCTCCATGAAGACGAACGCCTCGCCAATATGCTGCCGATATGTTTGCACTATCGGTTGGAGGATGACAGTCACGCATCGTACTGCCATATGGCGCCTTCCGTGATCACCAGCGGCGTACGTCGGCCCCACATAATGCCACCCCAAAACAGCAGGGAACCTCCACCTTGCGGCACTCGCTGGACAGTGTGTCTATGGCGTTCAGCCTGACCGGGTTGCCTTCAAACACGTCTCCGATGATTGTGAGGTTGAAGGCATACGCGACACTCAGCGGTGAAGAGAACGTGATGCCAATCGTGAGCGGTGCAAATGGCTTTTTTTTTTTTGGGCCCATCTGTACTGCGCTGCATAGTGTCGTGGTTACAAAGATGGACCACGCCATGTACGTCGGGAGTGAAGTTGCGCATCATGCAGCCTATTGGGAACAGTTTGAGTCGTAATACAACGTCCTGTGGCTGCACGAAAACCATTATTCAACATGGTGGCGTTGCTGTCAGGGTTCCTCCTAGCCATAATCTGTTGGTAGTGGTCATCCAATGCAGTAGTAGCCCTTGGGCGGCCTTCTGGTGAACTGACTGGAAGTGATCAGCTGTCAGACTAGTTCTAGCTGCTCATTCATGGTTGTTTACATATTTGGGCGAGTTTGGTGACATCTCTGAACAGTCAAAGGGACTGTGTCTGTAATACAATTTCCACAGTCAACGTGTATCTTCAGGATTTCTGGGAACCGAGGTGATGCAAACCTTTTTTCATGTCAACTTGTATATCTTCGAATACAGTCATTAATTCGGAACACTGATATTCTGGAGCTAGTTTCTCGTGAATAAATCGCAAAACATGTCTATGTGTGAGTGATTTTTGTAGGACAGGAAGGTATTCCAGGTGACTTTTGTGTGCTGAAGTGAGATTCTGAAGCCGCAGCTTCATCCGTTACTGAGAAGTTAGATGCGCACTGAATACTGTACGTCGTGCCTTATGGCTTACAAGTGCTTAGCAGCAGCCACAATGTCGCAGACTCAAAAATAACGCATTCGCACTGTTTGCAATGCAAACCATCTGCTTGGGACCGTGTTTGCATATCAGATAAAGTTATTACGTCACCACACGCATGGCACTGTGCTTCTAGCATTACTCGTATGTATAAGTGAACACACATGTTGTACTACAATCAATAGCAAGACTTTTGTGTGCTTACAAACAGTTCAGATGTTGGTTTGTTGTAAACCACGAGCGTGTGGGCTGCTAATGATTGACTGGGATGAAAATAAAAATTAAAAAATGTACTGTAGAATATATATATTTACGTAGCAATTATATTATAATAATCTTCCTAATTGCTATGCACATTTGTGCACTTTAACTGCTGCTGCTGCGTTGTGTGAAACACCTGAGTGCCTCATTGTTCTGCAGAATGTGGTGGTTTTTGTGATGTGTAGAATAGAGATCAGAAACGAGTGCAGTATTGCGGATTGTTTACTTTTCAGATAAGGTCACCACTGTTACTAAGGCATGCAGGAGAGTAAGCTAATCATGACTTATTCCTAGTATGGAAGATGAGTACAAGTTTTGCTGTTGTAAAGTAGCCATGACAGGCGAAATGATTGATTATCGGGATCAGATGGCCTGCAATAATGCTATGTTTTGTAAGACGTGGAATAGGTAAGATTAAAATAAATTGATTCAACGTGCTCAATTGCAGATTTGTTCTGTCAAAATAGGAGTAAAATCTGGAATGAGTTTCATGCTGTAGTCTACGCTTCAGACGGAAAACATAAAAATATTGTCCAACAGGAGAAAACGTGTGTTGAGTCAACCGAAAACTGGGCACAGAACATCACTGTTACACCCCTGCGGCAAGAAACCACGTTATGTCGGTATTCATTTGGTCATGGCAAAGTGATTTTATGGGATAACAGTGGGTTGTGTAGCTTATGAAACATGTCTGTAATTTATTTTAAAAAATAATTACCATTTAGAAATTTCACCATATCCTCATGTCACGTTTTCTGGTACTGTATGTGATTTCTGCGTTGGAAGGTGGCAACTGCATGGAAACTATTGTTTTGATGCAAGATGGCTCAACACCTCATGTCACTCGCCAAGTGAAAGCTGTGCTTACTGCAACCTTCCACGATTATGTTACCTCCGGAGGTTTCCGAGGTGCATGGCCTGCAAGATCACCTGATCTGAATCCATGTGACTTTTGGCTCTTTGAATATCTAAAACAACGCGTTTGCTAGGGACACGTTCCTTCTCTACCTCATCTGAAGACCAGTATACAGCAACACGCTTCTCAGACTCCACCAGAAGAGCTGCGAGTAACTGTTGAATACGTCGTTTTAAGCATGCAGCATATCGTCAACGTCTCCCGTGCCCATATTGAAAAAAACAATGTATGAGTGATGGTTAATAATAGAATTAAGATCATCCCTTTCTCACTTATTTCACCTTTCCTGTCCACATCCCATTCCTAATCCGTTACATATGAAACCATTTCTATACGTCTTTCTTGTATACACCGCACCAGATTCGCACCTCGCCAAAATTGTAACAACATTTTTTCAAAGTTCATCCGTTCCGAATTAACACATTAGAACACCTACCAAGTTTCACTACAATACGATACTTACGGCCCACACTGGGCTTCTCTGAGTAGTTGAACTTTAATCGTAACCACCCGGTATAAACAGAACAATATCACTGCTACCCGTTCAATCATTATATTGGCAATAATAATTGTCATGCCTAATATTGCTTCTCTCTTTTAGAGAAGTTGGACATTTTGTGACACTTCAATCTGCACTTGAGAATAACTATAAAGGCGAAATCATGGTTGTGTGAAAAAGATGAACATTAATTTACAGTTTAATGGTGGAAATCTCTTCCAAAACATTTGAGTACGTAGCAGGAATGCCGCGAGCCCGTGGTTACACTTCCGAACTCGTGTACTGGCTTCTTTTTCTGAGTGAATCGAGTCCACTTGTGCCATACAACGTACTCAGATGGCTACTGGGCGGCGGCGGAGACTTAACGACGCGAGTCCATGAGCACACGTAGGTGGCGGATTCGGAGACGACGTCGCAGAACTCGCTGGCGAGTTTGAAGCGAATATACAGAGCTCATACCTCATCTCTAGTGTAGATTACCTTTATGTCCAGATCCAACTATAGTTCTGCTAGTACTGATATAATAGCAATATCCTAAGTACACTGAAGAGTTAAACAAACTGGTAAACTTGCCTAATATTGTGTAGTGTACCCGCGAGAACGGAGAACTGCAGCAACACGACGTGGCATGGACTCGACTAATGTCTGAAGTAAAGCTGGAGGGAACTGACACCATGAATCCTGTAGGGCTGTCCATAAATCCGTAAGAGTATGAGCGGGTGGAGATCTCTTCTGAACAGCACGTTGCAAGGCATCCCAGACATGCTTAATAATGTTCAAGTCTGGGGCGTTGGATGGCGAGCGGAAGTGTTTAAACTCAGAAGAGTGTTCCTGGAGCCACTCTGTATCAATACTGGACGCGTGGCGTGTCGCATTGACCTGCTGGAATTGTCCAAGTCCGTCGGAATGCGCAATGGACGTGAATGGATACAGGTGATCAGACAGGATGCTTACGAACGTGTAACCTGTCAGAGTCGTATCTGTATGTATCAGGGGTCCCATATCACTCCAACTGTAAACGCCCCACACCATTACAGAACCTCCACTACCTTGAAGAGTCCCCTGCTGACACGCAGGGTCCAGGATTCATGAGGTTGTCTCCATAGCCTTCCACTTCCATCCGCTCTATACAATTTGAAACGAGACTCGTCCTACCAGGCAACATGTTTCCAGTCATCAATAGTCCAATGTCAGTGTTGACGAGCCCATGCGCGGCGTAAATTCTTAAGTCGTGCAGTCATCAATGGTACACTTGTGGGCCTTCGACTCAGAAAGCCAATATCGATGACGCTTCGTTGAATGGTTCGCACTCTGACACTTGTTGATGGGCCAGCATTGAAATCTGCAGCAATTTGCGGAAGGGTAGCTGTTCTGTCAAGTCGAACAAATGGTTCAAATGGCTCTGAGCACTATGGGACTTAACATCTGTGGTCATCAGTCCTCTAGAACTTAGAACTACTTAAACCTAACTAACCTAAGGACATCACACACATCCATGCCCGAGGCTGTATTCGAACCTGCGACCGTGGTGGTCACGCGGTTCCAACCTTAAGCGCCTAGAACCGCGCGGCCACACCGGACGGCTGACAAGTCGAACGATTCTCTTGAGTCGTATTTGGTTCCGTTCTTGTAGGATCTTTTTCCGGCCGCAGTGACGTCAGAGATTTGATGTTTCACCGGATTCCTGATATTCACGGTACACTCGTGAGATGGTCGCGGGGAAAAATCCTCACTTCATCTTCCCTCTGAGATGCTTTGTGCCACCGCTCGTGCGCCGGCTATAACACCACGTTCAGACTCACTTAAATCTTGATAACCTACCATTATAGCAGCGGCAACCGATCTAACAACTGCGCCAGATACTTGCTGTCTTATATAGGCGTTGCCTACCGCAACTCCGTATTCTGCCTGTTTTTATATCCTTGTATTTGAATACCCGTGCCTACACCAGTTTCTTTGCTCTTCGGTGTTGAACGTCATACAGACATAAGAATAACAATAATCATTATAGATGGATGAACACTGTGTGATGGGTCTCCAGCAATTGCAGTGAGAGTTCTACCTGGTAGTGGATTGTTAGAATTCTGTCGCTGCCGCTTATTGCTGTGTGGGAGACCGGATATACATTCTAAAAATGGTATACAATTCCATCATATGCAACACATTGCGTTTAAGGACCCAATCAGATAATGTGTCTTCTTCGTATCTTGTTGCATTGTCATTATTTGTTGGACAATATTCCTCCTGTCTACAGTCATATGGTCCTCCGCTATCGTACCTTTCCATTCTTGACGCAGAAAGCTCTGAGTACATTTCTCTGATAGACGGTTACGACAAAATATACTTGTTAAAGTTTTCATCATACATCTCTCATCAACTCAACACACGAGGCATAGACAACGCCAGCATTATGCGATTGACAGCACCAGCATTATGCGATTATAAATATCATATTACAAGATTTTAAGAATATCATATTAAGTTATTCTCGAGAGGTCAAAATTTCAGGCTTCGACAGCTGGCATCTTCTTCACAATACAGAAACGGCATCAGTAAAACTGCACCGCATGCAAATTAATTCTGCGACCATTGGGGGAGGTGAGGGGGGGAGGGGGTGGGAAGGGGGGGAGGCATAGGTGGTAGGGGGACTGGAGTGTAGGAATAGGTGGCACCGGGGGTACAGGGCCAGGGGATCGCGGAGTGGGGCGGCCTCCACAGCGCAGTAAGGTGATGATGGCTGAATTGCCGGAGTGAAGTCATGGTCTTGGTACAAGATGTCAGATGCGATGGGATCAGTATTCGAGTAATTCTGACGCTGGTGTCAGCGATTCTTGCTCTTATTCTCATTGACCCTCTTCTTCTGTAGAGTATTTGCGGAAGCATAATGCAAATATAACACAGTTATAACAGTGTACAAATGCCAATATTCATCCAGTGCCAAAAAATGTAGTGCTGAACTTGGAAATATAATATCAGTGGGTGAGGATTTTGCGGATGCAATACCTAAGCACCTTGCGCATGTTGTAGGCCTGAAAAGGGCTGAAGCCGAATTTAAGGCGTATAGCAAGCAATTATTCACTAAATATTGCAAAAGTGAATGATAGTAAACATTTGTAACCATGTAAATAGAAAAATAATACGTCCTACCAAAATTTGTTCTTTTCTTCCCGTTCCATCCCCGTCCAATTAATGAATTTCTTTGTAGCTGGAGAGTAACTGTTACTCACCAAGAGTGAGTTTTCACGCTTGAGTCTCCAATGTTACTGCCGCTGGTGCCTCTATCCTACGGCGAGACCTGCCTCGCACACACACCTGCCTCACACACACACACACACACACACACACACACACACACACACACGAAGTGGTAATATCAGTCAGTCTTCATGTGTCAATAATGAGTGAAGTGAAAGATGTAGTCACAGTGTCTTCGAGAGTAAAGCTGTTGATTTCTTAGTAACAACAATCCTGTTATTCCGGGGTGGCTATACGCAATATTACTTTTAAGGAAGATTTAATACATTATGAAAAAAGTCATTTCTTTATTTCTTCTTGATATTTACAACCCTCATGTAGGTACGAAGAGAAACTTACCATAGTTTTACTACCTAATTTCAACTACTTTTCTAGGTCACCCCCTTCCCTCCCAAAAACGACACATGTAGGACAGGTTTTAGGATTTTTGGTGGCTTAGCGAATAAAAACATAAGTACCTTCGTTCAAAAGATGTTTCATATTTACGTATAGATTTACACACGTAAAACAACCGTTTCTTGATTCTTATTTGGTATCTGATAATGAGATCATACACCTCGATAAATAAAGGTAGATCTGTTCTCAGGTATACAATCCAAGCAGAGACTCTGAGAGTCGTAAATCCCCCTCCCCTCCAACATCATTCTCCGAAGCGTGTATACCTCACAGACGTGATATCTTCAAGAAGGTTTCCACATTAAAATCTAGGAGGTATCAACGCGCAGCAAAAGCGATCTGTAAACCGAGTCATTTATGTTCCTAATGCTTATTATCGGGTGCAGATCTTTTGTGGACGTCTTAGAAATTGGCTGTCCTGGATCAAATCTTTTGACTATAAAAGTTGAGATTAGAAATTATCATATTTCATAAACAAGAGAAAGACGATCGTCAGCTTGCTCCTGATTGCTCGAGTTCGATTTGCCTTCAATTTCCAGACACTCTAAACTGCAGCCACTCTATATTCACTTAGCCAATGACAATGTTCTTGTTCCTATTCTTTTGCAACGAGTAGAATGTTTGGAAACGCAATACATTTTTATTCCGACAGTACGAAAGAAAGTCGAAGGATTTCGGGAGACGTCAACAGTTTCCAGCAAATGCAGCATCCTGAGGAAACGCCCTTTGTCAAGGCAGAAACTCATAACTTTATTGCAACGTTTTAATAATATTTTTGCCGCAAGCCACACAGATGGCCGGTTCATATCTGAAAATGAACCCTAATATTCGAAATCAGTCGACTATGAACAGATAAATGCGATTTTATCTGACAGTAAAATTGTGAAACGATTTGTAGCGTTGTCACGTTAAAGTACAACTGCTTTCGATTTGGTATCTTTTATATGCATCCGCATCAAAACCGCACAGAATATTGCTTTCACAGTCCCAAAATTCAGTAAACATTTGCAATATAGCAATTCATGAATACCTCCTCAATAAGGAGATATAACTGTCTTTCACTACCAGCTGTGTTTATTACTCACAACGTATTACTGGAGTTTTCCCATGATCCTCTGCATAATGAAGAGCACATTTCCTCGTCAAATGCACAACGCCCTCGATCAGCTTATGTGGCATTCAAACAATTGTTCTATAAACATGTACGAGTAAGTAAATTGGCTTTCTATGAATGTGGGATGAGTTTCCTAAAGTAATATGTATATTTCGCAAGTACAGCTTCTCAACAGTAATTCAATTTCGTGCCGCATTGCATCACTCTCACTTATATTTGTTGATAAAGGGAAAAACCATGTTGCCATTACAGTATCTCTTCCAAATTACTATTTCATTTGTTTTGAAAGATCTCCGATTACAGTGATAAATGTCTTGATACGTCTAGACTTCATGCAACCTGTCGCCAAAGAGATCAGTCTGAATGAGATGAGAGGGACAGCTAATTAAACGCTATACTATGAAGATACGAGCAGAAGAACGAAACCAGTAATGAAATAACTGCCTTTAACGAATCGGTCTCCAACTGTACTTCAAACGGAATGGCTGATAGCCCGGTTATTACCGCTCATTTCTGTACCTCTTTCGCAGTCTCATTATGTTCCAATCGTTGGATCATAAACCTCTCCTGTAATGAGAAAATCTTCATTTAGCCCACTGACTGAACTTGCGTAAACTGTGTGAAAATACGTTGTGTTATTATCATCTTACAGGATATTAATTAAAAGCCACGACTTCAATTGGTTCACGTGTTTGGAGAACGTATTGCTTTCCCGCACATCTGATTTCTTCACTTTACAAGTGAATGAATTGTCGATTTTGAGAAAAAGTGAGTGAATCATTTACTTACTTCCTTTAATTTGAACCTGAAGTACTTACAGAATGAAACGAAACAAAAAAGGAATTTGATATTTAGTGCAGTCCATTAACTTCTCTTGTTCTCCATTTAGCATATGCATTGTGAATATTTTCAGACTCGGAGGCCATTTCGACTAGAGGACAATCCAAAAGTATGGTACGGAGGAAGCAACTACTATTTGCACAAATAACGTACATTGCCTCTCAATTCCACTTGAACAGTTTTTTTATTCAGTTAAATTTGGCATTAACAGAACCATTTCCACTTTCAAAGAATGTGTTCTGAATTCCCCATCCAAAACTCGTCTTTGGTAATCTGGTATCTCTACTACTAGCTTAATTGCTGATCTCATTTGTGTTGTTTGCACTGATATCATCTAGGTCTATTTCCGAGGGGAGTATTGCGCAATGGTTCCAACAACACCAGGTGACTTCTCTTGATTGTACCGGACATGGACGTAAGGCAGTCGTTCTCTTCATGAGGGCTGCCACAGCCGTATATTTGTTGAAGGTCGTTTGGAGTTTTTCACCTCGACTGATTCTCACAAGTATTCAGTTCATTACGTGCAAGATGTAATAAAATGAATATTTGTGAAAAACATCTGAGGTAGAAAACTTCAAAATGTCGTTTGGTAAGGTCGTTTGCCTTTCATTGGAAACTTTCTTCATTATGAGCTATATGAGGACTCACGCCAATTCCGAGCCGAGCAGCACAAAATTTTTACGCCATGTCTGCTCAACATTTCGTGGTTATGTATTCTCTACTACCTTTAAGCAGCTCTACTATGAGGAATTTGGCTACAATATAGCAACTGATCAAGTGACAAATCAGACCTCATTTCACCACGCGCTCTGCAGTCCCGCGAGTCAGCTTGTATTCGGTATTGACGAATAATGAAATGTAGCACAGAGACGTGGGTTATATTACAATTATTACATGTGACAAGTCAATGGAGGTGTCCATTCCCAGCGTGGAACGCACACGACAATGCATTCGCGAGCGATAACGTTTAATGAACGAATGTTTACGTTGTGCTGTAATACGATACCTTGCGAGAACTCATCTAGCAATCATTGTGCAATCCAGTCACTCCTGAATGGCCATTCTTGGCTCTTCAGTTTCGGTGATCACCCAAACTTTGTTCCTATATGGGGCAAAAACAAAGCTTCCTGTGTCGGCGAAGAGATTTGTGGTAATATTAGCCGTAAATCAAAACCTGGCTGAATATAAAGGTAAAAGTTGCAAGGAAACGTCAATATCTCACCATGCATTAAAGAAATGTGATGCTATTACCTTTGGACCTAAAAAGGAAACTAGAAACACAATTCGTATTTCCAGTTGTTTACACACACACACACACACACACAAATTGCATTCATTTCTAGATAAAATGGGATTAAAAGATAAAGTTTATTATCATTCATATAATGGTTAACTGTCTTGCAGATGGCCGTCCGATTGAAAGTCTTCTTCGCATCATCTTTTCAGTCTGTGTCAGACACACATTAATTTCTTATCTGACATTCGTTACGCTGAACTCAGGGTACCGCAGGACAGCACTGGGAACCAGAAAATTCTGTTGGTAAATACGACAGGCTGAGACTGATTTGCTGTACATTAGAGATCGCCTACTACCATGCTATTTTGCCAGTCTTCCGACTAGTTTGAAGCGAATCGTCACGCATTCCTCTGATGCTCCAACCTCTTCATCTCACATCTACATCTGCATCATACTCCGCAAGCCACCTAATGGTCTATGGCGGAGGGTACATTCTGTACCACTATCTGATCCCTCCAGCCCTGTTCCGCCCGCGAATAGTGCGTCGAAAGAATGATTGTCGGTGAGCCTCTGTATTGGCTCTAATTTCTCGAATATTCTCTTCGGGATCATTACGCGAGATATATGTTGTCCGACTCCTCCTCAAAAGCGCTGTCCCGAAATTTCAATAGTAGCTTCGTGACGCGCAACGCCTCTCTTGTAACGTCTGCCAATTGAGTTTGTTTAGCATCTCCTTAACGCTCTCTCGCCAGCTAAACGATCCCGTGACGAAACGCGTCTCTCTTCGTTGGATCTTCTCTATCTCCTCTATCAGTCCTACTTGATAGAGATCCCACATAGATGAACAATACTCAAGAATCTGGCGAAAAGGCGCTTATAAGCCACTTTCTTTCCTCGATGAGTTACATTTCCTTAACATTCCTCCGATGAATGTGAGACGTCTGCTTTTCCCACTATCTGTTTTATTGGATAGTTACGCGTAGATATTTTACGGCTGACGCTGTTCCAGTTGTTTGTTATCAATAGCGTAGCTGTCCAGTAGTTTACGGCTGACGCTGTTCCATTTGTTTGTTATCAATAGTGTAGCTGTCCAGTAGTGGATTTCTTTTCTATGTATGCGCAATAGCTACATTTATTTACGTTCAGGGTCAACTGCCAGAGCCTGCACCAATCATTAATTCTCTGTAGGTCGTTCTGCAAATTCTTACTATCTTATGGCGTTGCTACTTTGGTATAGACAACTGCATCACCTGCGAATAGCCTTAAAGAGCATTCCAAGCTTTCTATTAGATCATATTGTATATTTTGTAAGCAGCAACGGTCCTACCACACTTCTCTGGGGTACTCAGGATGACACTTTTATCTCTGTCCATTTTATTCCGTTAAGAGGGACGTATTGAGTTCTGTCTGCAAGAAAGTCTTGAACCCAATCGCAAGTTTATTCCGATACTCCGTAAGCTCGTATTTTTTTCATCAAACGGCAATGCTGGACGGTGTCAAACGCCTTACTAAAGTCAAGGAACACGGCATCAGCCTGAGCGCCGTTGTCCACTGCGCTGTGCATCTCATGGAGGAACAGAGCGAGCTGGGTCTCGCAGGATCTCTGTTTGCGGAATGCTTGTTGATTTTTATAAAGGAGATGACCATTTTCCAAAAACGTAATAATTCTTGAGCATAAAACATGTTCCATAATTCTACAACAGTTTTACGTCAACGATATACGTCTATAATTGTGTGGATCTGTCTTACGGCCTTTCATACAAACGGGACTGACCTGCGCTTTTTCCGATCTAGTGCCTTTTGTTGCTCAAGCCATCTACGATAAATTACTGCCAGAAGCGGAGCAAGTTCTTTCGCATAATCTTTATAGAATCTTATAGGTATCTCATCTAGTCCTGAATCCTTTCCACTAATAAGCGATTGTAGGTGCTTTTCAATATCGCGACCGGTTACGTCAATATTTGCCATTTCGACGTTCGCACGAAGATTTAAGGGAAGGACAGTGTTACGAACTTTCGCGGCGAAACAACTCCGGAAGACCGAATTCAGTATTTAGGCCTTTTCTCTATCTTCAGTTTCGGTGCCGGTTTGGTCGCTGAGAGAATGAATACATGATTTTGACACCCTTACTGATTTTACATGCGACTAAAATCTCATACGGTTTTTTCTCAGGTCGGTTGACAACGCCTTACTTTCAAAATCATTGAACGCATCTCTCATTGATCTCCTTACACTCATTTTCGCTTCGTTCAGCTTTTGTTTGTTAGCTAGGTTTTTACTGCTCTTAAAAATGATATGAAGTGCTCTTTGTTTACTTAGCGCTTTTCTAACATGGCTATTAAACCATTCTCAACGGAGAGAAGTCTTCCGCAGTAAGAGGGATTTCAGGTGTGCCGCAGGGGAGGGTCGTAGGACCGTTACTATTCACAATATATATATATATATATATATATATATATATATATATATATATATATATATATATATATACAGGGTGATTCAAAAAGAATACCACAACTTTAAAAATGTGTATTTAATGAAAGAAACATGATATAACCTTCTGTTATACATCATTACAAAGAGTATTTAAAAAGGTTTTTTTTCACTCAAAAACAAGTTCAGAGATGTTCAATATGGCCCCCTCCAGACACACGAGCAATATCAACCCGATACTCCAACTCGTTCCACACTCTCTGTAGCATATCAGGCGTAACAGTTTGGATAGCTGCTGTTATTTCTCGTTTCAAATCATCAATGGTGGCTGGGAGAGGTGGCCGCAACACCATATCCTTAACATACCCCCATAAGAAAAAATCGCAGGGGGTAAGATCAGGGCTTCTTGGAGGCCAGTGATGAAGTGCTCTGTCACGGGCTGCCTGGCGGCCGATCCATCGCCTCGGGTAGTTGACGTTCAGGAAGTTACGGACAGATAAGTGCCAATGTGGTGGCGCTCCATCCTGCTGAAATATAAATTGTTGTGCTTCTTGTTCGAGCTGATTCATCTGTTTCCATTTGGGCAAGGATAAAATCACAGAAATCGATTCTTTTAATCTTATCAGCTGCAGACAGTGCTTGAAACAATTTCAGAGCTCGCATCTCGTGGTCGTGCGGTAGCGTTCTCGCTTCCCACGCCCGGGTTCCCGGGTTCGATTCCCGGCGGGGTCAGGGATTTTCTCTGCCTCGTGATGGCTGGGTGTTGTGTGCTGTCCTTAGGTTAGTTAGGTTTAAGTAGTTCTAAGTTCTAGGGGACTGATGACCATAGATGTTAAGTCCCATAGTGCTCAGAGCCATTTGAACCATGTTTGAACCAATTTCAGACGATAAGGTTTCATAACTAACCTTTTTCGTAGGACGCTCCATACAGTTGATTGTGGAATTTGCAGCTCTCTGCTAGCTCTGCGAGTCGATTTTCCTGGGCTGCGAACAAATGCTTGCTGGATGCGTGCTACATTTTCATCACTCGTTCTCGGCCGTCTAGAACTTTTCCCTTTGCGCAAACACCCATTCTCTGTAAACTGTTTATACCAACGTTTAATACACCACCTATCAGGAGGTTTAAAACCATACTTCGTTCGAAATGCACGCTGAACAACTGTCGTCGATTCACTTCTGCCGTACTCAATAACACAAAAAGCTTTCTGTTGAGCGGTCGCCATCTTAGCATCAACTGACGCTGACGCCTAGTCAACAGCGCCTCAAGCGAACAAATGTACAACTAAATGAAACTTTATAGCTCCCTTAATTCGCCAACAGATAGTGCTTAGCTCTGCCTTTTGTCGTTGCAGAGTTTTAAATTCCTAAAGTTGTGGTATTCTTTTTGAATCACCCTGTATATATATATATATATATATATATATATATATACACTCCTGGAAATGGAAAAAAGAACACATTGACACCGGTGTGTCAGACCCACCATACTTGCTCCGGACACTGCGAGAGGGCTGTACAAGCAATGATCACACGCACGGCACAGCGGACACACCAGGAACCGCGGTGTTGGCCGTCGAATGGCGCTAGCTGCGCAGCATTTGTGCACCGCCGCCGTCAGTGTCAGCCAGTTTGCCGTGGCATACGGAGCTCCATCGCAGTCTTTAACACTGGTAGCATGCCGCGACAGTGTGGACGTGAACCGTATGTGCAGTTGACGGACTTTGAGCGAGGGCGTATAGTGGGCATGCGGGAGGCCGGGTGGACGTACCGCCGAATTGCTCAACACGTGGGGCATGAGGTCTCCACAGTACATCGATGTTGTCGCCAGTGGTCGGCGGAAGGTGCACGTGCCCGTCGACCTGGGACCGGACCGCAGCGACGCACGGATGCACGCCAAGACCGTAGGATCCTATGCAGTGCCGTAGGGGACCGCACCGCCACTTCCCAGCAAATTAGGGACACTGTTGTTCCTGGGGTATTGGCGAGGACCATTCGCAACCGTCTCCATGAAGATGGGCTACGGTCCCGCACACCGTTAGGCCGTCTTCCGCTCACGCCCCAACATCGTGCAGCCCGCCTCCAGTGGTGTCGCGACAGGCGTGAATGGAGGGACGAATGGAGACGTGTCTTCAGCGATGAGAGTCGCTTCTGCCTTGGTGCCAATGATGGTCGTATGCGTGTTTGGCGCCGTGCAGGTGAGCGCCACAATCAGGACTGCATACGACCGAGGCACACAGGGCCAACACCCGGCATCATGGTGTGGGGAGCGATCTCCTACACTGGCCGTACACCACTGGTGATCGTCGAGGGGACACTGAATAGTGCACGGTACATCCAAACCGTCATCGAACCCATCGTTCTACCATTCCTAGACCGGCAAGGCACTTGCTGTTCCAACAGGACAATGCACATCCGCATGTATCCCGTGCCGCCCAACGTGCTCTGGAAGGTGTAAGTCAACTACCCTGGCCAGCAAGATCTCCGGATCTGTCCCCCATTGAGCATGTTTGGGACTGGATGAAGTGTCGTCTCACGCAGTCTGCACGTCCAGCACGAACGCTGGTCCAACTGAGGCACCAGGTGGAAATGGCATGGCAAGCCGTTCCACAGGACTACATCCAGCATCTCTACGATCGTCTCCATGGGAGAATAGCAGCCTGCATTGCTGCGAAAGGTGGATATACACTGTACTAGTGCCGACATTGCGCATGCTCTGTTGCCTGTGTCTATGTGCCTGTGGTTCTGTCAGTGTGATCATGTGATGTATCTGACCCCAGGAATGTGTCAATAAAGTTTCCCCTTCCTGGGACAATGAATTCACGGTGTTCTTATTTCAATTTCAGGGAGTGTATATATATATATATATATATATATATATATATATATATATATATATATATATATCAGAAGTTCACAGAGACATTTTGCGGATGATTCTGTAGTATATGGAGAGGTTGTAACAATGGAAAATTGTACTGAAATGCTGGAGGATCTGCAACGAATTGACGCATGGTGCAGGGAATTGCAATTTAATCTCAATGTAGACTAGTGTAATGTGCTGCGAATACACAGAAAGAAAGATCTTTTAACATTTAGTTACAATATAGCAGGTCAGTAACTGGAAGCAGTTAATTCCATAAATTATCTGGGAGTAGGCATTAGGATTTAAAATGGAATGACCATATAAAATTAATCATCGGTAAAGCAGATGCCAAGCTGAGATTCACTGGAAGAAGCCTAAGGAGGTGCAGTCCGAAAATAAAGGAAGTAGGTTACAGTACACATGTTCGCCCCCTGCTTGAATACTGCTCACCGCTTTGGTATCCGTACCAGATAGGCTTGATAGAAGAGATAGAGAAGATCCAACGGGGAGCAGCGTGTTTCGTTACACGATCATTTAGAAAACGCTAAAGCGTTACGGAGATAGATAAACTCCAGTGGAAGACTCTGCTCGAGACACGGTCAGCAGCACGGTACGGGCTTTTGTTGAAGTTTCGAGAACATACCTTCACCGAGGAGTCAAGCACTATATTGCTCCCTCCTAAGCATATTTCGCGAAGAGATAAAATCATAGAGATTAGAGCCCACACAGAGGCATACCGACAATCTTTCTTGCCACGAACAATACGAGACTAGAATAGAAGGAAGAACAGATAGAGGTACTCAAGGTACCCTCCGCCACACACCGTCAGGAGGTTTGCAGAGTATGGCTGTAGATGTAGATGTGGGTCTTTTCCATCCCTTAAAATAGTATTCGGAACATACTTATGCAGGGCATATTGAATGATGCCTCTGAATTCTTTTCCATTTGTTCTCCACATGTTCGTACTCATCACCGAAAATTTGATTCTGACTGCTGAGGTATTCTGAAATTTGTATCCTGTCACCCTCGCTGAACAAATATAGCTTCCTACTTTTCTTAATATACCTTTTAGGACCCGTCGACATAGATGCCGTCACAACCTTATGATCATTGATATCTTCCTCTAACTTAACTGATTCGGTAAGTTCAAGTCTGTTTGTTGCCTGGAGGTCTAAGACGCTACCCCCTCGAGTTGGTTCTCTATCTGCTTAAGGTAATTTCCGGACAAAACATGCAGAACAATGCCACAATACCACTTGCACTCTACGCCCTCAGTTATTTGCTGGACGTATTCCTATTCCAGTCTCTGTCTTCTCCAACAGTGTTTACTATGTATCATTCCCTCTAGTACCAAGGAAGCTAATTACTGATGTCTTAACACATGTACGTTATTCTTCACAGTGTTTACCATATGTTCCTCTCCTCGGCGATTTTGCAGAGAATCGTCTCATTCCCTGTCTAACAGTCTGCCGAGTTTTAAATATCCTTCTATAGCACTAAATCTCAGACGTTTCGATTTTCTTCTTCTCTGATTTTCCCACGTCTACGACTTACTACCGTACCATGTTGTGCTCCAAACATACATTCTCATAAACTTTATCCTCAAATTACGATGTTTGTTTGATAGTAGACTTGTCGTACCATAGTGCCCTCTTTGCCTATGCTATTCTGGTTTCTATATACTCCTTGCTTCGTCCATGTCGTGTTATTGTGCCTCCAAGATATCATAATTTCTGAATTTTATATATGAGCCGTGGTAAAAATTGCTGTTTTCAAGAGTGCGTAGTGTGAAGCAGTCGCCCTCCGTTTCTGGCGGTGGCGCCGCTGTGGCAATCGCAGCTTTGGTGTCTCCCTCTGGTGAGAAAGGGGAAAGGTTGCCTGTTCACGTGCATTTAAGGGGCACTATGTCTGGGTGAGTGTTGAGTCAGTCTGGGGTCAGTCTCTCGTCCCCAGATTGCTAGTCTGTCTCTCGTCCGAATTTGTTAGGCAGGTAGTGTCTGTCTGTCGTTCGGATCAACTTGTAAGCTGGCAAAATGACAGTCCGCCAGTAAGAGAACTCAGCGAGTGGTCGCCCGGTCGGGGCATACTTCCTGCATCTGAGTCTGCGCATTAGGCCGCCAGTCTGCTCGAGTTGCTCAGGCAATGGTCATTGGCGGTTGGATCGATCGGTTGGTCGGTCGCGCACTGAAACACAAGATGACTTGTCCGCCTTGAGAGTCGGCGCATGTGAGGTCGCCACGTGAGTCCAGTGGGCCGCGCCGTATAGCGAGGAGTAGTGGCTTCGTGGCCGACACGAGAGCAAAAGGAGTCAGCCCACGACATCGGTCTGGCCGGTGCGAGCTGCGGCGCCGTGAGACGGGAGATCGGCGCGCCTTCCTGCGTCCGTCGAAGCGACTGGCAGAGGACGGTTCGGGAGGGCGAGTTGAGGGTGCTGCGCCAGGTGTTCTCCAGAAATCGCAGTTTATTAGAAGTTAAGTGATTGGTGATATGTTGTTTGATTTACTTGTTAAATTGTACTTGTTTTCTTGGTGAGGTCACCAGTCGCTTTGTTTTGTAGTCGTCCCACCATTCTTCTCCGTTTGCCCCCCCGCGGGAAGGTGGTTATTTATGAATTGGGTGGTCCGTTTTCCCCTTGTGGAGTAGGGGCGGGTTAGAGCAACCTGCATTTGGGTTGTTCGGTAATCTTCCTATCAATCTGCCGTACGTTAGTAGCTGCCTCTGTCATGTTTGTCGGATTCGGTGTGTTAACGAATTCATAGCTTGGTGTGTAACGGCCTAATTCCTGAAATATGTTTTTATCTTGCCTATCATCTTGAGAGGCGGTAGTACTGTAGGGCATGTTAACTCGTTTGGCCAACCTTTTATAATTTTATATAAGATTGCATTTCGTGGGCTTTTATTTAAATGGTCATTTTAGTTATAAAGTTGCCACCCTTCCAACGTAAGACTTTTCTTAGAAGTTAAAATCAAGTTGCACCTTCGGTAGCAAGTTAATCTTTTAATTTTAGTGTTTTGTACCATTTCCATCCCTCCTACGGGGTGCATAGTTTGGGTGCTTGTGTGAACTGTTTAAACTTTTAGTTTAAAGTAATCTGGTGTGTTGCAGATTTGTACCAGTGTAGTCTTTCAGAGGTTGTTGTGAACGGTCATGACTACGGCCGTGTCAAAAGGGAGCGGCAAGGTTCTCAGCTCGAAAGCTCATACACTCAAAAATTTGTTTCTTTATGCCTCTGAATAAATTGTAATTTGATATTTAGAGGGTGCTTTCTGCTTATAATTTTAAATCTGTTCCTTTTAAAAAAAAATGCTTTTAGGAATAAAATTCCCATTTCTTAAAAGCAATTTGATTATCATTTCATCAGTTACTCCCTGGCAACTACTTCCACGCTCACATAGTGTGATTAAATGTGTTAATGTTCTTGATGAATCGCTAGTAAATAAAATAAAATTTTAAGAATATTCTTTGAAATTAAATCCTAAATCCACGGTTCAATATACTTCGTTATCCCCAAATCTTTTTTTTTTGGCCCACTTCATTTCTGCTTCGATTTCCTCACAATGCATTTCTATACTCATTACACTGTTCATTCCATTCAACACTTCCCGCAGTTCTTCTCTACTTTCACTTAGAATAGCGGTGTCTTCAGCGATTCTTATCATTTATTTACTTTCATTCTGAATTCTCAGAATTGTTGAACCATTCCCTCAATTCTGAGACTGGTCAAAATCCCATACTACAGGGTGTTACAAAAAGGTACGGCCAAACTTTCAGGAAACATTCTGACACACAAATAAAGAAAAGATGTTATGTGGACATGTGTCCGGAAACGCTTAATTTCCATGTTAGAGCTCATTTTAGTTTCGTCCACCTACGCTCAGTGGAGCACGTTATCATGATTTCATACGGGATACTCTACCAGTGCTGCTAGAACATGTGCCTTTACAAGTACGACACAACATATGGTTCATGCACGATGGAGCTCCTGCACATTTCAGTCGAAGTGTTCGTACGCTTCTCAACAACAGATTCGGTGACCGATGGATTGGTAGAGGCGGACCAATTCCATGGCCTCCACGCTCTCCTGACCTCAACCCTCTTGTCTTTCATTTATGGGGGCATTTGAAAGCTGTTGTCTTCGCAACCCCGGTACCAAATGTAGAGACTCTTCGTGCTCGTATTGTGGACGGCTGTGATACAATACGCCATTCTCCAGGACTGCATCAGCGCATCAGGGATTCCATCCGACGGAGGGTGGATGCATGTATCCTCGCTAACGTAAGACATTTTGAACATTTCCTGTAACAAAGTGTTTGAAGTCACGCTGGTACGCTCTGTTGCTGTGTCTTTCCATTCCACGATTAACGTGATTTGAAGAGAAGAAATAAAATGAGCTCTAACATGGCAAGCAAGCGTTTCCGGACACATGTCCACATAACATATTTTCTGTCTTTGTGTGTGAGGAATGTTTCCTGAAAGTTTGGCCGTACCTTTTTGTAACACCCTGTATACCTTTCGCTATGCTGTCGTGTCCGCTTCTTAGAATATTTATGGTAGATTTAAACTGTGTGCCGGACCGTAATTCGGACCAGGATCCTTGCCTTCCGCCGAGCAACACTTCTACTGACTGAGATCTCCAACTACGACGTCTCATACCTTCGAAACATCACTGAAGTTGTCCTGCACATCTTGCGTGACTAGCACTCCTCTAAGATAGTATTTTGCGGTGAAATGGGTTACCTAAGGCCCAAGAAGACTTTCGAGAGTCAAAATTTCTGTTTTACGTCGGAGCGTATGTTGTTTCGAAACTTTCTGTAGAGTAACACATTTTCCATAAGTGTGTTACGAAGAGGGGGCGCGGGGTTTACTTTATGCCCACACTAAAAGAAATTAAAAAATGAAATTCTTTAATTGGTGGTGAATTGTGTTAACAATATATTTTTAAGAGGTATCGATTTGTAAGTAGGATCCATAAACTGAAAATACCTTTGAACACACTCTTTACAGTATCAAGGCACTTTCAGTAACAACACAACAAAATATTACAATCGCTAATGTCGTTCGCTGTTGTTGACTTTTACTCTCAACATGCAGTTTAAAGAGATACTGTGTAAGTAAGGTTCTGAACCTGGAAAAGTTGAATAGGACTTTCAGGAAAGTGACATCTACCACGAGACTTCAAATTTGGTGTAGAGTTTAATTGAAAAATTTAAATCGTTTATGGAGCCTGGCAGAAGGGCTAATAATACAGGTATAAATATCGTGTTCACGGTTTTGAAATACAAAGTAACTGACCATATTACATTGTTTTCAAAAGGTGGACATAATGTATCCTCGTCTCCTCCCTCCCCTCCCCGTGATACTGCCAGGGTTAAATCTGAGTTCAGGACCGACCTTACTTACGTTGCCTTTCGTGTGCAACGAAATCAGGAAAGTAGTAGATAGGTACTGGAAGAAGTTATGGTGCAAGGTTGCACCGTGAGCCATCCCTGGACAGCTCATTCTGTACGAGCATTGCAAAACATTATTCTACATTCATCTCATAAATTAAGAATAATGCTGATACATGGTGAAACATCGCTCTGGTGGGCGGTTTGCGGGTTTAGATCACCTCGGGGTATGACCATGCGGTGCATTTGACCTGCGGTCGTCGCACGGTGGCGGTGGCAGCACTCCACATACAGTACTCAGAGGTGTGTTGGTGCATGTCAGAGTACGGTGCAGTGAGTAAGTGTGCAGACGTTTTTAGACGTGCTAATGGTGACTGTGTGTTGAAAATGGCTCAAAGAACTCATATTGATGACGTTATGAGGGTGGAATAATAGGGCAACTGGAGGCTGGTCAAACACAGCAGGTAGTAGCACGGACCCTCCGTGTACCACAAAGTTGATCTCAAGATTATGGCAACGATTCCAGCAGACAGGAAACGTGTCCAGGCGGTAAAGTACGGCACGTCCACAGTTACAACACCGCAAGAAGACCTATATCTCGCCATCAGTGCCCGCTGACGGCCACGGAGTACTGCAGGTAACCTTGCCTGAGACCTTACCGCAGCCACTGGAACAGTTGTCTTCAGATACATAGTCTACAGACGACTGAACAGACATGATTTATTCACCCGGAGGCCTGAAAGGTACATTCCACTGACCGCTGGTCACAGGAGAGCCAGTAAAGCCTGGTGTCATGAACACAGCAAACGGTCATTGGAACAGTGGTCCCAGGTTGTGTTCACGGACGAGTTCAAGTATAGTCTGAACAGCGATTCTCGCCGGGTTTTCATCTGGCGTGAACCAGGAACCAGATACCATCCCTTAATCTCGTTGAAAGGGACCTGTATGGAGGTCGTGGTTTGACGGTGTGGGTTGGGGTATGATTTGTGCACGTACACCCCTGCATGTCTTTGACAGAGGAACTGTAACAGGTAAGGTGTATCGGGACGTCATTTTGCACCAGTATGTCCGCCTTTTCAGCGCTTCAGTGGGTCCCACCTTCCTCCTGATGGATGATAACACACGGCCCGACCGGGCTGCCACCGTGGAGGAGTACCTTGAAACAGAAGGTATCAGGCGAATGGAGTGGCCTGCCTGTTCTCCAGACCTAAACCCCACCGAGCACGTCTGGAATGCTCTCGGTCGACGTATCGCTGCACGTCTTCACACCCCTAGGACACTTCAGGAGCTCCGACAGGCACTGGTGCAAGAATGAGCGGCTATACCCCAGCAGCTGCTCGACCACCGGATCCAGAGTATGCCAACCAGTTGTGCAGCCTCTGTACCTGTTCTCGGTGATCATATCCCATATTGATGTCGGGGTACATGAGCAGGAAACAGTGGCGTTTTGTAGCACATTTGTGTCGGGACGGTTTTCTCAACTTATCACCAATACCGTGGACTTGCAGATATTTGTCGTGTGTGTTCCCTATGTGCCTATGCTATTAGCGCCAGTGTTGTGTAGTGCCACGGTGTGTTGCACCACATTCTGCAGTTATCCTTAATTTTCGAGCATGGGTGTATAAACTACTTCAGAGGCAGAGTACTTGGGTTAGGTGGACACGTGAGTCACTGTGAATCACTGCCTGTGATGTGCGCGCATGTAAACGGTGTGCTTTCTGCTTTGCATTTGCAGGCCGGAAACACGCTGATCATCGCGGCCGTGGTGACGACGCGCCGGCTGCGCACCGTCACCAACTGCTTCGTCATGTCGCTGGCCGTCGCTGACTGGCTCGTCGGCCTCTTCGTCATGCCGCTCGCCGTCGCTTACCACGTCATGGGTAAGCGCAGCCTCCAGCGTTCGCAGCGTAGTATTTATTTTTTTGGCGTGTGCAGCTTACATGTATGAATTTCGTAACTGTACAAAATAAATGTAAGTAAACGACAAAATGTACAAACTACTGCACATATATTTAATCCGTTCAAGGGCTGCCTCTGTCACTTGAAAGAATTAATCTAGATTTGCAAATGAGTGAGAGAGACATTAAACACTACAAAAATGCATCACTTTTTCGAAACCCTGTAATTGTCTCGATTGTGACGTAAGGGTCTGAAATTTGGATAAACAGTACCTCGAGCGCGAACATGCTTCAGACACCAAGGCGTCGACACAGTCGAAAAAATAGGGCAACTCAGAACCACATGTGAGGTTTAAGGTGGGTTAACGATGTCACATTGACACCAAATTTCACCACAATTCTAACCGACGTCATCGTGAACATTTCGCACAGTGGGACAATGAGAAGATCGTCTCACACCTTTTCCCCACATTTCACCCTTTTTCTCACGCCTTTGCGATAGAAGTCAGAACTGTGACACACAGCGTAGAAATTACGCTGTTATCTTATAGGTGGCCGAGGAAACCACTTCAGACACACTGACGCTCAGAATCGACACGAAAAGGCTCCAGGAAGTAGCATTAATGGCGGGGCGTCAGTGGAACCAGATGTTTATGTCCATCCATTTCACGGTCGGAAACGACAGTCCGCAGTGCGATTTGTAGTCTGATATGCAAGGTGGAACCACTACGGACCTTTCAAAACCATTCAATGAAAATTAAAGGTTATCCAAAGCAGCAAAGAGTATTTATACTTTTTCAGCCTTGCTGCTACGCACCCTCCTACGACGTGGCCACACTGGGATGCAATACTGACATGCGAGTGAGTAAAACAGCAAAGGGTCGCTCTACGACATCCCAGTTTGGGAACACCCTCGGTGCCACCCAAGCACCTTTGTTGAAGTCATTAAACATGTGCCTGTCAGAGATTTCGATACCCTTTCAGCTGCAAGGTGTGCCTTGCTGCTGCTCTAGCACCTGAGGGCAGGCAGCCTCCCTAAGGAGTGAAGAAGGGCTTGGACTAAAGCAGCTCTGACGCACATCTTATCTGAATGGGTACCCGAAGGCATTTCTCCCCTTCGTCATCACTACTGAAGTTTTTGATACGTACATTTTAACGCATTCAAGAAAGATGCTTGAGTAGCACCGATGGTGTTGCCGGATGCCACAGGAGGGTGCGAAACAGGAGTGTTGAAAAAGCACAAACACCGTTTGCTGATTCGGATCACATTCAGATTTCGCTGAACTCTTTTCATCGGTCCCCAGTGGTACCACGCTGTGTACCAGAGCAATAATTGAAGTTGTACTGCACTCCAAATGGATCTGATCCCGTTCAGTGGGGTTCCAGCCCCACCATGTCGGAAGAGTAGGGACATATCATCCGGGATCCGCGGCTGGGAGGGGGAGGGGGGGGGCGAGGATGTCAGCATTGTCTAACGTTGTCAAGAACCTCGTCCTGTTGCTCATCACACAGCGAACTGTCGTTTTCGACAGCAAAATTTGTGGGCGTCAATGCGACGAGGGAATGCCTGGTTTCGTTGATGCTCTTTTTGGCATCTCCTGAGAGCTTTTTGAATTGATTCTGAGCGGTAGTTGTGTCTGAAATGTTTCCTTCAACACCCATAAGGAAACCGTGTGATCTCAAGGCGGGGTGTCGTTGTTCTAACATCCATCGTAGAGCTGTCACATGAAACAAACCTCCCATGTCCACCAAGGCGAGGGACACAAGTGTGGTTAAGTTTGGTGCCAACGTGGCATCATCAACCCATCTTACACCACACACGCACTTCCAAGCTCTGACCACTTTTTTGCGTGTGTCGACACCTTCCTGCCAGAAGCGTCGCCGAACCTGACGGCGACATCGTAGGGCGCCTCACTTTTGCGCCATTACGGAGGAAGACTGCAGGCACATTTCAGGCTTATGGGTAGAAATGGGATACAATTGCGTGGTTTGGAGGAAGTGATACTTATACACACACACACACACATATATATATATATATATATATATATATATATATATATATATATATATATATATATATATATATATATATAAGAAGAAGAAAGGGTACATAAATAAAGAGATTAATAGAAATATTTTCTTTTCAATTGATGCCCAAATTCTAGATTTGTATATTTTGTCTCCTTTGACTCAATTTTAATGTGAACTTACTTCCTTGTAGTAGACATCCACAAACTCCATTTAGGTGCTTTTTCTTCCGACACCGCAAAACGTATTCTTAGTGACCGTGTCGGTAATGGTAATGTAATTTTCATTTATCGCACTTCTTCACCTTTTTTGCAGGCAGCAGAAGGTGACATGTCCTTTTCGTGGTGCGCGGAAGAGAATAAAAAGGGCACATATTTTTGCACTGAGAAAAATTATTATTCAGATATCGTGAAAGGTACTACACGCATCTCATACCTTAATAGGTCCTCTCTCCCCGAGAACTCAAGACATAGGGCGACAAAAAATTGAATGAGGTCTTTATCATTTGTTCTCGCCTTCCGGCGTAGCAAAATACATCTTTTGCGGGCGCTTACAGCGGTTATTCTTGGCTTTTCCTACGTGCCAATACAAGTGTATGAGGGTTTTATTAGGTAATTAGGTATATAAAGGAAGATGAAAATCTAATAGTGATGAGTGATCGGACCTGTATGAGAAGGAACAACAAGCGGAGTAACAAAGGTATGTTAACTCGACATTACGAATGAGAGAAAAATAAGATCCTGGAAATTATTAGTGAATATCTTCTAGTAACAGCTAATACATCAAAATCCAGAAGAGGTCCGGATATAATTACAAAAGACGAGTAAATAAGGAAGAAATAATGGTCAGACAAAGATTCCGAAATCAAATAAGACGAAATAGTTGAAGGTGCACCTAGTATATGTAGACACAGACAATGCTTAGAAAATGATGAAAAGTTTAAGGAAACGTCACGAAAATCTACATTCATCGAAGTGAGATGAGTATTGGTAATGAGGTGCTTTCTAACGTCCCTAAGGTTCCGAATTTTTCAGTAGTGAATACCACAATGGGTACACTTCGCTCGAAACTTTAATCGTAGTATATGTACAGTTAAATCAACTAAAATGAAAAGATCGTGAGTAACAGAATAAGTGCTTAAATTATCGACAAGGAAAGGAAATAGAAAATATGTTCAGGGCTAGAAAGCAATATACGACATTTAGAAACGAAATCAATAAAAAGCGCTGGAGAACTGAGGTGAATTGTCTACATCAAAAATTTGAAGAAATCGAAAAAGAAATGAACATCGGAAGGTCGGATTCAGCGTATTGAACAGTCAAAATAAGTTTAAGTGAAATGGAAACCAAAGGTGTCAACATAAAAAGTCGATGAGGAATTCTATAATTAAAAGAAGAGGAGAAAGCGCATAGGTTGAAGATTCCACTGAGCACTTCTACGAGGAGGGGGAGCTGCTTGGTGCAGTGACAAAAGAAGAAATGGTTGTCGATTCCGAAGATATATTGACTTCACCTGGTAATCAGAGTTTGTCAGTTGTGGTAATGTTTTATTTAAATGAGACGGGAAACATAGATGATACTCGTGTGGAATTTCTAAAAATTGTTGTAGTAATTGGCAACCAAACAATTGAAATTAGTTTATAGAATCTATCAGTCCCGACACATACCACTCGATGTTTGCAAGACTGTCTTCCACACAATCTTAAAGTGGCAAATGTATATAAGGGCCAGAATTATTGCAAACTGACCTTGGTATCTCCTACATCTTAGCTGTAGAATAAAGTGCTAAAGAACGGAAGGGTAATTTGAAGATCTGTTAGATAATCAATTAGGTCCTAATGTTACCCTTTATAATGGAAGCGAAACTTTAAACATCTTGGATTTACTTATCTAAACTTAGTACACAGTACGCACATATATGCCAGAAAAGAGAGATAGGAATGGGAGAACACCTACGCGGATTAAAGAGAAAAGGGTGGTGGAGGAAGGGCTTACGACAGGAAAGCAGTATTTCTCCATTACTTTGGAATCTGCGTATCTATGGGGCAGTGATGGAAATAAAAGGAAGCTTCAGAAGTGGGATTAAATTTCAGAGTGAAAGGATGTTAGTGATGAGATCCGCTGAAGACATTGTTATTCTATGTTGGATTGCTTTTGATGCTACTTACATTCGTCTGAACAATTATCTGTATCTTATTTCCATTTCAGTTTACTTCGCTCTACTAATTTTAGTTTCAGCCTTTGCCTTTTCCTTCATAGATTTTCTAGCTTATCTATCACACTCTTATTTGTAGTATTCCGCGCTCCGTGTCGTACAATGTTTAACTTTAGTTCGTTCTCATTCATTTGATTACCATTCTGTTGGTAGACCAATCCCGGATCTGCGATCGAAGGACTAAGATATATATGTTACTTTAACTAAATGTGAAAATGAGACATAAGTGTGAGAAAAAGCGTACTAAATATATGTACTAGTGGTAGACTCGTTTCATTGTAGTCTTCCGAAGGAGTGCGCAGTAGATATTATACCAATTTCTGCGGCGGTAATGAAGTTGCTTCCTCTACAAGAGGACAGTGTAGAAATGTATCAAGAATGTTACGTGCCAGCGTGGCCCCCTTCCTTAGCTATTTGGCGCTGATGTCCTGCGAAGCTATTGGAACAACGCGGATAGAGCGTCAGCTGCTATTGATCGCAATGGCATCTCACACCTCATAGTGTGGGCAGACACCCCATTACCTGCCGAGATGGGTCCAGTACGGAAGGACCTCATTTACAAACAGCAGCTGCGCATCGAAACGAGGTCAGGCGGGTAAAGTTAGGCAACAGACATAGACTGTTGTCTCTTAAGCACATTGACTGTACAAAAAGGTGGCCAGCATCTCTGAATAGAAGACGATTATCAAAAGACATTCAGCGAACAAAATGCGAACTCAGTCAGTATCGGTCCCAATTAGCGACTGGATTCAGAACCTCCTTATAGACAGAAATCAAAACGTCCTTCTTAACGCAACAAAATTAGTGGAAGAAGGGGGTGTACAGGGCCGTTACTGTTTACAGTTTATATCGGTGATGTAGTGGATAACGTTGGAAGCTCCACGGCGACATTCGCACACGATTTAGTTGTCTATAGGATGGTTGCAGCGTCAGACATACGTAGAGAAATCAAGAAAGAGCTGTAGAAATTCGACAATTTGTGCAGGGGCTACAGTTTTCGCTAGACGTAGATAATGTAATGTATTGGGTATAAACAGACGAAGAGAGCTATTACTGTTCGACTACACTATTGGTGAGAAATTACTTGAAAGAGCGACTCCCATAAAATACACGGGAGTAAGTGGCTAAAGTAGAATCACCGCATAAAATATGCAGGGTAGTTATAATTAAACTTCCGCTATATGAGCCAATGTAAGTAGATGCAAAACAATTTACCGTACGGGTATTCAACTTGATGGGGATGTTGTCCGGACTGTGTGCTGCAAGATTTGAGTTGTTAGTAATGTTAGTGTCATGATTTGCCGTTAGGCGGAGACGTAGGATTCAGACACAAACGTAAGTGTGCATTACAGTTGCAGACATTCATCATGGGTCTGGGACAGGAGAGAACAGCTAAACTCGAAAGCTGTTTTATCAAAACAGCAGGAAGAGTGCTGCTGCTCTTCGCAAGTATCGACGAATTGCAGGATTACGGAGCGGTGCTCTTTCCACAGCGGTGTTTAACATGATTCGGTGGCTAAGTAGTGTTATACTGCTGAAGGCCAAATAAAATTTAAAAAAAAGAAAAAACTGATTCCGAAGTTAGAAGTAAATGGCGATTTTGGGATTACTCCTGAGACAGGCAAAAGTCAATTGCGCCACAAATTGTTGAAGAAGTTACCGTTCCTAGGGCTGAGAAAGGTATGCCTCAATGTGCGGTCTTCAAGCAGTCCACGAAATGCGTCATGAAAGCTGAATATTCCATGGCCCACCGTTGTATTACGCAACAGTACAACAATCTGTAGTGCGGTTTCAGGCCGTCGTGAATGCAGATGTTCGTCACATTGAACAACGCCTGTAACCTGGGTAGGAAACATAGTAAGTGTGGGGTCCTGCCCACTCATCCCTTATAGGGCACCTAAATGATGCTGCTTCCTCGGATAGCTATACAACAATTCAAGCAGATCACATTAATGGTTTTTGCTACTATAAAGTAGATTGACAGTACTTAACTTTGGTTTACAAGAATGTGTCGCAAACGATTGGCGACATGCAAACAGTCAGTGTCCTCTATATACAATGTCCATACAAGCAATGTATAAGGTTCACTAATAACAGCTCCACTAGTGTCCGTCTTCCACTGTCTTCACCACTACTGTCCGGCCGAGGCTGGCAGCAGCGAGGCTCGTATTCTCTTCGGCTAGAGGCCGCTCCTGTCTTGTTGCGGTCCTTGTCAGTGGGGTATTGGCTGACGTTGTCTCACAGCCCCCTCTGCTCTTGCGTTGTTCATCTTCGTGCCGGCTCTTGTCCTCAGTTTGTTTGGTTTGTGGGGCGCTTAACTGCGCGGTCATCAGCGGCTTTTCGTTAGTCCGGAGCCGTAAGCAACTAATAATTGTTAACTTCCTATGTGGGAATTAAAATGTGTTTCAATGAATTACTCGTTATTTCTCTTCCTCAAGTCCTTACAAACGTTTCTACAATATTTTATCGTCGTAGCGGGCCCTCTAAAGTTGCGTACCCTTAGAATCATCCTGCATATCAGGAAAATCATATGCCAGTCTGGGAGTAATTGGCAGAATCTTAAAGAAACATAACTCATCCACAAGAGAAGCGATTTACAGATCACTGCTTTTACTCAGTGGAGAGAATATTTTATCAGCATTGGAAATTTACCAAGTAGATTTCTAGAAAACATACAAAATTATACTCTGTGCTCTACGGATAGCGTCTTTGGCAACTAATCAAAAAATCGTGTGTCCTATGTTCGATCACACCCACCGCTTAACTTCTGATCAAAACCGTCGGCAGTGGTGCCAGAAGACTTGACATACACGTAGTCACTGTCGTTCTGCAAATGGCCTTTTCAAAGAAGGCGAACGAGAGGAAAGAGCTCGGCGGAACCTTCCTGCCCTTGGGATGGAAAAATACTCATGAAAGCCGAAAGAATCAGCAACGATCAACGGCATGAGGTTGCAGCAGGCAATGGAAACCACAGCATTAAGCACACAAAATATGTGTCTTGTAACTGAAAGAATTTCATGACGCTCTCTCTATTGCCTTCTTCCTGATCTTCGAGAAAAGTCTGCCATGGGGGAAGTAGCAACAAGACAAAGATTGAATATCCGGGGAGAGGATAATATACTACGAGTAGGAGGTCAGAAATCTGAAAGTCATAGAGAAACTACAACATTTCAAAAAGGGAAATTCAGAGGCTTAACACGGATACTGGAAGTCAGTGATGCCAAATGGAAAGAAGATAAAGATTTCTGGTCAGAGTACAGTAGGACCATTTGAGTACCAGTAGAAAAACATGTCATGGAAAGGAAAGTCAGTCACCGTAAACTGTTCAGGATGACGACTTTCATCATCTGAATTTACAGCATACTAATCGCAACAACAATTATTCAGGCACGCATGCCGATGTCACAGTCAGATGAAGACAAAGAGAAAGTATATGAGCACTTTGAATGGGTAATATAGAATGTAAATGGGCTTGAAAATATTTTGATGATCGTGGACTGTAGAGGGGAAGGGAATACGAGACAGGGTTTCTAGAGACTATGAGCTCTGTCGTTGGAATGAAAGAGAAGAAAGATTAATTGAGATCTGTAATAAATTTTAGCTCTTAATAGCGAATATAACGTTCGACAATCTCGATAGAAATAAGTATACAGCCTAAGGCCACGAGAAGATTCCGAATAGATTACATTGTCGCGATATAGCGGTTATGGAATTAAACAGTGGATTTTAAAGTCTACTCAATTACTGACACAAATTCAGATCACTTCAGATCACAATTTGTGTGTGCGTGTGTGTGTGTGTGTGTGTGTGTGTGTGTGTGTGTATGTGTGTGTGTGTGTGTGTGAATTCCTAAGAGACCAAACTCAAGAGGTCATCGGTCCCTAGACTTACACACTTCTTAAACTAACTTATGCTAAGAACATACAGACACACACACCCACGCCCGAGAGAGGACTCGAAACTCCGTCGTTAGAGGCCGCACAGTTAGTGACATGGCGCCACTAACCGCGAGGCCACTCCGCGCGGTAGATCACAATTTAGTGATGATGAAGAGCAGACTTAAGCTTAAGAAAATCATCCGAAGCATCAGCGTAAAGAAGTGAAACACAGAAGTACTTTACGGCCATAGGTGCTGCGTTAACAGTAGTGGTACAGTTGAAGAAGAATGGACATCTCTCAAAACTGGCTCTGAGCACTACGGGACTTAACTTCTGAGGTCATCACTCCCCTAGAACTTAGAACTACTTAAACCTAACCAACCTAAGGACATTACAAACACCCATGCCCGAGGCAGGATTCGAACCTGCGACCGTAGCGGTCACGCGGTTCCAGACTGTAGCGCCTAGAACCGCTCGGCCATTCCGGCCGGCGGACATTTCTCTCTAAAGGACAATAATACGAGCTTAACAGACAAACGCAAAGGTAATTGTGATGAAACCCGGATAACGAAAGAAATACTTCAATCAATGGACGAAAGAAGAAAGCGTGGTTTTCAGCATAAGACGGCCACTATTCAAGAAAGGTAGACATACGATTCAGCAATTTAAGGCAATCGGGAATAAAATAAATAGGAAATTGGGGGGGGGGGGGGGGGGAGGCGGAGATAAAAATGAGTGGTTTTGCCGATAGGAGACATTTATGCATTATTGCCAGGTCTATACCCCTGCCCCATCTCCACAGGCATCCTGTCCACCCCCCGCCCTTGAGGTCAGTTGGCTTATATGGGAAATATTGCTTGTGTTGTGTTATTGGTTGGGGACACAAGGCCAGCTTGCATGGTTGCCACATCCACCTCCCCCCCTCCACATACAAATGAAATAACTAAAATGTTTAAGACTTTCAATACTTTATAGCATTAATTCAGTTTTAATCACTGTATTTCCACTTTAATGATTTACCGTTTTATGCCTTTCAAAGTTGTACATATTCATTGGCCCATACATTTAATATTCTTAAGGAAATCTTTTACGTAATTGATTTTCCGAAATTTTACTGCAAGATCCTCTTTTCCTAATCCCATAAAACCCTTACAAATTTCCCTCCTACACACGTCCATGCCTTCTTCCCCCCTCTCAAAATCTGTCATTCCAGATATAATTCTATTATTTTGTGCAATTTACGGTTTACACACCCATTGTTTTACATTATTAATATTTTAACAAGAAATTTTATTTAATTATCACTTTTATAATTTTAGCGTAACACCCCTCTTGTTAAACTCATGACAGACAGACCACTCTCACTCCTTGCTTTCTTTCCCCACCCCCAATAAACGTCGATCCATTTTGTCCCTTCCCCCACCCCCTTCCCTTTTCCTCTTTCCCTCTTCTCTATCTCCACCAGATATCAATTTGAAACACTAACTACACTTGCGAAACACTTTACTCAGAGTACAGATTCTGACACAGACAAGACGGGTTGCTGACGCAACGACTTACGTAAATTCTACATTTATGTACAGTTCTTATCTACGTATTGTAAAATATTAGCTGGTATTCATGTAGTTTACTTTCCTTTAGATACGAAGAAGATCGATAGAGATCGAAGCCTGCCATGCAATTAAAAGTGTCCAACTGAGCCTGAGGAATAAATAAGAATTATCTTAGAAGTGTGAGCTCCCATATTTCTGGCCAGACCTATGTTGCCAGAATCCAAAATGATTACCTTTATGACGTTAGGGTGCAAACAAAACACATGAGGGCGCTCCCTCACCATTTGATGGTGATACAAGAGATATTTGTATGTCCACCCAGCGAAATTAATGGTTGACAATTACGTTGGCACCGTACTGGGGAATTTTTATTACTAACATTGAATGATGCACCGCACCGCTTGGCTTTTCCATATGCGCTATTCAGCATTCTCACTAAGGGAAGCGGATGCGGTCGCGGCAGGCCTGTTAGATTTTTCAGCTGGCAAGCACCGGCCGCAAAGCATCGCCGAACACAGTGACAAGTTTGCGTACCTGCAGCTCTGGATCACTCCAACGGAACTCCTGTGGAGACATATGAAGCTGTGAGTGTACACATGTTCACTGTATATTTTTCGAATCATCAAAGTACGAATATAGAAATTTACTTCTCTCATAGTCAATTCATTATACACTACTGGCCATTAAAATTGCTACACCACGAAGATGACGTGCTCCAGACGCGAAATTTAACCGACAGGAAGAAGATGCTGTGATATGCAAATGATTAGCTTTTCAAAGCATTCACACAAGGTTGGCGCCGGTGGCGACACCTGCAACGAGCTCACATGACCAAAGTTTCCAACCGATTTCTCATATACAAACAGCAGTTGACCGGCATTGCCTGGTGAAACGTTGTTGTGATGCCTCGTGTAAGGAGGAGAAATGCGTAACATCACGTTTCCCATTTTGATAAAGGTCGGATTGTAGCCTATCGCAATTGTGGTTTATCATATTGCGAAATTGCTGCTCGCGTTGGTCGGGATCCAATGACTGTTAACAGAATATGGAATCGGTGGGTTCAGGAGGGTAATACGGAACGCCGTGCTGGATCACAACGGCGTCATATCACTAGCAGTCGAGATGACAGGCATCTTATCCGTATGGCTGTAACGGATCGTGCAGCCTGAGTCAAGAGATGGGGACGTTTGCAAGACAACAACCATCTGCACGAACAGTTCGACGACGTTTGCAGCAGCATGGACTATCAGCTCGGAGACCATGGTTGCGGTTTCCCTTTGACGCTGCATCACAGACAGGAGCGCCTGCGATGGCGTACTCTACGACGAACCTGGGTGCACGAATGGCAAAACGTCGCTTTTCGGATGAATCCAGGTTCTGTTTACAGCATCATGATGGTCGCATCCGTGTTTGGCGACATAGCGTTGAACGCACATTTGAAGCTTGTATTCGTCTTCGCCATACTGGCGTATCACCCGGCGTGATGGTATGGGGTGCCATTGGTTACACGTCTCGGTCACCTCTTGTTCGCATTGACGGCACATTGAACAATGAACGTTACATTTCAGATGTGTTACGACCCGTGGCTCTACCCTTCATTCGATCCCTGCGAAACCCTACATTTCATCAGAATAATGCACGACCGCATGTTGCAGGTCCTGTACGGGCCTTTTTGGATACAGAAAATGTTCGACTGCTGCTCTGGCCAACACATTCTCCAGATCTCTCACGAGTTGAAAACGTCTGGTCAATGGTGGCCGAGCAACTGGCTCGTCACAATACGCCAGTCACTACTCTTTATGAACTGTGGTATCGTGTTGAAGCTGCATAGGCAGCTGTACCTGTACACGCCATCCAAGCTCTGTTTGACTCAATGCCCAAGAGTATCAAGGCCGTTATTCCGGCCAGAAGTGGTTGTTCTGGGTACTGATTTCTCAAGATCTATGCACCCACATTGCGTGACAATGTAAACACATATCAGTTCTAGTATAATATATTTGTCCAATGAATACCCGTTTATCATCTGCATTTCTTCTTGGTGTAGCAATTTTAATGGCCAGTAGTGTATATGCTGTCATCCCGTAACTAACGATTGCTAAGGGAGATATTTTGGTACATGCAGAAATAAGTTTTGTTTTGAAATCAGTAAATTTTGTGTGGAAATCACTCAACTTTTGTGCCACAATCACTTATTTTTGTCCTGTTGGACACACGAATGCATTAAGAGAACGTTACTGTCAGTTATATACTTATTAATCACAAGAGCAGAGTTGTTTTACTGGGATGCCTGCAGCCTTAGCGCGCTGGTGGAGCACATGCCAGACCAACGGTTGCTGACGCGTGCTCGCTTTGCAGTCTCGGAGTGGCAATGATGGCTCTCGTAGCAGACTACTACGTTATCGGAGGACGACCATCGCGGTAGCGCCAGCAACACAGCCAGCGTACTACGGTTGTTGACAACTCTTCTAACTGGTCTCCAGAGAGTTCTGATTGGCATCGAAAATTAACGCCCTGGAGAGGCGTCTTCCCATCTTGCTTGGCGTGCGTGCAGCTATATAGAGGAAGGCCCTGGCCTCCAGTTAGTGGCTGGTAGCCCCGGTGTCTGCTGCAGGAACCAGGGTGAGACGCAACATTGGCTCATCCTCAAGATGATGGATGATGGTCTCTCATAGATACTCCTGGTCAGGCCATAGTACCCCATCAGTGTTAACTTGATAGCAGTGTTGCAGTTCACAGCAGCTAAGCCTCTCAAACAGGATTTAGTGCTCCAGGGGAGTTTGATGGCGAATAGGCGAGTAAAGGGTCAACTGACATAAGCCTCCCCTCTCGAAATGACGCTGCAGCTGAGCAGAAATCCACCTGGGCGGGAGTAGTATTTATGCCGGGCACGCACTTTTGTTCTGGTAATACGAGGTAGCAATAACACCAAGCATCCTGGTTTTCCCGTTTGTCAGCTATCTTGGTAACCTCAAGGTTTCTCAACATTGCTTTTCAGACGGTCTTTCCTGCTGCGGCGGGAACTGAATATTTACTCTTACGATAGATCTGGCATGACACTCTGCTCAATCACCTTTGTAACGTTATCCATCTGATTATATATATATATATATATATATATATATATATATATGATCAATAATTACATGGCCGGCCGGCGTGGCCGAGCGGTTCTAGGCGCTACAGTCTGGAACCGCGCAACCGTTACGGTCACAAGTTCGAATCCTGCCTCGGGCGTGGATGTGTGTGATGTCCTTAGGTTAGTTAAGTAGTTAAGTTGTAAGGGACTGATGACCTCGGAAGTTAAGTCCCATAGTGCTCAGAGCCATTTTCATTAATAATTACGTACTGTACAATTTATTCATCCTTCCACAATGACAGAGATGAATCACTTGACTATGGTTAATATTACAACATTGCAATCTGTATTCATTGCATGAGATCAATCCTCTTGAATTTCATTGAAGTGATTACTTACACGCTATCACAATCTTACATTTACCAGTTTGATTGTTAGTTGAAGAGAAGATCACCTATTAATCATGAGCTCCATTAATAAACCAGTCAACGGGTATTTTAAGGTGACTGTGAGCGGTATACAGATCTTGGTATAAAGAAAAGCAGGTTACACATATCGCCCTCACAACCTCTAAGGCACTGAAAGATGTAACATTTACAGTCGATGAGCTGTGACGTTGTCTATTACGATATTCCTGCACGTTCTGGAGCATTTGCTCGGCTGTAATTCATCCTCCTTGTGTGGCTACAAGTTCATCTAGCGAATATAATATCATCGCACTTAAGTTTTTATTCAGGAAGACTAGGTTTTGTGTTGGCAGCACCTCTAGCGCTTTCTCCGGTCAATACAACATAGCTTGCGTCCATGTAACTGTAGTTGTAGTAGAGACCGTAGCTGGGAGAAGAAATGTCATGCTTGCCATGTCACCAGTTATAATATTTATCAATACTCCGCTGCTCTGCAATACCATTCTAATCATACCCTTAGGTTCCCTGTTTACGTAGAAAGTTATGACAACTATTCCCGGTGAAGAAACGGAAATGAGGATGCGGGGTTAACCATTCCAAAGACATTGGGCTGCTTCGGATTTTCCCAAAACAATAATTGTGTTGCGGATGCCAGCCCGCCAGTTTGAATCATTCTAGTCGGGCATATCGAAATAAATTCCCTCTGACATCCGTATAAGTCTTCCAGTGACATCATAATGTAAGCATTCCCCAGATCCAAAATAAACAATTATTCCCTGTGTAGTACCCCTATCCATTTCAGTACAGTTTCGTATTTCACCGAGTAGAAGTGTACTGTAAAGCACTGATATCGGGGGTTCATGCCCGCTATTGGGAATCGAATTCGCACATGAAACATTGCTCCACCAGTACTCATTTGGGGTTGACACATGGTGGAACAATGGAAAGCTTCTCTCTGTAGGTTCAGCTACGTGTGGTAACTGAGTTGAGAATTACTTCCATGCTCTACGTAGCCTGGCTAGGAATTCCTGTGGAGGCAACAAAGTAGAGCTTAATTGCCCGTGGATTGCATGAGATATTGCTTCTTGTAATGTAGCTAATCCCATTCTTGCCACCTTCAAAGTGTCTGTCAATGCTCGGAGTAATCTAGTACAGCCATCTTCCATTTAGTACATTCAGCCGATTTTGTATTACCTCTAAGTCGCTCTTTATAGTTCGCATCATATCTCCCGTACATTGTGTTAGTTCGACGGTTAATTCCCGTACTGCCTTAGTTTATTCAGCAAATTTCGATTTAACTTCGTCAACTGAATGGTATGCTACCCGACTGTGGTTCTGGTACCATCTGCTAGTATTGGGACAACACCAATTCTGGGCCATTCTGCATTTTTGCCAGATGTATCCAAGATGGCGGCGACGATGTCGTCCAAGATGGCGTCGTGTAGACTTGGCAACAGCGCATAACGTCATCCTAGATGGTGGCGATGACGTCATTCAAAATGGAGGATTTTGGACCAAATGGTGGGAAGTTCAAATTCCAACAGGATAATGCATCACACCCCAGTTATCTCTAGTAAGCAAAGAAAATCTCGGAAAGATACCTCAGTTGACCTACCTCAACTAACCTAAGTCACCTGACAGCCACCTCTTCCTATGAACTGGTGCCAAGTTTGAATTTTGGCAATAAAGAAAGTTCACTTGCCTTTTCGCTACCACCACGCGAAAATTGATGCAAAGAAAAAACACTTCGACTAACCTCAGTCACCCAATCACGAACTCTCCCTAGGGATTCGTGGGAAATTGAATCAGCCTGCACAGGCCTGCTCGAGAGAGGAAGGAAGTGTACTTTATTTATTTTCGAACAATTTAGTTAGGGATGGAGTATATTTTATCACATTGATAGAGAACACACGCTCTGACATGCCACACAGCATACAGACTACTAAATAACCCATGTGTAATGGTCTACACACTCGCCTGCTAATTGCAAACAGTCAAAATACCGCATTGCACAGCCCACAGGCATGCAAATTACTCCTAAATAATGCAATACATTTACATCCAGAGAACCAAACAACTCCAAAATTGTCAAAATAGTAATCCATCTGAAAAACTCTGCAAACACGCTTGCTAATTGTCAACTGCTGAAATCATGCACCTGTCTTTATTTAAACAATTAGAGACAGCACCACCATCCAGTGTGTTCACCAGGAGGTAAGCACTCCAACTAACCTAGTACACTGCACAGGCACCAGAGGGCGCTGTCGTCCAAGATGGCACCCATGAAATCAGTTGATGATGCAAGTACAGTTATCCAAGATGGCTTCAAACAGTGTGTTCACCATGAGGTATAGTACTCAGTACAACCAGCAGAGGGCGCTATCGTCCTTTTCGTGACGTAATTCTGTACTGGAAATGAGCCTTTATTTTGCATGCAGTGTCTCCGCCAGCAGATCTAGACTCCAACTGACCTGGTACACATTACTGCCACCAGAAGGTGCAGTCATCCCATGTGTGATGTAATGCAAGATGGTAGTGGGGGGGGGGGGGGGGATGGTGGGGAAAACCACTCTGCACACGAGCCTGTATTTTGCAGATTCAGCACATCGATAACTGCGAGGGTATGATAGAGATTTTATACGTGGAAAATTATGGGCGCTATAGATACTGAGTTTCGTTTCAGAAGCACATTCGTCAAGAGGAGACATTACCTGTACATCGATCGGTGTCAGACTGTAGCAGCAGTCGTAGCATTTAATTGTAGTTACACTGGTAAATATCTTCCAGGCTTCCAATATTCTTGTAAGTCTCGTATGTATATTACTTTGCTAGAAGGTAATGCAATTGTTGTCTCTCACATTGTATTGTCTTTGATTGTATCCTTGATTGTTTGGCCTAAAAACATATGCCAGTGTGTTACTAGCTGTGGATGTGGACTTGCTACTTGAGGAAAATTATTGTATACAGTCATTACTGTGAAAAATTTTTACGTGCTATGGTGGGCGTAAGAGAGCAAATTACTTTTTTTCATATTATGGTACAACTTTCCTGCTGTCAATGCTAGTAAGTGATACACTATTTAATCTTATATTTCCCTTTAAACTGTGTAATACCTAGTGATTTGATATATTCATTTTAGGCTAATCTTCATAATGGTCATTGACCGAAACCAGTAGAGAATTGTGCAAAGTATCTTCAAACTGCTAAACTTCATTTTGTCGACCTTACTACCAATCATTAGGCTCCACTGGTGAGCTGATAATACATCCAGATGACAGGTAAACAATGTGACACTTGTTAGAGGACGTACCTGGAGGGTTTCTGCCATCCAACAAGAGCATCTTTTTATGTTCCTTTTAGTCGTCTGTGTTCTGATTGGTTTGATGCGACCCTCCACGAAAGTCTCTTCTGCACTTGCATGTTTATTTCAGACTAGCACATGCAACCTACGTCCTCAGTTATTTGCTGGATGTATTCAGATTGCTGTCTCCCCCCACAGTTTTTACTCTCTACACCTCCTTCTAGTACCTTACATGTTATACCCTTATGTCTTAACACATTTCCTATCATCCTGCCCCTTCTTTTAGTCAGTGTTTTCCATATGTACTTCTCTTCACCGATTCTGCAGAGAACCTCATCATTCTTTATGTTGTCAGTCCACCTAATTTTTCACAGCTCAAACGATTCTGTTTCCTTTTGTTCTTGTTTTCCCACTGCCCATTATTCACTACCGTACAATTCTGTGCTGCTAGCGTACATTTTCAGAAATTTCATCTTCAAATTACAGCCGAAGTTTGATACCAGTAGACCTCTTTTTTCCAAGAATGCCATCTTTGTTTGTGCTTCTCTGCTTTTTATGAACTTCTTGCTTCATTCGTCATGGGTAAATTTTGCTTCCATGGCAACAGAATTTCGATGTAGAGTTTCTTGCTAATCACATATCTACTACTCACATCTCATTACCTTTGACTTTCTCCGGGTTACTCCGTCAATATTCTGCACTCATTAGAATATTCATTCCATCCAAAAATCTTGTAATTCTTCTTCATATTCACTGACGATAGCAATCTAATTAGCGAACCCGAATTTCAACCTCTCTCTTCTTTCTTTTACTTCCGTCACTGCTCCTTCGATGTACAGACTGAACAGTAGTGGCGAAAGACTGCGTCCCACTCTTGCACCCTTTCTAATTTGAGCGCATCGTTCTTGGTCTTCTAGTCTTATTCTTTCCTCTTGTTTCCTGTACATACTATACATTACCCGTGCCGCGTGGGATTAGCCGAGCGGTCTAGGGCGCTGCAGTCATGGACTTTGCGGCTGCTCCCGGCGGAGGTTCGAGTCCTCCCTCGGGCATGGGTGTGTGTGTTTGTCCTTAGGATAATTTTGGTTAAGTAGTGTGTAAGCTTAGGGACTGATGACCTTAGCAGTTAAGTCCCATAAGATTTCACTCACATTTGAACATTACCCGTCTTTTCCTGTAGCTTACCCTATTTTTCTCAGAATTACGAACATTTTTCAAGAGCATAGCAGGCTTATTATATTGAGGTTTCTCGAGGTTTCATCTTGCACTCGACTTCCGGTGCTCGAACCGCTCCCTCCCGCCGAGAGGTGGAAACGCACAATGCCCTAAAAGAAGAGGAAATCCTGTAGTTAGTTTAATATTCTTGTTCTTGGCGTAAGTGCACAGCGACGTGTCGGAATAACTGTACGACTGTCCTGTCTATCTTGCTTAATTTTAGCCTTATGGACCTTTTTCCCGTGCACTTCACTCTGCCATCTCCTTCTGATGATGCTGCCAGAAATTGAGGTAGTTCCTCTGGGATTCCTTTCAGAAAGGTTGGGCACGACTTAAAAAACCGTGATGCGAGATGAAAGCTGTAACTTTACGATTACAGGTGAAGGTCTTTCGATCATTTGAAAAGGTGTCCATTTTGTTTTGTCACCGCTTTCATATTATGTGTTGTCTCTTCCGCTTTAAAGCTTTTGTGCGCATCTTTTTTATCTGGAAAAAGTAATCTGACGATATATGCTCCACTGGTGAGGGTGAAGAGAAGCGGAGGGGGCAGATCAAAAGAAGAAGGCATTTTCTGATCAAAAACAAAAATAACCCTATGGTCTTACGATCTTCTAAACTGTGTGCTCTCACGGCATATGCAGTTGTGGTGTCCCAGTCACTGCTATGAGATTGAAGGTTGTAACTTCACACTTTTGCAATAGTTCGGTGGATTCTTTCGTTATATCCATTTTCCTTTGGTTGTAGTGCACTGGTCTTAAGTCCGTTAACGCACAATAACCGTCTTAACTGCGCTATTAAATCGGACATAAAATTGGTTCCTTTATCTGTTGTTATTGTTTCTGGTGTTCCAGACTTAAGTGTCCAATGGTTCACCAGTGCATTAGCCACTGTTTGTGCCTTCTGGTTAGGTACGACTATGATAGAAACGAAACGAAAAAATGATCGATTTCCTGCTGGTGTTCCATCAAATGTCTGAGTAAATCTACGCCAGTCATTTGAAAAAGTTTATCTGTCTCTGATAACGTGTTCAAAGTAATCTTTTCTTGACTGAATACAGCCCTGTGAGTGCATGGGCAACATTTTTCTTCATAACGATCCACCTGTAACTATGGCTTTGTGGACACTCTGTCCGACTTGAAATGAATCTTGGGCTTGGCACAACACCTTGTTTCATCATTTTGCTGGTGCTAATATATTTAACTCACATCTCATCTTTCTGTACAGCATGCTGTCTTCTGTGCTGAACTGTGGTTGCTCAACGAAACGTTGACAATCATCTCATCTTTCTGTACAGCATTCCATCTTAATGAAACACTGACCATCTAGGTCATTGCTTTGCATCTCTTTCCACTCTTTCACATTCATACCCAAGCGTTCTGTGGTGTGTATTTTGTTCAAATGGTTCAAATGTCTCTGAGCACTATGGGACTTAACATCTGAGGTCATCAGTCCCCTAGAACTTAGAACTACTTAAACCTAACTAACCTAAGGACTTCACACACATCCATGTCCGAGGTAGGATTTGAACCTGCGACCGTAGCGGTCGCGCGGTTCCAGACTGAAGCGCCTAGAACCGCTCGCCCACACCGGCCGGCTGTATTTTGTTACTCAGACTTTATTTGCACACAATTTGCGTGTATGATGCAGTACTTTGAAATCGAACTCATTCAGATTTAAAACTCATACAGTTAACGTACTAGTTGGATATTTAAGTCCTAATAACAGTTTGAGTAAATAAGTTACTCCGAAAACTAGCGCTAGAATTTCTTTCTGAGCGGTTATATAATGTTTTTCTTATTTATTGAGCTGCGTAGATGCTTAAATGTGCCTCAACGATACAGATAGCCGTACCGTAGGTGCAACCACAACGGAGGCCAGACAAACGCGTGGTTCCTGAAGAGGGGCAGCAGCCTTTTCAGTAGTTTCAGGGGCAACAGTCTGGATGGTTGGCTGATCTGGCCCTGTAACACTAAGCAAAACGGCCTTGCTGTTAAAGTTAGATATAGTGGGAATTAGTGAAGTTCGGTGGCAGGAGGAACAAGACTTTTGGTCAGGTGAATACAGGGGTATAAATACAAAATCAAATAGGGGTAATGCAGGAGTATGTTTAATAATGAATAAAAATAGGAGTGGAGGTAAGCTACTACAAACAGCATAGTGAACGCATTATTGCGGCCAAGGTAGACACGAAGCCCACGCCTACTACAGTAGTACACGTTTATATGCCAACTATCTCTGCATATGATGAAGAAGTTGATGAAATGTATGATGAGATAAAAGAAATTATTCAGGTAGTGAAGAGAGATGAAAATTTAATAGTCATGGATGACTGGAATTCGACAGTAGGAAAAGGAAGAGAAGGAAACGTAGTAGGTGAATATGGATTGGGGCTAAGAAATGAAAGAGGAAGCCGCCTGGTAGAAGTTTGCACAGAGCAAAACTTAATCATAGTTAACACTTGGTTCAAGTATCATGAAAGAAGGTTGTATACATGGAAGAACCCTGGAGATACTAAAAGGTGTCAGATACATTATATAATGGTAAGACAGAGATTTAGGAACCAGATTTTAAATTGTAGACATTTGCAGTAGCAGATGTGGAATCTGTTGGTTATGAACTGTAGATTAAAACTGAAGAAACTGCAAAAAGGTGGGAATTTAAGGAGACGGGACCTGGATAGACTGAAAGAACCAGAGGTTGTACAGAGTTTCAGGGAGAGCATAAGGGAACAATTGACAGGAATTGGGGAAAGAAATATAGTAGAAGAAGAATGGGTAGCTTTGAGGAATGAAATAGTGAAGGCAGCAGAGGATCAAGTGGGTAAAAAGTGGAGGGGTAGTAAAAGTCCTTGGGTAACAGAAGAGATACTGAATTTAATTGACGAAAGGAGAAAATACAAAAATGCAGCAAGTGAAGCAGGCAAAAAGGAATACAAACGTCTCAAAAATGAGATCGACAAGAAGTGCAAACTGGCTCAGCAGGGATGGCTAGAGGACACATGTAAGGATGTAGAGGCTTATCTCATGAGGGGTAAGATAGATACTGCCTACAGGAAAATTAAAGAGACCTTTGGAGAAAAGAGAACCACTTGTATGAATATCAAGAGCTCAGATGGAAACCCAGTTCTAAGCAAGCAAGGAATAGCAGAAAGGTGGAAGGAGGATATAGAGGGTCTACACAGGGGCGATGTTCTTGAGGACAATATTATGGAAATGGAAGAGGAGCTAGATGAAGATGAAACGGGAGATATGAAACTGCGTGAAGAGTTTGACAGAGCACTGAAAGACCTAAGTCGAACAAGGCCCCGGGAGTAGACAACATTCAATTAGAACTACTGACAGAATTGGGGGAGCCAGTTCTGACAAAACTCTACCATCTGGTGAGCAAGATGTATGAGGCAGGCGAAATTCTCTCAGACTTCAAGAAGAATATAATAATTCCAATCCCAAAGAAAGCAGGTGTTGACAGATGTGAAAATTGCCGAACTATCAGTTTAATAAGTCACAGCTGCAAAATACTAACGCGATTTCCTTACAGACGAATGGAAAAACTGGTAGAAGCCGACCTCGGGGAAGATCAGTTTGGATTCCGTATAAATGTTGGAACACGTGAGGCAATACTGACCCTACGACTTATCTTAGAAGAAAGATTAAGGAAAGGCAAACCTACGTTTGTAGCATTTGTAGACTTAGAGAAAGCTTTTGATACCTGTATTAAATATTGCCTTCTTTTCCCATGGTTTGTTGACCACACAAATTTCAGTTAGTGCATCCGTGGTTTCTACTCCTTCATTCAGAGCGTCTCGAAATTACACGTGAGCTCTGTGTGATATTTCTGATTATCAACTCAACAGATACGCATCCAATTCTCTCTGAGCACTTTTAATTGGCCTTATTATCAGCTCATATGTTTTGATATTTATTTTATGAATACTCTCTGTTGATTCCACGCGTTTGTGGGATATTCTGTTAATCTGTTGACGATAATATCTCGCTGTTTTCTTAATCTTACATCTATTTGCCAACCGTTCCCCTGACTCGTGCTTCTCTTAAGCACAATTCTAGTGTCTCCTGCTAGCTTTAGTTTAGCAAACACTCAGTTTTTGCTCATTATTCCGATTTCCCAACCTATTGGCTTATCCAAATTATAAAAAAAAATGCACAAAGAAATCTTATCCTGATTTCCCATAAAATAAGGTGACCATCGAAGCAGTGTTATTATCAATGATAGGTGCGACAGGAGGTGACTGCTCCTCCTTTCCGCGCTTACTTGCTCTGATTCCGCCTGCTACTGAGCAACGTGATTTACGAGTTAGTGAATTCCACCCTGAGGTGAAACTTGCTTCTCCATATGGCGTACTTACTGCCAAGACAGGTATAAAGTATACTCAAAACAAAATGAAAAGGCAGAAGAAGGAATAAAACACTATACAGGCCCAAGAAGACTGTAAAATCGGCTCGCATTCATACTGCTATGTAGAACGTACCTGCAGCAGAACAGTGGAAAAAGCTCCTGTTTTCTGGTTCTCCGTCTTCATTTTTATCTTCAGCAGTCCTTCTCGCACCAATTATAAATGACTGGATGTGGGCGTCAGAACTCGGCCGAATATGAATACAGGGTGCAATAGAGGGAGGTCTCCGTCACAGTATCCCCCAGTACGACTCAATCTAGCTGCCGGCCTTGTGTGACACTGCCGCTGCTGCTTCACAGCAAGAAGTTCGTATTCTGTCGCAATAAGGGCGTCCTGGCGGCGGTAGCTGTGTGTACGTCTTGCTACGTCGTCCTCCAGTTTTCCAGAGCGCTTAAGTCCTCCGTCGAAGTGTATGTCAGCAGCTCGTAGTGCCATGGTCGCGTTGTCGCTTCTCGAGTACGGGGTCCCGGGTTCAATTCCCGGCGGGGTCACGGATTTTCATCTGCCTCTTGATGACTAGGTGTTTGTGTTGTCCTCATAATTTCATCATCATTCATGTAAGTGGCGAGATTGGACTGAGAAAAGACGGGGAATTTGTACAGGCGCTGATAACCGCGCAGTTGAGCGCCTCACAAACCAAACATCATCATCATCACCATCACATCATCATTGACGGGCAAGACGGCAGCAAAGTGCTGAATCGCCCGAACATTCTAATGCTCAGGCTACAGACAAGGATGCGAGGTCCAACAGCAACAGGACGGCTACGTCATCGGCACAGTGCTGTTTGTCACAGACTGGACGTCACGTAAGTGCTTCAGCGGTTCAGTAATTACAAGTTGGTTCAGTCACGTTTAAATTCTGCTGCTCCCTGCTTTCCTTGTAGTGGTGGTCGCGTATATTTGTTGCACTAAACGACATGGAACAGACATGGAGAAAAGATGGCTCACGTTCACGCAGTTCAGTGACCACTGCTGGCTGATGGTGGCTGCGCCTCGTTTACGTCTCTGGGCTACGCATAAGTTCCGCTTTAGCTTCAGTCTCTAGTGGTAAGTGCTATTCTGAGATGAACAGATTACACAAAAGAGGAAGACAAGAAAGGAAAAGAAATAACTTTAAAATGGTCAAGGCAATATTTAAACAGAGAATTATGTTTCTATCCTGATCGGTCTCATCAGCAAGAAAAATTACTCGAATGGCACGAATAGAATTTGTGAACCTTGCTAAGTACTGTCTTGTACGATGGGGTGCCCACAAAAAGCTGGAATTCTTTTTTAAAAGCTATACATTTTCAAATTGTTTACAAAACAACCTTATCCCCTTCAAAATACTCTCCATTGCAACTAATAAATTTGTTTCACCGGTGCTTCCACAGTCCGAAACATCTTTAGAAATTGCTGACAGCTCCTCCCACCGTCTTTTTTCTTTTTCTTTTTCTTTTTTTTTTTTTTTTTTTATTTCTTCAGTGTTGTTAAATCGGTGTCCTTTCATGCTCCTTTTCTTGTGTAGAAATAAGAAACACTCGCAGGGAGCCAGGTCAGGCTAGTAAGGTGCGTGGAGCAGTGGAGCAGCAGAACCATGCCATTTCAGCTAAAAACTGTCTAACAGAGATGGTTGTACCTACAAGCGGTTTGTCCTGGTAGAAGAACCAGCCTCCTGTCTGCCACAAATCAGGTCTGAAACGAGCTCCAGGGTAACCCACTAATCTCTGACACTCGATCAGTTTCAGTCGACAGTCTGTGAGCACAAGCTCTTGAATTTTTTCAATATGTTCGTTGATTCGGGCTTTTGATGGCCGTACAGAACGAGGCTTGTCATCGATCGACATGACGTCATTTTTAAATCTAAGAAACCGCTCCTACGCTTGGGTTTTCTCATTGCGTCGTCTTGGCAAGCTCTTTTCAACATTAAAACAGTTTCAGCAACATATTTACCTAGGAGAAAACAAAATTTCACAGCTGCACGTTGTTTACTTAAACCTACCATCATAAAAAACGAGACAAGAACAAAACAGCGCTAGCAAAACAATCACTGTAGATTAACAGAACAAGCTCAGTCGATATCACAGGCGGCATAGCACTGGCAATCAGTCGCGCTGTACAGACTTACCCACAGAAATGCATACAACAAAAACTCCACCCACGGCAATGTTATTCCGTTCTTTTTTTTTTGGGGGGGGGGGGGGGGGGGGGGGCAACCTCCTCATATCGGTTGGGTAAAATTTTTCTTCGTTGCATTTTAAGTAACACGCAATTAAACTAATAATGATACTGAAATCGTATTGTCTAAAAGTATAAGTGATAAAAAGCAATAAATAAATGAACGCTTCAGTGATACCATTCTTTCTCCACAGTGTCAGGATCACGGATCTTTTGAAGCACAAGAATTTCTTTCCTTTTCATCTTTTCATCCCGTCCATTTTTCCATGATAGTCAGTCACTCACATATTATGTGAAGGAGGAAAGCTTCTTTTCTTGCTTCACTTAAGTATTTCAGATTATAATCATTGTCCCATACCGTGCTAGATCGCGTTCGGTATGATGTTTTATACTTAATTTTGTCATTTCCAAATAAAAATTTAAACTAAGACAGTGTATATTTACCACTACAGAGATGTACTGAATCTGTCAAACCTGTATATTTCTTAGTATAGTTTTTAATTCACTTTTAGTTACTAGAAACTCAACACTTCTCAAAATTTGTGTTACTGAAAAATCAACGAAAGCAGCGCATAACAACACACTATAATTTATGTTTGTAGTTCGTAATGTGTTTCCGAGCCTTAGTTCTATCTTCACCTACTGCGATTAATAAATATAAATTGATTCAATTATTGGTTTAACAATATAGTCCGTTGTCCCGGAAACCGCTTATATAAACTGTCTAGGCATCAAATACTTTACTTTTTTTTCATTATGCCTTCTAATTCATATATAGTAGGTAATATGTAAAATAATTTGTTGTGTATATGTTGTTTTACTTTCTAGCGAACTGTACACGGCAACAGACTGCATACGTACACTGAAGTCCCAAAGAAGCTGGCATAGGCATGCGTACTCAAATACAGATATATGTAAAAAGGCAGAATACGACGCTGCGGTCGGCAACGCCTACATAAGACAACAAGTGTCTCGCACAGTTATTAGATGAGCTACTGCTGCTGCAATGGCAGGTTATCAAGATCTAAGTGAGTTTGAACGTGATGTGATAGCCGGCGCACGAGCGATGAGACATAGCATCTCCGAGGTGGCGATGAAGTGGGTATTTTCCCGTACTCTCATTTCACGAGAGTACCGTGAGTATCAGGAATCCGGTAAAACATCAAACCTCTGACATCGCTGCAGTTGGAAAAAGATACTGCAATAATGGGACCAACGATGACTGAAGAGAATCGTTCGACGTGACGGAAGTGTAACACTTCCGCAAATTTCTGCAGATTTCAGTGCTAGGCCATCAACAAGTGTCAACGTGCGAACCATACGAAGAAACATCAACGATGATATGGGCTTTCAGAGCCGGAAGCCCACTCATGTACCCTCGATGATTGCACGAGACGAAGCTTTACGCCCCGCCTGGGCCCGTCAACACCGACACTGGGCTGCTGGTGACTGAAAACATGTCACCTGGTCGGACGAGTCTCGTTTCAAATTGGACCCTGCGCGTCACCAGAGGACTGTTTAAGCTGGTGGAGGTTCCGTATTGGTGTGGAGCGTGTGCAGTTGGAATTACATTGGACCCCTGATACATCTAGACACGACTCTCACAGGTGACACGTTCGTAAGCATCCTGTCAGATCACCTGCGTCCATTCACGTCCATTGTACATTTCGACGGACTTGGGCAGTTCTAGCATTACAATGCGACACCCGACACGTCCAGAATTGCTACAGAGTGGCTCCAGGAACACTCTTCTGAGTTTAAACCCTTCTCCTGCCCACCAGACTCCCCCAACATGAACATTATTGAGCATATCTGGGATGCCTTCCAACGAGCTGTTCAGAAGAAATCTCCATCCCCTCGTACTCTTACGGATTTGTGGATAGGCCTACAGGATTAGTGGTGTTAGTTCCCTCCAGCACTACTTCAGCCGTTAATCGAGTCAATGCCTCGTCATATTGTGGCACTTCTGCGTGCACGCGGCGGGCCTACACAACATTGGACAGGTGCACCAGTTTCTTTGTGTCTTCAGTGTGGTTTATGCTAAAATGTTTCATGTTTCATACGTTAATTGGCCAGATGTATGATATTCTGATTCATTTTCAATCTACAGGCGTTTGACTCCTGAGGAAACCGTCCCTCTCTCTGTGATTTGTTCAAGAAATTAATTAACGGAAGACGCACCTAATGCGAAAGCTTAAGCAAGCTTTAAGAACTCTAGTTACATACGATCCTTGTTATTCTAACTTGTTTGTATTTTCATCCCTCTGGTTGCACCTTTTTTAAATATTCGTTTAAACAAATATTTTCTGCATAGAAATCCTTACAGAAATCAAGCAAGATCACAATCAGAAAGTTCATTATCCCTTCGTTGTCCAGATCTAAGTTAAATTTACCGCTCAACTACACTCAGTAGAACGAGCCTGGTGTACAACACAAGCAAATATTTAGGAATGCATAGCCTCGTACGTGTATGCTGCCGAACTCTTCCAACACCTGATCAAACACTGCTCTCAACTTTCTTCTGAGAATTCTTTGGACGACCGGTGGGAGCACACACTCTTTTATTGTGTCCTGAAATGTAGATATTGACGTTGACTCAAATATGTTGTAGTGTAATAGTAGCCTGATTGTGACAAAATAACTATGTAAAGAGAACTTCTTGGATGCAACCTGTAATTTCGAACGTCACAGTATTTTACTTGAAACTTTTGCCACAATTGCATTTTATAAAAAATTCTTCACAAAATAGGCACCTTTATTCACGATAGCACAAAATATTTATGACCAGAAAATAGTTTTCAGAAAAACGCAACAGTCCTTCAAGAACAAAAGTATCAATCACCGCGGAAGCCAATTGTGTGATAAATTGAAATTAAGAATTATTTTGTCTCTGACTGAATTTTTTTCAATTTTAACTTAGTATTTATCACGCTTCTAGACTCATCTTCAAATATGCTACAGTTACAGCAGATGCTGGATTAGTTTAATTCTCAACTGCACGAAGGCAAACGCTCCGAACATTCAACTAGCAAGAAATGTGTTATTATTATATATGTCTGTTTGTAGTACATCACAGGAACTGATAGTTTATGCTAAGTCCGTTTATTTCCATTATCATTGCATATTAAATTAATAACACGGCTGTTTTCAACCTCACCTTCAGAAAACTACAGCAGCTATATTTTCGTATAGCTATTTCTTTGTCTTCGATGATATCTTACGGTATATTAGTCATTTTTCACCGTCATTTACACTATGTGATCAAAAGTATCCTAACACCTCCAAAATAAAAGGTTTTTCGTAATAGGCGCATTGTGCTGCCACCTACTGCCAGGTAGTCCAAATCAGCGACCTCAGTAGTCATTACACATCGTGCAAGAGCAGAAGGGCGCTCTGTGGACCTCACGGACTTCGAATGTGGTCAGGTGATTGGGTGTCACTTGTGTCATACGTCTGTACGAGAGATTTCCACACTCCTAAACTTCCCTAGGTCCACTGTTTCCGATGTGATAGTGAACTGGAAACTTGAAGAGACGCACACACGGCAAAAGCTTACTGGTCGACCTCGTCTGTTGACTGGCAGAGACCGCCGACAGTTGAAGACAGTCGTAATGTGTAATAGGCAGACATCTATCCAGACCATCACACAGGAATTCGAAACTGCGTGAGGATCCACTGCAAGAACTATGACAGTTAGGCGGAAGGTGAGAAAACTTGGATATCATGGACGAGCGGCTGCTTATAAGCACATCAAACCGGTAAATACTAAACGACGCCTTGCTTGGTGTACGGAGTGTAAATATTGGACTATTTAACAGTGGGAAAATGTTGTGTGGAGTAACGAATCACGGTACACAATGTGGAGATCCGTTGGCAGGGTGTGATATGGCGAATGCCGGTGAAAGTCGTGTGCTAATGTGTTTAGTGTCAACAGTAAAATTCGGAGGTGGACATGTAATGTTGTGGTCGTATTTTTCATGGAGGGGTCTTACACACCTTGTTGTTTTGTCGTGGTATTATCACAGCACAGGACTACATTGATGTTTTAAGCACGTTTTTACTTCCCACTGTTGAACAGCAATTCGGGGATGGCGATTGCATCTTTCAATACAATTGAGCACCTGTTCAAAATGCACGGCCTGTGGCGGAGTGTATATACGACATTAACATCCCTGTAATGGACTGGCCAGCATAGAGTCCGGACTTGAATCCTACAGAACACCTTTGGGATGTTCTGGAACTCCGACTACGTGCCAGGCCTCACCGACTGTCATCGATACCTATCCTCAGTGCAGCACCCCATGAAGAATGGGCTGCCATTCCCCAAGAAACCTTCCAGCACCTGATTGAACGTATGCCTGCGTTAGTGGAAGCTGCTTTCAGCCTAAGGGTGAGCCAACACTATACCAGTATTACCGATGGAGGTCGCCACGAACTTGTAGGTCATTTTGAGCCAGGTGTCCGGATACTTTTGATCATAGAGGTGTCTGTCTTGGCTTTTCTTGATTGTCGGGACCTTCACCGATTTAACGAATCCCGTCAAGAGTTCACTTACACTTTCAATTTCAGTATTATACTGGCCAACACCGTGGTTTGGCAGTAGGTGATGCTTCTATAGATTTCGCTGGCTCCATTAACTTTTTCTTGCGTGGGGAGGCACAATAAGGCGGCACTTTACTTTCTTGGAGACATCTGAGAAACTGCTTTAATGAATAAGGAGTGGCGTGTATAGGCAGACTCGTCGAAGTACGAGTATCTGCAAGGCGCAGCGCAGTGGCCGGGCCCACATGCTGCCAACTTGTTTCGACTACGCTACAGAAGTTTTCGCCTCCTCTACACAGCCCCGATCTTTCGGCATGCGATTTCCATATCTTTGAAGTCCTGTCAAAAGGCATTCGTGGCTATTTGCTTCGAACGAAGAGGTACATGTCTTACAACAATGACGCTTCCGTAGGCAACCGGAAACATTTTTCCGTGAAGCCATTGACCATCTCGTCATTCAGTGGGATAACTGTATTAATTGTTGTGGAGATTACTTTTAAATAACAAAGTGTTTATTTACTTTTAAAGGTTCCTTACATCAATCAGTAAAAACGGAACCCTTACAGAATCAGTTTGCTGTCAGTTAGTCTGTCTATCTGTCTGACTATTAAAAACCCATTTTCTCGATAACTGATAGACCTAACAAGTTTAAATTTAGGTCACATACAAGAATCTATGGTCCCTTGGCGGCGTAAAAAATGAAGCTTCTAAGACAATGCAATTAATAGACATGGCCATTTATGTCACAAATTTCACAACCTCATTCATCAAAAACATATAGAATACTTCCCGTTGATAAAGAATCATGAAACTTGACAAGAAGAATGTTATCACAGTACAACTAAAAGAAAACTCAAAAAACTGTTAATTTGTTATATATGACACGAAAAAAATTTTCTGTCACTTTTTATCTGACTGTCTGTCCATTCGTCTGTTAAGACCTATTTTTTCTCAGGAACGGGTTGACATATCATGTTAAAAGTTATGTCGTATGCTAAGGCTTGTAGTCCTTTGGAGGTGTATGAAACGGAAGTTTCTAAGTCAGTGCAGTCAAAAGATACGGCAATTTATACCATATATTTTGATACTCGCTTCACCCCGAATCATAAAATTAGACAAGAAGCATGATTTCACTGTACAAGCAAAGAAAAATATCCGAAAATTGTTAATTTGTAATTATATCACACACAAAATACTTTTTGTCATTCTCGAAGTTCTAGGAATTCCCTGAGCGCTATCTTGGTAGTATCGTTATCGATCACAGGCAAAAATCATAGGCTTTCTCGATTTCCATAATAGATTAAATACCTATATACATAATTAATATTATTATTAAAGAATCAAGTCTTCCAAGATCGATAGTGATTCCACATCTAATAGTGTTACAAGATCCGATTATCACAGCTCAGACCTGTCGTAACCGGTAATAGTAATAAAAATAAATATATGGAATAAAAACAGCCACCAGCTGCCGGAGGTAATAGTCAAAAGCTCTTGAGCTCTTGACCTAGGTTTTAACCCATGTAAATGGAACCTCTTCAGAAGACTTGTTACGTTTTACGTTCTGTGCCAATAAGCGTACTCATGATTAAAATTGACAATCGTAAAAGCAGCCGTCTGGCTTCGTCAGCATGTATAACGTATTAACACTTCTGAAGGAGGCCTGCCGGCCGCTGTGGCAGAGCGTTTCTAGGCTCTTCAATCTGGAACCGCGCGACCGCTACGGTCGCAGGTTCGAATCTTGCCTCGGGCATGGATGTGTGTGATGTCCTTAGGTTAGTTAGATTTAAGTAGTTCTAAGTTCTAGGCGACTGACGACCTAAGATGTTAAGTCCCATATAACTTTCAGATCACCCTCGACGACTGACTCAATGTCAAATACAATACATAATTAACTTGGTTAAGTGTGTATTTCACGTTACCTTAGAGTCAGCAGAAGGGCTATTGGTTGCTGCTTACACAACTTGTTCTGGTTAATACTACATTATTCCGAATCTAGTTATATGGACTTTCATCCCCTTCGTGATGGGAAAAGTTTCGATTTGCTTTTCGCTTACGTACTTGCGTGTTGTTCTGATTTTTTACTATCTTAGGATAAACAGTACATAAGCATAATGATTAATATTTTCTCCGTCCTAAGTCTCCCATGATATGTTTTGTGTTTCCGCTCATATACTTAATAGTAAAATTTTCCTATGCAGATTTACATCGTCACTTATGTGCTCAGGTCTCAGATTGGCGGAATAGGGAGTGTGATTATGATGTAGAGAACAAACAAAGGAAAGTAGTTGTCACAGTTAAACGCTAGATCCTGTGTAATAGAATGATAGTGTCTGGTAAGCAGCTAGAAGTAACTGTTCAAGTCTGATATGAAAAAACTGTTTTATACGGAGCAGAAGAGTGAATAAAAACAAAGAAAATAAAAGACTCTTTGAAAATGAAAATTATGAAGTGGGGAAGATATCGAAGAACCACAGCAATGGCGAGGTTAATGGAAGTTAATTGAAGAGGGTATCTAGCAAACGAGGAAATAAATACAACATAGTACAGTGAACTGGAAGGAAATAAGTGGAATGTTATTGCTATTTAAAACGTTCGAAGGCAACAGAAAACCTCAGAAAGGTTGGGAATTGAGAGTTATAGGACAGCTAAAAACAGGTAGTCTTAGGAAGAATTGATATGCTGGAATTACAGGCGCCTTGCATAAAAGACAACAGATGATATCTGTAGAGATAAAGAGTCAAGAAGACTTGGTGGTTGTAGGCGGCCAATAATAATGTAAAATACCACTGCGTATACAGGCTGTCCCAGAAGGAATGTTTGGTATTCGGGAATATAACAGTAATGCTCACTCGAAGCAAAAATGTCTCGTAATCATGGGCTCTAAAATGCATACTGTAAGAGCTGCGAGAACTTCATCTTCCATACTGTCGAAACAAATCTCTTCCACTGCAAGCTCTTTGCTTTTCGTGTATTGAGAGTTAGTAAGGACCAAAACAAGAAAAATATGTCGAGTAAACATGTGCTCTAAATGCACACTTTAAGAGCTATGAGCACTTGTCCGTCTTCGCTACTGCGAAACACATCTCTTCTCCTGAAAAGCAGCTCATAGCTCTTAAGATATGCATTTACAGCCAATGTTTACTAAACTCTTTTCTGTTAGGATGAGCGTTCCTTTCACATTCCTGAATATTGACCATTCCTCCTGTGGACACCGTTTATAAATAGTACGGTTGTTCACTTTTCATACATGTTTCTGACTTACTTCCTTATATTTTGCACTAAGTAACATGCAAGCTCAAGATGGCGTGAACGTCTACATTTTATCCGCAGATCGAAATTAGGATAACTTCCAGCTGTAACTATTAACTATACTGCATGCAGTGCTCGCGGAAATTGTTTAATTGCTGTATATGATACTAGAATTTTCCTATGCAGATATACGTCCTCACTTACGTACTCAGCTGTCATATTGGCGGAACGGGGAGTGTGGTCAAGATGTAGAGAACAAACAAAGGAAAGCAGACGTTATAAGCCCACAAATGCTTTTTGGCTGAGTCAGAGAATGCTAGGAGTAATTGTTTCCATGAAGTTTCTTTTAGAGAAAAGACAGTTATACATAATAGTCTGATCATGCAAGAGTGACACACCTCGCGCAGCTACACTATTCGAACTTCCGCTCAGTCATTTGTTTGGGCTTTCCCTCAGTAATTCCAAAATCGTCATGGAGGGGGAACTTTTTTTTAGGGACGACGACTGCGTTATGTGCTTTTAAGCTGAGAAAATAGCAAAGTCTGCACGTCGTTCACGACAGTCCCAGAATTGGTTACTGAAGAGAGTGGCATTCTCTCATGTGAATTTTCTCCCAGAACCACAGCAGGAACCAGAAGATTTTCGCAGTTACTTATGTGTGGACATAGAAACGTACTATAAACTGTTAACTCTTTTAACCCCAGAAAGGGGAAAGAAGTTAGTGAAATGAGGGCCGCTATAAGACCCCACGACAGACACAACGGTACGTTAAGATTTATAGCGACTGGCAGGAGCTATAGGGTTCTTAAATTTACAATTATTAATTCGAAACAACGTTTGAGCCACATCACACGCAAAACCTGTGAGGTTCTGAAAAAGTAATATTTAAAGGAGTGTAAACAGAGCCTACCAATGTCTCACGTTTTAAAAGAAAAGGGTATAATTAAAAATCACGATTAGACAAAAATATTATCATACAACATCTAGCGATTTTAAGTAAAAGTTTTAAGTGAACATTAATTGCTTGAAAAATTAAACCAACTAAGGTAATCAAATATGCAGAAAATACTTTGTAGATAGATTAGTGTCCACATTATTTTAGGTATCATTCCAGAAATTAACAATGCACTTAGAAATTCGTTGTAAGCACGATGAATTATCTAGATTTATTATATTGGTATTTGCAATAGCAATAGGCTTATCTGAAGGACTGCGTTGTGTATAACCCACTGTGCTAATGGGAAGATTTGCCTGATTATTACAAGGAAGCTCTGTTTCATTAAACTGTGTCCTCCAGAAGAAGCAGCTTAGTTAAAAACTGCAAAGTCTTTTCTTAAAGGTTCCAGATGAGATTCGAAAATTCCATCATTGATGAGCAAACATATTTATATTCCCTTAAGATCATGTAATTTTGCGAGGTGCCGGGGTGTAGAAGAGTTTGTACCTCTTTAATCCAGACGAATTTTGCATGAGAACGAGACATGCACTCGACCCCCTCCTTATCTACCACCTAATTATTATGCGCTCAACGGTAACTGATGAAAATGATGGTTGATCCTGCTAGTAGGTAAAAAAGGAGTGCACACTCACAATAATTTAATAAAAATCGTAATCTGTTCAGAAAAAAAGAGAACTTTATCATAAAAAACAAAAGAAAATAGGATTCTGCATATATCTACGAAATGATATGCGGATTAAATATTACAATTACATTTATTATACATCAGAACATAAATGCACATGATTGTCGACACATACAGTAGGTTAAAGGATAGGGTACACTGAACTACATTCCTGGAAATGGAAAAAAGAACACATTGACACCGGTGTGTCAGACCCACCATACTTGCTCCGGACACTGCGAGAGGGCTGTACAAGCAATGATCACACGCACGGCACAGCGGACACACCAGGAACCGCGGTGTTGGCCGTCGAATGGCGCTAGCTGCGCAGCATTTGTGCACCACCGCCGTCAGTGTCAGCCAGTTTGCCGTGGCATACGGAGCTCCATCGCAGTCTTTAACACTGGTAGCATGCCGCGACAGCGTGGACGTGAACCGTATGTGCAGTTGACGGACTTTGAGCCAGGGCGTATAGTGGGCATGCGGGAGGCCGGGTGGACGTACCGCCGAATTGCTCAACACGTGGGGCGTGAGGTCTCCACAGTACATCGATGTTGTCGCCAGTGGTCGGCGGAAGGTGCACGTGCCCGTCGACCTGGGACCGGACCGCAGCGACGCACGGATGCACGCCAAGACCCTAGGATCCTACGCAGTGCCGTAGGGGACCGCACCGCCACTTCCCAGCAAATTAGGGACACTGTTGCTCCTGGGGTATCGGCGAGGACCATTCGCAACCGTCTCCATGAAGCTGGGCTACGGTCCCGCACACCGTTAGGCCGTCTTCCGCTCACGCCCCAACATCGTGCAGCCCGCCTCCAGTGCTGTCGCGACAGGCGTGAATGGAGGGACGAATGGAGACGTGTCGTCTTCAGCGATGAGAGTCGCTTCTGCCTTGGTGCCAATGATGGTCGTATGCGTGTTTGGCGCCGCGCAGGTGAGCGCCACAATCAGGACTGCATACGACCGAGGCACACAGGGCCAACACCCGGCACCATGGTGTGGGGAGCGATCTCCTACACTGGCCGTACACCACTGGTGATCGTCGAGGGGACACTGAATAGTGCACGGTACATCCAAACCGTCATCGAACCCATCGTTCTACCATTCCTAGACCGGCAAGGGAACTTGCTGTTCCAACAGGACAATGCACGTCCGCATGTATCCCGTGCCACCCAACGTGCTCTAGAAGGTGTAAGTCAACTACCCTGGCCAGCAAGATCTCCTGATCTGTCCTCATTGAGCATGTTTGGGACTGGATGAAGCGTCGTCTCACGCGGTCTGCACGTCCAGCACGAACGCTGGTCCAACTGAGGCGCCAGGTGGAAATGGCATGGCAAGCCGTCCCACAGGACTACATCCAGCATCTCTACGATCGTTTCCATGGGAGAATAGCAGCCTGCATTGCTGCGAAAGGTGGATATACACTGTACTAGTGCCGACATTGTGCATGCTCTGTTGCCTGTGTCTATGTGCCTGTGGTTCTGTCAGTGTGATCATGTGATGTATCTGACCCCAGGAATGTGTCAATAAAGTTTCCCCTTCCTGGGACAATGAATTCACGGTGTTCTTATTTCAATTTCCAGGAGTGTATTATGGGAACAAGAGTTGGCTCGAGAACAAGGCGTCCTACTCTCTGTGATGCAAATGATTAACGATAGTGAGTAGAGGCCCTGATGAATCAAATATTAATCTTCCGACTATATAGCAGTATCGCAATTAGTAGTGAGGGCTCAAATGGATCACATGGAGAAACTAGCAAGGTGGACTTTTAGCAAAGTGAGCGCGCGTGCTGCTGTGGGATTCAGTATAAAATTAATAAGGCTCTACAATGCCGGAGCAGCAAAATACTGCACCAGTACTGAAATCTGCAGCACGTCGTCGATAGGCAGCGACCTGATGACGTAGGCGCCGACTTCTGCTGTGCAGCAACTCTGTGTCAACCCCTGGCCTCGAAGGCTGTCCGAGAATTCTAAGTTCTTCCGAAAAAGAGCGACCAAGTCGCAAGACTGTCCGACTCTGACAAAGATCAGATCCCGAATTCCCTGTAGGCGCAACGCAAGAGCGAAGCCACCATTGCTCTCCTCCCTACTCTCCTCGAAGACTGCGAATCAGCGTTCAGTTCTGATTCCAAAATTCACCCACACTGTCTCAAAACATCATTTACGCCAATGTCGATCGTTCCCTCTAATTTCGAGCAGGCCTTTATGACGTCAACTAGCCTCTGTTTAAGTTGACCGATCATGCCTCTACTATTCAGCTGATGGCACTGAACTTGCCGTTTGACCGGCTACGAAAACAACCACCGGCTACGAAAACAACCACCGGCCATCCGGCGCCAGACAGTCGCACCCAGCAGGGCACAGTCCACAAGTTTTCTCTGAATCAAGAGGACAATGTAGTCAGTCGGTGCCAGGAACCTTCATTCAGGACGCGCCGGAACGGTAGACACATAAACTACGTCGACACTCAGACGTCTCGCAGGTCGTTTCGTCCTGCATACAATAGGCGAAATCGACCGACGCCAGTCGTTCCGCCAGGCGCTTAAGCATTTTGTGCGAACCCCTCAGAATTCTGGGAATTGCAGCCCCTCATCGGAAACGCAGTGTGCCACGTCCTCCGATGCTCGCCTCGCACAGGCCACCCAGGGAAGTAAAACACGAGTATTTTTTGAGCTCTCCGTACAAATACTCTCCTTACAATAACCTTATTCGGTATGTTACAACCGTGAAATCACACAGAACATTCATAAAATTGATGAAAATGAGAGGAGACATGCAAAACAGGGCATGGAACCTCTTAATTTATGCGCTTTATATTTTGTGTAGGCATCAAATTCATTGTCAGCTAGTGTAAGTACCTCTGTAGCTATATTATTAAACTGTAGCTATAATATTAATCTGGTGTCTCTTCCTTTTGATCAAACACTGGACACTGTTCGTTGGAGTGTCACTGCATGATACTGATGTGCGTCTTCATGTAAAGACTTGTCGGCAGTCTTGCACGTACACAAAGTTTTAGCCCATCAGTCTTTCGCTGCTTTGTCCAACTTCAGTCAGGTCATGCTTTAGATACTACTTTACTGCAATGTTAATGCGAATGCTTTTTTTTAACTTAATTTATTGTTCCCATTTATCATTTTGTTTTATGGTAAGGAAAGTGGTCATTTTTCTGGAATGGTGCATTAGTTTCTCATGTTCAGTTGTTGTAGATGACTGACTTTTCTGGCATTTTTATTTCTATGATGGTTCTATGTAGGTGTGTGCATTGACTGTGGCTCTTTGACTTTGTGTGCTTTCTCATTTGCATCTTATATTGCCATTTAGTTTATATCGTATGACGAGCACAGTAATACACTGATGGGAAGAGTCCCAACACTAAAAGTAATTAATGTACAGTAATGACATTTCTGGGATACATTTGTTTAGAGAACATATTTAAGTCATCAATATAGCAGGGTCACGGGTTAAAGCGCAAGATACATAATAGCAAATCTAAAGTGCTAGTACATTAACAATCAGTTTAAGCACTAGAATGTTGACTTCAAGCATGCAAACGTGCATGTATTGTATTTTACAGGTCTCGGGTGTCAGTTTGTGGGATAGAGTTCAATGACTGCTGCACTAGTTCGGTCAATACAGGATTTTTAATGCAGGTTGTAGACCGCGCTGGAAATGTCCGATGATGTCCCATACGTTCTCGATTGGAGACAAGTCCGATGATCGAGCAGGTCAAGGCAACATGTCGACTCTTTGTACAGCGTGCTAGGTTACAACAGCAACGGTGTGGCTGAGCTTTATCCTGGTGGTGGGAAACGCTCGCTGGAATGCTGGTCATGAACAGCAGCGCAACAGGTCGAATGACCAGATTGGTTCAAATGGTTCAAATGGCGCTGAGCACTATGGGACTCAACTGCTGTGGTCATAAGTCCCCTAGAACTTAGAACTACTTAAACCTAACTAACCTAAGGACATCACACACATCCATGCCCGAGGCAGGATTCGAACCTGCGACCGTAGCGGTCGTGCGGTTCCAGACTGTAGCGCCTTTAACCGCTCGGCCACTTCGGCCGGCTGACCAGATTGACGTATAGATTGGTAGTCAAGGTGCGTGGGACAATTTGCCTTCCGTATCCACCTTCCTTCCCCCACACAGCTCCAGTACGACCTTATCCCGTTTCCCCCACCTCCTCCTTTTCCTCCAACATCTCTGCATCCTTTACACTGTCCGAAGGCTTGATCCCCCTCACGCCCTGGTTTCCTCCTTCTTCTATCGCTATATCCCACCCTCTCTCCACTTCTACACCCTCCATCTCCTTCATCAGGGCAATTTCCAGCACCTCCCCCTACCGGACGTTGAACTTCACCTTGACATCTACCTGTCCTTCCAACTGTAACCTGTCTTCTTTCCTCCCCAGGTCCCCCCCCTTTTCCTCTCCCCTCCTGCTCACAGAGCGACTTTCCTCCTTCCCCTCCCCCTCTGAGTCCTTGCACCGCTTTCTCAACGGTGTCTATCCCACATCCTTCCCTCCCCAGCCCTCTTCGTCGCGCCCCTGCCCGTCCCCCCCCCCCTCTACGCCCCCACCCACCCTTCTTCCCTTCTCCCTCATCTCCATGCCCCTGGCAGACACTGTGTGTTGCTCATCATCACCAGCGTGCTACGTCAGTGTTGTGTTTGGTGCTATTCTACTGTGTGTCGAGAGCTGTGCTTTTAATTGTGTGCTGGACTTGTATATAGTCCTACTGTCAGTGATCATTATATGCTACGCCGTCCATCGATACTTTTAAGCTGCAGCCATACTTCACCTCGTGTTCTTTTACTTGTCCCAGTGTGTGCGGTTTTTTGTGCTCAATAATTTTTAAGGTTTTTGTCTCCATTTTACAGTCGCCTCCTTTTTGTCTGTTCTCGTCCATTATGTTCCCCTTTTTTATATTTTTTCCGCCATATTTTCTCCCTTATAATTTTAAATGTCTTCTGTTGTATCATTGTTGTCTTTTGGCTGATGAGCAGCGCATATGCTGCTGCCGGCCCACCACTTATTGGGAACTGAAATTCAATAATGAAAAAAAAGTGTGTGATAACAATGAGAGTACTGCAAAATTATTGACTGTGGATGGTATCGTCAGAATGGAAATAATGAAGTCACTGTAAAAAAGTCATTAATTTTGGCACTTATCTTGAATGGATTCCCACGTAGATTTCGTCGAAGTTGTTATGGCTCATCTTGTTGATTCTAGGGTGATTCCACTGTGACTGCTAGAAGGTCCAGATCTGATTTTAGCAATATTTGAAGACCTAACAAATGCGTTTTTCAGGAAGTTCCTAATGATCGAACAATCGCAGATCAGAACAATGGTAAGGTAGAAATAATTTTTGACTTGGTGTTCACGATCCACATTTTTATTAAACTTCTTGCAAATTCACATATACTTCTTCTTAATTGTCACATCATCAAGAAAACAGTTTTGTATCAACCTTCATATATTTAATTTCCACTTTAACCAAACACATGACTTGACTGTTTTTTACAAAGCGAAATAACAACTTAACTTCTACAAAATGACACAAAGACTGTTCTGTGCGCATTCGCGCCAAAACGGTTACAAGTAAGTCAAAGATCATGACAGTCTCACATTAATGAATACACGCAAGAACCATATCACTGTAATACATCTACATCTACAAACATAATCCGCAATCTACCATACGGTGCGTGGCGGAGGGTACCTCGTACCACAATTAGCATCTTCTCTCTCTGTTCCACTCCCAAACAGAACGAGGGAAAAATGACTGCCTATATGCCTCTGTACGAGCCCTAATCTCTCTTATCTTATCTTTGTGGTCTTTCCGTGAAACGTAAGTTGGCGGCAGTAAAATTGTACTGCAGTCAGCCGCAAATGCTGGTTCTCTAAATTTCCTCAGTAGCGATTCACGAAAAGAACGCCTCCTTTCCTCTAGAGACTCCCACCCGAGTTCCTGAAGCAGTTCCGTAAGCACCGCGTGATGATCAAACCTACCAGTAACAAATCTAGCAGCCCGCCTCTGAATTGCTTCTATGTCCTCCCCCAATCCGACCTGATAGGGATCCCAAATGCTCGAGCAGTACTCAAGAATAGGCCGCACCAGCGTTCTACAAGCGGTCTCCTTTCCAGATGAACCACATCTTCCCAAAATTCTACCAATGAACCGAACGCGACCATCCACCTTCCCCACAACTGCCATTACATGCTTGTCCCACTTCATATCGCTCTGCAGTGTTACGCCCAAATATTTAATCGACGTGACTATGTCAAGCGCTACACTACTAATGGAGTATTCAAACATTACAGGATTCCTTTTCCTGTTCATCTGCATTAATTTACATTTATCTATATTTAGAGTTAGCTACCAAACATCGATACATCGGAGTACCTATACATTAACAAAACCAAGTGTGAAAAGTAGTACGATATTACTGGTTTCTAGAACTGGGGTTGGAATGCCGTAATGGTAACGTAAATGAGGAACCATTACAACCTGATTAACATTCTCATAGTGGTGCTGCTAGCGCCATCATGTTACACGACTGACGCGAAATTTAAATAGAGATCAGATGTAGAAACAAGCCAAACAACTTTCGTTTGTATCGCACAATTGCTTCTTGGTGTTGCAAATTTTTCCCGTCAGTGAGTTATAGTAAAATGTACTAAAGTGTCACGTGACAGTAATTTCGCTTCTCTGGGACGTGCGCGCTCCGTGTATGACGAATGCTTACGCATGTGTGCGCAGGCAAGTGGCACTTCGGCTGGCAGATCTGCCAGGTGTGGATCTCGCTGGACGTGCTGCTCTGCACGGCGTCCATCCTGTCGCTGTGCGCCATCAGCGTGGACCGCTACCTGGCCGTCACGCAGCCGCTCAACTACTCGCGGCGGCGCCGCTCCAAGAAGCTGGCGCTGCTCATGATCCTCGTCGTCTGGGTGCTGGCCGTCGCCATCACGTGCCCGCCCATCCTCGGCTGGTCAGTATCGCAGCCTCCACCCGCTGCCCGCTGCCCGCTGCTCGCGTCACTACGCCAAGACACCACTCGTACCTGTCAACCAACTATCTATTCGCTATGCCTTCACGCCATCTCATATCATTAAGCTACATAGCTTGAACAGAGATACGGAGACTCCGCGAGAAACGCATACTTGAACATAAATGCAGATGCACACAAGTCTGTAAGTTATGCTGTTCTACAAGGTAGTTATAATTACTGTAATCCTCCGCTGTTTGGGATGACCACGTTAAAAACAAGTAATCGTATGACAGTGACATATTGTGGAAGCATTTGTAACGATGTGCTGAAGACAACTAGCGAATCGACCAGTGAAAGAAACAAATTTTAATATTAAAAATGGGGCTGAAACCTGATGATCTTGGTAGTTATGCTGTTTGGAATGGTCGGCCAACGGAGAGGCCGACGTCCTATTGCGCCAAAAATTGTTGAAGAAGTTTGCGAGGTGCCAGGGTGGAGAGGAGTTAGTACCTCTTTAATTCAGACGAATTTTGCATGAGAACTGGACATGCACTCGACCCCCTCCTTGTTGTTGTTGTTGTGGTATTCAGTACTGAGACTGGTTTGATACAGCTTCCCATGCTACTCTATCCTGTGCAAGCTTCTTCATCTCCCAGTACTTACTGCAACCTACATCCTTCTGAATATGCTTACTGTATTCATTTCTTGGTCTCCCTCTACCATTTTTACCCTCCACACTGCCCTCCAATGCTAAATTTGTGATCCCCTGATGCCTCAGAACATGTCCTACCAACCGGTCCCTTCTTCTTGCCAAGTTGTGCCACAAACTCCTCTTCTCGCCAATTATATTCAATACCTCCTCATTAGTTATGTGATCTACCCATCTAATCTTCAACATTATTCTGTAGCACCACATTTCTAAAGCTCCTATTTTCTTCTTGTCCAAACTATTTATCGTCCATTTTTCACTTCCATACATGGCTACACTCCTTACATACCACCTAATTGATTATGTTCGCAACGGTAACGGAAGTAAATGATGGTGGACCCTTCCAGTGGTAAACTAAGGAGTGCACACTCACAATAATTTAAAAAAAATAGTAATCTACTCAGAAAGAAAGAGAACTTTATCATAATAAACAACAGGAAATGGGATTCTGCATATATCTACGAAATGATATGCGGATTAAATATTAAAATGAGATTCATTACACATCAGAACATATATGTACATGATTATCGACACAAACAGTGGGTTAAAGGACAGGGTATACTGAAATCTTATGAGAATAAGAGTTGGCTCGAGAACAAGGCGTCCTACTCTCTGTGATGCAAATGATTAACGATAGTGACTAAAGGTCCTAATGAATCAAATATTAATCTTCCGACTATATATTAATAGTGAGGGCTCAAATGGGATCACATGGAGAAACAAGCAAGGTGGACTTTTAGCAAAGCGAGCGTACTGAAATCTGGAGCACGTCGTCGATAGGCAGCGTCTTGATGATGCAGGCGCCGACTTCTGCCGTGCAGCAACTCTGTGTAAACCCCTGGCCTCGAAGTCTGTCCGAGGATTCTAAGTTCATCCGAAAAAGAGTGACCAAGTCGCAAGAACGCCCGACTCCGACGAAGATCAGATCTCGAATCCACCTCTGTGATGCGATGCAAGCAGCGAAGTCAGAATTGCTCAACTCCCTACTCTCCTCGAAAAACGCGAATCAGCATTCAGTGCTGATTCCAAAATTCCCCCACACTGTCTCGGAACGTCATTCGCGCCAATAGCGACCGTTCCCTCCAATTTCGAGCAGGGTTTTATGACGTCAACTAGCCTCAGTTTAAGTTGACCAATCATGCCTCTGCTATTCAGCTGAGGGCACTGAACTTGCCGTTTGACTGGCTACAAAAACAACCTGCCTAGACCACCGGTCATCCGGCGCGAGACAGTCGCACCCAGCAGGGCACAGTCCACAAGTATTCTCAGACGCAAGAGGACAATGCAGTCTGTCGGTGCCAGGAATCTTCGTTCCAGACGCGCTGGTACGGTAAACACATACACTGCGGCGACACTAAGACGTCTCGCAGGTCGGTTCGCCCTGCATACAATAGGCGAAAATCGACCGACGTCAGTCGTTCCGCCAGGCGCTTAAGCCTATTGTGCGAACCCCTCAGAATTCGGGTAAGTGGAGCCCCCAACCGGAAAGGCAGAGTGCAGCGTCCTCCGACGCTCGCCTCTTACAGGCCACCCAGGGAAGTAAAACAACATGTTTAGGAATCAAGTGATAAGTATTTTTTGAGCTCTCAGTACAAATACTCTCATTACAATAACCTTATTCGGTCTGTAACTACTGTGCAATGACATAGAACATTAATAAAATTGATGAAAATGAGAGGCCACATGCAAAAGAGGGCATGCCACCTCTCAAGTTACTGTTGGCCATGGCAGCGAACCCTGGACGCAATGTGAGATCTTGAAGCAGGGCGTGAGCTGTGTCACGACAACTGAACATTCCATGGTCTACCATTCTGAAAACGCTGCAAACAATTATCAAATGGTATCCGTACAAACTTCACATTGCTCAACAAGTTTTGCTACCCGCAGCGGACATTGGAGGAGAATTTTCTCTTCTCTTAAATTTCTTGTAAGGGTGAAATTGACGACATGTGGCATTGGATCGTTTCGCGGGGTGTTCAAGCACATTTTACACACGCTGGGGCAGTGTTGTTTTTCAGGATATCGTTGCCAACAAACGTTCATGACGTTTCCCACCCACAGTCAACGCATCATTGTGTGTTGTGGTTTCACGGTACAGTTTACGAATGGTCCATTTTTCTTGTATGAACTCGAGCCCCAAGGACGAAGTACATGCAGCATGAACGGCACACGTCACTGATCTGCTTCGCCAACATGTGATCCCTGCCCTACAGGAGAGAGGTGCTTGGGACTTAACTGTTTTGATGCACTATGCAGCTCCGCGTCACATTGCGCAATAGGTCACCGGGTCACTCCTTAACACATTTCGAGAAAAGTGACGACGCTTGTGGGGAAATTAAAATGTAGTTCTTTCAATTGCTTATTCGTTATTTCTCTTCCGGAAGTTCTTACAAACGTATCCACAAAGTTTCATTATCCTACGATCACTCGTTTTTGATGGGGACCCCTCTCAAGCAGTGAGAGTTTAATTATCACCACCCCGTATTTGAACGTCGGCACTTGTGCACTGTTCTCATTGCGTTGCAAGTGTCAGTCGTGGTCGGAATAGTGCACTTTGTCACAGTTAACTGAATTCGAAAGTGGGAAAATCGTTGGCGCTCGGGTGGTGTGTGCCTTCGTAACCTAGGGAGTTGAAATGTTTGGTGTTTCTATCGAAGATTTATACTGCGTACACGATGAGCGGAAAAACATCATCCGCTCAGTGACAAGGCAGGTGAAGGTGTATTGAGTTATCGTGGCAGACGGTCGTTGAAGACGACTGCAACGAAATGGAAGCGGACATCAGTTTCACACAAGCGAACATTATCAACAACGAAACATCGTGAAGGGAGTTCCAGAACCAGGGAATCGCAGGGCGAAATGTATTATCAGAAGCACAAATGCTCATAACAGGAAGTCGTCGTGACGAAGGCAAACAACTTGAACTATGGGGCACTGAAAGAAAGCCGTTTGGTCGGAGGAGCCTTGTTTCACGCTACTGTCAACTTGTGGCCGAGGTTGCGTCCCAAGAGTGACACAACACGGGGTTTCGGTGATGATTTGGGCAGCATCATAGTCGCATTCCATTGACCCCAGGCCGCTTTGGCAAGGTAGCATTTCTGCCAATGTTTATGTGACCTTCTTGCCTCATTAGGTTAATTCAGTGGTACATGATTTGTTCCCCCGTAGTGATGCTTTCTTCTACGACTGCAGATTCCCTATTCACACAGCTCACTTGGCTGATTTGTTGTGTTTCCCAGGCCTACCAGTGCGTCCAGTTCTCATTATTATTGAGTCTTTGTCCACTACTTCGAAGAGAAGGGTGCATGATCGCTGTACACCTCCAGCATCGTTACCTGAACTTGACACTACTTACCAGGACTAATGGCATAACGGTCCCTTCAAAGTAACACAGTGCCTTTATTTATCCATTCCAAGAAAACTGGAAGCTTTTTCTAATGCTAACGAATTTCTAAATCATATCAGGTACGATAATTTGCTGTGATATTGTCGTTTTTCCAATTTTGTAAAGTACTGTATCTTCATTACTGTAGTGGTCTGTGGAGCTAGCATCTGGGCGCATCCCCTTTGACTGAAGAGCTTTGAAATTAGAAGCAACTTTTAAACTGATTTATCACTATTATTGAGGCTGTGATAACGCTGTCTGAATCGATATATTCAATTACAAGAGGTAAACTTTTGCAATCGCAACTTCTTTTATCTGATTCCGAACAAATCATTCGTCAGCAAGAATACTACAAAGCTAATGACCCTTTCACGTACTGAATTCCATCTCATAGATGAACACTCGTCTGACGTAAATTTATTTACCATCTGCACAAAATGTAGAGAAGTATCCAAGACAACAAACTTTCGAAGTCTAATTAATATTGACGAAATTACATATTAGACGGATCTGAAGACGTTGCTGCCTGTGCAAGACTCCATTATCTCACAAACTGCATCTCCAGTACTTATCGTGGAACCGAAAATGTTGTATCTCCAGGAAAATGTAATTACATCAAATGATAAGCACTAGTGGGGAATGGGTATAACCAAATGGTTTCATAAATAGATAAAGAGAGATTTTAATACGCGCTAAGACACAAACAAAAAAAAAATAACAAATCACGATGGAATTATCCGAATTGCATGGAAATAGGTAGATGTGATGTACGTGTACAGACACATAAATCATTACAATTTCAGAAATACTGGACGACTGAATCACGGGAAAGCTTTTCACCAATGCATCAAGGTAGTAATACATTGATCCACTGTTGGCCCCTATGCAAGCAGTTATTCGGCTTGGCATTGACTGATAGTCACTGAATGTCCTTCTGAAGGATATCATACCAAATTATGTCCACCTGACGCCGTAGATCGTGAAAATCCCAAAATGATTGGAGGGCCCTGCCCACAATGCTCCAAACGTTCTCATTTGGATAGAAATCCAGCGACTTTGCTGGCCATGGCTGGGTTTGGCAATCACGAAGACAAGCAGTAGAAACTAACACTGGGCGGTCATTACCATGCTGAAATGTAAGCCCAAGGTGCTTGGCCACGAGGGTCAACACAATGGGGCATAGAATATCTTCGACGTACCGTTGTGCTGGAAGGGTGCCGCAGATGACGAAGGAGTCCTGCTATGGAATGAAATGGCACCTCACACCATCGCTTCTGCTTGTTAGGCTGCTTGGGGTCTGACAGGTTGGCATCCCACCTCTGCCCGGGACGTCTACAGACAAGTCTTCGACGGTCATCGTCTTCACTGGTCATCAGGAGTCAGTTAGAAGCTTGATTCATCAATGAAGACAATTATACTGCAGTCAATGAGATTCCAGGCCGAAGACGTATCTGGATACGCCCTGGACAGCAGCGTGATGTCGATGTCGCTGTCGCCCACCGTACTGCCCGACAACGGCCTGACAGTCAGGAATGATGGTCGGCAGTGCCATTTCTTATCACAGCAGGGACCGTTTGGTTGACTTTCTTGGCACCCCTACTGCTTGTCCTCGTTCTAGCCAAACGCTACCGCGGCAAGCAAGACTGCCGGATTTCTCCCCAATTGAGAACGTTCGGATTTTCACTATCTAAAGCGCCAATTGGACATAATTTGGTATGATATCCCTCAGGAGGATATCCAACAACCGTATCAATCAATGCCATCCCTAAGAACTGCTTCCTTAATTGCCACAGGTAGACCAACGTGTTTTTGATTTGCTCTATTTATGCAGCTCGTCTTCTTGAATAAATTATCCAATTGTTTTCTGAAATTGTATTAATTTGTCTGTAAGTGTACTTCGTTGTCTACCGAATTCGTACCATTTGGATAATTCCTTCGTGGTGAGGCTTTTTTTTGACTCAGTATCTATAGTAAAAAGAGAAATACTGAACCTTTTGGAAAGATTCTTACTACAGTGAAGGCAGCCCTTTATTGGCGGTTAAGAACCGGCTCAGGAATTGCATTGCACCCACCTGATCCCTTGTTTTAGAACGATTTAGAAATACTATAACCAAAGCAATCTGTTTACTAATAGTAGAGGGAGAGAGAGAGAGAGAGGACGGCGGGGGAGGGGGGGGAGGGGGCGGTGAGAGAGAGAGCTATCGAGGGCCATGAAGGGTCAAGAACGTGAGGAGGGCAATTTGATATTGCTAGCGTTATTAGTATTCCATTAGTAATTAAATAGTCGCACGATACGACAAGTTATTCCTCTTGATTAATACGCCCTTCATAAAACGTGAAGTGAATCCGCATGGAAAGTGCGGTTTAAACTAAGAACATGTCCCCCAGATATGTGTGACAACACAATGAAACAGCAGACCAGCTGTCTTAAGAGAACGAATATTAACCCATTGTGGTGTATTGGCCAGATCACGCTTTTCTCTAACTGATATTAGCGGCAAAGCCTCTGAAAGGGTCTCACAAGGCACACTCTTTGATGGGACAGTCAACCAAACTATTGCACTGCGGCAGAAGTAGGAAAACAACAGAATGTCAAGCTGCCTCTGTTCTCCGCTTATGATAAAAGTCGGCTTCCTCCTTTACATTTACATAATAAGAGTTTGAGAAGACAGTAGAGCATTCTGCAAAGTTGAGCACTGACGAGGGTTTAGTGGTGATTCTCAGAATATGTCCGTTTGACATCATGGTACGTTACAGGGCAGCGTTGCATTGGTTGGGGCATTAACAAAACGATTCATTTTGCCAGATCAGAAGCGCTCATGTATCTAATAAATGACATTTAGTGGTGGTGGTGGTTAGTGTTTAACGTCCCGTCGACAACGAGGTCATTAGAGACGGAGCGCAAGCTCGGGTTAGGGAAGGATTGGGAAGGAAATCGGCCGTGCCCTTTCAAAGGAACCATCCCGGCATTTGCCTGAAACGATTTAGGGAAATCACGGAAAACCTAAATCTGGATGGCCGGAGACGGGATTGAACCGTCGTCCTCCCGAATGCGAGTCCAGTGTGCTAACCACTGCGCCACCTCGCTCGGTGACATTTAGTAGCATGGAGGTTGGACGAATGACTGTGTGCTTTTGATCCTAGAAGCAATGCAAGGCGTGGATACAGCATGTTGCTAAGAATAGGCTCAGCTGACATATAATTATCCCTACCCAACCTATCCAACCCATGGTTTACCTTTTAGCAGGTCATGGTCCATAAGAGAAACATCCACGTCGATTTGGACACAGGATCATAAGAGTATGTGAGAATGGAGAGGATAGTTTCCCCTTTTTCCAGGTAGAGAGAGAATGCTATCAGTTGGATTGCGGTTTGCTCACAATGGTAAATGACTGAAATTGAAGGACTACGTTTAATGTAACTGCACAACGAATATCTAATAAAGAACTGCTTCACTTTCAGTGGATGCTTTGAATATCGAAGTAACGTCAACATATCAGAAGAACGATGCAGAACACCAACAAGAATTGTTACCTCTGTAGTAGACAAGAATAGGCACGGCTAAATATAATTAAGAGAAACTATAAAACCCTGTAAAAGTACTGTGGCCACCGACTTTGTTATGTGTGGACTCTAGAATTTCCAAGGCACTCAGATATTAGTGGCGGCAATTTAGAACACTATAGCAACAAAAGTCCTACGTTTCGATAGCCGTAGGTGGTAGACAAACCTCGACCTTTTCCGATGCTGCTCATACCAGATGTAGTAACATAATGTATCAGCTATTTACTTGAGTTAGATTTAAATTACTGAATGTAACGACTTGGTTACATTATCCACGCAACATGTCTTAAATTTATGACAATAACTGAACTCAACTGAATTGTCACCTCATGTGTTTTACTGTGATTTCATAGTTATTTCAGCATAATCTTCAGCCTATAGATGTTGCCACTGTACTCTCGTACTAGCCTCATTTGTTCTGCAACTCTAGTCAGTATGGAGGTCGGAACTGGATCTTAAAGAATCGGAAAAGACTGCTAAATTCGTTACTGATCCGGCGTCTTCACTCCAAGTTGTTGTTCTAGCGCAGTAAAAGGCGTGGTGCTGGATCTTCGTCTGACACTACTGTCTGCAATGGACTGCTGCTTTATGTGACTCAAATATTCTGGCACAGGAAGACTACTAAGTGATACAGTCCAGATTTCGAAGTGTATATCAGTTATCTCACTCTCGATGTTAATGTTGTTTAAAATAACATATCGACAGTCTTTGCCATGTAGTGCACTCATTTCGATAGGCGATCTAGAAATCCATACCACAAAATATTCCATATATATACTTGATATACATTTCACACACAAATGAAGAAAATATAAAACTTTCCTAATCGGCCGTGTGCCTTGAACACAAACTACCTAATCCACAAAATACAACTTCATAGGCGGCCGCAAAGATTGCAACTCACTTCCAGGCAGCGCGAATCGCAATACAACTTCATAGGCGGCCGCAAAGATTGCAACTCACTTCCAGGCAGCGCGAATCGCTTTGGTGAAGCATGGTTCGTGACATCATGACAATGCGCAATGTGACTAGGGCTGTTCATAATTTTTCCTATATTTTAGATGTTTTCATTAGTGCTTCCTAATGACTACATTGCTGAGGGACCCTTATTTAACAAATCATTCATAAAGTAGCCAGTCAGAGTATAGGATCGCTCCGTCAGCGCCACGTCAGCTAAAGGAAGGATTCAACCGAACTTTGCTTCCATGCACAAAACAACACGTGTAGTGTTACTTGGTTGGATGCACTGATAAATGCTTCCTAATGACGTCACCTACCTGCTGTGGTACTAATAATATTTTGATTGCTAATAATCACGTCTACAAGAACGAATAAATGCTACAGTTGTGCAAAAAGGTAGTACTCATTTTGTAGCCACGAAACGCGCCCTTGGAGTATACAGTGAATCAAAGGGATGTTGACCACTCGTCTCGCTTATCACCTGTGCAAATTTTATTTTATGTATCTTCTGTAGATGTCTGAAGTAGCGTGTTTTTAAATTGATTTATCACTGGGTAAGTGACTAGAGACTTGTACTTCTACATCTACATCACACTCAGCAAGCCACTTAATTGTGTGTGGTGGGGCGGGGGGGGGGGGGGTGTACTTCTGGTGTTTCTAACAGATTTCCCCCACCGCCCACCCTTTTCCACTTGCGAATGGCGCCTGGGAAAAATTAGAGTCGTAAGCCTGTGTATTAACTCTAATTTCCTGAATTTTCTCGTCGAGATCATTACGCGAGACGTATGTGGTAGGGAAGCTCTCTCTCGAAATTTCAGTAGTAAACCTATCCTTGAGGCATAACGTCTCTTTTGCAACGTCGGCCACAAGTATTTGTTTAGCATCTCTGTAACGCTCTAGCGCCGACAAACTATGCTATAACTATACGCACCAATCATTCGTTGGATCTTCTCTATTTCTTCTATCAGTCCTACTTGCTAAGGGTATTATATTCATAAACAATATTCAAGACTCGCTTGAAGAAGCGCGATGTAAGTCACTTCCTTTGCGGATGAGTTACATCTCCTTAAGACTCTTCCTATGAAACTCAGTCTGGCATCTGCTTTTCTACTATTTGCTTTATGTGGTCAGTCACTTAACGTCACTCTGAATAGTTGCTCTTATGTGTTTTACGGCAGATAGTTGCACAGCAGTGGATTTCCTTCCTCTGTATGTGCAATATGTTCCGTTTTTTTTAAGTTCAGGGTAAACTCCAGAGACTTCATTATTCATTAATCCTCCATACGTCGTTTTGTCTTCTATCGTTATTACTTTGCTATAGACAACCGCGTTAACTGCGAACAGTGTTAAAGAACATCCACCGCTTTGTACTAGATCTTTTATGTACCTTGTAAACGGTAACGGTCCTGCCATATTTCCTTGGGGTACTCCGCAAATTACTTTTACATGTGACGATTTTTACCCGTTAAGAGCGTCGTTGTTGACCTCTGCTTACCAGGAAGTTTGGAATCGAGTTGAAAATCTGGTCCGATACTCTATACGCTTTTTTTTTTTCCTCACTAAAGGCAGTGCGTGGCGGTGTCAAAAGCCTTCCCGAATTCAAGGAACCCGGCGTTAACTCGGGCACCGTTGTCTACGGAGCTAGGGATCTCACTGAGGAACAGAGCGAGATGAGTTTGTGGGATACACGTTAATTTTTAGCTTCTGTAAAGTTTGGAAGGTAGGAGACGAGGTACTGGCAGAAGTAAAGCTGTGTGTACCGGACGTGAGTCGTGCTTCGGTAGCTCAGATGGTAGAGCACTTGCCCGCGAAAGGCAAAGGTCCCGAGTTCGAGTCTCGGTCGGGCACACAGTTTTAATCTGCCAGGAAGTTTCATACCAGCGCACACTCCGCTGCAGAGTGAAAATATCATTCTATTTCGCAATTGTTACTGACTTTACCTAAGACCAAAACAGGCATTTCACTCAAAAGGGTTGACTAAATTTTGCTTTCAGAGTTATTGAATGCTTCTCTCATTGTTCTCCTTACATTCATTTTCGATTCGTTCAGCTTTTGTTTGTCAGCTAGGTTTCGTCTTCTCTTGTATTTGAGATGAAGCTCTCTTCGTTCACGGAGCAGTTCTGGAACACGGTTACTAAACCACTGTAGGTCTATCTCATCACCTAATATCTTGCTCAGATTGCTCAGAACACAGTTTTCAATGTTGGTTATGAATTTTTCTTGTTTGTGTTCCGTATCGTCGTCCTCATCACTGAAAATCTGATGCTGGCTACTCAGATACTTTAATCTGTATCCTGTCACTCTGTTTGGTCAAAAATATCTTGCTACCTTTCTTGACATTCCTTATTAAACCCGTAGTCATAGTTGCTATCACGGGCTTACCACTGATACCGAGCACGAAGAGGAGCAGTAGTCACGCTTGCCGTGTGCGGACGGGCGTATTGCGATGAAATGTAATTCCACGATGGCTCGCCATTAAGGGAAACGCAACGGGGCGTACAGTATCGTTGATGTACCGCTGTGCTGTAATGGTGCCACGGCTGACAAGCGAAGGCATCCTGCTATGAAAAGAAACTGTACCCAAACCAACACTCCTGCCTCTCTGCCCGTATGGCGGGCGATATTCAAGTTGTTATCCCACAGCCGGCCGCGGTGGTCTAGCGGTTCTAGGCGCTCAGTCCGGAACCGCGCGACTGCTACGGTCGCAAGTTCGAATCCTGCCTCGGGCATGGATGTGTGTGATGTCCTTAGGTTAGTTAGGTTTAAGTAGTTCCAAGTTCTAGGGGACTGATGACCACAGATGTTAAGTCCCATAGTGCTCAGAGCCATTTATTATCCCACAACTGTCCGGGGTGTCTCCATACACGTCTTCGACCTGGAACCTCAATCGCTGTAGTAGAATTGTTTTCAGTGATGAGTCCCGCTTCGAACTGACTCCCGATGACCTGCGGAGATGGCCTCAGGGCAGCACTGCTGGAAATCTGCGAGCCTGTATTGCGAGTAGCGGTGGAAACGGAAGGTGTGATTGACTAGTCGCCGTGGAAGCTTTACCCTTCTAGTTTAAAAGCCTACTATTCCCCTTTTTTCTGGTGTAATTAAAATGCACGTAAATGCAAAATGCATGTCATTGACGTGTCAATGACTTGGTTGTTAAATACGAATCAACGTGTTAGTCAAGAGTGAGAGATGGACCTGGGAGCGGCCTTTGTACGAAACCATTTCGGCATTATGATGAACGGAAGTCCTAAAACATAATGACTGCATGGGTTTTTGAACCAACACAAAGCCACGTGGTAGTTTGTCAGGCGTGTGCGTTGAGAGAGAGCTGTAGTTTTAACGCAGAAATTTCTGAAAATGTTCTTCTGGAGAAAAGTATTGGGTGGAATTGAATCATGGGCAGTGGGAAAACCGACAAAGGAGAACCTAAACGTTTGAAAAGCGCTGTTGCAGAAGGATTCTGGAAATTAAGTGAAGTAATAAGGTAAGAAAGGACAATGTTCTTCGCAGAATCGACGAGGAGAGAGATACGTGAAAAACAGATTGTAGAAGAAGGGACACGACGATAGAACATTAGTTTCATAGAACTAGAGGGACCTGCACAGGACAAAAAAATTGTTGAGGAAGTTGAAAACTGTAATACATCCAACAAACAGTCGAAGACAAGAAGTGTAAAGGTTTGTCACTGGCGAAGAGGGCCGCATTAAACCAATCTGAAGACTGATGACCGCACTACCTACCAAGTGAGGTAACACTATGCCACTTCATCATTTCATGACCTAGGACAGTATTACAGACACAGCAAGAGAGAGAGATAGTGAAAGTTGTATCAATCTTTCAATATTAGTTAATGAAGTACAACTCAAACTTTTAATAATAGCTATACAGTCCACTCACAATAAAGTGATTACCGCCTATGATCTACGTCAACGTGCAACAACCTTTCACAACGTCAGATGGTAGCACGATCTATGGAGGGTCAATAAAGTATGTCAGCAGACGCGGAAAACAGTTCCGTCGTTGTCGTAATGTGAAACTGACCCATTTCACTGGTGTCCAAAGGGGCATGATCACTGGATTTCGAGTCAAAGGTGAAAGGGTTTTGAAACGGCTACGTCTGTAAACTGTTCGCGTGCCATTGTGGTAGAAGAATACTGTGCATGGCAAAATTGCTCTATCCAACACCAGCCTGAGGAAACTGTGGTACACGGGTCATTGATGACGGGGGTGAACAAAAGCTGCGAAAATCAGTACGGGTGAACCGAAATGGAACTGTTCAGCAACTGACAGGTTCTCCTCGATGCCCTTTCAGCGAACGTTGCTGCATATGGACTTCAGAAGGAAGCGCTGGTTCATGCAACCATGCTGACTGCTTTTCATCGACGACGAGGGCTGGAATTTGCACGCTAATACCGCAACTAGAGGTCCTTTGAGTGGTGACTTGCGTCCTTTTCAGATTAATCACGTTTTATGCTCAGTCAGACAAATGGCCGTTGGCCTGCACGGCCTGAAACGACAGAAAACAAACACCCTGGAAGATTCATCAGAAGGGTCCAGGCCAAAGTAGGCAGCTTTATCGTCTGATCAATATTTTCGTGGTTTATCCTGGATGATTTCGACATTCTGGAAGCACAATATATCAACACAAGTACGTATCTATCCTTAGCGACCATATCCATGTCTACACGCAGTTTGTTTCACCTCGGCACTATCACAGCTATCAAATAGATAATGTAACGTGTCAAACAGCTTGCAGTGTACGTGCGTAGTTCGAAGACAACTCCCGTGTCCACAAAATCCTCTATATTAATCCTAATAAACTACTGGCCATTAAAAATGCTACTGCACGAATATGACGTGCTACAGACGCGAAATTTAACCGACAAGAAGAAGATGCTGTGATATGCAAATGATTAGCTTTTCAGAGCATTCACACAAGGTTGGCACCGATTTCTCACACACAAACAGCAGTTGACAGGCGTTGCCTGGTGAAACGTTGTTGTGATGCCCCGTGTAAGGAGGAGAAATGCGTACCATCACGTTTCCGACTTTGATAAAGGTCGGATTGTAGCCTATCGCGATTGCGGTTTATCGTATCGCGACATTGCTGCTCGCGTTGGTCGAGAGCCAATGACTCTTAGCAGAATATGGAATCTTTGGGTTCAGGAGGGTAATACGGAACGCCGTGCTGGATCCCAACGGCCTCGTATCACTAGCAGTCGAGATGACAGGCATCTTATCGGCATGGCTGTAACAGATTGTGCAGGCACGTCTCGATCCCTGAGTCAACAGATGGGGACGTTTGCAAGACAACAACCATCTGCGTGAACAGTTCGATGATGTTTGCAGCAGCATGGACTATCAGCTCGGAGACCATGGCTGCGGATGCCCTCGACGCTGCATCACATACAGGAGCGCCTGCGATGGTGTACTCAACGACGAACCTGGGTGCACGAATGGCAAAACGACATTTTTTCGAATGATTCCAGGTTCTGTTTACAGCATCATGATGGTCGCATCCGTGTTTGGCGACATCGCGGTGAACGCACTTTGGAAGGCGTGTATTCGTCATCGCCATACTGGCGTATCACCCGGCGTAATGGTATGGTGCGCCATTGGTTACACGTCTCGGTCGCCTCTTGTTCGCATTGACGGCACTTTGAACAGTGGACGTTACATCTCAGATGTGTAACGACCCATGGCTCTACCCTTCATTCGATCCCTGCGAAACCCTACATTTCAGCAGGATAATGCACGACCGCATGTTGCAGGTCCTGTACGGGCCTTTCTGGATACAGAAAATGTTCGACTGCTGCCCTGTCCAGCACATTCTCCAGATCTATCACCAATTGAAAACGTCTGGTCAATGGTGGCCGAGCAACTGGCTTGTCACAATACGCCAGTCACTACTCTTGATGAACTGTGGCATTGTGTTGAAGCTGCATGGGCAGCTGTACCTGTACACGCCACCCAAGTTCTGTTTGATTCAATGCCCAGGCGTATCGAGGCCGTTATTACGGCCAGAGGTGGTTGTTCTGGGTACTGATTTGTCAGGATCCATGCACCCAAATTGCGTGAAAATGTAATCACATGTCAGTTCTAGTATAATATATTTGTCCAATGAATACCCGTTTATCACCTGCATTTTTCTTGGTGTAGCAATTTTAATGGCCAGTAGTGTAGATAATCTGTGGCATCACCTGGATCTGTCTGTTCGCGCCATGGATTTTCAACCGAGAACCCTAACAGAGCTGCCCATGGCACTGGAGCGGGTATAGCTGCATGGATCCATATCGGTACTGTCCAGAACCTTACTGACTCTCTTCCTGCACGTCATGCAGTTGTCCGCGCGGAAAAAGGTTGTTACTCAGGGTTTGGACAGGAGGACAAGTTAATGTGACTGGACAACGTATTAAGTATTTACATAACGGCATTTTCAAGTAGATCTGAAAATTGAGGTTTAGAAAATCAACACAAGGTCTACTTGAAAGTCGTCTAATACAGAGCCCGGAAGCGGTCGTCGAATTAATGAAGTTCCTGTTACCAACTGGAGTAATATTTTACTAACTGCACTATAATCTTGTAATAATTTACCGTGAACGAAAGTACGGAATGTTTCGCTCTCTCAGCTTACTGACGGCGTGTACGCAATAAATCATGTCTAAAGTTTTCGGGAATTAACACCATGCGTGACACGACCAACGAATATGTCAACTTCTGTACGAGCTATCCGTCAATATGCCTCAACACATGACTTCGCCGCCTTCAAACTGGTCTCTTCTCGCGACGAAACTATCCAGTCATATGTATGACGATTGTGGTCGTGCAAAACTGAAACAAAATACATGGGGGCAGATACAATTTCATCATTTTTCTTGGTACATTCCGATATTCCAGCCAGCAGAAGACCCGAAATGTACTGTAACACCGGAAGTGGCATTAATATTTTCAGCTTCATACCAATCGCTCCACTTCACAATGATCGTAAAACTGCGTCGCTAACGCGGCCTGTTGTTGCTGTATGAACGCCATCACAAAAATCTTGTTGCAAAGAGTTTACTGTTTTTTTCAACTGCTAGGTGTTACTATTGACAGAACCTGACCCCAAACTGGTAAAATGAAGAGAATATTTATGATAAAATGTTCTTAGTCGTTGGGCCGCATCACATTCTTCTTTAAACTTCTTCAAAGCTCTACGATTCGATGCATATTCTGAGACCCTCTAGCTGGACGCTGTCGAAAGACGGTGTCGTGTTCACTTATAAAAGGCTGTTTTCAAAAAAAAAAAAAAAAAAAAAAAAAAGGTTCAAATATGTGTGAAATCTTGTAAGACTTATCTGCTAAGGTCATCAGTCCCTAAGCTTACACACTACTTATTCTAAATTATCCTGAGGACAAACACACACACACCCATGCCCGAGGGAGGACTCGAACCTCCGCCGGGACCAGCCGCACAGTCAATGACTGCAGCGCCCCAGACCGCGCTGTGAAGGCTGTTTTCTCGCTCATTTTCCGGAATGTGTGCCTTAACCGATTTAGGGAAGCCATGAAATAGATTAATTCGGTGGCTCAATCCGAACTAATGTCTAGTCCCTTGAACATTTTACCTTAAGTCATTTTAGTTCTCTGAAGACAGCAACGCGCAACTGCAGTAGATAACCGAGAAAAAAGAGTAAAGTTTAATGTATACAGTTTACATAAAACTGAATAAGCTTAACAGATAACTAGTTTACTTCCTCTCGACAAAAGTAGACCTATCTCAAAATGTCATTCACTAAAACGTGACGTCACCAATTCTGTAATTGCAACTGCGGTTACACAAATTGACTACCTACTACAAGACGATACACGCCTAAAAAGAATCTGGAGGTAGTCTTGTAGCACCTCGTTTCCAAAACGAGTGCAAAAGTATGCAACTGCGTTCCGCTCTTTAAACATCATAAAGTAAATACACTAATCAGTAACTAAATGCCAACTGCAGGATTTGATTGCGTGTCGTGTAACAAAGCCGTTCGTGTATAGTCAATTACAAATCGTTTATTCTTGGGGTACCAAACTGGACAATGCAGTAATTGTAAACTGCCAGAACAGCTAGTCATCTTATTAAACTGTTCCCCACTTCTAATTTTGACCCATTTAGTGCGACACCGAGGGCACACACTTTTTTAAATTAACAGTAATGTTGTAGATACGGGAAGGAAACTCTCTTCGAAAATCTTGATGAGACGAAAAGGTCGTCACTTGTGTGCATTATAAATGGGGATACAAGGTTCCTCAGTAGCCCCGCGTCAAGAGCACAGCACATCTGCTCTTTTCGGCACTATATGACCACGTCTTGGCAACTCTGGGAGATGCTTGCAGTTGGACGGTTCAAAGCAGGAGCCAGGGATGGACCCTCCAGGTCACCCCCGACCGAGTTGGTATTCGGAGTAAGGTGGTGGGAGAGCCTCTCAGCGGACAAATTTGAACGGCCAAGCTGTAAAGCCTCCCGGGTCTCGTTAAAAGTTCAGATAACCAGTCGCTCTCACTCCTTCTCGATCGACGCTGCCGCGCCATATGGGAAGAGTTTTTCCGAGAGGTAAGCCCGTCTCACCACTGCTTTACTTTCAACCTACTACATCCTCCAAATTCTGATTAGTTACTTGTCAAATTACACTTTGGTGTGACTAGCTGTATATCAGCAGCGGGTTCTTTATTTGTTTTCAATAAAATGTGTGTCCACCTGTGTGCTCCATGGTACTGTTCTATTTAAATTCAAGGCACCCTTTCCCCAAAGATAGGTGCTGACTTCAATATAATGAACAACTTGTAGCATGGTCCTAATGTTAACGGCATGAATAAGCTATTTCTGTCTCTTAGTCTCTTGTAAATGCAAGTTGTTTAGAAGGAAGTGTCATAGTCTTACGCGAGGCAGAATTGGTCAAAACTAGAAGAACATTTATACTACTATATAAAGACAAGTGGTAGTTTAACGTTGTTACCAAAAACCTGGAAAATAAGTGGAAGGTTGTTAGCAAGTATCACGAAAAGTTCTTCACCAACTACTTCATATTTTACACAATAAAGTAATAAATATTCGGACGGACAGAGACTACAGTTTTTAATATATATGGTATATAGTTCTGTACTTCACATGGAGGGGAAGCACTGTCACCAAAAATCTCGAAAAGTTCGTGACCGATGTATTTCAAATGTTTACACCATACTTCAGGTTCGTACAGAAAGGGATACATATTTTTATATACAGACTGAGTAAATATGTGGGTAACATATAAGGAGAAACGTTGTTGGCGTAAATGTCGAGAAGTTCTCTACCTATTAACTTCAAATTTTCATACGATACGCTAATAAAAGTTGGACAACCATGAAGACTATTTACTTTTAGATATATATAGTTTATAAATTTATACAACATACAATAGAAAACATAATTGGCACAGTTCTCAGAAGTTTGTTGGTCGATTTATTTGAAATATTTGCACAATACTCTAATTAACATTCAGCCCGAAATATGCCATATGTTTTGTAAGCAACACTGTTCAGTTTTTCAGTTAAAAAAGACTGTGCCAAAAAAAACGCTTTGCTGAGAAAATGTGCTGTTTGCTTTTCTTTCTCGGGAACAGTTTTAAGTACGATACCAGGCAATTTAATCCATTAGACTAACTGTTTTTTCTATATATATTCTTTCTCCTAATAAAGAATTTTTTTTAAAAATCTGCATACACAATAATACGCTGTTTCGCTTTATTCATCGCAGTCGGGTTTAACAGAAAACCCGAAAGTTTTTGGAATCGCCATGGTACCGTATTCCTAGAGAGGCATGCAAACCAAAATATACAACATCCAATAGCAATTAACACCTCACCAGGAACCAGCAATGGTTTTGCCTGAGAAGTAGGATTCAAGGAAGGATTGCCCAAGATGGTTTAATTGAACATCATTTACCATGACATTTTGTTAAAACAATTCTTCTAAACTGATATAACTAGTACAATTCTTGTTTTAACAACTGCAAGTATTAAAGAGAAAAAGGAAATCACGCAACAGTTTGAATTAAAACAGTAAAACAATTCCATACTAGGACCAAGAACCAGAGAACCGTTTCCTGTTGATCGGAGCCACTTTTACCTTCGGGACAAGGTCGTAGATCAAAGTGAAAACATAAAATGGGACACCCGCCGGACATCAAGACAACAAAACTACAGTAGCTAAAGTAGTAAATACTCAATCAAAACGTTAAGACTATAGTAAGACAGCAATAGAAGTGAATAACATAATTGTGGTGCTTAACTGTGCGTCCACAAGCGTTCATTTAACGGACAACCCGCATAGTTGAGGGCCAAACCGTCCGGTGTAACCACCAGCCACACCCACGCAACGGAGGTGCCGGCGTGGGACAACGGACAGCCCAACTAGGACCCCCAATCAATTGCCAAGGCAGAACAGCCACAAACCAAATTACAGTTGAATTCTATAACGTATACACATCACCAGTTAGTTTTTATACGGCTAATAATAAGGATGATTCGCCACCTAGATGAATGCATAACCAAGTGACACACCATAACCTGCATTTGCATAAGGGGTAGCCTATAAGAATTCACTAGCAATAAGGCAGCCTGCAAATATATACATACGTATATGTATAGATCTCCGTAAATAAGGAGAAAACTGTTCTGAATTTCTTTGCTTGTAAGTAAATAATAAATTGCTGACACTTATTTTAAAACTACTAGTGAGAATAGCAACAAATACGCAGAAGTAACTTTGAGATAGAGACAATTTAAAGCTTCTTGGAACAAATGAGGAAAAGCAGCTGTTATGCTCAATTATTAAAAGAAATTTCTTATCACAAAATGGTTCAAATGGCTCTGAGCACTATGGGACTTAACATCTATGGTCATCAGTCCCCTAGAACTTAGAACTACTTAAACCTAACTAACCTAAGGACATCACACAACACCCAGTCATCACGAGGCAGAGAAAATCCCTGACCCCGCCGGGAATCGAACCCGGGAACCCGGTCGTGGAAAGCGCGAACGCTATAGCACGACCACGAGCTGCGGACTTTCTTTTCACAGCTCAACTAAAAATAGACTAGTCTTTAATATAAAATATTCGTCTTGAGTAAGACAGGTTACAGGCCACGGTTTGATAACCGATAACAACTTGGAACTCGAACTTTTGGAAAGTGACTTAGCATTAAGAACGAGAGGTTCAGCCAGTACCGGATCACTAAAGCGGCAAGTCTGACGCAAAACAGACAACTATCAAGCTTATTTGCTAATTGATTACGAACGGTGAGAACTGCCAAAGACGGCCTCGAGCAGCGATGCAATATCAGCGAGCTGTTGTGGCCATAAACATTTAGTCAATATCCCGAGTTACAACTTTGCATCCGCGGCGCCGGCCAGTGTGGCCGAACGGTTCTAGGCGCTTCAGTCTGGAACTGCGCGACCGCTACGGTCGCGGGTTCTAGTCCTGCCTCGGGCATGGGCGTGTGTGACGTCCGTAGGTTAGTTAGGTTTAAGTAATTCTAAGTTCTAGGGGACTGATCATCTCAGATGTTAAGTCCCATGGTGCTCATAGCCATTTGAAACATTTGAACGTCAGCGGCCGGTAACAGTAGAATTCCATTTCGGGTTAAGTTAGCAATCCCGTCGAGTGTAGAAATGCCCGTCTTCCTGCATAAGGTGGTCAACTAACGCCACACAGCCGCAACTCGGTCCGGTACTCAACGGCCGCCAACTCGGTACGGTACGCAGTTTACACGCTCGCTGCCACAAACACACTCACTGCCCACCTTCCAAGCGCTAGCTGTTCATTCCTTCCCTCGCCGATTTCAAAACCAATGCCAGCTAAGGAGGCAACACCGCGAAGGTAGGACAACCGGTATATCAAAATGAGAATCGACAGCAACATGCGGGCCTCACCGGTTCAAATGGTTCAAATGACTCTGAGCACTATGGGACTTAACATCTGAGGTCATCAGTCCCGTAGAACTTAGAACTAGTCAAACCTAACTAACCTAAGCACTTCACACACATCCATGCCCGAGGTGGGATTCGAACCTGCGACCGTAGCAGTCGCGTGGTTCCAGACTGGAGCGCCTAGAACCGCACGGCCACCGCGGCCGGCATCCTCACCGACTCAGGTGTATTTATGGTTTGTCAGCTTATGATTAAAGTAGCTTACGATTAAAGTACCACTATAGAATGGGAATCGTCTGATGCTTTGTAGTCCTACCCTTTCGTGTGAAATACTGTAGCTGAAACTGCTATTCACAGACTCAGCAGGTGGAGAGGTTTCTCTCACACCCCGTATACCAATGAAACCAACCTTTTTACCCAGTCATTTGGAGCGACTTCATTTTAGAGTCAAGGTTTCATTTGCTACACCAATAAGCGAGGTTCAAAGCCGGAGAGAGAGATGGGAGGGATAGGGGGGGGGGGTGGAGAGGTGGACAGAAATGGGGAGGAAACGAATTTAAAGGGGGGGAGGAGGAGAGGAATACACAGAGGGGTAGGAGGAGAAAGATGGAGAGAGAGAGAGAGAGAGAGAGAGAGAGAGAGAGAGAGAGAGAGAGAGAGAGAGAGGTGGAGGAGGAGGAGGAGGAGGAGGAGGAGATAAACGAGGAGAGGGGGTAGGAGAAGATGTACAGAGGCAGGAGAAGACGGAGATTAGGACGTACATCCAATTGCCGTACATATTTAGCAACTGTGAAGCATTTCAGGGTTCACTAACTTATACGTCTATAAGACAATAATTGCCGGACCAGTATGTCCTCCCACTCCTCACGCAGAAGTAGACACTATAGGCGGTAGTGTATATGATTCAGTTCAAATTCTGACACATGTATTGGTCGCCTATAAATGTCCCCATAGCCAGATACCCAACGATTTCAAGTCCGGTGAACGGGAATGGAATGCTACCTGGCCTCCGCGACCGATCTTACTCCCATGAAACATTGCAGTGAGGCACACTCGCACCATTCTTAGAAATTGTGGGTGTGTCTCGTTGTGCATAAACGCTGTAGTTGTTTTCCTAGAACGGTAAAACACCTATTAATCCGCTTGGGGCGTATGGCCCTGTGAGTGTGTCACCGAACCTCTTGCCCGTACACTGATAGTGGAGTGATCCTGAGGCCTCACTCCATGATTGCTCGAAGATTTGAATATCCCAGCACGTGCGTATTGTGGTAAATTACTGTGTCATTTCTTGTGAATCCCGCTTCAGATGCAAATAAAATACACAATATTCGTCACTGTTAAAAAGACCAACATCTTAACAGACGTGGGTTTCCGGATGTTTAACTGGACCAACGTTTTCTCTAGCTCTGACCAGTACTAACTGCTGTAGCAATATGTGACACATTGTTGAAATATCCTGTATGACAGTTGAGTAACGGAGGCCGGAAAGAACTATCCTGCAGGTCGATGCAGGTTACATCTCTGTCTACAGCACTGCCCTGTAATTCACACTTAAGTGCCTGACTGTGGTTCTTCGAACCACCTTCAGACTGTTTCCCCACTGTTCCTATCTCTAACAGCGCGTGGGAAAATAAACATTTAAAAATTTCTGTGCGAGCCCTTATTTCTCGTATTTTATTACGTTGATAATTTCTTCCTATCCATGTTGGCGACAATAATGTATTTTCACATACAACGGAGAAAGTTGATGACTGAAATTTCGTGACTAGATCTCGCCGCAACGAAAAACGTCCTTGTTTTAATAATTGCCACACAATCTCGCTTGTCATATTCATGACACTCTCTCTCCTATTTTGCGGTAATACAGAACGATCTGCCCTTCTGTTCTCCGTCAGCCCTTTTTGGTAGGGACCCCTTACCACGCAGCAATACTCTAGCAATGGGCGAAGAAGCCAGGTATATGCAATCTCTCTAGTAGCGTTTTTGTATCTTCTAAGTGTTCTGTCAATAAAGCGACGTCTTTGTTTTCACTCCCGCACAATATTATCCATGTGATCATTCCAGTTTAAGTTACTCGACGTTGTAGTTTCTATGTATTAAGTTGAAATGGTAGCATAAAACTTGTGTCATTTATCGTGTAACCGTAATTTGACGGATTTCTTTCCCACTCGATTGAAAGATCTCAGATTTTTCCTTTTTGCACCATGCAGATATCGTGGCTAAGGTAGTTTGCAGTTGGGTTTGATCTTCTGATGACCTTACTAGAAGGTTGATAGCAGCATTACCTGCTAAAAGCCTAAAAGTACTGCCCAGATTGTGTCATAAATCGTTTATACAGATTAAAAACGGGAGAGAGCTTATAACACTATCTTGGGGAATGCCGGAAACACTTCTGTTGATGATTTTCCACCGATTACTAGGTACTGTGACTTTCTGAAAGGAAATCATGAACCCAGTCGCATAACTCAAGCGATATTCCCCAGGTACGAAATATGAGTACAAGTCTCTTGTCAGGGACGGTGTCAAAAGCTTTTTGGAAATCTAGAAATATGGACCTAATGATTACTTCCTGCGAATAAAGAGATTTTTGTACCTCATAACCACGTTTTTTTCTAAGTGCGTGCTGGTTATTTGTCAATAAATCGTTTTCTATGAGGTAAACTCATAGTATTCCAACACAGTGTATGCTCCAAAATCCTTCTGCAAATTGACGTCAGAGATATGGGTGTGTAATTCACAGAATTATTCGTATTTCCTTTCTTCAGTATGGCACTAATCATCAAAATTACAGAATACGAAAGCCTTCTGCAGACAGGCAAACAAGTTCGATTTGGTTGTGAAAAAAACAAGTGATATTGATTGTTGTGTGAGGAATAACTTCACAACACATCAACACCGCCCCAGAAACTACTCGTACTCTCAGGATCCATCCTCTCAACACACCACTGTCTATGGTGTTGTTACTATGTGTATTTCTACATCGTTATGACTTTTTAATAAATGTTGTGCTTAATCGGTTAAGGGGACGTGTCCATTTTCAGCGTCTCACAGTAAATTTTATAACTGGAGTAGTCAATTTTAGATTGGTAAGTAAATTTTCTCGCGAGACAACAGTAAATCAAGATATAAACACAACCCGCAACCGAAAGATGTCCAATGGTGATTGCGTCGTACCGGTATTTATTTAAGTAGAACATAATGAATGTGGCTAAAAATTTGGGCCTCACACCTAACTTGTCATGACCACACACATTTTTAATTGCTTTTTGTGAGGGAGGGAGGGGGCGGGGTGGTAGGTGTGATGGTCACCGGTTTGTAGAGGGTCGAATGATTAGAGCGATTAAGTTAGTCAAAGACAGCAGTTTTACTGTAATGAAGTTAGTTAAAATGTGAAGGAATATTGGAAGCCAAAAGCCGTATTTGTGTTACATTTGGTGGAGCGCCGTGTTAAGCAGCACAAAGGAGAATATTGTGTTCAAATGGTCAAATGGCTCTGAGCACTATGGGACTTAACATCTGTGCTCATCAGTCCCCTAGAACTTAGAACTACTTAAACCTAACTAACCTAAGGACAGCACACACATCCATGCCCGAGGCAGGATTCGAACCTGTGACCGTAGCAGTCACGCGGTTCCAGACTGAAACACCAGAACCGCACGGGCACACCGGCCGGCTAGAATATTGTGTCATCGCCCAGCAGAGGAAGTGACAAGAAGCAGCTCGTCGCACGCCGGGGTGTCAACATCAAGGGCGGTAATCGGGTCAGTTATGCCAGTCGAGCAACACCAGAATATTCCACAGACCTACTGGAGAAGAAAAACAGCAGACATCAGCGGCAGAAAGCCGTATTTAAAGACCGTTAACCAGTTCGTCATCATCGTCTGTCGTGAGGCGTTGGAGTGACGCAGATCGTATATCACTTAGCGCAGCCACCATTTCGGAGTCGACTCCGGTATCTCAGTCATATAATAGACACCGCCGTGATGCAGGTCGACGTCTGAGGGGCGACAGTGTGACGCCGACGCTGTCTACAGGCAGACACCTGTCATGGGAATCATCACTTCGGGTGCGTTATGGTAACACACTGTTGCCACCGTTCTACGATGCTGCCGCCGCAAAGTCCGTGACCGGGCCAAGAGTCGGAGGCTCTGGTCCACCGACGCTGGTCAGCTACCGCTTGGTATGGTCACTGCGACGGGACACTAACCTGTTCCACTGCCGCCACGCCCACTAATATGAACTAGCTGGCGATTGTTGTCCATTTATAAACAGTACATCACATCAATGAGAAACTACCTTAAATATTCTGTTACAGGGATGCTTAAAGCAAGTTAACGCAGTCGATGTAATGTGCTTCGCGCAAGGATAAAAGCGAATCGCTCTCGGGTAGAAAGAAGCTAAATAACATTCGCTGTGAGAGGGCGGCGTACTTCCTGGCCAGTGGGATCACTGCAAACAGCAGCCGCAGTTTTCGTTCACACTGCACACTAAGCCCGCTTAATGCCGTTCGCTGCCGTGGCAGCTGCCTGTGCGGATCCATCTTCATCAGCATAGCGCGAACGCAGCCACGCCCAGAGGCTCGCCGTGGGCGTACGCACTGAGGCGCGGCGAGGCGGGAGGGGGCGGACCGGTAAACATCCGATGGCGGGCTCCTCACAACTCCGGTAAACAGCCCGCTCACCGCTGAGTGTCTGCAGCCGTTACCGTCGCTTCAACGGGACGCTGAGGCTCGCTTAACGCGCTTGTCCTCTAACCTCTGCTAACTTTGTACGTTCACTTAGGAACTTCTCGAGTATTCCAACAGGAGTACGTATTCAGTGATCAATCGAAAAGCATATTCTAAACGAAGTCATTTGCAGCTCCTGAGGAGACTGTTTACCCTTGAATCGGATTAGATTACACACGGTGGACTCAGAGTAACGTGACCACCACCTGTGTTCGACGTCAACGTGCAGCAACCACTCACAGACGACGGGTAGCAGCACTAGTAGTGCAGGGCATATACTGAATTTAAAAGTACGCAAAATCTTTATGTAAGAACAAGCTTTATAAGGATTATGTACCTGAATGAAGAAGCAAAGTTGGAAGCCATGAAGAAATGTCTCATAAGGAGGAATCAGCTATGAATTGCATCTTCATCTGGTAAACAGCAATAGAAAACTCGAACAGACTACTTTAAATTCTGATTCTTCATCAGACGAATGAGTTATTCCTTAGTTATTATTTATTTTGTACTAACGTGCAATACATCTGCCATGCTGCTTGATTTCATTTTTCCAACCGTGTACTGAAACAAACCAAAAGTAAAATGCACGAATAACACATCACAACGTCTGTGCTGTGGGGCATTTGCCGTATAGTCACACTTCTGCTCCGCACTGCGCGTCAGGGGGCTCCAGCCAACAGCAAGTGTTCATACCGGAATGGACCCCGCCCCATCCCCTGGACGACGTCCTTCATTTAACGACCGGGAGTGGCGTTTCCGTAGAGTTGTCAGTGCTAACAGACAACCAACGCTGCGTAAAATAACCGCAAAAATCAATGTGGGACGTACGTCGAACGTTCCGTTAGGACAGCGCGGCAAAACTCGGCGTTAATGTACTATGACAGCAGAAGACCGACGCTAGTGCGTTTGCTAAGAGAACAACATTACCTGCCATAGACTACTGAAAAACCGTTGCCTATCTGGCCAGATGAGTCCAGACTTCAGTTGGTAAGGGCTGGTGGTAGGATTCGAATGTGGCACAGACCCCATGATGCTATGGTTGTCAACAAGGCACTGTAAGCTGATGGTGGATCCATAATGGTGTGGGCTGTGTTTACGTGGAATCAACTAGACCCCCTGGCCCAATTGAACCGATAACTGACAGAAAATGTTTATGTTCGGTAGCATGAAGACCATTTGCAGCCATTTCCAAACAATGATGGAATTCTAATGGATGACAATGAGTCATGACGCCTTGCCACAATTGTTCGCGATTCGTTTGAAGAACATTCTGGAGAATTAGAGCTACAGGTTTGGCCACCCAGGTCACTCAACATGAATTCCATCGTACATTTATCGGACATAAACGAGGGGTCAGTTCGTGCACAAGATCCTGCACCTGGTACACTTTCGCTATTGCAGATGGCAGCAGGGCTCAATATTTCTGCAGGGGGACTTACAATTACTTTCTGAGTCGCTGACACGTCGAGTTGATGCATTAGAACCGCAAAAGGATGTCCGACACGACATTAGGAGTGAACCCCATGACTTTGGTCACCTCAGTATGTAAAACATGTTCGGAAGATGCGGAAAACAGTGTAGTCGTTGTTGTAATGCCAAAAGGGTATGATCATTGGCTTTCGAGCCAAGAGAGGAACGATCTCTGAAACGGCTTTCTGTAAACTGTTCGTGTGCCGCTGTGGTTAAAGCGTACCGAGAATGGCAAAATGACTCTATCCAAAACCGCCGCTGAGGCAACAGTGGTGCACCAAAGATCGTATATAAGAGGGGTCAACAACGCCTGCTTAGATTTGTACGGCTGAATAAACGTGGATCCCGCCCAGGTGAACTAAAGAACTACCAACACCGTCTCCTCAAAGACAGTTCCGCGAATGTTGCTGCGTATGGGTCTCCACAGCTGGTGATTGCTGCATGCACCTACGCTGGCGACGAAGGCTGGAATTGGCACTCCAGTACAGAAATTGGACTTCCACTGAGTAGCGACAGGTGGCCTGTTCAGACGAATCTCGTTTTCTGGTCCATCAGCATGAAACGTCTGACAGAAAAAGACACTGAAACAACCGACGGATAGGTCAAGGACGAAGGAGAGCGCGTTATGATGTGGAAATTGTTTTCGTGGCATTCCCTGGGTGATTCTTCAAAGCACAATGGATCACCTCAACAATACTTTTATCCAGGTGCACCAGATCGACCCCTACATTCAGTACGTTTTTCCTCGGCACAATGTCAGCTTCCAGCAGGATAGTGTAAACTGACATACAGCTCGCAATATACATGCGTGGTCCCAAGAGCACCAGGATGAATGATGAGTGTACCTCACTCTACTGGACACCACGTTCCCCGGATTTACGCACAATCGAGAATCTGTGGAACCACCTCGATCGAGCTGTTCGCGACATGCATCCTCAGCCAAGAAACACAGCACCGCTGGCCATGGCACCGGACTCATCATGGCCACGAAACCTCATTGACTCTCTTCCTGTACATCGCGGAGCGGATTACGCTGCAAAGACGGTTATTCAGGCATTTGACAGGTCGTCCATTAACGTGACAGGACAGTGTAAAATTCAATATCTTGGTCACATAATATTTGATTAAAACTGTTCATCACAGCATGATAAAACTATCACGCTTACTGTTTTGAACCGTTCAGCAAGACGAGAGCTTAATTGTCAGTTTTGAAGTTAAACGTCTCAGTCATAACAACTACCCTTAAATATCAAAGAGTCACACTGGATAGTACGCTCTATTAGAAGCTGTACGTGACAAATACTGCTCCTAAAATACTGCTCCTAAAATGAGGACAAGCGCTAACATCAACTATAAACTATACGGCACCTCCTACTACCCCAGCCTACGTTTCGTAAATCTGCAGTTGCGCTCGTCCATTCAGTGACGAAAAGCTGTGCCCCTGTAGGGATTAAACAGCTTGCACATGAACTACATTGAAGTGGTACTGAATGACACTATGCCCGCTACCAACGGCACATTAAAAGCCATCCCTATTGCATTGCTACTCCCCTTGAACCATATACCAGCAGTGGAGATAAAGCGTAGAAGTTCCCTTTTTAGAGAGAATCACTAGATTAACAATAATTCTCAACCATCCACATGTAATGTCTTACCTGCCATTCTGAGACTAACATCAAGAAAAGCAGCGCTAGCCGCTACCAAAGATGTGATAAACTTTGACGTTCACAATACCTGGAGCTTACCATCACAACGTTAAAGTTTCACTGTCACACAGGACCCTCCTGGTTTCAACCAATCACGCAAAGTGTTGATTACGTTGAACCGAATACGCAATGGCCATGGCAGGAAGGCCGACGCCCTCCATAAATGGGAGTAGGTAACATACCATAAATGTGACTTCGGAACCGAGTTGTTAACAAATTGACACATAGTGGAGGATTTGTCCAAATCGAGCCTAGAGGGACACTCCAGCAACTTCCTTTCAGAAACAGAATAGGCGATTGAATATGCCTATTGCATGGATTTTAATTTGTAACTAAGTTCGGCACGTATGAACTACATTTACTTTATTGTTGAGTGAATATTTCTCCATCGCGGTGGCGCCGAATGATATGGAAATAACGAAAATGTTTCGGCTTTGTATACATTATCCGATCTAAAAATGAGAAAATACGAGGAAAATCCTATCCATGGTTTTACCAAGCAAAAAATAGACATTACATCTACTAATAAAGTGCCAAACTTACCCAGCTAATTGCCTCCACGTTTATTACGAAGACTGTGCTTCAATAGCAACGTCGCGGGCCGTACGTGGACTGCCTACGACGCCGCCTCGGCTACTGTCGCGTACAGACTACCTGGGCTAGTCCGATTCCTGACGTCACTCACATAGAGTTGTATTTCTGTTATATCTTTATACCACTACATTTTCTTAAAATTTATATTTAAATCACATTACCTTCATGTGTCATGCTTTTAAGATTGTTTACACCGTTTTTATCGTCATTACAACGTCCTAACACTCTATGGTATCACGTACAAAGTTGTGGCAGCTGTGTTACAATGTACCTCCTTCCATACAAAGCCCTTCTGATCCAGCTATAAAGATATATCCTTATTGGCATTTTAAACTGTTTTTATGGTTTTAGTGTTTACGCTACGTATTTCAAATGGTTCAAATGGCTCTGAGCACTATGGGACTTAACATCGGTGGTCATCAGTCCCCTATAACTCAGAACGACTTAAACCTAACTAACCTAAGGACATCACACACATCTATGCCCGAGGCAGGATTCGAACCTGCGACCGTAGCGGTCGCGCGGTTCCGGACTGTAGCGCCTAGAACCGCTCGGCCACTCCGGCTGACTTACGCTACGTATTGTATTAAGTTCTTTTATCAACTGTGAAGGGAGCTCTGCTATAGATTTTACGTAAATTAAACATAGTATAAGTTTTTAATTACATTGTTTACACCATATGTTAGAAATACAGGGTGATTCAAAAAGAATACCACAACTTTAAAAATGTGTATTTAATGAAAGAAACTTAATATAACCTTCTGTTATAGATCATTACAAAGAGTATTTAAAAAGGTTTTTTTTCACTCAAAAACAAGTTCAGAAATGTTCAATATGGCCTCCTCCAGACACTCGAGCAATATCAACCCGATACTCCAACTCGTTCCACACTCTCTGTAGCATATCAGGCGTAACAGTTTGGATAGCTGCTGTTATTTCTCGTTTCAAATCATCAATGGTGGCTGGGAGAGGTGGCCGAAACACCATATCCTTAACATACCCCCATAAGAAAAAATCGCAGGGGGTAAGATCAGGGCTTCTTGGAGGCCAGTGATGAAGTGCTCTGTCACGGGCTGCCTGGCGGCCGATCCATCGCCTCGGGTAGTTGACGTTCAGGTAGTTACGGGCAGATAAGTGCCAATGTGGTGGCGCTCCATCCTGCTGAAATATGAATTGTTGTGCTTCTTGTTCGAGCTGAGGGAACAGCCAATTCTCTAACATCTCCATATACTGTAGTCCAGTTACAGTAGCACCTTCGAAGAAAAAGGGACCAAAAACTTTATTGGCTGAAATGGCACAGAAAACGTTCACCTTAGGCGAGTCACGTTCATACTGAGTTGTTTCCCGCGGATTCTCAGTGCCCCATATACAGACATTGTGACGGTTGACATTCCCGTTAGTGTGGAAAGTTGCTTCATCACTAAACACAATCTTTGAAACGAAAGATTCATCTGTTTCCATTTGAGCAAGGATAATATCACAGAAATCGATTCTTTTAATCTTATCAGCTGCAGACAGTGCTTGAACCAATTTCAGACGATAAGGTTTCATAACTAACCTTTTTCGTAGGACTCTCCATACAGTTGATTGTGGAATTTGCAGCTCTCTGCTAGCTCTGGGAGTCGATTTTCCTGGGCTGCGAACAAATGCTTGCTGGATGCGTGCTACATTTTCATCACTCGTTCTCGGCCATCCAGAACTTTTCCCTTTGCACGAACACCCATTCTCTGTAAACTGTTTATGCCAACGTTTAATACACCACCTATCAGGAGGTTTAACACCATACTTCGTTCGAAATGCACGCTGAACAACTGTCGTCGATTCACTTCTGCCGTACTCAATAACACAAAAAGCTTTCTGTTGAGCGGTCGCCATCTTAGCATCAACTGACGCTGACGCCTAGTCAACAGCGCCTCAAGCGAACAAATGTACAACTAAATGAAACTTTATAGCTCCCTTAATTCGCCGACAGATAGTGCTTAGCTCTGCCTTTTGTCGTTGCAGAGTTTTAAATTCCTAAAGATGTTGTATTCTTTTTGAATCACCCTGTATACATCTTCTACTACATATCATATTTTTATATAGATATGGTTTCGCCGGCCGAAGTGGCCGTGCGGTTAAAGGCGTTGCATTCTGGAACCGCAAGACCGCTACGGTCGCAGGTTCGAATCCTGCCTCGGGCATGGATGTTTGTGATGTCCTTAGGTTAGTTAGGTTTAACTAGTTCAAAGTTCTAAGGGACTAATGACCTCAGCAGTTGAGTCCCATTGTGCTCAGAGCCATTTGAACCATTTTTTTACATATGGTTTCAGTTGTCTGTAACTAGCATTCTACCAGCACCACTAGCGCCTAACATCGTAAACTTTATGCACATCCTGCTCTTGTTCATTTATGTTCTGACTATACGCCTACTTGTTACTGCTGAATGTCAATGCAAACTTACCTTCAGCTTGTAGTAGTAGCAACTAAAGCTCTTTTTTCTGTATTCTGTTAAACCTAAAGCCGATCTGTCACCATTACTCGCTATTGTTTTACATTGTTATTTATTCTATGCGCGATGGGGTGGTGAGGCGAGGACTTACTTTGCGTTATGACCGATATTTAACTAACTTTCCTTCCGTACCGTTCCTCCCATCTGAGATCATTTACCTCCTTTCTTAATAATTTTTAACTGTTCGTTTATTCTTTCCTTACCCTTATTGTTGGACATTAGAGGTTGGAGCTTTCTCAATAATGAAAACTACTCCTGTGAATCAAACAAGGGTTGAACACTTTTAATGATGAAACAGATTTTTATTATATTCACTAAAATAGTTTAGGCTCAGTTTTTACACAAATATGAAACACAAAACATCTTGTTAACTACCAGTACTGACTTTAATTGGCCTCCTAAACTAAATTTACTTGTGACACACTGTTCGGATGCGGTAGAAAGGAATGGCAGCAAAATAACAAAAACTCTATCCTTCGTCACGTATTATCATCCACAGCACGCTCTTCATTACTCCTATCGTTTAAACGTTTCTTAGTGAGAGGCCAAACAAATGAGACTACCATTTACTTGCACTGTAGCGTCTTATAATATAGAGATTTACAGTTCCTTTCAAAAGATGGTCGAAGTTAATTTATGTTAAATATTTAAATGCCATACTGAAACCTACCTGATATGGCTTATGATCCTTAGTAATACCACACAACCTATCATTTTTTGCAACTCATAGCTAAACTCCAATTTTAAACCAAAAATAATCAGATATACTCAGCATTTGTGTTTCTTTCCAACACTCGCTAAGGTAGCTATGAAGCAAGCTACCATAGATTTGGAATAATCTACATCTACCTGGCTACAACTGCAACCCCTAAACCAAACCATAATTTATGGAGAAAAATCGGAAATGCACTAAAATTTATCATTTTGCACCAAATATGATTCCTGTTCCCACTTATTTTGGCAAGATCACTAAGTTAGTCGCACATGGTATCAAAACCTATCACAAAGAAAACCTATCATTTTACATAAAATGTTCAAAATCACTCCCATTACGCATCCACTTCCTGTTACACATTACACAATAGGTAACAAGCATTTTAGTGAGCACGAACTACAGTGAACCGTGTCTATAAAATGTTCAAAATCACTCCCATTACGCATCCACTTCCTGTTACACATTACACAATAGGTAACAAGCATTTTAGTGAGCACGAACTACAGTGAACCGTGTCTACCGCAGTTGGTGCGAAATGTACAAATCCTCGCTCCACAAAGACATGTACCTCTAAATCCAAATAAAAGTCTTCAAAATTGTGCCACATGATTCTGAGCTCACGAAGACACATAATATGGCGTTTAATTCAACTTCATCTGAAATAATACCTAAGTTCAATGTTGCCGTACGTTGAACAACACCTCAGCACAAAGAAACATGCAAAAATATAAACTTTTACCCTGAATCGCGACTTCGACATAGTTTCCTCACACTGAGTACCCATTTGTTAAGCCAGTAACTACAATGATTTCCAAAATTAAAGCAACAAACTACTGTTTCCCCGTCCTGTGCCTAATTCACGACATAATCATACAAACTGTCGACAGATGTCCGTACGATCGCGTCCTGCATGTAAGATGGCGTTGTGGTCAATCGGCAACCATGCCAACGATGACGTCAGGGTACTTATCAAACGGAATAGCGTTCGCCTGGTTGTCCCCTATCCTCAACTAGTGTGTACACAGTGACAGACGGCACTGTATAGCACAGAGAAGACTCCTGCCACGATTTCTGCGTTGGAGGGCCATGGGAAGAATGGAAACAGGACAGTCGCAAACTGATGTGGCCCGATGGCTTAATGTGGATCGTTCTGCTGTTTTTCGGATGTGACGAAAGTTTATTCAGATCGAAACTGTATCCTGAAGACGAGCGCGACGCAGATCACGTGTAACATCAGAATGAGAGAACATTTATTTGGCTGTAAGGGCACAAGGTACCGCCTTAGTACTGCACGGCAACTGACATCTTACCTCGTAGCTTCCACTGGATAAGTTGTATCGAGACAAATTGTGTACAGAAGGCTTCGGCAGAGTGGCCTTTACTGTAGGAGACCTGCTGTATGTATACGTCTGACGCGTCTTCACAGAAGGGGTCTAGAGTGGAGCAGTCAACTTGTCAACCCTGGACAGTCGAACAGTGGGCCAATGTTCTTTCCACGGATGAGCCCGGATTTAGTCTGGACAGTGATTATCGACAGATTCGCATCTGGAGGCAATGGTGTGAGCAGGGATTATATTGACCACTCGAACACCTTTCAATGAAATTGTACGGCTAAACCTGCAAGTATTAACTGCTGTCAGGTGCTGTATCCTGACGAGATCTTGGGACCTCATGTGCGGCTGTTGGTAGTTTCTTTGGGCCCAGACTTCGTTTTGCTGGACGATGCACGACCTCATACAGCACATGCTTTCTTGGAAACAGAAGGTATTGCACGCATGACGTGGTCGGCTCGCTCTCCCGATTTGAATCCCGTAGGACACGTCTGTGTTGCACTAGGGACACGGGTTGCATCACGTCGGCATCCACCAACCATCCTCCAAGACTGCCGAGCATCGCTGTAAGTTAACGGACGTTTTTTCCTCAACATGAAATTGATGACATCATTCTCAGCATCCCCCGTTGTTTGCCAGACCTGTAGTGGTGCGAAAGGCGGTCACATCACATACTGAGCGCATTAATCAGTTGTTGGAATGTGTGTGGAAATCTGTTGACTTGGAAAAAACGAAGAATATTTTTTTCTACCGTTATGCATGTTGCAGCTTTTTACGCCCTGTAATCTTTATCTTCCTTCTACTTTACCATCATCTGATTACACTGTTTTGTGGCAAAATTAACGCAACCTTGCAAAATTTCGGTTTGTTGCTACACAAAGAAAAAATTGTTAATTTTGATTAAAAAAACCACATAACCATATGTCACAATGAAACATTTTACTCCCGCGTTTACTTATTGAACATTCAGCTTAGCATTACAAACACACAAAGATTCCAGGCTGTGGACCTGCACCACATTAAGTTACCAAGTCCTAACTAGCTAAACGACCAAAATTAAGAAAATGAAACCATCTTCGGATGTTTCCCTGTAAACATTGAATTTAATAAACACGTTTCTAGCCTGATCGACGATGATGTAGCTCATTTTGCTATAGTATTGTCTAATCAAAACGACAACCTGTGTGGAGACGACTGCACAAAAAAATGGTTCAAATGGCTCTGAGCACTATGGGACTTAACATCTGAGGTCATCAGTCCCCTAGAACTTAGAACTACTTGAACCTAACTAACCTAAGGACATCACACACATCCATGCCCGAGGCAGGATTCGAACCTGCGACCGTAGCGGTTCCGCGGTTCCAGACTGAAGTGCCTAGAACCGCTCGGCCACACCGGCCGGCTAGACGACTGAACACACTAGCTCTCGGCGACAGAGTGACGAACAATCCCACCTGACCGCCAACGTATTCCTTGTTTAGAAACTGAGGGCGGAGGATAGCCCTCATTGGCTTAGTGGCCTAACTCCTTCTAGGCTATCGATACAGCCCGAAGCCTCTGGTGGCCTCTTTGCTCAACATTCCCTTCTACTCTGTCTTCGTAAATCACCACCTTCTACGTGCCTTTCGTTAGTCGTCTGCTAGTTGTCTGCACACATGCTTTCATTCATTCATACACCTGCCAGGAAGGAGAGGATTCAATGAAGAAAGTGCAATGAAAGAAATAAATTAAAACGCTGTTCGCAGACTTTTCTCATTCTGTTGTCCACCGTGTAATGAAGTATGCTTTGCAGCTTGCCATTATGCTACCAAAATTATTATCATTCAAAACTGCTTGGAAATATTTAAATGGAGCGTACTTTCAGCACCGCTTCAACTGATTCATTTGATCTCTACATATTATGTTCACTTTTTTGTTTTTTAACCTATTAATATGTTTTCGTTTATAGTTTCTCACTTTTAGATGTCATGATGGCTGTGAAGACGAAATAGGTAATGAATAACTACGATAGTAAATTTTTGTATGGCCAAGACACTGACTTTTACAATCTAACCTAAAGAACCATTGTTAATGTCTAAAGTAAGTCTAGGCAACAAAACTGTGACTACAGCATACGATTTCTCATTTTTGTTTTTGTTTGATAAGTAGTGCTTGCAAAAAACTGACACGAATTATTTACAGAAGAGTGGAAAAACTGGTAGAAGTTGACTTTGTATAAGATCACTTTGGAATCGAGAAAAATGTAGGAAAACGCAAGGAAAAACTGTCCCTACAACTTACCTTAGAAGACAGTTTAAAGAAAGACATACCCATGTTTACAGTATTTGTAGAGTTAGAGAAAGCTTTTAAAAATGTTGACTGGACTACCGTCCTTGAATTTTTTAATGTAGCAGGGAGTAATATGTTACTGACAACTTGTGCAGAAACTGGATTGCAGTTATAAGAATTATTCAATCTGACATTGTAGAACCTGTAAAACAAACGAAAGAGAAATCTGGAGTGGGAATTACAGTTCTAGAAACAGCAAAATAAATTATGTTTGCGGATTACACTGCAGTTCCGTCAGAGACAGCAAGACTTGAAAGATCAGGCGAATGAAATGGATAATACCTCGAAAAGAGATTGTAAGTTAAACAAAATAAAAACAAAGTTAGTGAAACATGGCCTGATTAAATCAGGCGATTTTAATTAATAGAGCAGGAAATTGATCACTAAATGTAATAATGAGTTTTGCCATTTGGGCATAAAAATAACTGATGAAAGCCGAAGTAGAGATGATGTAAAATACAGACTGGCAAATAGCAAGGTAAGTGTTTCTGGAAAAGCTAAATTCTTAACAGCGGATATAAATTTAAATGTTAGGTAGGTTTTGGTAAAGGAATTTGTATCGCGTGTAGCCTTGTACAGAAGTGCAATGAGGGCGACTAACTGTGGAGACAATGAGAGGATAGAAGCGTATTAAATGTGGTGGAATGAAAGAATGCTGAAAATTGAATGTGTAGATAGAATAACTAATGAGTAGGTACTGAATCGAACTGAGGTAAAGTTAATTTGACTAAGAGATCGGTTGATGGGCATCAAGGAGTAGTAATTTTGGTAATGAAGTTTAGGGGATGGGTAAAAATTGCAGAAGGTGGCCGAGACTCGAGTACAGTAAGATGATTCAAACAGGTATGGGTGCAAGCAACTATGCAGAGGTGAAGACGCTAGCACAGAACAGACTCGCGTGGACAGTTGCATCAAACCAGTCCTCAAACTGCAGATAAAATCATCATTTCACGTTATCAGCCGTTTGACTACTGTGAAGTCATCCACCACAATTTCCTCTCTTGTGCCAATATATTTGTCTCGGGGTAGTAGTTGCACCTGAAGTTATTACTTATTCATTGCGTATATGAAGCGTTCTATGATCTCCGAATCCTTTCCCAGGTCTGTGCAGGCAGAAACATGCGGCTTCGCTTTCAATATGTGGACACTCTTTGCTTATGCGTGTTCAGGTGGCAACGCTGCACGCGAACAGAGGGACTGCAGCGAGAATGAGGAGTGACTTTGATACTCGAAATGGTGGCGTTTCCAATACTAGGAGAGAGTGTAACAGTTCGCTTTATCCATTTGCGTAATGAGACACCCTTTGAAATACATCGCTAGTTGAGTCAAACGGATGATGATGTCATGAACATGAACGTGCGTTAATGGCGCGACAGCACAAATAAGGTCGAACCTCGGTTGTGACAACGGCTCGACACAATCTCAATCTCACTCCAGCCCGTGTGACGACTCAAAACAATCTCAGTCACACCCCAATCGGAGTGACAACATGGTCATGCGAATGGAGACCGTTTTCGAGATAAAGGTGGATATTCGCAAGGCGAAGTTGACAGATGATGACAGAATGAGTGTGACATTGTTATGAACTATTGTAACAGTGGATGTAACATGGGTGACGTTTAGAAACTCGAAACAAAGCGCCATTCAGCTCAGTGGAAGCACACAGTCTTTCCGCCACCAAAAAAATTCAGTTATGTTGGTCATGTTTTGGGACAGCGATAGCGTAGCAGTGATTCCTGAAGAGCCGTTCGCCGCTGTCGTGGAATAATGGCGTCTGCATTGAGAAAATTATACAACTTCAGTGAGATTAGATTGAGAGCTGACATAAATTAGCAGTTCCTTGTGTGAATGTCCTGTTAAAATGAATATCACAGCTGTTAGAATTTGAACATTCCTCGTTTTGAAATCTCTGTCTTCTCTTACAACGTCTCTCCTCTATCGGTCCTTACTGTATTATGGAAATTATTCGTCCTTATTTTAACACTTGTCTATAATCTTGACTCTTCTTTTTTCTAGTTACTCATTCACACATTCCTTCCCGTTCTTACCGATCCTACGAAGACTACTTTTTCTTCTATTAACAATCTTCTCAGAGGTCTGGATCCTTCCAGTCCGCTTGTTCCTAAGCTTGTGATTTACTTCCATACAATGTCCTATCCATACACTTTATTTAGCTCTAATCAGTTTCGTATAGCACAGCCACGCTACGAGAATTAGCCACCACCATTACTGCACAAAAGCAACCTCATATAATGGAAATGTTAAAATGTAATACTTCTTTATGAATAATGTTCTAGTCCTCTCTTGTCGCCATTGTAGGATAAATTTATTTTGGAAAATTTCCGAAAGAACTGCTTATATTTGCGATCCTGATCTCTGAAGTAGGAGAAAACAAAATACTGCAGTTTCGTAGGTAAATGAACTGGCACTTGAAATGTTTACCTCGAAAAATTCATGCTTCTGTTAGCGTCAAAAAAGTAGTGTCAGCTGCAGACCAGAAATTCAGATGCAGTCGAAACAGGTGTTTAGCACTGTCCGCATCCAAAACAGAGGTGCAACTTTTCACTGGGTAAGTACATTACTGGCTGTCGTGCGTCACACCTTGTTTGTAAAAATTGTGAATTGTCACGTTCAGTACATTTTGTTATATTTTGGTTCGAAGAATTTTTCAGCGTGGGAGCAGGAAAGGATATCGCGTGCAGGTGACACTGGACAGTGTAATCTATAAATCATTTTCTACATAATGGCCCTCTGTAACGGCTTTAAAGCCGGCGGGCGTTAAAACCAACAACAAAAAATCTTGAAAAGCCGAGGACTGGTGGGTCGCCGCTGGTGTGTCCACGCAATGGAATGGTAAGCAAACGTGCAGGTTTATAGACAAGGACAAACGGTTTTTCATGTAATTATACACTCGTCCACCTTTCGTAACTTGTTGTAACTAATTTATTTTGTTCTGATCTGGCAATCACGATATACGTATATAAACGATTCAGGAGGCAATATGAGCAGTCCTGTTAGACTGTTTGCAGATTATGCTGACTTTTTGTCTTGTATTAAAGCCATGAGAAGCTCAAAATCCAGTACAAAATGATTTGGTCAAGATATCTGTGTAGTACGAAACGTGGCAAATGACTCAAAAAATGAGAAGGTTCATACACACGAATACTAAACGAAACCCGTTAAATTTCGGTAACACGATAAATCACAAAACTATGAAGCCTATCAGTTCAGATAAATACCTAAGAATTTCAATTACAAACAACTCATTGTTGAACGATCACGTAGATATTGATGTTTGGGAAAGCGAACTGAAGACTGCATTTTATTTTCAGAACACTTAGATGATGCAACAGATCTACGGAAGAGAATGCATACACGACGCTTCTGGAGTATTGCTGCGTGATATGACATCCGTACCAGATAACCCTGATAGAGGATATTAAGTTAAAAGAAGGGCAGCTAGTTTTGTAACATCGTAAAACGGGGGAGTGAATGTCACAGATGTGATACCCGACTTGGCGTTCCAATCATGAAGACGAAGACGTTTTTGTTGGGGTGATACCTCTTCAAGAAATTTCAATCAACAACGTTCTCCTCCGACGCCCAACTCCACAGGGAGAAATGATTATCGTGTAAGAGAAATCAGAACCCGCGCGGAAAGATTTACCATAAGTGTTCTTTTTCCCGCTCACAGTTCGAGAGTGGTGCGATAGAGAAATAGTGCAAAAGTAGTTCCATAAATTCTCTGCCAGATACGTATGCGTGACCTGTGAGAGTAATCATACAGATACACTCATGAAGATGATATTTGGAAGAAGGCAGTTAATAACATAATGAGAATACCAGATCCATGTCCGAAAATTATATTTATCGTTCAGATGGCTCTGAGCACTATGGGACTTAACATCTGAGGTCATCATTCCCCTAGACTTAGAACTACTTAAACATAACTAACCGCCGGCCGGTGTGGCGCTGCGGTTCTAGGCGCCTCAGTTTGACACCGCGTGACCGCTACGGTCGCAGGTTCGAATCCTGCCTTGGGCATGGATGTGTGTAATGTCCTTAGGTTAGTTAGGTTTAAGTAGTTCTAAGTTCTAGGGGACTGATGACCACAGATGTTGAGTCCCATAGTGCTCAGAGCCATTTGAACCATTTGAACCATAACTAACCTAGGGACATCACACACTAGCAGCAGCGTGGTTCCGCACTGAAGCGCCTAGAACCACTCGGCCACAACGGCCGGCTTATATTTATGTATCGATAACCAATCGATATTTGGCCACTGTTTCTTTTGGGTGATCTGCGGTATTTTCAGATCTTATGTGGTTAATAACGAACGAGGGTGTCTAACCAAGATACGTTCCACCACCATTCAAGTAAAAAAATGTGGTGGTTCCATTTATGACTTCCTTGTTCGATTAAATAACATACGTAGTACACTTACAAGCTGTTTTAAGCATTTGTCTTTAACATCATAAAACAGTCCGCTGTTACGTATGTAATCACTTTCACATCTCTGTCCACCTGCAAAACCATACAAAGCGAATTGGGAAATCTGTTAGACGTTCTCGACTGTGAGAGTTACTCACAGATCGACTGCTACCTATATGAGCTCATTTCACTTCGACAGACACGCCACCAGTTTCTGTTTTGTCTCAATACACAGCTTTCCATGAAAACTGCCACACATACTTACATATGCAAATTACTAGCATTTCAAAACAACTGCACAAAGCAGAAGGAAAGCCATCTACTTTTTATATACACTTTAAGACTAAAAATCGACGCACAACGAAGATATTTCCGGAATGGTATGGAAATCGGTAGATGTTATGTAAATGTAGAGACATATATGACTGTAATTTTAGGAAAAATGAATGACTTATTCCCAGAAAAAGCTTTACAAAGGGGGCAAGTCAATAACAATTGGTCCACCTCTGGCCATTATGCAAGCATTTATTCGGCTTGGCATTGATTGAGAGAGTTGTTGGATGCCCTCCTGACGAACATCGTGCCACACTCTGTGCCACTTACATATTATATCGACAAAATTCCGAGCTTCTTGGAATTCCCTTGCCATAATGCTGCAAACGTTCTCAGTTTGGGAGCGATCGGGGTGACCCAGCTGGCCAGGCCAGGGTTTGGCAAGCACGAAGACAAGTAGTAGAAACTTTCGCCGTGTGCGTGCGGGTTGTATCTTTCTGAAATGTAAGCCCAGGACGGCTAGCCATGGAGGGCAATAGTACAGAGCATAAAATATTATCGACGTACCGCTGTGCTGTAAGGGAACCGCAGTTAACAACCAAAGCGGTCCTGTTACGGAAAAAAATCTCACCCCAGACCCTCACTTCTGGTCGTCGGGCCGTATTCCAGGCGGTGTCCCACCGCTGTCTGGAGCGTCTCCAGACACGGGGCTCCCTCCCGTCGGAGGTTCGAGTCCTCCCTCGGGAATGGGTGTGTGTGTTGTCCTTAGCGTAAGTAAGTTCGAAACGGGACTCGTCCCTGAAGAAAATTCTATTCCAGTCAGTGGAATTCCATGCAGAAGATGTGTGCTTTAGTCTCTAAGGACCCTCCCTCCTCCCAAATTCGGCAAAACCATCAGTGCCACCCAAACACTTTATTTGAAATGTATCTTCAGAAATTTCAACATAAAATCAGCCTGGTGGCTGCTACAGCGCCTGAGGTTTAGGCAACACCTTCGATACTCCTTCGGTACGGCTTGCGTAATTGTGGTGAAATTTGGTACCAATGTGTCATCATTAACCTACCTCACAGTTCGGATGAACTTCTGAGCTGCCGTCTTTTATCTGCGTGTGTCGACACCTTGCCGTCTGAAGCGTCGCTGAGCGCGAGGGTAACGTCGCAGGGTGCCACAAAAAAATTGTTCAAATGGCTCTGAGCAGTATGGGACTTAACATCTGCGGTCATCAGTCCCCAAGAACTTAGAACTACTTAAACCTAACTAACCTAAGGACACCACACACATCCATGCCCGAGGTGGGATTCGAATCTGCGACCGTAGTGGTCGCGCGGTTCCAGACTGAAGCGCCTAGAACCGCTCGGCCACCAGCGGCCGGCAGGGTGCCACACTTTCGCACCATTGCAGAAGAGTCATATTTTAAACATACGGGTCGTAATGGGAGGCAGTTACGGGGTTTCAAAAAAGTTGTCCTTTAATTCTGTTGCGCAGTGTACGTATAACATCCGAAAGAATACTTTCCTCTTCGAGTAGCAGTTAACCGTGGTTCTCTCGTGGAGCGAATCGTTTTTAATGATTGGACAAATAGCTCTGCTCAGTGTCATTTTCAGGAATGGTCGTAGACAGACGCGGAAAACTATAGAACTACATCTCTGAAGTCGGCCTGTTCTATAATTCTAAAAATCATACGGGGTGTAATGAAAAGGTGTGGTCAAAATATCAGGCAACATTCTGAGACGCCCGCTAAACCCGCACGGCAGAACAGGAGATTAGGATTGTGGAAATGGCCAAATAAGCTGTCGGTCAGGTTCATTCAAAATTGTAATTTATTATAATTTAATAAAACCTTTAAACCAAAACTGCACATAGCCGAACCTTTAGAACTATGAGTTTCAAAAAGGCAATTATTTCACGGCTGAGGGCCTCCAAACAAGAAATCTTAAGAGTCAACAAAATGGAAATGCAGTTAAAATAGCAAATAAAATAATTAAAATATATATGGTATCACAGCTAGGCTGGAAAGCCTCAAGGCAAAAGTAGATAGAACAAACATATACAAGGTGCAATACAAGCGACTGAGGGCCGCAATTAAATTTTAAAATATATTACCATAATCTTTTAAGGCAGAAGGCCGCAATGTTTTTGCTTAAAGGATAATTTCAAAATAAGGTTTTAAGCGGATTAAGGCCCACAATGATTTTCCAAAATACATAAAGTCCAGGAAAAACAAGAATCTTTAAACCATAGGCTAAGATAGATTATATACAAACAATTAAACACCGGTGAGAAAGACAATAAAGGAAACGGCACTGAGATGCCTCAAGGGAGGTCGGTCTGCCATCGTTCACCTAGGTGAGACAGGTGGTGAGCCCAACTGCACTTGATCCGTCGGGAAGCAACCAGGGGACAGCCACTGACCGACTGACACAACGACTTGCTTGTCACCAATCAGTACATGAGAACTCAAACACCAATTTACGAACGTGATGATCCACAATGAAATATGTATTAGCTGTCAAATCTACACACCATGTTGGACAGCAACTGTAGGTGAGGAAAGGACGCTGCCTGAAATTGCGTTAGTGGCCAGGGCAGGTAACCGGAACACTAATGGCCACATGGCATAAATTCTGGTGGTACACTTGACGGCAAAAAAAGTGGGTCAAGCCTAAATTCCAACGTGTAGGCTGCACCTGAATGTATGCAACCAACATAGCATGTCTGTGTTGCACATCGTCGCAACCCTCCACAGTACAGTCGTTGTAAGATACAAAATGGGTACCGCTAGAGACTACTAGACAACACCGGTCTTTATGACAGTCCGTCCAGATGTAAAGTAACACCACGATAGTACAAAAGAGATCAGACAGTCCTTAACGTTTGAAAACTAAACTTAATTACAATAAGTGACTTTTCAAACGTCATGGGACAGCTAATTTTGTCACATAAATCGTTCAGTAATCCTTAGGCACAATTAAATATTTGAGACAGTATATGGGTTTATAAACTTGTATGACAATTGGAAACAAGTTCTTTGCTTTCTAAAAGGTATACCCAATACATGCTGAACGTCGTTCAATGTTCAATGGGGAGTGGTTTCGAATCAACTTTATGTAATACTAAGCAGTTAAAAGAAAACGTCATTAACGGCGGCAAGCACTCTACGGAAATCCCAACATTAACAGCGAATCACTAGTAATATCATTCTTCACATAACTCATCAACAGTTGCTTGTACACAAAGTTGTACTTTAAATGACTTGACCAACGTCTTCGTTCTGGATCCGTATGGAAACCCAGAACGTAAAGCCATTGTTAACCAAGCAAAGCTTTGTGCCTTATCGAGACTCGATCATTAGGCTGAAAGAGACATCAAATATTGACGTTTGCACCAGTATAAGTTATCAATTCTCAACTTGAACGTAAATGACGATAATGTTTGTACGGAACCAGGAACCCTAACATGACAATTACCTTCTTGGTAATTAACATCGGAAGACACTGTATATTGTCGCATTGTCAAGGAACAAAGGATGCACATGTTTAAAATTGATATGCCATCATGTAATGCTGGTGACAAGGATGCGAGCCCAGCACCTAATAGGATTGTTGAATAAGTACGTAAAATCAGAATGTAGATATCTCAGTTTGTCACCAGTAGTGAGGTTGGAACCTTAAATGACGACTGAAGTTGTATTGCCTGACCGGGATTCGAACCCGGCACCTACCACCGTCGTTGTCTAACCAGGAACATACGAGAAATGTTCAATGTTGGTCCGCCATTGGCGAGATGTGCGCACGTTTAATTAGAATTAAGGCGACGAAAATGTCTATGCTGACTGAGAATCGAACGCCGGTAACATGATTATGAAGACACGTTAATAATCAAATTCTTATTCAGTAGTAGATAGGAGTAGCATGTTTAGGTGCAAACCTTAAGGCCTTTCTCGTCTCTAGTAACGTGTTGCCTAATATCTCCGATATCATGGTGTTAATTTACAAATGGATTGACTGCCGCCGGGCGCGGTGGCCATGCGGTTCTAGGCGCTGTAGTCCGGAACGCGCAACTGCTACGGTCGCAGGTTCGAATCCTGCCTCGGGCATGGATGTGTGATGACCTTAGGTTAGTTAGGTTTAAGTAGTTCTAAGTTCTAGGGGACTGATGACCTCAGATGTTAAGTCCCATAGTGCTCAGAGCCATTTGAACTATTTTTTTTTTTTATTGACTGCCGTAAAGAGCATTGTTCTCTAGTAGTCGTGTATCATTGAGATGTAAATGAAGTGCCTCAGCAGAAAGTTATTTCCGTCGTGCAGCACGTATTGTTTCAGAGACACTGAGTACATGTTATAAGTGCACAAAACGTGTATTATATACTACGTATATACTATTATTTGGAAAAGCTGCCGCCAAACCTGTTTACTTTTACATTCCGCTTAGTTGTCGTGGTTGAATACACGTTTTCTTTAGGCTACATCTAATGCAGAGTGCTTACAAGTATGAATGGTTTCCTCCGTCATGCTATTGCTAGCTAGGTGAAATATTTTGTGGTAGCCATGTTTAAAATGAATGTATTTTTGAACGTATTGTTCGTCAAATAATAGAATGAATCGTCAACTGAAGGTGTGCCTGCGCATGTTGTAGCATAATAGCTGTAGCTGCGTTAGTTTATACTACAGACTTGGGTAGGTTAGGTGTAACTTTTGATCCTTTAAGTTTAAGGGGTGATCGTGGCCTTGCGGCCCGGGTCTGTACTAGGCGCGGCTCGCGAGCTACGGGCCAGCCAGGCTGGCCGAGGCGAGACGCAAGTGAGCGAGCTGGCGGTGGCGTTGGTGGGCCAACAGCCCGGGAAGAGCTAGCACGGCTGCGCCGCATGCTTCTGCCTCTGCCGCTCCGTTTCACGTAAATACACTCCTGGAAATGGAAAAAAGAACACATTGACACCGGTGTGTGAGACCCACCATACTTGCTCCGGACACTGCGAGAGAGCTGTACAAGCAATGATCACACGCACGGCACAGCGGACACACCAGGAACCGCGGTGTTGGCCGTCGAATGGCGCTAGCTGCGCAGCATTTGTGCACCGCCGCCGTCAGTGTCAGCCAGTTTGCCGTGGCATACGGAGCTCCATCGCAGTCTTTAACACTGGTAGCATGCCGCGACAGCGTGGACGTGAACCGTATGTGCAGTTGACGGACTTTGAGCGAGGCCGTATAGTGGGCATGCGGGAGGCCGGGTGGACGTACCGCCGAATTGCTCAACACGTGGGGCGTGAGGTCTCCACAGTACATCGATGTTGTCGCCAGTGGTCGGCGGAAGGTGCACGTGCCCGTCGACCTGGGACCGGACCGCAGCGACGCACGGATGCACGCCAAGACCGTAGGATCCTACGCAGTGCCGTAGGGGACCGCACCGCCACTTCCCAGCAAATTAGGGACACTGTTGCTCCTGGGGTATCGGCGAGGACCATTCGCAACCGTCTCCATGAAGCTGGGCTACGGTCCCGCACACCGTTAGGCCGTCTTCCGCTCACGCCCCAACATCGTGCAGCCCGCCTCCAGTGCTGTCGCGACAGGCGTGAATGGAGGGACGAATGGAGACGTGTCGTCTTCAGCGATGAGAGTCGCTTCTGCCTTGGTGCCAATGATGGTCGTATGCGTGTTTGGCGCCGTGCAGGTGAGCGCCACAATCAGGACTGCATACGACCGAGGCACACAGGGCCAACACCCGGCATCATGGTGTGGGGAGCGATCTCCTACACTGGCCGTACACCACTGGTGATCGTCGAGGGGACACTGAATATTGCACGGTACATCCAAACCGTCATCGAACCCATCGTTCTACCATTCCTAGACCGGCAAGGGAACTTGCTGTACCAACAGGACAATGCACGTCCGCATGTATCCCGTGCCACCCAACGTCCTCTAGATGGTGTAAGTCAACTACCCTGGCCAGCAAGATCTCCGGATCTGTCCCCCATTGAGCATGTTTGGGACTGGATGAAGCGTTGTCTCACGCGGTCTGCACGTCCAGCACGAACGCTGGTCCAACTGAGGCGCCAGGTGGAAATGGCATGGCAAGCCGTTCCACAGGACTACATCCAGCATCTCTACGATCGTCTCCATGGGAGAATAGCAGCCTGCATTGCTGCGAAAGGTGGATATACACTGTACTAGTGCCGACATTGTGCATGCTCTGTTGCCTGTGTCTATGTGCCTGTGGTTCTGTCAGTGTGATCATGTGATGTATCTGACCCCAGGAATGTGTCAATAAAGTTTCCCCTTCCTGGGACAATGAATTCACGGTGTTCTTATTTCAATTTCCAGGAGTGTTTATTTACCTCCTCTCCTGGCATCAGTATAAGAGCGGCAAGCAGAAATACACATCAGGCTGTTTGCTGTATTGGCTCACTTGGAGAGATCTATTCGAGATAGAGTCGTCGCCCTCATTGAAGAAGGAGGATGTTCCATCAGAGAAGCTGGTAGACGGTATGGCGTACCACATACCACTGCAACGAGATGGTGGAGGATCTGCCTTGAAAGAGGCACCACCAACAGGGCTCCTGGCTCAGGCAGGGAGAGAGTGAGCTCACAGCAGGAAGACAGGGACCTAGTGTCTAGGAGCAGAGAAAATCCCTTTCTGAATGCGAAGCAATTGCAGCGGAAGACCAACTTCCCCGCTCCAGTGACACGATTCGCCGAAGGCTGAGGGAACCTGGACTGCATGCACGACGATCCGCCATGAAACAAGAGCTCAGCGAAGACAACGTTTTATACCGGCTAGCATTTGCAAAGCTCCATCTGAGGGCGTCGTGGGACAACGTCATTTTCACTGATGAGAAGGTGTTTTCAACCAGTAACGACGGTCCACGAATCGTTTACAGGCGAATATGTAACCACGACGAGAAGAAGTGGCCTGCTGGGGTTGGATTTCTGCGAGAGGGGCGGGAATTCTTCACAGTACAGAAGGAACTCGGGACAGCGTGCAGTATGCCCACATATTGGAAAATGTGATGCTTCCGATAGTGCGGATGCTGTACGCAGAAGGTGACGTCACATTGCAAAAGGACCATTCTCCCATTCACAGGTATGCATTTGTTCAGCAGCGGCTCTCCACGACTGGCGTCAACGTCATGGACTAGCCGCCACGAGTGGCTGATATCAACCACATGGAAAACATGGGAGCTAGTGGAAGATCACGTGGCAACAGAAAAGATACAGTATGGGTTAGTTTTCCTTTGAGTTGCCTTTTTAATTCAAGTGGGTTTCTTTTGAATATAAAGTTTGTTAAATATTCTATTTTGATTTCATTGATACCCTGTCTAGATAATTACAAACTAATCAGCGTAGATGGACTCTGTCACAGTAGTTTTGTTGTTTCAAGTACATCTCTCTCCTCTCCTCCATCATGAATACACCCTCCGTCCTCCACACAATACGCAAACGATTTCATATTATGTTTACTCGTTGTTAATATCTTAATATCTCCTCTATTCTCTCTCACACACACACACTCTCTCTCTCTCTCTCTCTCTCTCTCTCTCTCTCTCTCTCTCTCTCTCTGACACTATCGCCGCAGGTGCCCTTCAATTTCATTCCCCGAAAACTTTATAAACAAATCTAGCGGTTTCCATTGCCGCTACATTTTCTCTTTTAATTGCTGCTGTGTTTACTCTCTATCATTCCTCTCACCACCTATGAAACCGTATTCTTTGATCTCCCCTTCTCTATAACGCATTCTTCGTTCTGAAAACAGTCCTTCCGTATCTCTCGGTCCTAAGATAAAACGAACTGAGGCACAGATCTAAGTAAGCAATACTTTGCAAGCATTTCTCGCTTATATTTTGCACTTCTGCACTTCTATGCATTCCCAGATCCCGCCCTCCTTCCTGTTACCCGTCCCTTGACATCTGCATCTACATCTACATCTAAAGAATACTCTGCAATTCATAATTATGTGCTGGGCAGGGGGTTCTGTGGTCTGGTGGATTAATCTTGTATTGATGTGTAAAACGTGTAGGTTCACATCTAACATCAGGCGTAGATTTTTAACACACACAAGTAGCTCTCCTTCACCCCTAGTAACGCCAAGTGCAGAACGCCAGTAAGCTCCGTAGTTCAATATCCGCAGTAAAGATAACATCCCTTCGCTGCCGACTGGGCATTCGTTTGAGCTGTGACAGATGGAGAAACCCCGTAAGGCAGAGACTCTGTCACCAGCAAGCAGTCGTAAACTAGAAAACGTATTTCATTTCATGAACCAATGGCCATGTAAGTTCACAAGACTCTCACTTTATTTGAAACTGAGACGTTGAAAATTGTGGTGCTGGACTGGGATTCGAATTCGATTTCACTGTGTTCCCCAAGATTGCAAACTCTTCTAGGCCTCCTCGAAAGGCACCTATCTGGTTTCGAATCCTGATCAGCACAAAATATTCATTATTTCATTTCAAGCCCTAGCATGTTCACTCCGAACTAAAAGTGAAAAATAGTCGCATTTTCAACGTCTCATCGTGCGTTGCCAGCTGTAACGTGTTCGTTTCAACTCACAGCCACATGATGAGCTTTTTATCAAAACATTACAAGATCAAACGTTTCCTTACATCTTTTCAAGTTCAAACATTCCTCTCCATCCTACTGGCGAAAACGGATTTGGGTTTGACGATGTGTTCGTTGCGATCACCAACGACGATATGTTGTGGATTCAACTTCTATCCAGCAGAGTATTTTCCATCACGTCATTGCAAGTACAAACATGCCACTCCTAGCTATTATTGGAAAAGAATTTGATAGTTAAAGTGTCTTCATGACCTTGTGTGCAGGGTTTGAATTCCATTCAGCACAGTACTATTCGTCGCCTGATGTCTAGCTAAACATGCGCTACTGGTGAACCAACAATAGCTATTTATCGTCTGTTGCTGGCTAGAAAACGACAGCGCTAGATGCTGGGTTCGAATCCCAGTCAGGCAAAAACAATTCTATCGTCATTTAAAGTTCCAACATCTTGCTATTGGTGAAAAATTTGACATTTAACTTCTGATTTTACGTACTTCGTTAACAATCCGATTAGGTACTGGGTTCGCATCCCTGTCACAAGCTTTACATGATGGCATTTCAATTTTAAACATGAGCATACCTTGTTCCTTGTGAATGACACCATATTAAACGTCGTTGGGGGTAGTTCCCAGGAAGGTAACTGTTATGACAGGATTCTCAGTTCAGTACAAACATTTTCGTCATTTATGTTCAGGATCTGAACTGATAACTGATACTGGCGCAAACGTCTATACTTCACGTCTCTTTATGCCTAGTGATCGGGTGTCAATAAGGCACAAACAAAGCTTAGCTTAGTTAGCAATGGCTATAGGTGCTGGGTTTTAATCCAGGTCCAGAACGACGACGTTGGTCATGTCATTTAAAGTTCAAATTTGTGTACACGTAGCTGTTGATGTGCTACGAGAACAATGATATTACTGGTGATTCGCTGTTAATGTCGAGATTTCCGAAGAGTGCTTGTTGCCGTTAATCGCATTTTTTTACTGGTTCGTCCAATATCCAGTTTCCAGAGCCACTCGCCGTTGAGCGACGTTCAGCACGTGGATGGAAAGCCTTTTCGAGAGCGAAAAACTTTTTTTCCAGTTGTCGTACGGCTTTGTAACTGCATATATTGTCTGAAGTATTTAATTTTGACTAAGGATTACTGTACGATATATGTAAAATAATCCGTTTTCTGAGAACTTTTTGAATGTCACTTGTTGTAATTAAGCTTAGTTTATGAGTGCTATGGGGTGTCTCATCGCTAAGAACGTGTTTTCTAATATGTTTTGTATGACGATATCAGTTGACGCCTATCCTGATTGCCATAAAGACCTTTGGTCTCTAGTTGTCTCTTGCGGTACCCATTGTGTGTAGTCAAACGACTGTACCCCACTGGGTTTTGGTGTTTAGAGGACCTGCAACACAGCTACGTTATGTTGGTTGTATTCGGCAGTGACCCACATTTTTGCTGTCAAGTGTACACTTGAATTTGAAATACGGTAATATAGTTAACTCACCCAAAAGGAACGACTGCCTGAATTTACATCAGTGGCCGGGGCAGGTAACCAGAACACTAACGGCCACAAGGCAGAAAATTCCGCTGGTGCACTCGAATTGTAGTCAACCAATATAGTTAATTGCACCGCATGGCTTCTAAATTTTAGCAATAGAAACACTCAGCGTTGCTCACAGGAAGACCTCCACAACAGCGAAGCACCGAAAGGAACCACACAACATGAATGGACGTGGCTTGGTTACTTGAAACCACTACTCAACTTTGACGTCCTGGGTCGGTGATCGAACAGCTCCACACACGCTCTGACATTGCGCAGGGACTGCCAGTGGACCCAGCCGACTGCACCGCGAGGAGATAACTTCCCTGGTCCGCAGCAACCGACCGACTCCCGCAGAATGCCGACAACATCTATAATAGTCGTCAGTGAAAATAACACCAACTACACAAACAACCTGACAAAAACCTGCACGAAAACCTGAACGATACGGAACAATAACTAAGAACGCATGAAGACATATAGGGAATCGATGCACACACGCACGCACGCACACGCACACAAACACACACACACACACACACACACACACACACACACACACACACAGCCGACTCTTGAACGATCGGTGAGCCAAAACGCGTCGTCCGGTAGGACGACCGACCGACGATCCACCAAGACCGTGGCCCGGCTCAAGTGATGCGTGGCGGCAATGGTCGGGCGAGCCATGTGGACACACACCTCACCGCTCCAACCCGACTGCACTTGTGCCGCATTGCAACTGCCCGACTGGCAGGTCCGGACTGCGCTATTTTTTTTTTTTTTCATTTATTGAATTTCAATTCCCCCCCGAAGGGGGCGGGCTGGCAGCAGCTTAGTATGCCGCTCTTCAGCCGACAGATTTTGTGACAAAGATCAAGAGAGCAAATAATAAAAAACAGGCGATAAAATCGGAGACTTAGAGAGTAACAAGGCGAAAAGAAATCGTGGAACTTAAAACAACAACACAGGGATGATGACGCTAGTAAAGATACATACGAAGCAGACAGGGAAAACAATAGACAATTAAAAAAAACACGGCGACAATCTGGATTCTGTTCGCAAAGGACATAAAATTCACACCTAGCGACAGCATAGTTTCTGTTCGCAACACGAGAAAGACAAACAACACTGAATAGTCACTGGAACACTGCACTAAAAAGTAGGCAAATGTGACACCACAGTCGAGAGCAGGTGGGGGGAAACTGGACAGAAGATGGGAGAACAAAAAAGGGGGGAAAGGAGAGTAAAAGCGAAGGGGGGGGGAGCCGGGAAAGGAGCTGAAGGAGGATGAGGACCCATAAGAGGGGTGGTGGGCAGACGCGACAGGGAGTGGGGTAGGCAGAGGACGGGAATACAAAAGGACTGGGGGGGAGAAGGGAGGTAGGGAGAGGTTTAGTGGGGAGAAAACAGGACAGAAGGGGGGGGGGAGGGGGAAGAGGGAGCCCAGGGAAAGGACAGAGGAAAGGAGGGGGATTGAGGATCAGAGTTGATAGGAAGGATAAATGGAGGGAGAGAGGGCATCATCCGGGAGGGGGAGTTGACGGAAGCCACCTTGGGAAAGGAGATGGAGTGTGTAGAGATGGAGGGTAGGAGGGACACAACGGTGAAGACGTGGCAGGGGGCGGGGATGGGAGAGGAGAGGAGCAACCAGGGGGTAAGGGGGTTCAATACGGCGGGAGGTGTAGAGGATGCGGCTGTGTTCGAGGAATAGGAGCAGATGGGGGAAAGGAATGAGATCATAGAGGATCCGCGTGGGGGACGGGAGGCGGATACGGAAGGCGAGGCGGACTGCGCTAGAGACGCGTTCCAACTGACTGGCAGACCCGTACTCCCGACGCGGATCTCTCTACGACAGACAACGACCGGGAAGTAATAGCAGTCGAGCAAAAATACTATGAAAGGGCATATATCGATAGGCGCTGCTAGCGCCTGTCACGGTAAGTCAGAGCAGCAACTCAGTGACAGTAGTAATTTAAATTAACGTAGTAAGGTGGAAGTATGTTAAAAACGAGGTGTTACTTACATTATGGCGGGAACACGAGGCACGCGCGGCTCACATTCCTCACACGTAGGAACGTAGGAGAAGAAAATTTGTTATGTGGACGTAGGTACTCAAACGCTTTATCTACATGTTAGAGCTTATTTTCTACTTCTCTTCATAATCACATTACTCAGGGGAACAGGCAAGAAAAGAACTTATCAGTACAATGTGAAATCTTTCCTAAATAAAAAGTTCAAAATAATCTCCTATAGCAAGGACACGCAAGCCGACGTCCCGGTGAATCCTAATGGGCTAACGTAGCCGTGAAGAACTTCGTATAGTTTCACAGCCTTCCACAATGAGCGTATGAAAACTCTATATATTTTCTACTGCGATTCCGCACACAAGAGCATTCAAATACTGGCACAAATAAAAGTTTAATGAGTTTAGATCCGGAGACTGTGAGGCCCAAGGAATTGCTCCATCTGTAACCTATCCATCTGTCACGGAATCTGCTACTTAGAAGGCATATGAACATCAACACTGGAATGAGGAGGAACTCCACTGCACATGAATCACATGTCTTGTACCATTCGTGAAGCTACACGTTCACAAAGGAAATGGTACTCTCTAAGAAATCACGGTAGGCATTTCCGTTCGACCTTGGTGAAAGGATATGGGGATCTAACAAACACTCGCCAACAATACTGGCTCAAACCCTGACAGATAATCTTTGTTGATGAAATGACTGCACAATTTCGTGAGCGTTGTCGACAGCTCACACACACTGAGTGTGAAAATTTACAAAAAGAACTCATTGAAAAGAAGTCTCATCCGAGAGCAGTAGGTTTCTACTAAACTGATGGTTCACATATCGTCGAATAAACCATTCGCCGAAATGAAACCGCGTAGGGAAATCAGCTGCTGATAGTGTTCTGCTTCTATGTATTTCCCATGATAAAGGGACTATTAACAGAAAGAGAAAACTGGCTCAGAGACGGAAAAAATGCCTTTTCGCACCCATGCCCATATAACACGTTTCATTCCTTTATGTGTAAGGAATATTTCCTGACAGTTTGGATATACCTTTCTGGTACAAAAAATGGTTCAAATGGCTCTGAGCACTATGGGACTTAACATCTGTGGTCATCAGTCCCCTAGAACTTTGAACTACTTAAACCGAACTAACCTGAGGACATCACACACGTCCATGCCCGAGGCAGGATTAAAACCTGCGACCCTAGCGGTCGCACGGTTCCAGACTGTAGCGCTAGAACCGCTCGGCCACAACGGCCTGCTCTTTCTGGTACACCATGCGTTTTATGCTCCCCTATTATGTTTCTCAAGAGTGAAAATTTCGTCTGTACAAATCAACGTAAGTTCTGAAAGCAACAGCCGTAAGAAACGTAGCTCGCCCAATTCGACCACGAGGACCAGAAATCAGTAGCTACCAAGGGTGATGCCGTTTGTTGGCTCCTGGAAGGCATTGGAAACACTTTCACAATGCTGCCTTATTAACACATCACTAGCGTAGGGAACATCACACCATTTGTATGACTGGATTCAATAGTTTCCAGAAGAAGAGAATGTTACATGTCATTCCCAAGAGAAAGATCATCGGCTGCACCCCAAGACGATGTCAAAGGACCATTACTTCTCACTGTATAAAACTAATACTAGATGTAACATGTATGTATATATAAGTGATAAGTAATCACCCTTTGACACCCCCTTGGGCGAAGTCACAGAGTTTTCACTTGAGAATGACATGCCATAGTAGATAACGTCGGACGTTCATGAGGATTTTTCCGAATGATGTTGCTGCACACAAAGACGTCGCAATGCTAGAAGACTGTAGTGAAATGCTGGACGACCTGAGGACCGAACCTAAATGCAGATATTGCCAAGTGACCCTCTACACAAATAAATGTAGCGTATTATGCATAAATAGGCATAAAGACCCATTACTGCATGATTACGCGACTGCAAAACAAACACTGGCAGCAGTGACATCCATAATTATCTAGTAGTATGCGTACGGAGGGATTTAAAGTGGACAGACCACATAAAACTAATCTCAGATAGGGAAGGTGACAGAAATTCATTGGAAGAATTCTTAGGAAATGTAGTCCACCTATCAAGGAGATAGGTTACATGTTCTACCGGGACATCTGAGAATCTTCCACGGGAACACCTTAAAATTAAGCAACCAGTTTATGTGGACACGCGTCGTGTGTGTATGAGGATTGTTCTGTTGTAAAATGGCACCACAATACCGTCGCATTAGAGATAACACATGAGGACGTAGAATGTCCGTGACATACGTTGTGCCGTCAGTGTTCTCTCAGTCACTACCAGCCAAGACCTGAAGTCATACCTGGTGGGTCATCACACCATAATCCAGCAACACCGCTACTGCGCTTCTCCCAAACTTTGGAAGACTCTGACCTCCAACCCAGTCACCGCCATACTTGCAGACTATGGTTATCTGGGGTGGAGTTAAACTGTGATTCATCGCTGAACATAACGTTATGCTTTTCATCACCAGCTCGTACTTCCCGGTCATGCTACGACACCTATATATGTATTATTTGTTGGTCACGTGGATTGTTGCCGACTTACGTGGTGGGCCTTAATCAAAATATTTCATTCAATTTTGATTTACAATTAAATACTTTTGTGTAGTTCTCCTTTTTAACAATATTAATCTTAAATTATTTGTTACGTTAATGAATGTTAGACTCGCTGAGTCTTAAAACATGAGTATATAAGTTGAACAATGGAATAAACTTTTCATATTAATTTCCTCGGCTAGTCAATTCACTTTAAAGGAAAAAATCTTTAGTTATTAATTACAATTGCGGCCACACACGCGCGAGATTATTTCTTCTTACCTCCGTTAACCATTGCATTGTAGTCGGAGTCCTGGCTCTGGCTCTCGGCGGTGGTACTGAAAATAAGAATCTTAAAGCTACGTATTTTCTGCAGCGTCGGGCGGCTGTGGAGAAAAATGTATATTGTGTTAATAGGGGGCGAGTTTTTAGCTTCCGCTGAATTTTTTATAAGTTAATATCGCCACGTAATGGCGTCGTTGGCTGCATCGGCCGCTGCGATTGTTGAACTGTAAATTACTCGAATGCAGGTTAATTCGAGGAAGACGGACATGAAATCGGGATCATCTCTTACAAATTAAAAGTGTAAAATAATATTAGATCAATATATTATTTGCTTAATTAGTACAAATATGCTTACATATTGTACTCAAGTACTTGTAAGAACTTGCACTCATGACATTGGTGGACGCACAGGTATCGACTATTATCTGTATTGGTGCTCCGTACATATCTGCTTGCAATATAGCCTGCACAACACTTTTGTCGGTTCGGTTACAAAAGAAAATGGTTCAAATGCCTCTGAGCACTATGGGACTTAACATCTGTGGTCATCAGTCCCCTAGAACTTAGAACTACTTAAACCGAACTAACCTAAGGACATCACACACATCCATGCCCGAGGCAGGATTCGAACCTGCGACCGTAGAAGTCGCGCGGTTCCCGACTGCGCGCCTAGAACCGCTAGACCACCGCGGCCGGCGGTTCGGTTACATTTCTGCGGTATGTCTAAAAGTTCCTTTTCTATTTTTATTCCCTCATGGTATCTCAGCATACAAAGTTTATGGCTATAATCCGTGAATGTGCCCTCACTACACCATCCCGCAGCCAACAACGGAGAGCGTTTTGTGGCTGTCTTAATTTAACGGATGAGCATTAGTGGGTTGACAGTTGTCTGTCACTTCCACTAACCTCACATTGTGGTTCTGGTTGTTGTTGTTGCTACTGTTGAGTTGGCCGTCCTGCCTCCCCGATCGTGTATTTTGATACTGTGTATGGCTCTGGTTTTGCGGTGGTCGGTTGTAACTTCCTGACATGTTCTGTGATGGACCTGGGTTGCCGTTCCATTGTGGCGCTGTGTTTTGTTGCCACTGTGGTGTCGGTTCATTACAATCACGCCACTGGTTTCGGTTGTTCCGTCATTGCGGATTGCCGTTACCATTATATCCATTAGTCATGCGTCCATCATGATGTCTCTTCCGATTTTGACGATTATAACCGTTGCCGTTATAACCATTGCCATTGTTTGTGCCTCGATTCTGTTGCCGGTGCTCTTGCCTATTCCCGTTACCATTTGGTACTACGTTACTACCGTTACCGTGGCTGCCATTGTAATCGGCTTTTTGTTGGTTACAGCCTGCATGGTTCGACTTGTTTTCGGTTTTCATGTCTTCGATCAATAAGTCAAAAGAATCCACTATTTCCGTGAATTGTTCTATATCATATTCCGGCACATTGATGTAATATCTTTTAATTTCACTGGGAAACTTCATTTTTATTAATCTGATTATGTCACGGTCGGACATGGGCTCGTCCCAGTACCTGGTTTTGTTTATATACTTTTCAAAATATTTGCGTAACGTTCCCACCTTAGGATTGTTCATTTTCGGATTGTACCACTCCTTGAGTAGTCTTTCTTGGATGCTATCGGACCAGAATTTTTGCAAGAAAGCACCTTCAAACTGTTGCATCGTTAGACATTTTTTTGGACACGTCGGTGGCCCACAGTGCCGCGTCACCTTGAATAAAGGAGACCAGGATCTGTATTTTTTGTGCCCGCATCTCGTGGTCGTGCGGTAGCGTTCTCGCTTCCCACGCCCGGGTTCCCGGGTTCGATTCCCGGCGGGGTCAGGGATTTTCTCTGCCTCGTGATGGCTGGGTGTTGTGTGCTGTCCTTAGGTTAGTTAGGTTTAAGTAGTTCTAAGTTCTAGGGGACTGATGACCGTAGCTGTTAAGTCCCATAGTGCTCAGAGCCATATGAACCATATATGTATTCTTTGTCTTTCCGTCCATGTCCTGGGAAACACATTCCTGAAGCTCTTAGTGAGTACCACAGGATGAACATATCGTTTTTCGCTATTGAATTGTTGGAATGTCCTGTGTTTTATCTCATTGTCCTCCTTTTTGCACATCTGATTGCTACCTTCTGTGACATTCATTACTTCGTGATGTGCGCTGCACGGTATCGCATATTGTTCGTGCCCGTAATTCACATTAGGTTGCGGTTGCGCTCTCGCACCCTGCATACCGTCAGCGTTATTATAGTAATCAGTACGCGGAGTCGGATTCATTATCTGCCCGCCACTGTTTACGTTGCTTTCCAACGCAGACAGTCTCCGCGCGACCTCCTGTTGCCAATTCGGCAACTCCGCTGTCACACGGGATTTGATCTGTGTTCATTTGGCGTGTAGTGCGGCAGCGCTAGCGTCAATATTTACACTCGCGGCCGCAGTCGCTTGTTCTACAGCTGTTTTTACATCGCTTTCAGTCTTTGCAGATATCTCACGATCCTTTACTTTTAGCCATTCATTAAACTCTTATTCGACTTTTTGAGCGTGCACTTCCAAATATGTATCAATACTTTTCCGTGCATCTATTTCCACATTATCCACGCGGTTGGTTAAAGTCTGGACATTGTCTTCAAGCCTAGCCTGCGATACCTGTAATTTTTGCATCTCGCCAGCTAAGCTTTGCACAAGATCGGGTATTTCTTTGCAAGCGCCCCGCATCTCGACAAGTTCGCTTTGGATACTATCTAGTTTCGCTTCACTGCACTGCCCTTCCTCACAGAGATTTTGCATTAATTTTTTCTCCTGCTCATGTGGCATCTGAGCCAGTTTTTCGACTCTTTCTTTTTCCCTCTGTTCTGACATTCTTTCTGTTTCCCTTTCTTTCTGTTCTCTTTGTTTCTCTTGCTCATAGAGCATCTGAGCAAATTTCTGATCTCTCTCCCTATCTCTTTCTTCTAACCTGCGCAGAAATTTTGCAAATGAGTCTGCAATCGGAGAGCATACTGGTGCCCCGCTTAATCTAGCACTCGATTGGCCCCCCTGCCCAGGCAGTGGAGTTGTTATTCTATTTTCTATTCCCATTCTGCTGTGGAGCGTTATTCGTATTGCAGTTGATCCTCACTTTCCATGTTAACAGAATTTTGTTCATCTGGTACGCATGCTTTTTTATTTCTTTCTTCTTTCTTTCTTTCTTTCTATCTTACCCATAATAAATTAACTTTAAGCCACTGACAAATCTTTAACACTGATACACACACGAATAATTAACCCCTCCAAAAATAAACACATAAATACACAAATACACGCAATTTAATTTGCACTTTACTTACTATTTTTTTTTTTTTTTACCAAAGGTATCTCATGTGCATATGGGTTCGATATTCCGCACAGAGCTACACAGGATGCTTGCACAATAGGCCTTACCTTAGTTATTTCTCTTTCACGTAATCCTTTTTCTTTTCTACACTTTTTCTCCTCCAGATCTCCTCAGGGTGTGGTTTTGTTGTTGTACATGTAAAAGAATTCATATAGGCATTAACATTTTACAACAATTAGGCACATACATAATTACATTCATTACAATAGAAACATAATAAATCTCGCATTTTCTTTCATCGGGCCCCAAAGTTGCGGTACCAATCTCGCGTCCGTCGGCCGTCGTAATTTAATATATATTATTTGTTGGTCACGTCGATTGTTGCCGACTTACGTGGTGGGCCTTAATCAAAATATTTCATTCAATTTTGATTTACAATTAAATGCTTTTGTGTAGTTCTCTTTTTTAACAATATTAATCTTAAATTATTTGTTACGTTAATAAATGTTAGACTCGCTGAGTCTTGAAACATGAGCATATAAGTTGAACAATGGAATAAACTTTTCATATTAATTTCCTCGGCTAGTCAGTTCTCTTTCAAGCAAAAAAATTTTTAGTTATTAATTACAATTGCGGCCCACACACGCGCGAGAGTATTTCTTCTTACCTCCGTTAACCATTGCATTGTAGTCGGAGTCCTGGCTCTGGCTCTCGGCTGTGGTACTGAAAATAAGAATCTTAAAGCTACGTATTTTTTGCAGCGTCGGGCGGCTGTGGAGAAAAATGTATATTACGTTAATAGGGGGCGAGTTTTTTGCTTCCGCAAAATTTTTTATAAGTTAATATCGCCACATAGTGGCGTCGTTGGCTGCATCGGCCGCTGTGATTGTTGAACTGTAAATTACTCGAATGCAGGTAAATTCGAGGAAGGAGGACATGGAATCGGGATCACCTCTTACAAATTAAAAGCGTACAATAATATTAGATCAATATATTATTTGCTTAATTAGTACAAATATGCTTACATTTGCCAGCACTCGCAAGATGTCCGTCTACACGCAATCAAGACAAGAGAAGAAGTGAAGACGACTAAAAAATTAACAAAAGAGCGTATCTTGTCGTCTGTTTATATCATTTTGTTATATTTCTTTGCCCTCGAAACTTACACAAAGAAATTATTATTTTACGGGTACATGAGAAAAATGTATATTATTCAATTTTTAAATGTCTCTTCTTTATAAATACTGTTTTTTAAGTCTTTTCGTATTATTTCACTGGGGACGCTATAGTAGTCGTTTGTGTTATGCTGTTCAAATGGTTCTGAGCACTATGGGACTTAACATCTATGGTCATCAGTCCCCTAGAACTTAGAACTACTTAAACCTAACTAACATAAGGACAGCACACAACACCCAGTCATCACGAGGCAGAGAAAATCCCTGACCCCGCCGGGAATCGAACCCGGGAACCCGGGCGTGGGAAGCGAGAACGCTACCGCACGACCACGAGCTGCGGACTGTTATGCTGTTAATAGCTGCCTAAACATGGAACACTTTTTTTTCTACTGCTGCTGCTGCTAGTCTCCGAGAAATGTAGTGGGGTGACAGAGTGTTGCAGGGAATCCATTACTTGTTCTAAGATGGCAGGCACAGTTGTGAGGGTGTTTCAAAGTGGTAGGTGAGTAACGCGGCGATCCTGTCGTATTGGTCAGACTTGGCTACTACAGTTTTCATGACGAGTATGCCTGCCCTCAGGTTCCCATGTAGTGCAACATCTGATCACTGTCATATCTAAGTGCCTCATAAATCTATGCACAATTCGGCCAGCCGGCCGAAAGGAGACCCACAGTGAGGCCCTTTTCAAATTCTGAAATGCTGATAACAATGTCTCACATAAGGACGTGCTATCACTTTGTTCTTCACGGTGATCAGTCAACATCATTCAGCTTATGACGTTGATCATGCTCCTTGTGTACTGTAAGAGGCCTAGCAACAACCATAAAAACGAACAACTCTTATGCACTCTAGTGGAAATTCCAACCCTCAAAGAGAAATACCCTTTTTATCATATACATATACACGTAGATGGTGTGTGTGCATGTACTAAGTTACACTGACAACCGACCAAGTCACCTGGGTGTTTTACTCCTTTCTTTTTAAGTCAGACTAAAGTCAGACAATTTCAAATTGTTTAGTCTGATTGTAGGGTTAAGCATTAACAACTATTACACCCAAATTTTCTGCGGTTGAGAATTTTCTTCCTCATATTAATTTCTATGTTTGATACTAGTAGACTTATTTCGTATAAGATTGTCCTTATTGCCTGTGCTAAATTGTTTCCTATATCTTCCTTTCTCCGTCCATCACGGGTTATCTCTCCGCCTAGGTAGCACAATTCCTTGTTCTTGCCTGTTGCGTGATCCCCAGTTCTGATGCTAAGTTTCTTGCTGTTCTCATTTCTGATACTTCTCATTAATTTCGTCGATTTATTCTCAATCCATATTCCCTATTCGTTAGATTGGTCGTTCCATTCACCACATGGTGTAATTCTTCTTCACTTTCACTGACTATATCTGTGTCAACAGCGCATCCTATCATTGATATCCTTCCACCTCGAATATGAATCCCACTCTTGAACCTTTCTTTTATTTTCTTCTATAGAGATTAAATAGGAGGCGCAGAAGATTACGTCTCTGTCATACACCCATTTTCCAAGCAATTTGTTCTTGGTCTTCGTGTCTCATTGTTCCCTCTTGCTTCTTGTACACATTGTATATTACCCGTCTTCCGCTATAACTCCCACCATTTCTCTCGGACTCTGGAACATCTTACACCATTTTACATTATCTAACACTTTTTGCAGTTGGACAAATCCTACGAACGTGCTTGAATTTTCCTCAGTTTTGCTTCCATTATCTACCGTAATGGTCATCTGGTGCCTTTACCTTTCCTAAAGCCAAACGGATGGTTGTCTAACAAGTCATCAGTTTACTTTTCCATTCTTCTGCACATTATTCTTGTCACCAACTTGGAAGCATGAGTTGCTTAGCTGTTTGTCTAACAATTATCGCACTCGTCAGCTCGTGAGTCTTCGGAATTGTGTGGATGATGCTTTTCCGAAAGTCAGATGGTATATCGCCAGACTCACACATTCTATACACCAACGTTAATAGTCGTTGCGTTGCCGCTTCCTCAATGATTTTAGAAATTCTGATGGGATGTTATCTATCCCTTCAGTTTTATTTGATCTTAAGTCTTCCAAAGCACTTTTAAAATCTTATTCTGCTACTGGATTCGCTCTCTCTTCCTGTCGACTCCTATTCTTCTATCACTCGCCAGACAAGTCCTCTGATTCTCAGAGGCCTCCAATGTACCCTCTCCAGCTGTTCACTCTCCTCTGCATTTAACGGTGGGATTCCCACTGCACTCTTAATGTTACCGCCTTGCGTTTGATTTCAACCGATGTTGCCTAGACATTTTTATTTGGTGAGTCAGTCCTTCCGACAAACATATCTTTTTCGATTTCTTCACTTTTTCATTCAGCCATTTCTCCTTAGCTTCTCTGAATTTTCTAATTACGTCATTCCTAAGTGACTTGTATTTCTGTACTCATGATTCTCCCTGAATATTTTTATACTTCCTTCTTTCGTAGATCAGCTGAAGTATTCTTCAATTACCCACAGTTCCTTCGCAGTAATCTACCTTGTACTTACGTTTTTCTTTCCAGCTTCTGTGATGGCCCTTTTTAGAGACGTTCATTTCTCGACAACTGAACTGCCTATTGAGCTATTAATTATCACTGTGTCTAAGGCCTCAGAGAACTTCAAGCATATTTGTTCCTTCCTTACTACTTCCGTATCCCACTTCCTTGCGCAATGATTCTTCCGGACCATTCTCTTCAACTTGAACCTACTCTTCATTGTTACTAAATTGTAAGCCAGGTATATATCTGTTCCAGGGTGTGACTTACGATCCAATATCTGATTTCGGATTCTCAGCTTGATCATAATATAATCTAACTGCAATCTTCCCTTATATCCTGGTCTTTTGAAAGTTCCTCCTCCACCTCCTGTGATTATTGAACAGAATATTAGCTGTTACTAACTGAAACTGACTGCAGAGCTGAATCGGTCTTTCTCCTCTCTCATTTCTACTACCAAGCCCATGTTCTCCCGTAAAATTTTCTTCTAGTCTTTCCCCTTCAACCGCATTGCAGTCTCCGATTAGTATTAGATTTTCATCTCTCTTTACGCACTGAATAGTCTTTCAATATACTCATACACTTTCTCTATCCGTTTATACTTTGCCTGCGATGTCGGCATGTATATCTTCACCACAAGTAGGCAAACCGTACCGAAGGAGTATCGAATGCGTTGCCTAAACCTCAGGCGCTGTAGCAGCCATCAGGCTGAAATTTCGATATTTCTGAAGATACATTTCAAATAAAGTGTTTGGGTGGCACCGAGGGTTTTGCCGAACTTGGGAGGAGGGAGGGGCCGTAGAGGAATCTTTTGTCGTTTTACTGAGGGCACACATCTTCTGCCTGGGATCTCACTAACTGGAATAGAGTGGTTGTCGGTGATGACTTTCTGTCGTTACTGATGAGAAAATCTTTGCAAGCTGCTAACTGATTTGTGCAAAGGACAGACAGACCGCAAGTTTACTATAAGAAGTGAAAAAAAAACATATATTTATTACACTGGAATTATTTTACCACTACATGAGAAAAACGCCAGCAAGATTCGTAAACGGATGGACCCTTTCCAACCTAGGAATATACACTGAAGCGCCAAAAAAAAAAAAAAAAACTGGTATAAGTATGCATATTCAAATACAGAAATCTATAAATACAAAGAATAGGGCGCTGTGGTCGGCAACGCCTTTGTAAGACAACAAGTGTCTGGTGCAGTTGTTACTACGGCTACTGCTGCTATAGTGGCTGATTACCTAGATTTAACAGAGTTTCAACGTGGTGTTGTAGTCGGCGCACGAGCGATGGAACACAGCATCTCCGAGGTAGCGATGAAGTGGGTATTTTCCCGTACGATCATTTCACGAGTGTACCGTGAATACCAGGAATCCGGTAAAACATCAAATCTCCGACATCGCTGCGGCCGGAAAAAGGTCGTGCAAGAACGGGGCCAATGACGACTGAAGAGAACCGTTCAACGTGAAAAGAGTGCAACTCTTTCGAAAATTGCTGCAGAGTTCAATGCTGGACCATCAACAAATGTCAGCGTGTGAACCATTCAACGAAACATAATCGATATCGGCTTTCCGACCCGAAGGTTACTCGTGTATCACTGATGACTGCACGACACAAAGCTTTACGCCCCGTCTAGATCCGTCAACACCAACATCAGAGTGTTGATGACTGGAAACATGTTGCCTGGTCAAACGAGTATCGTTTCAAATTATATCGAGCGGATGGACGTGTACGGGTATGGAGACAACCTCATGAATCCATGGACCCTACATGACAGCAGGGGAATGTTCAAGCTGATAGAGGCTATGTAATAATATGGGGCGTGTCCAGCTGGAGTGATATGCGACCACTGATACGTCTACTCGTATATACGGCCCTGACAGGTGACACGTACGTAATCATCCTGTCTGATCACCTGTATTCATTAATGTCCATTGTGTATTCCGACGGACTTGTGCCATTCCTGAAGGACAATGCGACACAGCACTCGTCCAGAATTGCTACATAGTGGCTCCAGGAACACTCTTCTGAGTTTAAAACACGTCCGCTGGCCACCATACTCCCCGGACATGAACATTAATGAGCATATCTGGGATGCCTTGCAAACGTGCTGTTCCGAATAGATCTCCACCCCCTCGTACTCTTATGAATTTGTGGACAGTCCTACAGCATTCATGGTGTCCATTCGCTCGAGTACTACTTCAGACATTAGTCGAGCCCGTGCTAGGTCGTGTTCCTTGGCTCTTCAGTGTATACGCAAGTAAAAGGGGAAATTAAATAATAAGTTATAATTACTTCTTTTTATGCCATCGCAACATGTCGGCAACATGTTGGTGTCCTCTGCTGTTGTGCGGTTCAGAATGGTCCAAATGGCTCTGAGCACTATGGGACTTAACATCTGAGGTCGTCAGACCCCTAGAATTTAGAACTACTTAAACCTAACTAGCCTAAGGACATGACACACATCCATGCCCGAAGCAGGATTCGATGCTGTTGTGCGGCTGTGGTGAAAGCGGGCTGCTAATTATTCCCCTTACCGCTGCTTTGAGGCGACGCCCTGAGCGGCTTAACTCCGCGCACTTCCTGCATATTCCGGTTCCGGGTAGAGTGCTGCCCATCAGCTGACGTAGGTTCCTGTCGAAACACACAGTGTCAATTACCTGCTGCGATTATCTTGCGTAGGCGTTGTCAGCGTAATATTTCACAACTGAGATTGGAGACGACATCCATATTCTAGCAACTCAAGCTGCAGCCTGTAAGATAGTTCACCCAGCATGTACTGGAAAACATTGACAGCTATGGTTAAAATTAATGAATGAGTATATCACAAAGTGAAATGCTGCATCTCAAGAGTCTGAAAACTGAGTCTACAGTACGTTGAGAAGGATTCCCATTTGCGTCAACACTTCTTAGGCTATTATCTATCGCCACGAACAGCACTGATACAGAATGTTAAATGAAAGAGTTCTCAGTTATTCCTGTCACTTACCACTTTTCTCATTAACGTCCTATATCTTTTACATTTTGTATTATACTCATAAACTGACAAATCTGATAACATTGTTTGTTTGATTTTGGTAATATAATACTTCAAATTACAATGAAATGAACACCCTTAGCTGCTTACAGGCGTTGACATACGTCAACGGGGACAGATTAAAATGTGTGCCCCCACCGGGACTCGAACCCGGGATCTCCTGTCCGAAAGAACAGATACCATCTTCGTATACATATAGATAAGGCTCACCGGCCACTTAACCATCTTTTTCTTCTGTGCGAATGCACAAACAGTGCCCGAACTCTTACGGGAATCGGCAACGCGCCGCCAGTAATGAGTATAATGGGCGGGGGCACTACGAATGTAGTGCGGGACAATACGTTGAGAATGTGGGTTTCGCGGGAGGCGTGCCAGAGATAAATCCCTGCAGTCGCGCTATCCTCTGTGTCCTCGGTGGCTCAGATGGATAGTGCGTCTGCCATGTAAGCAGGAGGTCCCAGGTTCGAGTCCCTGTCGGGGCACACATTTTTATCTGTCCCCGTTGACGTATGTCAACGACTGTAAGCAGCTAAGGGTGTTCATTTCATTGTAATTTCACTCTAACAAGCTGCATGGTCACCAATGGTATCTGTTCTTTCGGACACGTCCGAAAGAACAGATACCATCTTAGTATATACAATACTTCGTTGCTGATTGGTACTAATTATCTCCTAATATGCCCAAAAATTTATCACTGGTGAATCTGGTAGAGGTGTCTGCAAATTGTTAATTGTACAAGCTTTTGGCATTAATTATATTGCCGAACAACTGTTCTATACTAGTGTTAATAAATTAGTTTCAAATGGAAAATCTATTTGTATTTAGAGAGCCACAAACAGCTAATGTAGTGTCAGTTTATGTGGCCAGGACCATAACCTCGTATGCTATTCAGAAATACATTGACACCTGCATTTCTTTCAAAGATTTCTCAGTGAACTGGCCGGCCTCTTATAGCAGACAAATCAGTGGTAGTGTAATTATAATTGTGAGCAAAACATTTAGCAAATACTTCATTTTTGTGAGCACTTCTGTTGTTTTGCAACTAGATACTAAAAGAGCACGTTTACACAGCTAAACGTTTTGAGCAGGTGGTTGTTTGTCTGGTCATATCGAAAAATAGTTATGAATCTACGTATGCAGGTGAATTTCATCAATACACACTAATAAGCCAAAAGTTTATGACCACTGCCCACCGCGATGTTGGGTGACACCTGGTGGTATTGTGGGCACGTGACGTGCTGGAAAAAGTATGTAACCAAAGCAGACATTTACGGTGATCACCTTAGCGAAAATAAGGGCTGTAAATGGGGAGCTGCATTGAGAAAAGCGGAGCACACCGTTCATCGTAAATTGTTCAACTTGGAGCTCCGCAGTAGACCACCCCTACGTGTTCACATGTTGACCCAACGACCTCGTCAGCTACGATTGCAGTGGGTACGGGATCACTGGGGTTCGACTGTCGATCCCTGCAAACGTGTCCCCTCTTGGAGTGAATTACATTTTTGCTACACTAGGCGGCAGGTCTTTACCACAAATCCCGTCATCGAGGTCAACGGCTCGAAACGTACATCCCGCCACGGACGCGGACTGGTGGCAGCACTATTATGCTATTGGAGACATGATCTTACGCTTGCGTGGGACCTGTGGTAGTGATCGAAAACCCTCCTGCATCTTTTCATGTTGTTGCCGGCCGCGGTGGTCTCGCGGTTCTAGGCGCGCCGTCCGGAACCGTGCGACTGCTACGGTCGCAGGTTCGAATCCTGCCTCGGGCATGGATGTGTGTGATGTCCTTAGGTTAGTTAGGTTTAAGTAGTTCTAAGTTCTAGGGGACTGATGACCACAGCAGTTGAGTCCCATAGTGCTCAGAGCCATTTGAACCATTTTTTTCTTTTCATGTTGATCTCTTCCCCGTCGGCAAAGTAATCTTTCAGCAGTATAATTGTCAGTGTTTCGGAGCCAGAACCGTGTTACAGTGGTTTGAGGAGCTTTGTAGTGAACTCGCGCTGAAGTCTTGGTGACCGAATACACATGATGTAAATCATATGGAATCCAGCTGCGTCGCTATCGGGAGGCATCACAGCGCACGCAGATCAGCGGCCCGTTACTTATGCAAATTACATGACTTGGGCGGAGGATCAGTGATGTGTTTCGTTCCAAAGACCGACAAACGAGCTATTACGCTGTTGGTTATAATTTTTTGGGTCATCAGTGTACGTGTAACAGTAATACATGTATGTTGCTACCTATTCCACCGCCCTCTGAAGTGAGCCAAGCCGCGCTGGGTAGCCACGAGGTCTGAGACGTCTTATCACACTTCGCGCGGCTCCCACCTGTCGAAGGTTCGAGTCCTCCCTCGGGCATGGTTGGGTGTGTTGTCCTTAGTGTAAGTTAGTTTGAGCTAGATTAAGTAATGTGTAGGGCTTAGGGACCGATGACCTCAGCAGTTTGGTGACATAAGACCTTACCGCAAATTTCCAGCAAAACGTGAGCCAAGTTAATGTGTGCACGTCATTTAAAGCAAAACGTGTAGTATGCCAACCACAAATGTCCGATGTTGTGGACCTACCGTTGTATACACGAGAGAAAAGTCAGTCATTTTGAAAGTGAACAGTGAGAAACTTTTGCTTTCCATACCCCACGATTCAGATAAACAACACATTTAGGGTGAAAAATTTCTTTAAAGAACAAAATTGCACCAAGACGTGTTAAAAAGCTGCCAGTAATCTAGTAGCTGTTGACCGATCGAGGTATCGTAGTGATTAGCACACTGGACTCGCATTTGGGAAGACGACGGTTCAAACCCGCGTCCAGCCATCATTTTTTTGGTTTCCCGTGATTTCCCTAAATCGCTTAAGGTAAATACCAGGATGGTTCCTTCGAAAGGACACGGACGATTTCCTTCTCTACCCTTCCCTAATCGGAGCTTGTGCACCGTCTCTAGCGACCTCTTCCTCGACGGAACGTTAAACATTAATCTCCTGCTCCTTCTCCTTCTCCTCCTCCTCCTCCTAGTAGTGGTTTTCCACAACTAGAGGGCAACGAGACAACACAAAAAGGTACGCACAGGCACGGCTTATTGCTTTATTGCAAGGTTAGTAAACACTTCGGAATCGCCAAAAGAAATTCTTGTGACCAGTCGAAGCTCGTGGTGGCCATCGTTGGGCAGCACTAGAACAGCCTTGGGCCAGTCGTGGCCCACTATAAGTGGGAAAGTATCTCGACCGAATGCGTTTGCGTTATCACGACCGGCTGTGATTTTTACTCGAACGAACCTACAGTTAGAACGCTTTGAACGAAGCAGTCTCGTCATTGTATGGTCTATTTGCGATCTCACCCAAAGAAGGATCAACACTCAGTAAAGAAACCTCCCAGTCTTCATACAATGGCGTTTCTCGTTGTGGCCCATCTTCTGTGGTGAATGGTAAAGCGACCTCTCTCGTGAATAAGGTCCATAATTTCTTCAAGTGTCTGTCTACATTCCTGAGTTGTCAAGAAAGCTTCAACCCACCAATGAACGTTTGTAATACCTAGGTACAGGGCTCTGCTGTCAGCACAATAGTGTCAGAATGAAGCAAACACTTCATTTGAGCCATACCAGTTAGTGTACTGTAGCTTTCAGGGAAGTCTCCTTGTGTCCAGGTGCGGCTTATGTGGAGCTGGTTTGTGTTGCGTATTACACTGTTCCTTACTATCACTCTTAAGCTCTCGGTACAGAAAGTTGAGAGACGTCGTACTGTGTCCCATCTACCCTCGCTAGGCGTGCCGCATACACTTTCTACTAATAAAAAGTCTTCACATCTTAATAAAAAATACACTGCATTTCAGTCGCAAGCTTTACAGGTTTTGTGGGAATGTAGTACTGCTGTAAGTGACCCAAAGCGTGTCAGGCCCAGTCAATAATTAGTACAACGAATGCCCTTAATAATTCAATGCTAACGATTATGTGACATAAAACACACAAAGATAAACCGCACGTAAATAACACACCAAGAACATAAATTTTAGTCAGTATGATTGTCCTGTCATTAAGACAAAACCAGACAAATGCACACAACGTACATATAATCAAGATGTCTGTAGCTTTTTTTATATGAGAAGAATAAACAGTACTTAGGACAATCATTCATTAAAGAATTTTTTTTGAAAACAAAGGCTGTGCTGATCACAAAATCGAGCACTTGTACACAATTATAGAAACAATTAACATTAGCCAAGCCTGCAAGATGCACTGTTATATTTTACCATCCGCGATACCTGTACAATGTTCTCAATACTTTACAAATGTCAGTCATGGCTGTAACAGTGTATTTTGTAATTGTAAGTGCATTACGTTGGAGTTAAGTGAGTTCGAACGTGGGTTTCCATAACCAAGGTAGCCGAAGTATTTGGTGTTTAAAAAGGCACATCGTGGCGATGGTTTACGCTGCATACAGGAAAGGCGGAAAGAAATCATCCGCTAAATCACAAAGCGGATGAAAGTGTCTGCTGAGTGATAGTGACAGATGGTGACTGAAGAAGATTGTGAAGAAAAATAAGAGACTACAGTTGCAAATGTCATTTCAGAACTGAATATCGCACTTGGGTAACTTGTCAGCACTAAAAGTAGGCGAAGGAGCCTCCATAAGCTAGGAATTGTATGGAGAACTGTAATTCTAAAACCGCTCATCAGTGATGCAAATGTCCGTAACGGGCAAGCATGGTGGCGAACCCGTAAAACCTTGCCTATGGAGCAATGGAAGAAATTCATTTGGCCGGATGAAACTTTGACACTATTTCCAACTGCTGGCCGTTTACGTCCAAAGAATGAAACATGCCGGGGTCTTCGGTGATGATTTGGGCAGCCATATCGTGGTATTCCATGGTATTCTGTACGGTCGCATTTCTGCCAAGGATTGGCAGGTCAGGTCCACCCATTGCTACAATGTTTGTGTCCGAATGGCAATGTTGTGTTAGAAGGCGACAGGGGACAGCGTCTCCGTTCACAGAGTTTGCGTTGTCCAGGACAGGTTTGTCTGAGGATGAAGTGGCCAGCACGGGCACCAGATCGCAATATTAATCAGCCTTTGTGATCTACTTTGGACAAAACGATGCGTGATTGCTATCCACCTCCTTTATCATTGCCACTATTCTGCAGGAAGAAGGTATCTTTGAAAACCACACAGGACCTGTTCTTTTCCACCCCGAGACGCCTGGAAACTTTTTCGACAACCAACGGGGATCCTACACCCTAACAAGCATGGTAATTTGTTGTGTTTTTTATGTTTACATACTTTTGTCCAACCCTGCATTATTATACACAACTTAGACTAACGTACGCCGGGTGGGATAAGATGGAATGGTTATAAGGACAATAATATGAACAGTAAGTTTCTTCTAAGTGCGCGTGTTCCTACAATGGCAATACATATAATTTGGTAATTCCAATAACATCACTACACCTATTGTCTTCAGACGCAAGGTGATTATTAGTCATACTGGGAGGACTCCGGTAAATGTGGTGTTCGTGGCTTATCATCGTAGACTGCAGCAGGAAGCCTATAATATCATCGTGCGTGGGTGGCACTCTTCATCCACAGTAACGACATCTACCTCTACATCTTACTCCGGAAACTACTTTTCAGTGTGCGGCAGCAGATACTGTGTCTACCACTGTCACTTCATCCTCTTCCCGAGAAGAAAGATGGACGGTATAGCATCTGTTTTCCTTTGCATGCTGTGTGGTCCTTTAGCAGATACAGGAGCGAGGAAGAGATAACGTTCATGTATAGAGAATTCAGATTATAATTTGCTCTACGTCTAATATCAAGTAGCAAAAATAATACAAAATGTTGTAGCTGTATTTTTAGTGTAATTTTTTTTAACTGTAGATTTTGATGTAGAAATACATTAAGATACAAAAGATTTATAAATCTGTAATGCTTCAGTACAATATCTATTCAGAAGACGTCGAGCGCTGCCCACTGTGGGAATCTGTGAATGTTATTCAACTGGAAAGCAAACAAAGAGGTGATCACTTAAAACTTCCGAGCTATTAGGCCGTGGTCGATGTATAAAACTTTCTCCTAAAGTTTCCTCTCCGACTGCGGGAACACCTTCAGGGGTAAAATGGCAAACTGCCAGTCTGCCATTTTACCTCTGAAGATGTCTCCTGCAGTCGGAGAGGAAACATTAGGAGAAAGTTTTATGCATCGATCACAGCCTAATAGCTCGGAAGTCTTAAGTGACTTCACTACGAGTCGTGAAAGCTTACATCGTATGATCAGACAAAAAGGGGTTTTGTGCATGAATGTTCTAAATTAAGTACACTGGCCGCTGGAGCTCTAGAGAGGGGATGTTTGCATCTCGTTTGCAGCGGCATAATGGTCCGTGACAGCGTCGCCGTGTCGCAGTGGCAGCTGTAAGAAACGTGGTGGCCTAACTGCCGGTGCGCGTATTTGAAAACCAGGCCCACAGAATAGCAGCCGATACCACAGTAAAGATCACAATGAACACTAATAAAACATTATACAGAACGGTCTTGATAGTATAAAAATTTTATTCGTAAATGTTGACAGGTTTCGACCCGATGTGGATCATCTTCGAGCCACGCTCTGTAATTTAGAGTGCAACAGAATAGATTGAAACTTGTAATATAATAAACACTAAGTTAAAAATAAACTATAGACGTTATACCCAGTGATGACGTATGGAGAAGACGGCACTGAACAGGAAATGTGGATACCACCCACGGATGTCGACTGCTGACTGCATATGTGGCGGTGTCATGTAGTTAAGTAGCAGATGCCAGCCCGTTGCCTGTCCCGTTATGTCATCTTTAGCCAGTAGGATACAACGTGCGAAATATGTCAGGCAGCATGAACACATACCTTCGCAGTATACTGGGAATTATAGTAAGTTATTTCGAAATAACAATGTGTTATAGTTGAAGTTTTGCGTAATATACTCTAATGTGAAAAAATATGACTGACCAGCCAGTGGAATCAGTTAAAACGTCAGTGGACTACGCGCTGCTGGACTCTGCGTACACCAAAGATGGGCTGCAAGACGACGCTGGTTGCCTAGCGACGCCACGATTTGTCGATAGGGAACGAAGATGCTATGCCGCTTTCATACTACGTTCGATTCGGTCCCGTAAGGTCTCGTATTTGCATTGGTTGCAACTCGGCCTTCAACGTCGAGACTCACATTGCAGGCCGTGTTATAGACTGTGGAGAGAAGTGCAGCCATCGAACAGCATTGCCACTGTTATGGACACCTTAATAATACGCACAGAACACTGTGTGGTCACTGTTTTTAATTTAATTACAAATAGCTACATCAAAATCTTACTGCTTTCGAACTGAAATATACAGGCTGAATCACGTAAAATTTGCACGCCAAATATAGCGGAAAAGGAAAGTGCTATTGACGTGCTGTTTTGACAGAATGAATTGGTATTCAGGGGGTCGTACTGTTAACCAATAAACAGATTGGAATAATAATTATAAAGTGTATTTTTCGAGTAAATATACACGTTTTTCAACGAAACAATCCCTTTTTACATTAACAGACTAAAAGTAAGGTAAATCAGAATGTCAGGGGCGCTTGTTGCTGATTTTCTAGTACGAGTCTTTTACGAGATATCGTATTTTGAAAGGTTTCCGCACCAACACTCGTCTGTGCCATTCACCTTGCGTAGCTGCTACGTACGACGTGGCTATCTTTGCTTACAGTGTGCTTGTGCGTCCCTTGAGTGCATTGCAACTTGGTAGTCAGTGTGTGACAGTCCGAGCAGTAGTGCGTGGTTCGACGATGGGATTTACCAATGAAGAAAAATTCGACCTGCCCACAGTGCAGGGAGAGCGTAGTAAGACTGCAGTTGGTTCTTGTACGGTGTATGCGACAAGATATCCCAATAGACGTCAACCATGTCGGCGTTATTTATCTACCTATTGAACCAGTTACATGAAAGTGGTAGTGTAATACTTAGACAACGTAACAGAAGGAAACAAGTGACGATAGAAGAGGCGGAAATTAAAGTTCTTGCTGCTGTGCAGTTGGTCCGCACTGCAGCTCCAGCGCAGTCGCACGAGGAAGAGACATGGGTCAGGCAAGTGTCCTACACATTCTCCATCGACAACGGTTCCATCCCTATCACATCTCCCTCCATCTACAGCCACACAGAAACGACAATGAGAATCGTGTTAACTTCTGACATGGGCATTAAGACAGGATACTCCAGATGTACTACTTGTCTTGTGTGGCGATGAAGCCATATTTACCAATCATGGCCAGGTAAAACTCCGAAACATGCGCTATTGGTCTGTTGACAGCCCCTGTTGACAGTCCCGTTGGCTTCGTCAGGTGGAACGTCAGCGTCCGTGGAGGGTAAACGTTAATGTGGCATAGTGAACCATCAGATCATAGGCTCGTGTTCGTGTTTCATAGACGGAGCAGCGAACGCCCACAAGTATGCAGCCTCCTAATGTACCAACTTCCGTGGGTGCTAGAATACGTTCCCCTGCAGACTGTCGGCTGCCCAGTCCACAGTAAACGAAGTACTACAGCATGTATTCAAGAAACTCTTTAGTAATCGTTGGTTTGGAGTTAAAGGACCTGTACCTTGGCCGACCCACTCCCCTGGATTTGATAACTGCAACATTTTTCTGTGGGTAAAGCTGAAAGACGCTGTCTACATACCGGCTACAATGATTATACGCAATGACGCAATTACTGCAGCCTGCTCGGACGTCTCTGATGAAATGCTAGCACGTGTGCAACAGTCGTTATATACCAGGCTGGAAGCTTGAATTTCTATTTCTTGTGGTCACTTTTAACTCAACCTGTGATGGTCAGCTATCTCGTTACTGGTTAGAATCCACATAACTAGTGGATCCACTTGTGTTGTTATTTAGTGTATTCTTTCACAGGTTTCGTAAAAGTGTCGGTGTGAAAACTTTTCAAAATACGATATCTCGTAAACGACTCGAGCCAGAATAGTGCAACAAACACCACTGACATTCTACTTTACCCTACATTTAGTATGTCAAAGTAAATGTGCACTGTTCAGTTTTAAAAAATAGAAATTCTCAGTTTTAATACAGTTGCTGACTGGCTAACAATACGAGCCCCTGACTGCCAACCCCTTCTGTGAAAACCGCATATCAACAGCGCTTTGTATTTCCGCAGTATTTGAGCTGCAAGTTTTAGGTACTTCACCCTGTGTAGGATGTAGCTTAATGTACAAGTCTAACAATATTTTATGGAATTTTTAATGATCAGTAAGTAGTGAAATATAAAATGAGCGAGAAACACTTTCTTTACAAGTCACCAAACAGGTCGGAAAAATATCGTTCCTTGAAATCTGTACCTCCATTGAATAATACTAACCTACCTTTCTTGCGCTTTAAGAAAACTTCGATTTCTTCTAATGTATCTAGCAGTAGGCCTGTAGGGAATTGAGTACAATTTCAAGATTATTTTCAGCGAATCCGTACGAGTGTTAATTCTGTATTATATGCTGCCCAAATAACGATTTGTTGCTAGCTGTACCTACTGTGTGTTCACGTAAGTCACGGTCTGTTTGTCCGATTTATTTTCTGCCCCACGTATCGCGTATTACTCTATGAATTCCGTATTTCAAAATTTGTGTGTGTGTGTTTTAGTTTATCCTGTAAAACACTGTCATCAGTGAAGGCCACAGTAATTCACTGTTTTTGACTAATAATCTTTCTAGTATTTATGATTGTTGGTAAGCCTCTTTGTAATTTATTTCTAGTCTTTGCGTGATACATACTTAAGAGGAAGCAATATCTTGTGATGTGGAACGTCTCTCTTGGAGCATCTGCCACTGGAGTTGGCAGTGTACCTCCGTGACTAAATGACCCTGTAACGATAGGCGCTGCTCTTCTTTGGATATTATCTGTTTCCTCTAGCAGCTCTGTCTTGTGCGGATCCCATACTGACGAGCATTATTCACGTATTGGCCAAATGAGCGTTTTGTATGCTACCTAATTTGTTGGTGGATTACATTTCCTGAGTATTCTTCTAGTCATTGCTCAGACTAGAATCTCTCTTATAGTCTGATGTGGTCGTTCCACTTTAAACTGATCCTTAACCAACGTCCAGAAATTGTATGGATTTGCCTGCTTCCTGTGACTGTTACGCAGTCGTATAATCGTATAATGACTGGTCCCACTGACTATTTACGCACAATACTGCATTGATACGCAATCTGATTAGAAGCATTTTCGAGGAACGATGTCAGAACCCTTCAGGGCATCTAGAAATGATGCCCTGCCAATAGCAGTCATTACTTAGTGTGAATAAAAACTTAGTTGTGTTTCAAACTACATTATCTGAACCAGTCTTGTTTTCGGCTCAATAGATACGTTTTGTTCGAGCTATTTCATCATGTGGAACACAGTATGTGTGCCAAGGGCTTGCTGCAAGTTGTTGCAGCTTTAGACATCATACGAAAATACAGAGAAACATTGGATTATTAACGTTATGCTTAAAGAGAAATAACCTAAAGTATATGCCTGCCTGCTGTCAGCACAGTGCTACATGGACTCCCTCATGCGATGGACACTTCCCTCTTGCATTCATACAATAGTCCTCGTGCATATAAATAACTCCCTAATCATAAGAAATATGTACTAGTCACTATGACATGCAACACGTACCAAAAAACGTATCAGGAGTTTACAATTCTTCAAATTAGTCACTCGCGTCCGAATGATGTACCCGAGGCCCCTTTGGCCATTTCGACACTTGGAAAACCTCATGGTCCTCCGACAACCATCTAACCTTTTGCAGTTCTTTCTTTCGAGGAAGGAAAAAAATTACTTTTCTGCTGGTGGTAGGTGGGCGTAACCTATACTCTCGTAGCACACCTCAAAGTGTCTCTTTGCCACATTATGATCCCTATCACATTTTCTGCCACGTCTTTTTTACTATAGGAACTTCATGTCCAACCTTTAACTTATTTTTGCATGCATAGTTCGCCGCAGACTCACTCAGGGTACCAGCATTTTTCTTTCCGTTAGTGACTTGCGTATTCGAATGCGTGGAGTGGAGTACCTCATTAACTCATTAATGGCCTCTCGCTCTCTAAAACCAATAAGCTCATGTTGGAGACCCTTTGACCCGGAAGCAGCCGCTACAAGTGTGTCGCACTCACCGTCGTCTGGTTAGTGCGTGGAACGAATATCGTGACCCGCGGATGATAAACTGACCCCGTCTGAAACCATCTCTTCAAACTAATAAACTACCTTTCACGTCCCGTTGCCTATCTACAAAAATTTGAGTGCCTCCCCCCCCCCCCCTCCATAACGCGTTAGCAAGTTAACCATTTTTCGGCTGCTAGAGCCGAATGTCGTGCCTGCCCGACCAGCTCTTGGGGACGAACCTACTGTGCGTCTAGCCGATAGATGCCTTACACATCCAAATGATCACTCAAGGCAACGGCGATTATAATGATAATGATGATGATGTTTGGTTTGTGGGGCGCTCAACTACGCGGTTATCAGCGCCCGTACAAATTCCGAACCTTTGCTCAGCCCAATCTCGCCATTTTTATGACAATGATGAAATGATGAGGACAACACAAACACCCAGTCATCTCGAGGCAGGTGAAAATCCCTGACCCCGTTCTCGGGAAGCGAGAATACGACCGCGAGACCACGAGTTGCGGACACGACAATTATAGGCTAATCGCACTTTCTAGCACACATAAAACCATTCTTCGGAAATACTCTATTTAATATTAGTACTACATTCTACAGTCAGAGTGATTGCAGTGTATGATAATCAGGAAAGAGAGATTTCTGTTATAAGCTCCTATTAGATTGAGGAAAAATTATTTTAGAAAAAGAAGAGAAATTTTTTATTTGTGAATGGAAAATCCAGTAACTTGAGACTTACACGACCAATATAAATTCGATACGTTGCTCCGTTTCCGAGTTATTTAGCGTAGAATTTAGCCAATCGGGGCGTCGCGCGCTCATACTCAAGCGGCCTGCCAGGGGCGGTGTTGCCCAACGAGTGCTTTGTCTCGTTAGCTAAAACTTGAATTTACGCGCGCGACGATCTGGTTCGCTAATTTCAATGCTAAATAACCCGGAAACGGCGCAAAGTATCGCATTTTTTCTTAACATTTATGTCTCAGTACAATTTGCCCTACAACATCACGACAAGTGTTTCAGACATTTTCTGAACACCCTGTATATTCTTATACTCTACCAAAACTGCATTAACACATACAAATACATTGCAAGACAAGTGAGCGGTTCCTAGCGAAACACTCGAAACTCTAGTCATAAGTCCAGTACGTCATTTCTGTAGAACAGTTTATATCCTTTCATATTATATATTTTTGTATCATATGCACTTTTCAGTTAAGGAAATCAAATAACATTTATTTGCCAATGCGCACCGTTTGCTGTTCCAGGTGGCATGTTTCTGAGAAACTGATTATATTTTGCTGCGCTTTTCACCTTTGAAACATCTGGTAACATCGGGTGCATTATTTCTGTGGAACAATTCATGCTCGTACGGATTACACACGTATGTACCGTGTGTGCTTTTAGGCTAGGAAATTAAAATTCATTTGTTTGCCAGTGCGCGCCGTTCGTATTCCACGCGTTAGTGCGTGTTGCCGAGAAACAGCACACATTTTTCTGCACTGTTCACCTTTTGCGACATCTGATACGTCAGTTCGTTAGTAGAATTCACGCCATCAGATTATTATGTTTGCGTCTTTCGTCTTGTGTAGGGTAAAAAATGAGATTGCATCTAATAGAGCGACTCGTAAGATGAAAACCAGCAGTAAGTAAATGCTGTAGCACCTTCCGAGAACGTAATGACAGCGCTGGTAGGAATGTTGAAAGCGGGCAACTTCGGGTCGCCATACTACAGTGCACGTTTACACTTAGCAGTCATGGTATAGCGATATGGACTTGTACAGATGGCGATAGTGTCTCGTACACAAGGTATAAAAGGGCAGTGCGTTGGTGGAGCTGTCATTTGTACTCAGGTGATTCATGTGAAAAGGTTTCCAACCTGACTATGTCCATACGATGGGAATTTACGGACTTTGAACGCGGAGTGATAGTTGGAGCGAGGTGTATGGGACAGTCCATTTCGGAAATTGTTAGGGAATTCAGTATTCCGACATTCACAGTGTTAAGAGTGTTCCGAGAATACTAAATCTCAGACTTACACCTCACGATTGACAACGCAGTGACCGACGGCCTTCACTGAACGACAGAGAGCAGCGGCGTCTGCGTAGAGTTGTCAGTGTTAAAGGAGAAGCAACACTGCGTCAAATAATCGCAGAACTCAATGTGGGAGGTACGACGAACGTATCCGTGAGGACAGTGCGGCGAAATTTGACGTTAATGAGGTGTGGAGGCAGACGACCGACACGAGTCCCTTGCTAACAGCACATCACCTACGGTGCCTCTCCTGTGCTCGTGACTATATCGGTTAGACCTAGGGTTAGAGTGTGACGCAGACCCCACGTAGCCATGAAGCCAAGTTGTCCACAAGGCACAGTGCAAGCTGCTGGTGTCCCCTAATGGTGTGGGCTGTGTTTACTCGGAATGGGCTGGCTTCTCTGGTCCAAGTGAACCGATCGTTGACTGAAAATGGTTATGTTCGGCTACTTGGAAACTATTTGCAATCATTCATGGACTTCATTTTCCCAAACAACGATGCCATATCACAGGGCCTAAACTTTTCGATATTGGTTTGAAGAGTAAATGCTTCAAATGGCTTTCCGCACTATGCGACTTAACATCTGAGGTCATCAGTCCCCTAGAACTTAGAACTTCTGAAAGCTAACTAACCTAAGGCCATCACACACATCCATTCCCGAGGCGGGATTCGAACCTGCGCCCGTAGAAGTCACGCGGCTCCAGACTGAAGCGCCTCGAAACACTCGGCCACACCTGCCGGCGTTGGAAGAATATTCTGGACAATTGCGTGAATGATTTGGCCACAGAGATCGCTGACAAGAATCCCGTCGAACTTTTATGGGTCATAAACGAGAGGTCCTTTCGTAAACTAAATCCTGTAATGGCAAAGTTTTTCAATTATGGGTGGATATAGAGTCATGACTCAGTATTTCTGCAGGAGACTTCCAACGACTTGTTTAGCGCACACCACGTCGAGTTGCTGCACTACTCGCGGCAGAAGAAGGTCCGACAAGATACTAGGATGCATCATCTGATTGCATCTGCCCCATCGCCCAGGCCTACAAGTATTCCCATAGCCGTTAGCCCTTCCTACCTGCTGTGCGTAAATGAATGTCCGTAGCCGCCTGGCTGTTCTACCTGAAGGGGATGCGTGAGATACATACGTGTCCATAGCTACTAAAGTGTTAAATGCTTTCTTAATACCCTCCCTATAAGACTGAATCTTTAAATAACTGAACCACGATGTTTGCGGCTTCGACTACGGCTGCTTTACTAGCCGCTCTTTTGTTGTTCCCAAAGGCAGGGATAGTCAGACCTCTTCAACTGATATCTACACTCCTGGAAATTGAAATAAGAACACCGTGAATTAATTGTCCCAGGAAGGGGAAACTTTATTGACACATTCCTGGGGTCAGATACATCACATGATCACACTGACAGAACCACAGGCACATAGACACAGGCAACAGAGCATGCACAATGTCGGCACTAGTACAGTGTATATTCACCTTTCGCAGCAATGCAGGCTGCTATTCTCCCATGGAGACGATCGTAGAGATGCTGGATGTAGTCCTGTGGAACGGCTTGCCATGCCATTTCCACCTGGCGCCTCAGTTGGACCAGCGTTCGTGCTGGACGTGCAGACCGCGTGAGACGACGCTTCATCCAGTCCCAAACATGCTCAATGGGGGACAGATCCGGAGATCTTGCTGGCCAGGGTAGTTGACTTACACCTTCTAGAGCACGTTGGGTGGCACGGGATACATGCGGACGTGCATTGTCCTGTTGGAACAGCAAGTTCCCTTGCCGGTCTAGGAATGGTAGAACGATGAGTTCGATGACGGTTTGGATGTACCGTGCACTATTCAGTGTCCCCTCGACGATCACCAGTGGTGTACGGCCAGTGTAGGAGATCGCTCCCCACACCATGATGCCGGGTGTTGGCCCTGTGTGCCTCGGTCGTATGCAGTCCTGATTGTGGCGCTCACCTGCACGGCGCCAAACACGCATACGACCATCATTGGCACCAAGGCAGAAGCAACTCTCATCGCTGAAGACGACACGTCTCCATTCGTCCCTCCATTCACGCCTGTCCCGACACCACTGGAGGCGGGCTGCACGATGTTGGGGCGTGAGCGGAAGACGGCCTAACGGTGTGCGGGACCGTAGCCCAGCTTCATGGAGACGGTTGCGAATGGTCCTCGCCGATACCCCAGGAGCAACAGTGTCCCTAATTTGCTGGGAAGTGGCGGTGCGGTCCCCTACGGCACTGCGTAGGATCCTACGGTATTGGCGTGCATCCGTGCGTCGCTGCGGTCCGGTCCCAGGTCGACGGGCACGTGCACCTTCCGCCGACCACTGGCGATAACATCGATGTACTGTGGAGACCTCACGCCCCACGTGTTGAGCAATTCGGCGGTACGTCCACCCGGCCTCCCGCATGCCCACTATACGCCCTCGCTCAAAGCCCGTCAACTCCACGTGCGGTTCACGTCCACGCTGTCGCGGCATGCTACCAGTGTTAAAGACTGCGATGGAGCTCCGTATGCCACGGCAAACTGGCTGACACTGACGGCGGCGGTGCACAAATGCTGCGCAGCTAGCGCCATTCGACGGCCAACACCGCGGTTCGTGGTGTGTCCGCTGTGCCGTGCGTGTGATCATTGCTTGTACAGCCCTCTCGCAGTGTCCGGAGCAAGTATGGTGGGTCTGACACACCGGTGTCAATGTGTTCTTTTTTCCATTTCCAGGAGTGTATACTAATTTACAGCCACTGTCCAGTTTTCAGTAAAAAGACTTGGGCAGTGCCGTCACTTGCGAACCAGAAACCAAGCATGAAATGGTCTTGATTCCTACGATGGGACATCGATGCATCTCTGCGCCGTCACCAAAATACTGGTCAAGTTCGTCTCCTGCTTGGGATCGCCAATACCGCATACTGTGACATCTCCTCCCTAACGAACAGTGCCTTACAAAACCTTACTGTCTTTGGTCTTGAATTCCCACGATCTCCAGCGCCTCTACCTTACATGAGGTTGAGCCGTGGCGTACACATTCCATATTTGCCCCATGTCTCATTAGGTGACTCTTGGTATGGTACGGCGTCCCTGGCCCGATGCGTCATTGCAGCCTTGCTCTGTCTGTCGTGACCCACGGTGTTTTTGTATTCCCATCTATTCCTTTCGTCCTCCTTCCGACGGTACTGACACAAATCATATGTCGTTGTGCCACACTAACGGTTGCGGAGCCCCATTTTTCAAGCTTTGGATGCTGCTTACAATTCGATGTCGTCCAACGACTGTGAACTGTCGAGGAACGGTTCTCTCGACAGCGTCCGACGAGTGTACTCTCAAAGTGAGCAGGGAAGTGTCTATGCATCACCAAACACCTCTCTTCATCTGTCATTTTGTCATCCAAATATTCCACCAGAACAACAACATGAGCAGCGTACAATGCCGTTAGTTGGAGCGACTTTGGTGCATACTGACCCCGATAGGTTCCAGTATATTTCGAGAAACTTTATGAAGAAATAGTTGTACGTACTCCTCTCGCAAATTCCTACATCGAGCCAGGCTGCTTTCACAGCATCTATGGTGCATTAAGCAGTGCACTGCTCATGTCACTCCTTTGGCGGGCATAAACAGTATAGTCGCTTCACTGTAACCACCACCGATATTCGAGGTCAACGTGCAATAAACACTCACAGAGGAAAGTTGGCGGCACTGGCAGTGAACGTTATATACCCAGTGAAGGACATGGAAAACAGCGCAGTCGTTTTCGAGCGGCGCTATTTATCTGACGTCAAAGAGCGCCTAATCGTTGGTTCAAGGATGAAACAATTCCGAAACGGCTAATTTGTAAACTGATCGCATGCCGCTGTGGGTAGGTATAAGGTGCATGGAAAAACGCTTCACTACACTTCATACAATAGTATAATATATCTCAGTAACGATTTATTCGAATTTCTCTAGTTTTATTGGTTTCCTCCTGCGTACATTTCCTTACGCCACTAGATAATTTCTGATCTGTGCCATACATGCGTTATACGATTAGTCTGCGTGGCAGTACAGATGAAAGAGACTGATTAGCAGAATGCGCTAATTGGGATCCTAGTGACAGGGAATACATCACATACTACCGCAGTCAGTTAATAGATTTCCGTGGAATTACGTCGGCGAAAACCGCTCTTTCAATTACTGCGTGGAACTGCCGTCACTCAATCAGCCAGCGGGTAATTTGAGTGACTGATCATACTCCAAAGTTCTGTCAATGACTCCAGCTATATATGCCGTAGCCAAACAGTCAATTAGATGTCGTGTGTAGAATGTGTTGTAGCTGACCACTAAACACGAACTATTCACTGCGGTGAAGGTGGAGGTAAGATGTAATTTTCCTCTCTACCAGAGAGCATAATAGGCCTATTAAAGCTAACACCTTATGATGTCTAGAGATGGTATATTATGGACCACAAGTTTCTAAAAAAAGAAAATGACTTAAAAAGGAAGTTCTTAAAATATTGACAGAAGCAAGAAGTCTTAAAAAGATACGCGGTGTGGCACTGCCAGAGAAATGACAACGTATGGTTTGGAAAGAGATGGATCTGAAAGTTTCCTCATTTGGCTTTCGTAAGTGCCTAAAAGATCAGGGAGGACGTTTTACAAGCGTTCTTCCTCGTTCACATAAACCAGAAACTAAGGAAGTATAATTATTTGCCATTCTGGCAGTATTGTTTCCTCGTGATTGTGTCACTATGCAGATAAAAGTGAAACTACTGTGTGGCATTATTGGATGGTAAATCCCATCTGGAGGAGATCGACCGCCTAGTGTATGTCATTCTATTCGACGCCAATTCGACCACTTGAATGCCTCCACCTAACGGCCTCTACAAGAGAGGTACACTGGGAACTCTGCACTCAAGTATCCGTTTAAGAGGCATTTCCAACAACAACATCAGCGTCGGATTTGTCTTTTACCCTTCTACTGCCGTCAACTACCGAAACACCACTGCCAGGTATTTCTTTCCTCGATGGAAATCTCTGTTACTCTGGGTTGCTGAAGGAGAGAAAGGAGATAAGGGTGTAATGTCCCGTCGACGACGAGCTCATTTCAGACGGAGTGGAGTCTCGAATTTGGAAATATGTGGAAGGAAACTGGCTGAGTCCCTTATATAGGAACTGATTCGGCATTTACCTTCAGTTATTTAGGTAAACCATGGTAAAGCAAAATCTAAATAGCTCTATATTGGCCTAAACCTGTACAGGCAGTGTTGAAATAGACGACGCCTGATTAAATAGTTGGAACACTACACACGTCATCCTGGATTACTCACATATATTCCGTCACGGGCAGTAAAAGAGTAGCGGCGGGAAGAGCATCCCGCCACCCGTTAAAGTAATTATACCAAATCCATTAATAATGTAACGTGGCCTACGTTCTTACTGTGTTGATTTACTTTTAAATAAGAAACTAAAATTTTGGCGAAGGAAGGACACATCACATTACCAACAAGAGAAGGAACCCATACAGTTATAAAATTTTATAAATGATGCTTGAACTTTCCATAACTTTGTTGCTGCGTGAACTGACTTTATAAGGAAGTAGCTATTCCCGGGCATGCGTATGGGAGTTGGATATACGTCCTAACCTCGCTCTCTCCCCTGTCTCTGTTCATCTCTTCTTCCCTCTGTCACTCTCTTCCTCCTTCTAACTGACCCTGTCCATCTTCGCCTCAAAAATTTCTCTCCATCTCCTGCTGCTTCTCTCTCTCACATTCTCTCTGTTCATCATCTCCTTCCCCCTTATTATTTCCATCTTATGTTCCCTCTCTCTATCTTCTCCTGCCCAGTCTCTTTTTGTTCATCCCTTCCTTTCTACTTTCCATCCCCATTTTCTCCCACCTCTTTGTCCATCTCCTCTTGACCCCTCTCTCTGGTTATGAGATTTGTTTATTGTTATTGCATATTCAGATTCTGTAGTAGTATTCCGATTGTAAGCCCATACATAATGTACAAAGAATGGTAAAAATATTGACGATCTGTTAGATGGCGATTACTTCGGCTTTAGGGAAGATACAGGCAGTATAGACATTGGAGAGGCAGTTCTGATTTTACGGTTGATAATGGAAGTAAGACTGAAGAAAAATAAAAACACGTTCATGAGATATTTCGACATGAAAAAACGGTACAAGCTGTTCGAAATTATGTGAACGATAGGGGTAAGCTACAGGGAAAGACGGGTGGTATCCAATATGTACAAGAACCAAAACGGAACTATAACACTAAAAGACCAAGAACTAAGTGCTCGAACTAAACAGGGTGTAAGACAGGGATATAGTCTTTCGCCGCTGTTGTTCAGTAGCAGAAATGAGAACAGCGAGATGCTTAACGTCATAAATAGGGATAACAGAGTGTACTAAATTAAGGAATTCTGATGCCTACAAATCAAAATAACCGATGATGAACAAGTCAAAGATGATATAAAAAGCAGACTAGCACGGTCAAAAAGGTCATTCGAGGCCAATAGAAGTCTGCTAGTATCAAACTTAGGTCTTGATTTGAGGAAGAAATTTCTGACAATATAAGTTTGGAGCACAGCTTTGTGTGGTAGTGAAACATGATCTGTGGGAAGACCGGATCAGAAGAGAATCGAAGCATCTGAAATGTAATGCTACAGAAGAGTGTTGAAAATTAGGTAGTCTTGTAAGGTAAGCAACGAGGAGGTTCTCCGGAGATTCAACGAGAGAAGGAATGTAGGGATAACATTGACTTCAGGGACTAACTCCAATGGTCCTAGAAAGAGCAATATTGCAAATGCTACTCTGAGATGGAAAGTTTGGAACAGGAGAAGAATTCCTGGTGGGCCGTATCTAACCAATCAAAAGACACATTATTAAAAAAAATCGTTGCGCCATAAATACAAATTTCCTGTCTGCTGACAACGTTTCATATACATCTGTGCGATTGTTCATTAGAGTACTGTGTAAAAATCTAAAGTAAATCGCTAAAGAACGTATAGAGATCTTTGGTAATAACGTTTCCCTTTATATTTCACATATTTATTTATATATTAATATATTAAAAACTGGCTTACAAAAACACGTATGTATTCGAGTACAAAGTTGTATCAGAATTTCATCTCAATCGGTGAAGAATTTTCGGAGGTATACGATTGTGAACAAACGAACATTTACGTTGTTGTTTATCTAGATTCTTTCTTTATTCAGATGAATCTGACTGTAGGTCCAGAACTCGTCGTTGGAAAGCGCCAAGACCGTGTTATTGTTAATTAACCATACAACGAAATAGTTTGTTTATTAATAGCACTTATTGTCGGACTTCGTTAAAAAAATAGATGACAGGATCGATTGAAAATTATTTGATACGGAAAACGCTAGCGCGCTTATGGCGTGCGATCGTTGCGAGACCAAACCAATGACTTCTGATTTAAAAGGCTGAAAAATATTTACAGGAGACTTTATTAAAATTGAGCAGTCTGTTATCAAATCAAGTTTTAAATGAGTTAAAATTTGTTATTATTTTACAAGGGAATTTACATCACAAAATGATACAACCTTCTTGTGTAGGAGATCGAAAAGAAGAAAAAACTACTCAGTATCAAATATCTTATTTTTTAACACAAAAGAATCAGAATTACATAGGTAATTAAGAGACTAACAGGAATATTGTCCTGTGTAATCGTGGCACTATTATCGATAAAATAAAATGTTTTGCTTCAGTGGCCATGCCGAACCTGTACCGATGCGGAACAAAGACACATCAAAAGGAAGGAACTGTTATTTTTAATTATTAATTCAGGGAAATTATATTCTACAGCGAACGCTTACTGGATGGATGTGGAATCAACTCAGTGGTGAAGTTGTTGTAAAAGTGAACGCGGTTTTTCGGTGGGGAGGGAGGGCAGGGAGGGGTTCTGGAAGGCAGGTGTGGCTATCAGTCTCTATGGATGTTAATTTTTTTCCAATGTCTACCGTATCGAACAGCTATAGCGCTCTAAGATTTCCTCTTCATTCTCTGCTGTCGTACTACAAGTCCAGTTTATTCCTCCACTCAGCGTTTCCCACACATTCCTTTCCTCGTCGATTCTGTGAAGGTCCTACATTTTATCTTTTCGGTTCACTTAACAATCGTAATCTTTCCCTAAAAGCACATCTCAAACGACTACTTTCTTTTTGTGTTTTCTCTGAGACTGTTCATTCTCATTCTTTGCTGGCTCTAGACGTACATTCACAGACATTTTCTCCCGAAATTAAGTTCCATATTTCATACTAACAGAAGTCCTTCAGCGAAGAACTCCCTCTTAGCCTACGCTAGTCTGGTTCTTATACCCTCATTCCCTCGCTCGTCGTGATTTATTTTGCAAGATTCTTTCATTTTCTATGCTACCGGTCCCCAGGTTCGATGTTAAACGTTTTGCTAATTTAATTTCGGCACGCACCACTACTTTCTTCTTCCTTTGTTTTACGTCAATCCACTCTGTCGTCATTAGACGGTTCATTCCACTCGACAAGTCCTGAGGATACTAATATCATTAACGAATCTTTTCACTGAGATTCTTTTATCCTTAATTTTAACCCAAGTCCTGAAAGTCAGCAACTGTATGGTTTACCAAATTATGCAATAAATTTCAGAAAACTGTCCAGGGTTCAGTATTACGTTTATTTATTACTTGATTACTAGTTTCCAGCCTAAGCTCCTAACTCATCCATAGCTTATGGGATCACTTGCTATTGAACTTAAGCTCAAAACTAGTCATCAAGTGATAAAGAAAAGTAATACTGCAAACCGAACGGTTCTCTGCAGTTTACTGGATAATTCGTTTATCTTTTATTTTTGTCGTTAATTCTTGCATGTATAGGTTGAACAGTAAGAGGAAAAAACCTCACCTTTTCATTAAACCCGTTTTTAACCCGAGCAATTGTCTATGTCTTCCAGTCTTGTCGTTCTTTTTTGTTCTTTCACATACTGTATATCACTCTTCTTTTCGTATTCCTCACACCTATTTTTCTGGGATTTAAAATATCTTAATCATTTTACTTTGCAGAACGCTTTTTCTAGGCCGACACTCTATAGGTATGATGACAGAGTGATGATGTTTCTCAAGTGATGCCTTTATTATCAAATACAGATGCCTTTACCTTTCCTAGAGCTAAACTTTTCGTCTTCTAACATTTCCACAGATTTCTGATCCTTTCTTCTATATTTTATTCTTGTCAGCCACTTGACTGCAAGTCCGCGGCTCGTGGTCTTGCGGTAGCGTTCTCGCTTCCCGCGCACGGGGTCCCGGGTTCGATTCCCGGCCGGGTCAGGGATTTTCTCTGCCTCGAGATGACTGGGTGTTGTGTGTCTTTCATCATCCTCATTCACTCGCCAGTCGCCGTAGTGGCGTTAAAGAACTTGTGGAGCGGCGGCCGAACCGCCCCGCGAGGGGTCTCCCGGCCACCAATGCCATACGCTCATTATTATTCGCTGCTTGGATGCATGAGCTGTTAAGCTGATTGTACAGTTCTCTCGTTTATCTGAATTTTCACAATATTGTTCTTAATTGCTGATGATATGTCTTCACTTGGACCCGTTGTACATTTCACTGAGTCGATAAAAGTCATGGTATAGCTATATGCACGTATATGGATGGCGGTAGTATCATTTACACAAGGTGTAAAAGAGCAGTGGATTGGCAGAGCTTTCATTTGTACTCAGGTGACTCATGTGAAAAAGGTTTCCGATGTGATTATGGCGGCGCGACGGCAGTTAACAGACTTTGAACTGTTGTAAGGTGGAGATAGACGCAATGGAGAACCCATTTCGCAAATCGTTAACGAAATGAATATTCCGAGAACCACAGTGTCAAGAGTGCGCCGAAAATAACAAATTTCAGGCGTTACCTCTCACAAGGGAAAACGCAGTCGCCGACGGCCTTCACGTAACGACCGAGAGCAGCGGTCGGTGCCAACAGAGAAGCAACACTGCGTGAAATAACCACAGAAATCAATGTAGGACGTACGACGAACTCATCTGCTAGGAGAGTGCGTGAAATTTGACGTTAACGAGTTATGGAAGCAGAAGACTGACGCGAGCGCCTTTGCTAGCAGCACGACATCGCCTGCAGTGCCTCTCCTGGGCTCGTGACCGTATCGTTTGAACCCTAGACGACTGGACAAGTGGCCTGATTAGATGAGTCCCGATTTCAGTTTGTAAGACCTGGCGGTAGAGCTCGAGCTTGACGCCGACCTCACAAAGCCATGGACCCAATTTGTCAACAAGGCACTGTGCAGGGTCCTCTGTTCAGATTGAACCGATGGTTGACAGGAAACGGTTATTTTCGGCTACCTGAATGCCGTTTTCAGCCATTCATGGACTTCATGTTTCCAAATAACTGTAGACTGTTTACGGATGAAAATGCGCCATGTGTCCGGGCCTCAACTATTCGCGATTGGTTTGAAGCACATCTGGACAGCTTGAGCGAATGGTTTGGCTACCCACATGGCCCAACATGAATCCCATCGATCATTATGGGGCATACACTTCCCCTATTATGGACGGCTATAGAGGCAGGTTGTCTCAGTATTTCTGCCGGGGCCTTCAACCACTTGTTGAGTCCATACTACGTCGAATTGCAGCACTATGCCGGGCAAAAAGAGATCAGACACGATATTAGGAGGTATTCAGTTACTTTTGTTACCTGCATATGTGTGATGAGCCACTAAAGCACGCGGCGTTTAGGTAACGTTCAAAGTCCTATGCGCTACCGAAAACTGAGACATGGTCATAATCAAAGAATACAGCTTCGCATGTGAGACGTCTGCGTCTAGTGGATACTGGTGAACGAACCACCGAGTGGATGATCGCCTCAAGAGCTCGTTTCTAGTCGTGCAACGAGTGCAAAATGCTGCGCAAAATGAGGTGCTATGGCGAGCAACCAGAGTTTCCGTGGTGGACACCGCTTCACGGTCATGCATATTCCGTTTACCTGCAAACGATCTGTGTACTGTGACAGGCATTGGAAATGAAAGCTCGTAAAATGGCGTATTGGATCTAAAGAAAAGTTAAAAGGTGCAGTCGTATACAATTAAGAACTTTAACAGCTGGCCCTGTCAGCTGACTATGATAGAAAACTCATTACATGGAATCACATAAAGAATGTTTCATATAAGGTGCTGTGAGAACGTGTCGTGTTCCCGCTGCACAATTAGTGAGCATTTGCTCTCGAAAGGCAAACGTCTTGTGTTCGAGTCCCAGTCCGGTACAGAGTCGTAATCTGCCATGAAGTTCCATGTCAGCACACACTCCGCTGCCGAGTGTAAGTTCTTTCTGGATAGTTTATTCATTATCCAGAAGTTATAATTTTTAAATAAAACGCTGTTTATTTCTATCGTTTATGGGCTGTAGTTTAATCAACTGTATATAGAACAAATTTCTATCTGTTTTAGTGAGGCGGCTGGAAAGAGTCGCAGTTTTAAGGCTGGCTGCAACACGCTGTACGTAATTGGCTGTTTTCCTAAGGGTGTTCTGGTGACGGGATGTTGATTTTTTTGAGGTTTTCAAATAAGTGCCCATTTTTCTGAATCCACAAATCACTGAGCCTCCTAAGCGTCACGTGGGAGACATGTAAGGTTGGTGGTGTCACGGGCGACAAGATTCGTCGATTTAAGTCACGTTCAGTTGGATTTTAGACTGTATCCTTAATCTTTGGTATTCAAGGCTGGCAGGAACGCACAGACTGACGATCGGGTTGCTACGGATAGTAATATGCAATAAAGATGGCATACACTTCCAAAGATTATGTAGAAACGTTGCTGATGCAACATCATGACAATGAATAAAGCATAGCTGCGTTCTCGTTTGCAGAACAACGAATCCCAAAAATAATTAATAACGGACGATGGCCAGCAAAAAGGGGGAATAGGAGTATGTATTCTCGAATGTCCTTTGTGTGTGTGTGTGAAATCTTATGGGTCTTAACTGCTAACGTCATCAGTCCCTAAGCTTACACACAACTTAACCTAAATTATCCTAAGGACAAACACACACACCCATGCCCGACGGAGGACTCTAACCTCCGCCGGAACCAGCCGCGAAGTCCATGACTGCAGCGCCTAAGACCGCTCGGCTAATCCCGCGCGGCTGTCCTTTCTGTATGGCAGTGTGTATGGCGTTCTACAATCTGACCGAAAGTGACTTCAAAAAAACCGTTTACGAAGGTTGTCGCTTCATGATACCAACTTCGTATCTCGTCCGTGCTGAGTTTACAAAGCGCACTGAGTTGTACATTCATGAAAATGGGCACTCGCTTGAACATCTCACATAAATGAACATTCTGCCACCAGAACATCTTTCTGAACGCAGCCTAGTTCACAGACTAAAATTGGGAGTAATTTCATTTAAACAGATATGTTAACAGCTTGTTTTAACATATCAACTACATGACAGAAGAAAATAATGCTCTATTGAAAAAATTAAACTCATAGCAATAACTCTCCCGAAAATAACTAAATAAACTTCGTTCATGGCTGGATAGAAAGTTAGATTCATACGTTTACCTATCTAAACAAATATTTCTTTCAGTTATTATTCTGTAGGTTATGAAGAAAAATACTTTATCTCGGACTCCACGTGTATAGACAAATTGCAGAAACTAATGTAACGCTGCCTAAAGCAGAAAAAAGTGATATCAGATTTCTTACCTGTCTTAAACGTCAAAAGCGGGGCAAGTAACTCGTACATAAGAAAGATATTAGAAACGTTGCATTTAAAAAAAATGAAGTTCGAAGATATTAATTTAGTTAATCGAACCCTCCATAAAGAATATACACTATCAACCCCAGAGGTCCTTATAGTGTGAACCGCTCCAGGAAAAGACTCGGGCTATACTGTGGTGCTACTTAGTCCGAGAGATACGACAATACCCAATGAGAGGTGGATAGATGACACTGGAAAACGTGAAGTTAAACCACAGGTGTATACTGCAGTCCACGGAGTAGTCTGTAGGAGCCCCTTGGCTAACAGTGCATATCAGATGTCTGTTAAGTTGTAAATATATTGTTGACTGTGACGATCACTTGTTAGAAACTAAGTCGTCACTGATTCTAAAACGATATGTTAATTTATGATAATCAGTTTTTTTCCATTTGTTTCTTCTGTTCATCCTATTAGCCGCACTATTAGCAGTAAATATTCTGTTTGTCTGAAAATGAAAGGAAGGAATTAGCTTCCTATGCAGTTGCGTTTCTGACTCTTCGTATTATCGCTAGACATTTTCCCACATCAAAGAAGTTCAACGAAAATCACTATGTAACTTGCAGCAGACTAGCTTTGTTTACCCAATTAGGACTAACTTACGAGATATAACGAGTTAATGGTCTAAGAACTGTCAGCACAGTGCTCGATAATGGCATAAAAGCCGCAATCTAGATAGTATAGAAGGAAAATACGGTAATATACAGTCAAATGGCGGTTTATTTTAAGCACATTATCACATATATTTGGTATTAAGGTACACTTTATCTTGAACACTAACTCAGAATTTTCGAGGTTTGACAATACCTAAATGTCTGAATTGTCAACTGTTTTCTATTGCAGTATTTCTTTTTGGATCCCAATTATAACCTGCCAACAGAAAACCATAAGGGCTTAATGCAAAAACTGTACTTCGTTTTGCTAGAAGTTTCAGCGAGACTTGTCCATTACTATAATGCGCTAAAGCTCGGAAACACATGAAGTACAGAAAATACGAGGGTTTGAACTTTAATAGTGGCAACTATTTATTTACAGCTCATACAAAATAGATACGTGTTTCAAAGTTTTACTGACCATCAAAGTAGTCACCAGCATTGTGTATAACCCGATGCCAGCGATGTGGAAGTGTTAGGATACTCTTAGCAGTGCCAGTTGTGTTGACAGTTTGAGCGGCGCAGTCTATTACCCGACGAATTTGTAGCAGTTCCGAAGCGAATGCCGTGAAGTGTTTCCTTCAGTTTAGAAATCGATTTGAACTCACGAGGACTTAAGTCATGGGAGTGCAGTAGGTGGTATAGCACTTAGCAGCCCCATCAGTTAAAGAAATCAGTAACAGCTTGCACTGTACGTGCTTGAGCATTGCCCTGCAAAATGATGGTCAGGTCCTGCAGAAAGTGTCATCACTCCTGTTTCTATGCTGTTCATTTTTGGAACACAACCTACGACCAGCTTAGAGACAGAAGTGATGACACTTTCTGCAGGACCTGACCATCATTTTGCAGGGCAATGCTCAAGCACGTGCAGTGCAAGCTGTTACTGATTTCTTTAACTGATGGGGCTGCTAAGTGCTATACCACCTACTGCACTCCCATGACTTAAGTCCTCGTGAGTTCAAATCGATTTCTAAACTGAAGGAAACACTTCACGGCATTCGCTTCGGAACTGCTACAAATTCGTCGGGTAATAGACTGCGCCGCTCAAACTGTCAACACAACTGGCACTGCTAAGAGTATCCTACGACTTCCACATCGCTGGCATCGGGTTATACACAATGCTGGTGACTACTTTGATGGTCAGTAAAACTTTGAAACACGTATCTATTTTGTGCGTGCTGTAAATAAATAGTTGCCACTATTAAAGTTCCAACCCTCGTATATAATGCATGCAGCCAATTACGATTCATTTTTAATACTGCTTATAAATAATAATATGCTTAAATGTTCAACACCTTTCGCAATTTCTTAAAACTCTTAATGCTGTTACACAACATATTTGTTTATATATGTTGCCTGACAAAGGAATTGAAGCACCCAGAAGGTGAAGAGGAAACGAAATGAAACTTAAACAGTTGAGAAGATACGTGACGGTACTTCAGTGGTTACAGAATCGAGTCAAATTTACAAAGTACTTTGAAGTATGTGCCTATTTATCAATATGATACTTCACCCCCTCTGGCCTGGATGTATATACTGCTTCGGTTGTGAAGGGTATCATAAAGCCATTGTATACTCTCCTGCGATGGAAAAGAAAATTGAGGATGTGTTATATGACGATCAGTTTGACTTCAGGAAAGATAAAGGCACCAGAGAGGCAATTCTGACATTGCGGGCGCTAATGGAAGTAAGACTAAAGGAAAATTACGACACGTTCGTAGGATTCGTCTACCTAGAAAAAGCGTTCGACAATGTAAAATGGTGCAAGATGTTCGAAACTCTGAGAAAAATACGGGTAAGCTATAGTGAAAGACGGGTAATACTCAATGTGCAAAAGAGCCGTGAGGGAGTAACAAGAGGAGACGACCGAGAAAGAAGTGCTCGTATTAAAATGAATGTATAAATGCAATGATGGAAATAAAAGAAAGATTCAGTAGTGGAATTAAAGTTCAAGGTGAAAGGATATCAATGATTCGCTAATGACATTGCTATCCTCAGTGAAAGTGAAGAATAATTACATGATCTAGTGAATGGAATGGACAGTCTAATGAGTACAGAATATGGATTCAGACTAAAGCCAAGATAGACGAAAGAATTGAGAAGTAGCAGAAATGAAAACAGCGGGAAACTTCAAGTCTGGTTTGATGGCCACAAAGTGGATGAAGTAAGGGGATTTTGCTATCTAGGCAGCAAAATAACCAATGACGGACGGAGCAAGGACAACATCAGAAGCTGACGAGCTCTGGCAAGAAAGGGCATTCCTGGCCAAGAGAAGTCTACTAGTATCGAACATAGGCCTTAATTTGAGGACGAAATTTGTGAGAGTATACGTTTGCAGCACAGCATTGTATCTTAGTGGAACATGGACTATAGGAAAACCGGAATAAAATAGAATCGAAGTACTGAGATGTGGTGTCACAGACGAATGTTGAAAATTAGGTGGACTGATAAGGTAGTCACACCTAGTGACCACGGGGCCCCGAGCTGAGTCCTGGCATTGCTTCCACTTACTTATGCCAGGCTCTTGACTTTTATCTTCCCTGTCTGGCCACCCTCGGCCAGCTCTTGTTCTTTTCCGACCCTGACGCTATTAGGTTTCGAGGGCTAGGGGTCTTTCATTTTCCTACCTACACTTCTCATGCAGCGTCTGACACGGAGCGGGCGGCTGCAAAAGGCGTCTGTATCCCATGTTAGGGGCGGCCTCCAGAACTGCGGAAGGCAACGGAATACCACCGCAGATTATCTTCCCTGCATAATGCAGTCTCCATTTTATGCAAAAAAAATGGCTTCCTCTCATGTTAAATCAGTGTCCGGAGGTAAAGTAGTCCCCCATTCGGATCTCCGGGGGGGACAACTTGAAAGGAGGCAAAAAATCAAAACGAGAATTGGTACCTGGAATGTCAGAACTCTGCTACAAGCAGGAAAACTAGAAAACCTTAAAAGAGAGATGGAAAAGAATCATATGGACCTCGTAGGAGTTGCTGAGGTAAGATGGAATGGACATGGAGAGTTGCAGTCAGATGAATATGTATTCTACTACTCAGGAGGAGAAGTAAAAGGAATTAATGGAGTAGAAATGATTATGACCAAAGGAATTGGCTAAATGTGTGGAATATGTAGACTATGCAAATGACCGGGTTATTGGTGTAAGGCTGAAAGGAGCAGAAAAAGATTTACTGATTGTCCAGGTGTATATGCCAACTTCAGAACATGAAGACCAAATTGTAGAGGAAACGTACAATGTAATAGAGAGAATAATGGAAGAAAATAAAAAATGCTGCAAAATAGTAATGGGAGACGGGAACGCCATTGTGGGAGAAGGGAAAGAGGGAAACATAGTAGGCAGTCATGGTCTTGGAAAGAGAAATGACAGAGGTGAATGGTTAATTGACTTCTGCAAGGAAAGGCAGCTGATAGCGGCAAACACATGGTTCAAGAACCATAAGAGGAGGCTCTACACCTGGAAATCACCAGGGGATAAATATAGAAACCAAATTGATTTTATACTGGTAGAAGAAAGATACAGGAATGGAATCAAGAAGGTGCACACATTACCAGGTGCAGATATTAATAGTGACCACAACTTACTTATGGAAGAAATAGAAATAAGAATGAAAAAACTGAAAAAGGCGACAATGGTGAAGAAGTGGGATCTAGAGAAGATAAGGTCCAACAAAGAACAAATTACAGAAATGCTGTCTCGGGACTTTCTAAACACATTACGAGAAAAAGAAGCACCTGATAATGCCAACGAGTACTGGAATATGCTGAAAGAAGGAATCATTAAAGCAGGACAGCAAAATATAGGATATGTAAAAGGGAAAAGGTCAAAAAAACCATGGGTCACACAAGAAATGATTTACAAGATGGAGGAGAGAAGAAAATTGAAAAACAAAAACACTGAAGATGCAAGAAAGATATACCGAAGGTTAAATAACGAACTGCGAAGAGAAACAGAGCAGGCTAGGAAAAAATGGCTAAAAGAGGAATGTGATGAAATTGAAGAACTGGTCAGGAAGGGAAGATACGACTTACTATACAACAGAGTAAAGACTATGACATGGGTACAAAACAGAGCAGGAAGTGCTACTATGGAAATGTTGAGTAACGATGAAGAGATAGTGTACAAAGATCGTGACGATGTCCTCCAGAGATGGGAAGAATATATAAAATAGCTATATGACACAAATAGCAAACCAGAAACTCTGGAACTTGAATCACACAACAGTGTAAGTGATGAAGAGAAAGGACCGACCATCATAATGGAAGAAGTAAAGTCTGCTATTGCTGCAATGAAAAATGGCAAAGCTGTAGGTACAGATACAATACCGGGAGAAATACTAAAATGCTTGAACCACAATGGAATAAGAGAAATATTGAGGTTATGTACTGAAATATATGACAGTGGTGAATGGCCTGAGGACTTTTTGACAACAGTAATGATTCCATTACCGAAAAAACAAGGAACCAAGAAATGCAGCGAGCACAGGACAATCAGCCTCTTTTCACATGCAGCCAAAGTAATGTTAAGAATAATTAATAAAAGACTTGAAAAAGTAATAGAGGAGAATCTCGGCGAGGAGCAGTTTGGCTTTAGACGGAATACGGGCACCAGAGATGCAATAGGGCTCGTACGAATCTTGGGAGAAAGGTTTATTGAAAATGGAAGAGACCTATATATGTGCTTCATCGATTTAGAAAAGGCATTTGACAATGTGGTTTGGGACAAGCTGGCTACTATTATGAGGGAAAAGAGAGTGGACTGGAAAACCAGAAGACTTATAAACTCATTGTACCTTAATCAAAAAGTTTCAGTTAAAGTGAGAGGAGAAAGTACGAACTGGATCAGACTAGGGAAAGGAGTAAGACAAGGATGCTGTTTATCACCTACTCTTTTCAACCTGTACTTGGAAAATATGATTGATCAATGCTCATTAGATGACAAAGGAGTAGAAATAGGAAGAAGAAGAGTAGGGTGCTTGAGATTTGCTGATGACATGGTCCTTCTAGCCACAGGGGAAAAAGAATTACAGGATTTGGTGGACACCATTGCAACTAACGGAAAAAAATATGGAATGAAAATTAACACAAATAAAACAAAAGTATTGGAAATAGGAGGAAATAAGGAAATAAAAATTGTGCTGAATGGAGAAACACTGGAACAGGTGCAAAATTTTAAGTATCTTGGAAGCAGGATAGACACCGACTGGAAGTGCACCACAGAAATTAAAACAAGGATAGCAATGGCAAAAGAGGCGTTTTATAAGAAAAGGATAATCTTCTGCAGCGGTCTGGACAGAGAACTCAGAAAGAGACTCATAAAATGTCTTGTATGGAGTGTTCTTCTATATGGCGCTGAAAAATGGACTATGAGGAAAAAAGACAGAGAAAGGCTGGAGGCTTTTGAGATCTGGACATGGCGGAAGATGGAAAGTTGGATGGACAGAGTAAAAAATGAAGAAGTACTGAGAAGAGTGGGAGAGAAAAGGCAGTTACTAGATGTAGTAAAGAGAAGAAAAAGAAATTGGATTGGGCATATATTAAGAAAGAATGACGGACTGATAAAAACAGTTTTAGAAGGTTATGTAGAAGGGAAAAGGAAGCGAGGAAGGAAGAGATTCCAGATACTGGATGACATGATGGACGGTACAACATACAGCAGCCTTAAGAAGGAAGCAATGGATCGCAGAAAATGGAGAGGCAAAGGACCTGCTAATATAGCAGATAACTGATGATGATGATGATGATAAGGTAAGCCGCACGGAATTAGCCGAGCGGTCTTAGGCGCTACAGTCATGGACTGTGCGGCTGGTCCCGGCGGTGGTTCAAGTCCTTCCTCGGGCATGGGTGTGTGTGTCTGTCCTTAGGATAATTTAGATTAATTAGTGTATAAGCTTAGGGACTGATGACTTTAGCAGTTAAGTCCCATAAGATTTCACACACATTTTTTGATAAGGTAAGGAATGAGGGGCTTTTGCGCAGAATCGGAGAGGAAAGGGATATGTGGAAAGTATTTGCAAGGAGAAGGGACAGGATGACAGGGCATCTGTTAAGACATCAGAGACTGACTTCCATGGTACTAGAGGGAGCTGTAGAGGACAAAAACTGTAGAGGAAGGCAGATTTTGGAATTCATCCTGCAGATAATTAAGGACATAGTCTGCAAGTGCTACTCCGAGATGAAGAAGTAGTCAGAGGGCCACATCAAACCAGTCAGAAGACTGCTGACTCAAAAAATTAAAAAAAAATTCTCTCCTGAAGCAAGCTGACCCACACTGCTGTAACTGGTCCTGGATATTGGTACTTGTAAGGAGTTGATGTCTGAATTAGTCACACCCATGTTGTATTGGTGACAGATCTGAAGATCTTTCTGTCCATAGGAGTACCTTAGTTATTACGCAGACACTTCATGTAGACGAGTGCCATGTGTGGAAGAGCACTGTCATGTTCAAAAGTGTCCGCCCTGATAGCTGAGTGGTCAGCGTGACGGATTGCCGTCCTACGGGCCCGGGTTCGACTCCCGTCTGGGTCGGAGATTTTCTCCACTCCGGGACTGGGTGTTGTCTTCATCATCATTTCATATCCATCCGGCGCGCAGGTCGCTCAATGTGGCGTCGAATGTAATAAGACCTGTACCAAGGCGGCCGGACCTGCCCCGCAAGGGGTTTCGCAGCCGATGATGCCAGACGCTCATTTTCATTTCCATGTTCAAAACTGGCACCACGACACTGTTGCTTTAGAGGTAACATATTAGGTCACAGGACGTTTGTGACCTGCCGATGTGTCGTCAGTGTTCCCACAATCACTACCAGACCTGAGCTGAAATACCCGCTGGCTCTCAGAAACATTGAAAGTATGGAATCTCTGCCCAGATTGCCGTAATCACCGACAACAGTCATTCAGTGAAGTGGAGAATCACGATTCACCGCTGAACGCAGGGCGACGCCATTCGTCAGCATCCCATGCTTCCTTGTCACGTCCCCGCTCCAAAGCCATCCGTCTGTGTTGTGGTGTTAACGGTAGCCTATAGATGGGTAGGTAATTCCCTAGTCCAAGTCGTAACAGCCCTGGATGCAAGAGCGCCTAGTGAATACTGCAATGTTGGCTTTTTACAAGCGTTTTCAGTCATAGTAACAGAATACGCCTTTCTAAATTATCAACATAAAAGTGCAGAATGTCTTGTCTGTTGAGTTCGAAAACAGAGAAAGAAACTCGATTTTAGCGTTTGTGTGATTATGTCGACTGTAGAGCAATCATGAGACAGAAATACCGGTCCTTCTCGTCCTGACGACAGGAAACGCTTTAAAGGAGAAACGATGATGAAAGCCACTTACTCGCGACAATAGATGAAATTCGAATAGAAATATATCCTTAATCTTTTTTGGATCTTTGGCATTGTCGCCCAACCGAAAACTTTCTCTCTAAAGGTCGCCACTAGAGAAGTACACACTTTATAATTCTGTACTTAAGTATCGGTTTTAGGCGCATTTATAACAACAATGTCAGCGTCCAGCTATGCCTTTTTACGATTCTACTGCCCTAAACTAACGAAACAGCACTGCCAGCCGTTTCTTTCCACGACGGAAGCCGCAGCTAGTCTGAGTGGCAGAAGGAAAGGAGGAGGATAAGGGTTTATTCCTCTAGCTGCTGATAGTCTCCGAATAATGGCGCAGGATGAAACAGAATGTAGAGGGAGTCCATCATTTATTCTCGTATGACAGCCGCGGATGTGAACTGATCACTACGTATGTGAAGCTCAGCAAGCTGATCCTCCCTCGCGGTGATCAGTCATGGTTGACCGCAATTCCCCACTTTCGCTTGAAGCGCAGCATCGGGCCACTGTCACATCCGAATGTCTCACAAATCTGGGTATTGCAAGAATCGATCAACCGGCCAAATGGAGACCTACAATGAGGCCCCCTTCAAACTGTGAGAAGTGCTTATAACTCTGTCCCACACGAGTACGGGGCATCTTCACGTCCTTTACAATGATCACTTTAATTCTGAAGATGTTCAGGCCCCTTATGTACCCTGCATACTCGGTAACAACGCTATAAACAAAAAATTCTAATTCACTCTTGCTGCCGTTCTACCTGTCCCAGAGAATTGCAGTTGAAATCATAAACATGCCCAGAGATGGTGTGCACTTGTACGTAGCCACACTGGCATCAGACAGTATCTTCTGGATGCCTTTTTTTGGTTACACAGTGTAAACCTATATGAATCGACATATGTTCTGTACAGTTCACTCTGAAGATCATGACAGAATGTACTTGTGGAATTGCTCAAATTCCTCTACGTGCGCTGATATTAGTCTACATTTGTCATCGCGATCCCTGCCTGAACGTTACGTAAGGGGTTGCTGTGTATTCCTAAACTTCTCGCTCAACATAGGTTCTAGAAACATAGTTAATTTTCGTGGGATAGTTCATGTCTATCTGCAAGTGTCTGACAGTTATTTGCTTCTTTATTTCTCGTATGTCCTCCTGAAAATTTGATAAAAATTAGAAGAGAGAGAGGATCAGGACTGACTTATAGTCCTGACCTTCTCTTCAGTACTGCTCTGTGTACACTTGGTATTAATATGTTCACTTGGTATTAATATGTTTGCTTCTGTGCTGTGTCGTATACTGACATTGATGACATGCTCTACACATTATTTAAGTAATGACAAATGTAATGTTGTGGCTTAAACCATTTTAACCCTTATCCATGAAGGTGATCCATGACTAAAACCGGTCGATATTTGGGTCTAGCCGGCCGCTGTGGCCGAACGGCTCTGGGCGCTTCAGTCCGCAAGCGCGTTGCTGCTACGGTCGCAGGTTCGAATCCTGCCTCGGGCATGGATGTGTGTGATGTGCTTAGGTTAGTTAGGTTTAACTAGTTCTAAGTTCTAGGGGACTAATGACCCCAGAAGTTGAGTCCCATAGTGCTCAGAGCCATTTGAACCATTTGAACCAAGCCGACTGCACTGAGCGGAGATAACTTCCCTCGTCAGCAACAACCGACCGACATCTTTCAGAATGCCGACAACATTTAAAATAACTTGTCAAAGGACATAGCGCCAACTACACACACAACCTGACAAAAACTGCACAAAGACCTGAACGATACCCAACAGTAACTAAACACGTGCGAACACAAATCGGGAGTCGATGCATATACACACAGCCGACTCATGAGCGATCGGCGAGCCCAAAACGTGTCGTCTGGTTGGAAGTCCGACCGACGATCCACCAAGAGCGTGGCCCGGCTCAAGTGATGCATGGCGGCAATGGTCGGGCGAGCCATGACGACGCAGGCCTCACTGCTGCTCCAACCCGACTGCGCTAGTGCCGCATTGCAACTGCCTGACTGGCAGGTCCGCACTGCGCTCCAGATGTGCTCCAACTGACTGGCCGCCCGAACTCCTGACGCGGAACTGTCTATGACAGACAACGACCGGGAAGTAATAGCAGTCAAGCAAAGATACTACGAGAAGGGATATATCGATACGCGCTGCTAACGCCGCTCACGGTCAAACAAAGCAGCAACTCAGTGACAGTAGGAATTTAAATTAACATAGTGAGGTGGCTCTGAGCACTATGCGACTTAACTTCTGAGGTCATCAGTCAACATAGTGAGGTGGAAGTACGTTAAAAATAGGGTGAGAAATACATAATGGCGGGAACAGGAGCCACGCGCGGCTCAGTTCTGGTTGTTAGAGACTAGGCAGCTCCTTAACCGCTCTCAATTTGGATTTCAGAGATTGCGGTCCGCTGTCGACATGCTGACGCTGCTAGGGGCTGCTATTCAGCGGGCTTCCATACGTAAACATCACTATCTCGGCATATTTTCTGATATCAGTAAGGCGCACGATACTACTGGGAGACACCTCAACAGGTATGGAAAGGGGAGGTTGGCAAAGCTTATAGGTGACAGCGTAGGTGGGGGTGGTGGGTCCACTCATGGGAAAATTACGGTAGTTGTGGGTGTTAGAGCTGTACCTTTTTTAGACTGAAGTCAGCTGATAGGTATTCCTGCTTAAGGGAAGTCTCTCTAACAAAGAAACCACTTTCGACAAAGCTTAGGTATCCGATTAATGAGGGAATTAGTATATTTCATCAAAATATACAAGGTATTAGAGATAAAGTTAGTGAACTGCTTATAGATGTTGACTCTGAAATTATTGGTATATCTGAACACTTCTTAAATAAGGAGATAATTCAGAGGCTTCCTTTACCGGGATACAGGTTGGCTGGCAGCTTTTCTAGGAGCTCCTTGCGGTGTGGGGGAGTAACCATGTATGTGAAAAACGGTATCCCATTTGAGTCAATTGATGTTTCAAAGTACTGCTCTGAAAAGGTGTTTGAATGTTGCGCAGGTGTGGTTAAATTTAGTGGAGCTAAGATTCTTACTGTTGTTATTTATAGATCCCCAGACTCCGATTTCACAACATTTTTAGTAAAGCTAGAGGAGGTTCTTGGTTCACTTTATAGGAAATACAAAAAGTTAGTTATATGTGGTGACTTCAGTATTAATTGTATAAGCGATTGTGTAAGGAAAAGGATGCTGGTAGACCTCCTTAATTCATATAATCTTATGCAAACCGTATTCTTTCCGACGAGAGTGCAAGGTAACAGTAGAACAACCATAGACAATATTTTTGTTCATTCCTCATTACTAGAAGGGCATTCTGTTAGCAGAAAGTTGAATGGCCTTTCAGATCATGATGCACAAGTTTTAACTCTAAAAGATTTTTGTGCTGCAACACATGTTAAATATAGTTATCAACTTTTTAGGAAAGCTGATCCAGTTACTGTAGAGACCTTCGTAAACCTTATCGAGGAACAAGAGTGGCTGATACAGTAGACGATAAATATAATGCTTTCCTCAAGACTTTTCTCGTGCTCTTTGAAAGTTGCTTTCCGTTAGAACGTTCAAAACAGGGTACTAGCACAAACAGGCAGCCTGGGTGGCTGCCTAAAGGGATAAGAATATCTTGCAGAACAAAGTGGCAATTATATCAAAACGTTAGAAACAGTCACAATCTGAATGCAGCAGCCCATTACAAACAGTATTGTAAGGTGCTTAAAAGTTATTACGAAGGCAAAAAGTATGTGGTATGCAGATAGAATACCTAAGTCTCAGGATAAAATTAAAACCATATGGTCAGTCGTAAAGGAAGTGGCTGGTCTGGAGAGACAGGTCGAGGATATAGAATCAGTGCGTAGTGGGAATGTCCGTGTTACTGATAAGTTGTATATATGTGCAGTATTTAATAATCACTTTCTGAATATAGCAGGTGAACTAAATAGAAACCTAGTCCCAACAGGGAATCAAATAGCGCTCGTAGAAAAAAGTTTTCCGAGACTGTTACCTGAAATGCTCCTCCATGATACTGACAAGAGGGAGATTGAGTTAATAATTAAATCACTAAAGACAAAGAACTCTCATGGATATGACGGGGTATCTAGCAGAATACTGAAGTATTGTTCTATGTATGTTAGCCCAGTACTTAGCCATATCTGTAACTTTTCCTTTAGGAGTGGTCGGTTTCCCGACCGACTAAAGTACTCGGTAGTGAAGCCACTTTATAAAAAGGGAGACAGGGATAATGTTGACAATTAAAGACCTATTTCTATGCCATCGGTGTTTGCTAAAGTTGTCAAGAGTGTTGTATATACAAGGTTACTGGAGCATTTAAATTCACATAATTTGCTGTCAAATGTACAGTTTGGTTTTAGAAATGGCTTAACAACTGAAAATGCTATATTCTCTTTTCTCTGTGAGGTTTTGGACGGATTAAATAAAAGGTTGCGAACGTTAGGTGTTTTCTTTGATTTAACGAAGGCTTTTGACTGTGTTGACCACAAAATATTACTACAGAAGTTGGACCATTACGGAGTAAGGGGAGTAGCTTACAATTGGTTTGCCTTTTACTTTAGGAACAGAAAGCAGAAGGTAATTCTCCGCAATATTGAGAGTGGTAGTGATGTTCAGTCCCAATGGGCCACTGTTAAGTGGGGCATTCCCCAAGGGTCGGTGCTGGGGCACTGCTGTTTCTTATTTATATAAATGACATGCCTTCTAGTATTACAGGTGATTCAAAAATATTTCTGTTTACTGATGACACCAGCTTGGTAGTGAAGGATCTTGTCTGTAATATTGAAACATTATCAAATAATGTAGTTCATGAAATAAGTTCGTGTCTTGCGGAAAATAATTTGATGCTAAATCACAGTAAGACTCAGTTTTTACAGTTTCTAACTCACAATTCAACAAGAACCGATATTTTGATCAGACAGAATGGGCATATTATATGCGAGACGGAACAGTTCAAGTTCCTAGGTGTTCGGATAGATAGTAAGCTGTTGTGGAAAGCCCATGTTCAGGATCTTGTTAAGAAACTAAATGCTGCTTTATTTACCATTAGAACAGTATCTGAAATAAGTGACATTTCAACACTAAAAGTAGTCTACTTCGCATATTTTCATACGCTTATGTCATATGGTATTATTTTTTGGGGTAATTCTTCTGATTCAGAAAGGGTATTTTTGGCTCAAAAACAGGCTGTTCGAGCTATGTGTGGTGTAAGTTCGAGAACTTCTTGTCGACCCCTATTCAATAGTCTGGGAATTTTGACATTGCCCTCACAGTATATATTTTCTTTAATGTCGTTTGTTGTTAGCAATATAAGCTTATTCCCAAGAGTTAGCAGCTTTCACTCAGTTAATACTAGGCAGAAATCAAATCTGCATGTGGAATGCACTTCCTTGACTCTTGTGCAGAAAGGAGTGCAGTATTCTGCTGCATCCATTTTCAATAAGCTACCACAAGAACTCAAAAATCTTAGCAGTAGCCCAAACACTTTTAAGTCTAAACTGAAGAGTTTCCTCATGGCTCACTCCTTCTATTCTGTCGAGGAGCTCCTGGAAGAGCTAAAAAATTAAGCAAATTCCAGTGTTACATTGTTGGTTTTCTTTATTTAAACTTCCGACTTGTCGCCTGAATATGTTTCTTATACTGTATTTCATTTTACCTGTTTCTATAATCGTGTTATAATTTCATGTATTGACTCGTTCCATGACCATGGAGACTTCTCCTTAATGTGGTCCCACGGAACAACAAATAAATAAATAAATAAACACAGTATCCTCGCGCAACGTAATGGGGCTTTCGTGGCCACCTTCCCATCTTCATATGGTCTGTTCTGTGTCAGCGGTTTTTTAGGTCCCGAGTTGGTATTCCCCAGGGAAGCGTTTCAAGTCTTACTCTCTATGACATAGCCATAAACAGTATCACGTACGGTATGTAGGTATTTACGGTGATCCTTATTCGTGGACGACTTTGCTATTTTCTGTTCCTCCTCCAGTGTTGCGACAGCGACTCTTCAGTTGCGGCTTACTGTGTGGAAGTCAGAGTAGTGGGCAGCAAAGAAGGATTTCTAAATGGCTCTGAGCACTATTGGACCTAACATCTGAAGTTATCAGTCCCCTAGAATTTAGAACTACTTAAACCCAACTAACCTAAGGACATCACACACATCCATGCCCGAGGCAGGATGCGAACCTGCGACCGTAGCAGCAGCGCGGTTCCAGACTGAAGCGCCTAGAACCGCTTGGTCACACCGGCCGGTGAAGGATTTCTAGTTTTCTGCAGAAAAGTGATTGTGGATGTTCATTTTAATGGCTCACGTTGTATTTTTAATTTACCTGACTTTCACATGAGGGGTACCATCCTACATTTTGAAGACACAGTGGGGTTTCTGGGACACACTTTCGACTCCAGAGTATAGTGGTTACCACACCTAAGAGAAGGCACTGAATATCTGGGAGTAGACATAGCGCGGCTGCTCCAGTTTATAGGGCTTTCGTGCTTGCGCCGCTAGAGTATGGGTGCACAGTGTATGGTCACTGAGGTCTTCCTAACTGAAGGTTACTGTCACCACACACCATGAGGGGATTAGGCTGGCCACGAGTGCTTACATGACCAGCTCCGTTCCAAGTCCAAGCCGGAGCTGGGAAGCCGTCACTCACCATTAGATTAAAGATAATTTAGATTAGTACTTGTTCCATAGATCACGAATACGACACTTTGTAAAGATGTGGAACGTGTCAGGTTAATAAAAAATGTCTATACAAGATATTACATTAGACAAAATATTACATGACACTCAATATTTATAATTTTTTAAATATTTTTTTTATATTTTTTTGTGGGATTGGGAAATTACCCACTTACTATATCCAAAAATTCATCTAATGAGTAGAAGGAGTTGTCATTAAGAAATTCTTTTAATTTCCTTTTAAAGGCTATATGGCTATCTGTCAGACTTTTGATGCTATTAGGTATGTGACCAAAGACTTTTGTGGCAGCATAATTTACCCCTTCTGAGTCAAAGTTAGATTTAACCTTGAGTAGTGTTGTAGCCATGTACACTGCTACTACTTTTGAATTCGTTCAAATTGTAGATAACAAATTTCATAAATTAATATATATATTGTGAGGCTACAGTGAAGATTTCTAGCTCTTTAAATATGTGTCTGCAGGATGATGTTGGATGAGCTCCAGCAATTATTCTGATTAAACGCTTTTGTGCAATGAACACTGTTTTACTCAATGATGAGTTACCCCAGAATATGATGCCATACGAAAGTAGAGAATGAAAATAGGCGTGGTAAGCTAATTTAGTCAGATGTATATCGCCAAAATTTTCAATGACCCTAATAGCATACGTAGCTGAAATCAAACGTTTCAGCAGATCCTCATTGTGTTTTTTTCCAGTCCAATCCCTCATCAATGCATACACCTAGAAATTTTGAATATTCTACCTTAGCTACCGATTTCTGATCGAGGTCTATATTTATTAATGAGGTCATTCCATTTACTGTGTAGAACTGTATACACTGTGTTTTGTCAAAGTTTAATGAGAAGCCATTTGCAGATAACCACTTAATGGTTTTCTGAAAAACGTCATTTACAATTTACCCAGTTAATTCTTGTCTGTCGGGTGTGATACCTATACTTGTATCATTGGCAAAAAGTACCTGCTTTGCATCTTCGTGAATATAGAATGGCAAGTCATTAATATATATTAAGAACAGCAGAGGACCCAAGACTGAACCTTGCGGCACCCCATTCTTGATTGTTCCCCAGTTTGAGAAATCACCAGTTTTTTGCATATTACGTGAACTGTTTACTTCAACTTTCTGCACTCTTTCATTTAGGTATTATTTAAACCATTTGAGCACTGTCCTATTCATACCACAGTACTTGAGCTCATCTAGAAGTATTCCATGATTTACACAATCAAAAGCCTTTGATAGATCACAAAAAATCCCAACGGGTGACTTCCGGTTACTCAGAGCATTTAATATTTAATTAGTGAAAGTATATATAGCATTTTCCACTGAGAAACCCTTCTGGAAACCAAACTGACATTTCTTTAAAATTTTATTTTTTCAAAGGTGTGAAGCTACTCTACAATACATTACTTCAGCTCTTCATGATGCGTCAGGCTTTTAAGATCTTCGCAGCTCTAACTTCGCTTCCATACCATACTGCTGCACGTTCACCCCTGGAACGCCTTTTGTGTAATTGTCCACGAGTAACAATGCCCTATGGAATCCGTGCGCAACGTGTGCTGGATCACTTGGTGTGCCTCGCGGACTGGCCGCGTGGTTAGAGGCGCCATGGCACGATTTGCGCGGCCCCTCCCGCCGGAGGTTCGAGTCTTCCTCGGCACGGGTGTGTGTGATGTTCTTAGCATAAATAATTTAAGTATTGTGTAAGTCTAGTGGTAGCATCTTTGATTTATTGTAAAAACGTCCTCAGTCCCAGGTTCGAATTGCGCCACTGCTTAAATTTTGATGAATAATCAGCATTGGCGGACGAAGACTTCCGGCATAAGAAGTCACCCTCATTCAGCCAGCGTCCTTGTCACTGGCTTAAACATGATGTCTTTCAAGAAACATCCAGAGTAATTTGTAAATTATAGTTGATGCTTGAAACCTCAGTAGTTTAGTCGCGTGTTGTTTACGAAGACTACACTGTTTACGAGTTTGGCTGTCCCAGTGTCTGCATGTAGCGCTTGCTGAATTAGTTCTTGTACTCAGAATAGCCGTAGTACACTATGTTACCTGACGTCTGTGATAGTGTACTGTACACAAGTAAGAAGTACGTACAGTAGGAACGTGAGAAGGTCGCATGTACAACGTGTGCACAGTGTTGTAAGAAATGTAAAAATGGTTTATTCTAACACTGAAAAGGCAGAGATAATACTCATCTACGGCAAGTATAGACAATATGCAGCTGCAGCCTACATGTCGTATGCACAAAGGTACCCGGACAGAGAACATCTAACGCGCCGCACGTTTTGAAACATCTACAAACTATTGTATGCTATAGGTATGGTCGTAACACGCAAACGGGGCCGTAACAAACCCACCAAAGGAGAAGCAGGTGCAGTTGGTGTGTTAGCTGATGTTACCGTGAACCCACATCTGAGTTTACGTGACATCGCTAGAGGCAGTGCAATTGGTCAAAGTAGTGTAATGCGCATACTTCAAAGTCACAAATTTCACCCGTATCTTGTGTCGCTGCATCAGCAATTACATGGAGATGACTTTACCAGTCGAGTTACTTTCTGCAATAGGCATTAACAGAGAGTGCGTTGCAGTTCTATCTGTTTACCGATGAAGCAGGTTTTGCAAACTACGGTGCAATGAATTTACGAAACGTGCATTTCTGGTCCGTGGACAATCTTCGCTGGCTTCGACAGGTAGAGCTACAGCGACCGTGGAATGTAAATGTATGGTGCTGAGTAATTCTTGACCATCTCATTGGTCCTCACTTCATTGAAGACACCCTAACAGCTGCAAAGTACATCGAGTTTCTACAAAATAATCTGTCAACATTGTTAGAAAATGTACCGCTGCAAACCGTAGACGTATGTGGTATCAACATGATGGTGCTACTGCACATTCTGCAATGAACACTAGACTGACTCTTGATACAATGTTCGACCGGCGATTCATAGGACGTGGCTGACGCATAAATTGTCCAGCCTGTTCTCCCAATCGTACATCTTTAAAACTTCTTTCCGTAGGGTACGTTAAAGGAGAACGTGCACCGTGATGTGCCTACAACCTCAGAGGATATGAAACATCGTATTGACCCAGCCTGTGGCAACATTACACAAATAAGGATAGGACCTGAAATTTAAACAAGTCCACCAATTGTAATGAATCGGCCTTTTCGTTTAATGTTCGTATTCGTCGATGGGCGTCAGCATGTATATTACACACACCTGTGTGAAGTGCATGGCTGAGGCCACCCGTTGTATCACAATGCCAATACTCTAAGTTGGTTTACACGAATATTTATTCGAAAATCTTCCTTGTAAAATGGTCTCTTTTTCCCAGTATTCTACCAACGAACCAAAGTATATCATCTGCTTCATCTAGCCTATATTATCATTACATTAATAATCTCAATAACTGATTTTTTTTCATGAGTTCCTGTCCTCAGCGATTCTGCGGTTGATCTAGGTATTTGTGTGAGACTTATTGCCATTGCAGTCATAGTATACCAGATTTTTGCTGTTTGTGAAACATGAAGTTTTACATTTATGAGAATTTAAAACAAACCAACCTTAGAAAACTATGACTGAATGTTTGTGCAAATTTTTCAGACATTTCATTACAGATACCTACATCATCTGAAAATATTCTTAGGCTGGTATCGCCGGCCGGAGTGACCGAGCGGTTCTAGCTGCTACAGTTTGGAACCGCGCGACCGCTACGGTCACAGGTTCGAATCCTGCCTCGGGCATGGATGTGTGTGACGTCCTTAGGTTAGTTAGGTTTAAGTAGTTCTAAGTTCTAGGGGGCTGATGACCTCAGAAGTTAAGTCCCATAGTGCTCCGAGCCATTTGATTTTTAGGCTGGTATCGTCTTTCCGTCATTAATATATAACATGAACAGGAAGGACCCCGACACACTTCCCAGGCAGACTCCTTGTGCTTCTACAACTGTCGATGTTCACGATAACGTGGTGTAACCTTACTTCAAAAAAAAAAGAAAACGAAAAACACCAAACCAGCCGCGTAAACGGGCTGGTATGGTACTGCGCCAAAAGCTTTTAGGAAGTCAAGAAATATTATATCTACCTTTCTTCGTAATATTTTCACAGTTTTTTGTTAGCGAGATCTTTGGTATATTATAACAAAAAGAGCTGATAACTCAGCCGTTGATTCATGTAGAATCTGACAGGAACTACAGTGAGCGCTGCGGTTTTGTTCAGTTTCAACGATGTCGGCTGTTTCTCAACGGCACCGATACTACTATCTATATTACTCATGTTTGCAGTGGTACGAGAATTAAAGTGGACGATACTTCCGATTTTCTTTTTGTGAAGATACAGTGGAAGGAAATGCTCAGGGTAGTGTGATACGAGCGCTCTCCTTTTCCGTCAACAAAACGATCTGTTGGATGCAGTGGGTAGCAGTCTGCTGAGGACACTACTGTGTAGCTGCGAGTGTCTTCGTTGAGTGACTTAGACGTTCAGGATTACTTCGACAGAATTTTGATACACTGAATAACAGAGCTTTAGCTGTTGTTAAATCAAAGTTAACGGGATGGGCAAGAGAAATCTTACTATAGTGCTCGATTACAGTGTTATACCGTGCTTCAGCACTCTTGGATTGCCTGTACATCTTAGCATATAGAAGAGCAGAGCTCTTTCTCGACCGATTTATTGACTATCGGTCAAGAGTTCGTAAAGTTGGTTGGATTAAAAGAAAACAGTGAAGCAATTCAGAGTCGTGCCAAGAGATTTGTTACGGGTGTGTTCCGTCAGCGCCGGCCGCTGCGGCCGAGCTGTTCTAGGCGCTTCAGTCCGGAACCGCGCTACTGCCACGGTCGCAGGTTCGAATCCTGCCTCGGGCATGGATGTGTGTGATGTCCGTAAGTTAGTTAGGTTTAAGTATTTCTAAGTTATAGGGGACTGATGACCTCTGAAGTTAAGTCCCATAGTGCTCAGAGCCATTTGAACCATTTTTTTCACACCGTCGCTGCACGGAAGTTTGTCTACGTCAGCGTGCAGTGCTGCGAGCCCACTATGACAGCAGCCTCATCGTCGGTAAGGAGTTAGTCAGAAAAATGTTACAAGTGGTATTTGACTGTCATATTAGGCTGGGAACATTTGTGTGTAGCACAATTATACTGAACAAAAACTACACTGACGGAAAATCCCAAAAAGTAATTAATGTAGAATCATGAAATTTCGGCAATATATTTGTCTAGGTAACGTATGTAAGTGATTAACATTGCAAGATGAAAGGTTACAGTAAGCACGAAATAAACCATTGCAAATATGAGCTGCTGGTACATTAATAACCGGTGTAACCACCAGAGTGTCGAATTCAAGCATGGAAACGAGCATGCATTGTGTTGTACAGGTGCCGGAGATGGTTTTGGGAGGAAGTTATATGCTTGCTGCACTAGGCTGATCAATACAGGGATGCTTAATGCAGGCTGTGGACGGCATTGGTGTTGTCGTCCCCAGCAGTTCTAGGCTCTTCAGTCCGGAACCACGCGAATGCTACGGTCGCAGGTTCGAATCCTGCCTCGGGCATGGATGTGTGTGAAGTTCTTAGGTTAGTTAGGTTTAAGTAGTTCTAAGTTCTAAGGGTCTGATGACCTCAGATGTTAAGTGCCATAGTGCTCAGAGCCATTTGAACCATTTGGTTGTCGTCCAATGATGTCCTATATGTGCTCGATTGGAGACGGATCTGGTGATAGAGCAGACCAAGGCAATATGTCGACACTTTTTACAGCATGCTGGCTTACAATAGGGGTATGTGGTCGAGCGTTATCCCGTTGAAAACAGCCCTGCTATGCTGACCATAAATCCAGGTGCACGTCCAGTGTGTCTAGTACGCTGACAGGTTGGTTGCAGGCCCCCCAATTGGCCTCTCCCTAACCCACACACAGCCGTCGCTGGTACCGAGACAGAACCAGCTTTCATCAGAAAACACAAAAGAGACCTGCATCCTGCCCTACAATGAGCTCTCGCTTGACACCACTGAAGTTGCATACTGCCAATGGAATGCACGCTGTGGTGTCTGCCTTGGCGCTGTTCTTGAATTAACGAATTTGTGACAGTTCGTTGTGTCACTGTGGTGCCAGCTGCTCCTCAAATTGCCGCTGCAGATACATTACTGGTACAATGCTTCAGTGTTTTAATTATTGCCATTCCAACTCGCTTATCACATATATGACACACTCCTATTTCGTATTAATATAAAATGAGACGCCCTTCTATCAATTTCTCCTCAGAATACCGAAATACTTTGTTTACTCTCACCTTCGTGGTGAGATATTACCACAATGATAAGATAAGAGCTCTCAGAGCTTGCACTAAGTGATTTAAGGGTCCATTTTTCTTATGTCTTATTCTAGAATGGAACGGTAGAAAAATAGTCTGGAAATGGTACCATAAACCCTCTGGCAAGCGTGAAAATGGCAGGGAAACTATGTAGATGTAGATGGTCTTCTTCTTCGTGACGTATTTTGTCACAGTGCTGTACTGAATATGATGACGACCGTGAAATATTATGCTAGCACGCTGTGAAGATCTGACACGCTGCAGATCATTTCAGTTTAAAAGATATCACTGTAGTGTGGATCCTTTCGTAAAATGACGGAATATTGTTCTTTTTACTTATAATTAAGAGTGAGTTGAAAACAACTTTAAATACAGATGCTACAAATGTGCTTGACAATGACCCTTAGTCGAAATTAGCTAATCTCACGATTCAATAAACATGGGATAACAGCCTTATGGACCACGTTTACGTTTATTTTAACTAGCGTTCGTCTTTCGTGAGGACGGTAAGGACAAGATAAATGAGATTAACACAGAGGCAACCATGTATACAATTTTCTCCCGATCATTGCTCGCGTGGAGCAGGAAAAGAAATGACTGGCAGTAGTATAAAGGACCTACTGCCGTGATCTGTGCAGTGGAAGTGTGTCAGTGGATATAGGTATACGTACGGAATAGCTTTACTATCACCTCTAAAGAGTAGTCCGCTCTTGAAAGGTCCTGGACGATTAAAACTTTGTGCCGGACCGAGCCTCGAACTCTGGACCTTTCCCTTTCGCAGGCAACTGCTCTACCGACAGAGTTACCCAAGCACGACTCACTATCCACCCTCGAGTACCTCGTCTCCTAACTTCCAAACACCGCAGAAGCTCTGCTGCGCAGATCAGCTTCTATGAAGTTTGGAAGGTAGGAGACGAGGTACTGGAGGAAATACAGCTGTGAGGACGGATCGTGAGTCATGCTTGGGTAGTTCAGTCTGAAGAGCACTTGCGCACAAAAGGGAATTCATTCTAGTTTGCTTTCGTTTATCGAGCCATATCGGTAAGGAGCCCTGGAAAGCCCCAATGCGATGAAGCTAAAGCCGCCGGGGTAACAATTAGTGCGACTGCTCATTGTGACACCGAGAGAATTGGGGCAGCGTTAGACATTGATCTCACATTCGGGAAGATTGATTTAAAATTTCAACCCGGGCACTCAAATTTGTTTTCAAAAAATCAATTACGGGCCAGTTCAGTGATGGCTTCTTTCACAGCTTGTACTTGTCGTCTATGGAATTTCGAAGGCTTCATTCTTTCGTTGTATGTCGTCAGACATCGTGAAAGTTGCTCAAATGCAACCAAAGTACAGGAAGAGGCATGTGTTTGCCAGTAGCCGATGTACTGAACGTTGTTACCCGGTCGCATTCTGCTGCCATCGATTCATTTACTTCAAAGAGTTCAAACTGGCATCATGTGCTCTCCACGTTTCTTTATGGAGATGAAGACTTGGCGGACGAGGTCTCACGTGTAATGAGCAGCTACAAGGCACGTTGAAAACAGTGTTCGACAGATACGATCCACTAATTTCTATGGTGAAGGTAGGAAAGCTGGTGTACAATTGCCAATATCTCAGTCGCCATCATCGTCTAGTTGAAGAGTAGTCAGCACACGTATGAAGCAACTGTGCGTAAACCCGTTTCTGATATACTCACTCTTTTTTACGTATGGCTCTACCGGAAGCGGCATAAAGAAAATAGCTGTTGTAATCAGCAGACATAGACACAGAATTACATTTCCCCTGTCATTCCGTCGTTGGTAATTAGCAAGGTCCAAAAAGGATAACCTGAGAGATAAAATTAGAAACGTGTCCGTAATTTGATGCACTGTCCGTAACGTTAGTCAGAGCAATTCCGACAGCTACAATTCACACGACACGTGAAACACGTTCCAATTAAAGCAAATCGGTTGTGACAGCAAGGCTATTACTTGTGCCGTAACAACGACTAAAAGGTGACTACTGGTAGACGATCAGGTAATTGAGTTGCTTATGACAAAGCTTTAACAAAATGATGTTGCTGAAAAATCAGCAAGAATATTCGTAGACACGATACTTATTAAGATCAAACGAGGTGGCGTTCGGCAATTTTCTTTCATACTCATGGATGCTTTCATACTAAGAGCTAGACAGCTCCTTAAATAAACTCCCAGACAATTCCCTTCATGGACGTTGTTGTAAACCTTTACTTCTTCTCTACCAGTTAATGCGTTCATGGAATGTTAAATGATCTTTCTTCACTCCTTGCTTTAAATTATTTTTGGTTCCATCAACAGAACAAGAAGCCTTTACTCTCCATTTGCACTCTGCGCTTCTGATTAGTGAAATTTTAGGGAAATTAGTTCCTTTCTCAGTGCAACAAATGTATATATATATATATATATATATATATATACATATATATATATATATATATATATATGTATGTATATATATATATATATATATATATATATATATATATTCAGTGCTTTTTCAGCAACTGTGGTATATATTTTTCAGAATATAATTTAGTCTTTAGTTGTAAATATATTTTTATTACGTCTTACCAGATTCGACATATTAATTTGTCATCCTCAGAAGCCTACGACATTAAGGATATTATAAATCTTTAGACATTGTCTGTACAATTATGTGAAGTATAAGAAGTACATTATAGAAACTTACTTGGTATTGGTTTAGCAGATTTGAGTATCTTCTTCACAGAAGCATAATGACATAAATGTACATTGTTGTTGTTGTTGTCGTCTTCAGTCCTGAGACTGGTTTGATGCAGCTCTCCATGCTACTCTATCCTGTGCAAGCTTCTTCATCTCCCAGTACCTACGGCAACCTACATCTTTCTGAATCTGCTTAGTGTATTCATCTCTTGGTCTCCCTCTACGATTTTTACCCTCCACGTTGCCCTCCAATACTAAACAGGTGATCCCTCGATGTCTCAGAACATGTCCTACCAACCGATCCCTTCTTCTAGTCAAGTTGTGCCACAAACTTCTCTTCTCCCCAATCCTATTCAATACCTCCTCATTAGTTACGTGATCTACCAAACTTATCTTCAGCATTCTTCTGTAGCACCACATTTCGAAAGCTTCTATTCTCTTCTTGTCCAAACTAGTTATCGTCCATGTTTCACTTCCATACATGGCTACACTCCATACAAATACTTTCAGAAAGGACTTCCTGACACATAAATCTATACTCGATGTTAACAAATTTCTCTTCTTCAGAAACGATTTCCTTGCCATTGCCAGTCTACATTTTATATCCTCTCTACTTCGACCATCATCAGTTATTTTACTCCCTAAATAGCAAAACTCCTTTACTACTTTACTTTAAGTGTCTCATTTCCTAATCTAATTCCCTCAGCATCACCCGATTTAATTTGACTACATTCCATTATCCTCGTTTTGCTTTTGTTGATGTTCATCTTATATCCTCCTTTCAAGACACTGTCCATTCCGTTCATCTGCTCTTCCAAGTCCTTTGCTGTCTCTGACAGAATTACAATGTCATCATTTTTTATTTTATTTATATCATTTATCATATATATCATATATATATCATATATATCATTTAAATTTTCTAACCTACCTGCCCGATTAAGTGATCTGACATTCCACGCTCCGATCCGTAGAACGCCAGTTTTCTTTCTCCTGATAACGACGTCCTCTTGAGCAGTCCCCGTCCGGAGATCCGAATGGGGGACTATTTTTCCTCCGGAATATTTTACCCAAGAGGACGCCATCATCATTTAATCATACAGTAAAGCTGCATGTCCTCGGGAAAAATTACGGCTGTAGTTTCCCCTTGCTTTCAGCCGTTCGCAGTACCTCGGGAAAAATTACGGCTGTAGTTTCCCCTTGCTTTCAGCCGTTCGCAGTACCAGCACAGCAAGGCCGTTTTGGGTAATGTTACAAGTCCAGATCAGTCAATCATCCAGACTGTTGCCCCTGCAACTACTGAAAAGGCTGCTGCCCCTCTTCAGGAACCACATGTTTGTCTGGCCTCTCAACAGATACCCCTCCGTTGTGGTTGCACCTACGGTACGGCCATCTGTATCGCTGAGGCACGCAAGCCTTCCCACCAACGGCAAGGTCCGTGGTTCATGGGGGAATAAATGTACATATTGTATGTAATTAGTGCAAACACAGATTGACAATTTACTGCAACTGAATCACATCTATGTGTATGTTAAACTATTGTGCCAGGAGCACGGAACATTTATGGAAGCGTACAAAAATATAACCAAGGTATGTAGAGAAATGTTATTTTATACATTTGAAAAAGTATTTAAAAGGAATGGGCTAATTTTCACGTTTTATAAGAGATGATTTGCAATCAAAATAGTGTCTATTTTTTTAAAAAAGTTGATCGTTCAATAAATCTTTTGAATTCGTATTTGAATATCTATAAATTACAAACTCTTCTATAAGGTTCATTTTGCAGCCCTTATCAACTATGTGCAAAACTTTCACGTTAAGCTTGGTTGGAGGAGGAAGAGGGTGTTTCTCTATTTCGAGACGCTTTGCAACGTTTGACTTATATGAACTGTCATCTCAGTTGAGCAAGTGCTTACGAAACAGGGTCTTAAATGCCCTCGCTGTCTGTCCTATACAAAAATTCGGACATACATTATACTGTGTTTTATATACTGCAGATTCGAGAAATTTGTCGGTTGGAGGTTTCTCACTATGTACAAAGTGCAACTTGGTGACGTTATTGGTGGTAAACGACAAAGTTATGTCATATTTTTAAATAAATTAGCTGTGCAGTATGAAACGTCCCCTACAAATGAGATTGTAGTGTATTTCTCAACAGTAAGGCCATTCAGTATAGAGGAGTTTGTATACTTGTTGGTATTATTATAATATTATTATTACAATGTTTTTGTACAAAGTTTGTTAGGTATCCATTTTTGACCGTTGTTTACTTTAAGTTATTAAGTTCTGTCGCAACAGCAAAAGGGGTAGAGGCACCTCAACAATATGGTCGATCATAGCGTGAAAGAATGCAAATTTTTGCTTGAAGGGGTAACAGGAAGAGACATGAATGATGTTTTCTGTTGTGGTGGGTTTCCTGTAAACATCATAGTTAATTTCACCTTCTACTAAACATGAAAACTGAAAATTTAATTTTACGGTGGAAGCAGTTCAGTGACTCACTAAGTCACTGGAAAGCCTTCACATCTCCTTTTAACACGGTGATAGTGTTATCAATGTATCATCTGTAGAAAGAAAGGCTATTGGCTAAAGTGGGGTGCGAATTAAGAAAATGTATTTCAGAATTGTTAAAGAAGATGACAGGTCGAAATCCAGCAATGAAGTTCCCCATAGCAAGGCCTTCATCTTGTTGACATAGCTTACCGTTTAAACTGAAGTACTTCTACCTTACAATAATCCTCAAAAATCTTATAAATTCCTTCATTTCATTTGAAATCAGTTGCTTGTACTTAGTGAAACTGTCTTCAATAATGTGGACCATTTCGTCTATAAGAATGTTATTGGAGAGATTTGTAATATCAGAAGATGCGAGTATGTAGCCAAGAGGAAAAGTGACATTTTTAAACAAACTATTTTCCATTTTTCATAGAGAATGACATTCTATATCATGAGTATTTCTTGAGAGGAACTAGTAATTTCTTGAACAGCAAAAAATATCCAGGGCTTCACTGGCCATTGGGGCTCAGTTCGAAACGGGACTCATCGACAATTCTACTCCAGTCAATGACATTCCAGGCCGAAGAAGTGTCTGTAGACGCCTCGGACAGCGATGGGGTACGAACCTAAACGCCGACCGCCATACGGTCCGACAACCCCGGGCAATAGTCTGGTGTGAAAGTTCTTTTCATATCAGGACCCATTTGGTTGTTATTTGTGGCACATTTGCAGCACAGCGGTACGTCGACGATATTCTACGCGGCGTTTCGTGGCCCTTAATCGCAAGTCTTCCCGGACTTACATTTCAGCAAGATCATTCCCACTCGCACACGACGAGTGTTTCTGCCAACTGTCTTTGAGCTTGCTAAACCCTACCTTGGCCAGAAACATCACCCGATCTCTCCCCGCTGAGAACGTTTGGAGCATTATGGGTAAGGCCTTCGACCCATCTCGGGATTTTGACGATCTGTTGCGTCAGTTGGGTAGAATATGTCACGATATCCCTCTGGAGGACATCGGATAACTCTATCAATCTTTGCCAAGCTCAGTAACTGCTTTCATAAGGGCCAGATGTAGACCAAATCGTTATTGACTTGCTAAATTTGTAACGCTCTTTCTCTTGAATCTGTTCGGATAAAGCTTTTCAAGAAATTTCACTTGACTGTGAATCCCAGTTATGAAAGGTTACTCTGGATGTACTTAACATTTTACAGTGTAAGAAACGGCGTTTATTAAGTATTTTTTTCTATTTTCAGTTGTGCTACAAATAATAACAGGTTTCCATTAAAAAGAAAAACATAAAATCAGACTTCCGTGCATTTCTCAGTGGTTTATATTAAGCAATTACAAAAGCCCCCCTCCTCACGTTTGGTCTGCGGAATTGGTTATTCAGTGTTTGTTGTGATTTGGGAGGTGTTAATGTGGTAATGTTAGGTGACACCCGGTATGTAGCCAAGTTCGACTCCCTGCTCCCGGTAAGCCAGTTTCTGTCGTTTGTTGCTCGTTTGTTTTCTGGGTCCCGCACCGTTGTTCCGTGAAACGCACATTCTCTCCGCATTTTCCGGGTCTGAAGGAAGAGATATCAGGAAAGATTTTAATAAACTGTAAGTCAAATTTCAAATCTTACCGGTTCATTGTATCTTCCGACATCTTTATTTCGATAGGCTCTTGACTTGCGCTGCCCAGAACTTGGTGTTTGCATCACGATGCTGGTCTCTTCGTATTTCATTTCATGTTTATAGTCATCAAAAGCTAACATTTTAAAAACCTGATAGAAACTTTAAGACAATCACGCCGAGAAATCCTCAGAGAAGTGGCCTAACAAGATGTTCTGCCCAACACACGCTCCGATCTGTGGAGGGACAGTCCCGTCACAAGTTTTGCTCTGCCTCAGTATTTTCCCAAACTTACCGTATCTGAGCCTTATTAAACATTTAACTACAGTGACAAAATCGCGGAGCAAGGCAGTGATGCATTCAGTACAACGAAAAACCAGTCCAAATTTACAAATTGTACTTTTTTTATTGACTCGATGACAAGTTTCGGGCAGAGATCCATTTTCGAACCATCCTACTTGGCAGAGAACCAAATTTACACTCGTAAATAATACAAGTATTACCAGTTTTTTGAGCATATTCCAAAAATACAAAACATACATAGTCAAAAATGGTATTTCCGAAAATGTGAAAACTATATCAAAAATGTGCAAACATCTTCGGAAATACAATTTTTGACTATGTTGCGTAAGACTTCAAACGTATTCTGTATTTTTGGCGTATGCTTAAAAAAATTTTAAAAATTGGTAGTACGTCTATTACACGTGAGTGTAAATTTGGTTTCCTGCCCTGTGGAATGATTTCAAAATGGATGTCGGCCCGAAACTAGTCATCAAGTAACAAAAATAGCAAAATCTGCAACTCTGGACTGGATTTCGATATAGTAATTAACAGAGTTAGCTGACCCACAGCTACTCCAGGATGCTGGAAGTCGCGGTGGTGCATTGTCTTGCTGAATATTGGTGTTTCCTAGCTGTTTCTGTATCAAATCAATCAATAGGACTCTAATAGTACATTCATCTCTCTTCCTTCTCGATTACATTCACCGATACAAAGCGTATGTTGTAAACACTTTTTGACAAAGGTATGCGGCAACATTCTTTCTCAGCTCGATCATCGGACGTTAAATCCAATGAACAAGGAAAATCTACATCTAAATCTACATCCATACTCCGCAAGCCACCTGAAGGTGTGTGGCGGAGGGTACCTTGAGTACCTCTATCAGTTCTCCCTTCCATTCCAGTCTCGTATTGTTCGTGGGAAGAAAGATTGTCAGTATGGCTCTGGGTGGGCTCTAATCTCTCCGATTTTATCCTCATGGTCTCTTCGCGAGATATACGTTGGAGAGAGCAATATACTGCTTGACTCCTCGGTGAAGGTATATTCTAGAAACTTCAACAAAAGCCCGTACCGAGCTACTGATCGTCTCTCTTGCAGAGTTCCACTGGAGGTTACCTATCATCTCCATAACGCTTTCGCGATTACTAAATGATCCTTTAACAAAGCGCGCTGCTCTCCGTTGGATCTTCTCTATCTCTTCTATCAACCCTATCTGCTACGGATCCCACACCGGTGAGCAGTATTCAGGCAGTGGGCAAACAAGTGTACTGTAACCTACTTCCTTTGTTTTCGGAGTGCGTTTCCTTAGGATTCTTCCAATGAATCTCAGTCTGGCATCTGTTTTACCTACGATTAATTTTAAATGGTCATTCCATTTTAAATCACTCCTAATGGCTACTCCCAGATAATTTATGGAATTAACTGCTTCCAGTTGCTGACCTGCTATACTGTAGCTAAATGATAAGGAATCTATCTTTCTATGTATTCGCTCTTATCTACATTCAAATTCAGTTGCCATTCCCTGTACCATGTGTCAATTCGCTGCTGATCCTCCTGCATTTCAGTACAATTTTCCATTGTTACAACCTCTCGATATACTACAGTATCATCCGCAAAAAGCCTTAGTGAACTTCCGATGTTATCCACAAGGTCATTTATATATATTGCGAATAGCAACGGTCTTACGACACTCCCCTGCGGCACACCTGAAATCACTCTTACTTCGGAAGACTTCTCTCCATTGAGAATGACGTGCTGCGTTCTGTTATCTAGGAACCGGCGTTAATGGACTATGGCAGCAGCAGACCGATGCGTGTGCCTTTTCTAACAGCACGACTTCGCCTATATTCCCTCTCCTGGACTCATGACCATAGCGGTAGGACCCTAGACGACTGGAAGATCGTGGCCTGGTCAGCCGAGTTCAATCTGCAATTTGTAAGAGTTGATGGAAGGGTTTGGGTGTGGTACAGACCCCACGAAGCCATGGACCCAAGTAGTCAACAAGGCACTGAGCACGCTGCTGGTGGCTCCATCGTCGTGTGGGCTGTGTTTACGTGGAACTGACGGGGTCCTCGCAACTAATTGACCCGATCATCGACCGTAAATTGTTGTGTTCAGCTACTTGGAGACAATTTGCAGCCATTCGTGGACTTCATGTTCCCAAACAACGATAGAGTTTTTTTGGATGACAATGCGCCTTGTCGCCGCTCCGCAGTTGGCCGCGATTGGTTCTAAGAACAGGCTGGAAAATTTGAGCCAATAGTTTGGTCACCCACATCGCCAGAAATGAGTCTCATCAATCATGAGACATAATAGAGGTTAGTTCGTGCACAAAGTCCTGCACCAGCAACGCTTTCGCAATTACGGACGGCTATAGAGATTTCTGCAGGGGTTTGCGACGAGTATTTGAGTCCATACCACATCGAATTGCTGCACTATGCCGGAAAAAAGGAGATCCGGCACGATATCGGTGGGTATCCCATGACTTTTGTCACCACAGTGTATGCTGACGGCGCTTAGCCTGCTCAACAGGCCCACTGTCGAACCTTGTAAAACAGCGGCACCATCCGATTTTCGTTCAACATGACGTCGTCCATTATGTGCACAACCAATCTGAAGACATTGATCGGCATCCATCGTTTGAGAACGGTACATTCGACGGTGTCTCATCTCATTGCCTCTATGCCTACTGCGGTAAAGCACACACTGCTGACAGTGATCTAAACGAGAAGAGGTCGATAGTGTCAGAATGAAAATGTGAAAAAAAAAATTATTTCTTAAATCTGCAGTAACGAGAACTGACTTATTTTCTCTATGAATGAATTTTTATTTCTCACTCAAATTTTCCGTACAATTCATTCTTTTCATTTCTTTTCTCTCCCCCTTTATTTATTCTCGAATATTCTTATGTAGCCATGTTTACTAAAGATACTTCGAAAAAAGAATTCTTCATAATAGTTTCATTACTACATGGACATCCTAGTCGGCATTGAGACTTTTCTCTTTCTCTCTCTCTCTCTCTCTCTCTCTCTCTCTGTCTGGTTTGATGCGGCCCGCCACGAATTCCTCTCCTCTGCTAACCTCTTCATCTCAGAGTAGCACTTGCAACCTAGGTCCTCATTTATTTGCTCGACGTATTCCAATCTCTATCTTCCTCTACCGTTTTTGCCCTCTACTGCTCCCTCTAGTATCATGGAAGTCATTCCCTCATGTCGTAACAGATGTGTTATCATCCTGTCCCTTCTCATTATCAGTGTTCCACATAATCCTTGCCTCTCCGTTTCTGCGCTCTTTAAAAAATCTCACTAAATGTGGGTCACTTCAGTTGGTATTACAAAATGTGTTTTTCCCTTCATTGTTCTTGAACGGCAAAACATTCTTGTCAGCCTCTTTTCAAAGGGGATTTTTATTCTGGTGTAAGACTCATTAACCTACTTCTGAGCACCAAAGTGGAATCATTTCCTGCGGAGCAGATTTGTTTACCGTGCGCTGCCTGAAATCTCCTCTCGAGGCTTTTTGTTCTCTATACGCAGAGAGCGGAAGTAGCCTTCACGCTGCCGCCATTTTCTCGCAGATCTACGTTCGTTCCCAGATATGAAACGCTCTTGTTTTTTAGCACAGCAGCTTTTTTTCTTTATCTCTGTAATGTTTACAGCTTCTTTTCAACTGCAAACCGTAGTTACAATGGAGCGTATTTTCCATTCCGCGTCAGCTGGCTACTCATACACACACAAAACGTCCAACCCTCACCAAACAGGCGCACGCATGCGTAAACACATACACACAAACACATACGCACAAAGGTAGGCAGGGACTGATGTACGCAGAAATTGTTTACAGCTTCTTCTTGCAGGGTGATTTCATACCGTTCTTCATCTCATGCGATTTGATAATAATCCCTTCATTACTGCGTTATTGATGTCTTCGTCGAATTCTAAAATGTTTCTTCCCGCCATAGCGATGTTGATTAATTCTGTGTCCTGTGTCAAGCGTTGCATTAACCACTTCAATCTTCTAATAGATACCGTTTCAAAGACTTCAGTTCTCGCATGTTCTTTTCCATCTCTTCATTTCGTACGTTAGGCTTGTTCTTCTGTGGGTTACATTCTTTCCATGTTTCACATCACTCCTGTGCTATACTACGCAGTTCCAGAAACATTTTCCTATAGCATTACCAGTAATTGAACATGATAGAGGTCTTCTATGAGGAACGATTTCATTGCTGATGCTAAACAGATTGTGATGCCCCCCTTTCTCTTTACATAAGTCAGCATCTGAAATCTTGCTTTCTAGATAAAAGAGTCTTTTTCGAGCAGCTTTCTGCAGTTTTAAAGTCCACTGTGTCGCAGGTCTCCATTTCCCTCGAACTCATAATTCCACATTTTCCATTTTTTCTAATAATCATGAAGACAGTACTAAACAGTGTTCCGGAGTACTCCAAGTGAATGTCATAGGGCCGCTGCTGTAAGAAACTGGTTCAAAAACGTAAGGACGAAAGCAAATTTTCCGTTATGTGTCACTGCCACGTCATAAATGCCGATGAAATTTGGACCATACACAGCAGGAACTGCTGCAATATAGTACAGATGGCAACTAAAATAAATGTGCAGTGAGGCGAACTTAAACAACACTTTTATTCAAAGACAATAATTACACTGAAGTCACTGCGATTTATGGTTCCCCGGACGTTACAAAAGACAGGACATGGTTCTTAATAGAGTGTGGGATCAACACGGACAACAGCGCATGCTCTACAGTGTGCTCCCATGCTGGCCACAAGGTTGGTACCGAGTCCTGTGGTAGGGCGCTCTATTCATCCAGCCGAGCGGTTGGCAACTACTGGACGCTCGCAGGTGCAAATAGACTTGGTTCAACACGTCTCCCCAACTCAACCCACCGGTGCTCGATGGGATTAAGATCGAGGTCTGGCCGTCCATTAGCCGAATAATCCGCTCGTTCCGCGAGCTCAAAAATGAAATCAGGGCAAAATGTTCCTTTAAAAGACGCACATGGGGAAGGAGTACAGTCGGCCGGAGTGGCCGAGCGGATAAAGGCGCTACAGTCTGGAACGGCACGACCGCTACGGTCGCAGGTTCGAATCCTGCCTCGGGCATGGCTGTGTGTGATGTCCTTAGGTTAATTAGGTTTAAGTAGTTCTAAGTTCTAGGGGACTTATGACCACAGCAGTTGAGTCCCATAGTGCTCAGAGCCATTTGAAGGAGTACAATGTTACAGTAACGCTTACCGATGTAGGTGCAGTGTTCAAAGATTTATACATCAGTACACTCATGCAATATTATGCCTCTACTCAACGTAACTCCTTGACCACCAAAACGATCATGATCGGTAATTTTCTTGGATGTATTACGTGTACCCACCTCTCGGCAGAAGAGAGCCGGGCGAGAGTATTTTTGTTCGGCACAACACGTATGTTCAGGAAACCATCATGTATCACGGTGACTTCGATGTAATTGTTGAATTTGAATAGAACGTCATTTCTGTCCGTCTCATTGTGTATTTCCTTGTCACCTTCTGTACTATACTGCAGCATTTCTTTCTGCAGTATGTATGGCCCGGATTTTATCCAGTTATATTACTTGACATGTCACGGGAAAGTTACAACCCTCCTTAGTACACGATACTCCACTCCATTTTGGCCCGATGCACCTCCTTCAGTTTCGGACAGCAGTGTACGTAAAAATTATCCAGTCGATAATGCGAAACTTCATGAGGCTGTTTGGAAACGATGTTGTCTACGAGAAAGTGCTAACGGCAGAAGGCTGTACGGAAATGCAGAAAAACCTGGGTTATTGCAATGGTCGAGGACTATCAGTTAACTCTTAACGTAAATGCTCGTGACATATTGCGCGCAATTACAAGAAGAGATCAAATACTGTTCGCTGGCAATTTTGAAGAAGACTCACTGAAGTGGCGCTTCTAGACCTGTGTTCCTGTCCAGCTGTGTTTCCATCCAGCAGTTGCCGTCCCGGTGTCCTAAACGGGAAGCGGGCGACTCTCCCACTGCGCAGGGGCGACCGTACTATATACACACTCACTGCCACGCCCCCGTGTCCACACGGCGACCGGGGAAAACAAATGTGCAGCAGTGGTATCAAGTATCTCTGATCGGTGCCAGAACCAAATCGAGCGGCAACACCGCTCAAATACAATTCGCTATAGCTCAAAAAGTTACAAACCCCATTTTAAATGACGGACCAGGAAACATACTACTTACCCACATTATAACTGTCACCATTGAAAGAGACTATTTAATCATAAGCCTACAGAAATTAACTGTTAGCGCCACAATAAGATGGTGGTTTACAAGAACTCTTCGCTTCTGTACCATACTTCTGGCATTTTCTGAATATGCTGCAGCTCTTTCTCCCACTGACTACAGCGCTACTCTGCTGAGAAAACGATGGTGTCGATATTGACTCGTATGACGGTATTTCCAATGGTCTCCACTGTAAGAGACCAGTTTTGAATGTCGTCGTTAATATAGATACAGTAATGAATATACACCATCAAAGAAAGTTTTACATCACCCCGATTCCCAGAACTCCTGAGATAGACGATGACTGTGGATATTTTATCACAGAACCAGTCCCTTTGACTCTTCAGAGATGTCACTAAACCCGCCCAAAGATGTGAATAACCATGCATGAGGAGAAGGAGAGAAGGAGATTAGTGTTTAACATCCCGCGACAGCGAGGTCATTAGAGACGGAGCACAATCTCGGATTAGGGAGGGACGGGAAAGGAAATCTGCCGTGCCCTTGCAAAGGAACCATCCCGGCATTTGCATGAAACGATTTAGGGAAGTCACAGAAAACCTAAATCAGGATGGTCGGACACGGGTTTGAACCGTCATCCTCCCAAATGCGAGTCCAGTGTGCTAACCACTGCGCTACCCACTCGTCCATGCATGAGCAGCGCTAATTAGACGGAGGGGGTGCGCCAGCCGGTCGGTTCCAGTCATTCCACCAGGAAGGAGCTACATGGCTTGTCTGTAGTTCAACCATCCACAGACTGTCAATACCGCGGTTCGATCGCGTCCGCATTGTTGCTTTGTGCCAAGAAGGGCTCTCAACAAGGGAAGTGTCCAGGCGTCTCGGAGTGAACCAAAGCGATTTTGTTCGGTCATGGAGGAGATACAGAGAGACAGGAACTGTCGACGACATGCCAAGCTCAGGCCGCCCAAGGGCTACTAAAGTAGTGGGTGACCGTTACCTACGGATTATGGCTAGGAGGAACCCTGATAGCTACGCCACCATGTTGAATAATGCTTTTCGTGCTGCCACAGGACGTCGTGATAGAATTAAAACTGTGCACAATAGGCTGCATGATGTGCAATTTCACTCCAGACGTCCATGGCGAGGTCCATCTTTGCAACCATGACACCATGCAGCGCTATGCAGATGAGCCCCACAACATGCCGAATGGACCGCTCAGGATTGGCATCACATTATCTTCACCGATGAGTGTCGAATATGCTTTCAACCAGAGAATCGTCGGAGACGTGTTTGGAGGCAACCCGGTCAGGCTGGGCGCCTTAGACACACTGTCCAGCGAGTGCAGCAAGGTGGAAGTTCCCTGATGTTTTGGGGTAGCATTATGTGGGGCCGACGTACGCCACTGGTGGTCATGGAAGGCGCCGCAACGGCTGTTCGATACATGAATGCCATCCTCCAACCGATAGTGTGGGGGAAAATACGCCATTATCAACACCTCACTGAGTTTCAACGAAGTCGTGTAATAAAGCTTCTAGAAGTGATATTTCAGAAAGTCGTGGCAGGAATTTAGCCACTGTGCATGACTGCTGGCAGCGGTGGTCACGAGAATGTTCAGTCGCAAGAAAACCGGACTCCAGACGGCCTCGTGACACTACCGAGAAACACACAGTGACATAGCGAACTGTTACAAAGCGGTTACTTCAAGGACAGCTCTGAGCCAGACGCTCTGTAGCGTGCATTACACTAATCGCAAGGCACTGCCATCTGTGACTTCAGCGGTGTCAAGCGAGACCTCATGCGAGAGCATGGTAGAGATCTGCGTGCCAGACACACCGGACCTATACTTGGAATTACGGTCAGGGGTGCGATTTCGTATGAAAGATGAAGCAATCTCGAGGTTATCCCATGCACCCTGACCACAAATTTGTACCTCAGTATAGGGATCCGACCTGCTATGTTGCCATTCGTCAACAGCATTCCACACAGTGAAATTACAATGAAATGAACACCCTTAGCTGCTTACAGGCGTTGACATACGTCAACGGGGACAGATGAAAATGTGTGCCCCGACCGGGACTCGAACCCGTGATCTCCTGCTTACATGGCAGACGCTCTATCCTTCTGAGCCACCGGGGACACAGAGGATAGCGCGACTGCAGGGATTTATCTCTGGCAGGCCTCCCGCGAAACCCACATTCTCAACGTATTGTCCCGCACTAGATTCGTAGTGCCCCCGCCCATTATACTCATTACTCGCGGCGCGTTGCCGATTCCCGTAAGAGTTCGGGCACTGTTTGTGCGTTCGCACAGAAGAAAAAGATGGTTAAGTGGCCGGTGAGCCTTAACTATATATTTACTAAGATGAAGATAAATCCTTGCAGTCGCGCTATCCTCTGTGGCTCAGAAGGATAGAGCGTCTGTCATGTAAGAGGGAGATCCCGGGTTCGAGTCCCGGTCGGGGCACACATTTTCATCTGTCCCCGTTGACGTATGTTAACGCCTGTAAATAGCTAAGGGCGTACATTTCATTGTAATTTCATTCTAACGAGCTGCTTGGTCACCGTTGGTATCTGTTCTCTCGGACATGTCCGAAAGAACAGATACCATCTTAGTAAATATTCCACACAGTGTTTTTGAAAAGAATAGCACTTGCCCACATAACGCTGTTGTAACCCGATATGCTCTAAAGAGTGTCGACGTGTTACCTAGGCCTGTTCGATTGCCAGATCTGTCTCCAGTCGCGCATGTATGGGACGTTATCGGACAAAAACTCCAGCGTCATTCACAAACAGCGCTAACCGTATTGACCGAACAAGTGCAACAGACACATATCTCCCACAGACTGAAATCCGACACCTATGCAATACAATGCGTGCACGTCTGCGTGCTTGCACTCAACATCCTGACGGTTACACCGGTTAAATGCAACAGCATCTACATCAGCAATGGCTTTTTTCGCGCTTGCAGTAGCCTGTAGTCTTGCTATGTTACTCTACAGTAATTATTTCCATCAGTATATTTAAAGAACGTTATAATGTGAGAGAAAAGGGTTACAACAAATAAAGCAAACAGCACAGCAGCTTTTGGTCGAATACAGTCACTTTTATTTTTAAATCTGAAGACACGTTGACACAATCTTTCTCATAATTCGATATTCCACAGTGGTTAAACTATCCGTTTCCAGACCGGAGGTCCCAGTTGTGATATGATCACTTCGCCTTCTCTTACAACATACTAAGTGCGTGTGAATTGCCTATGTACATGGACTGTGTACTATCTAAGGTGATAATATTGTATCAACATAGTGCGTCAAGGAAGCTCTCGAATAACGAGAAGATTGTAACTCGGTATCACTTCATATCACATCACCGTATTTTTACCATTCTTTACCTTCCGTTATACTCAATAATCTGAAGCAGGGTAGGTAACCCGCGGCCTTCGGGCCGGATCTGCCCCGATTTGGTTTCTATCCGGCCTGCGAAAGAAATTCATGGGAGAGGAAGCAAGGCGCTGCAGAATTAGGCAACGGAAGTTTTAAAGGCAGCTATTGTAAAACGTCGTAAATAAAGAAATAATCTTCACGATGGGTAATTAAATGTAAACATCTGAAGTTGAGGAGAATATAAAATAAACGTACTTCAGAAAATACCAGTTCTGAGGCACAATTCGTTGCCATGGTGTTTCGGCAAAGAGGCACCACTCACATGGGTGCTTTCCCCATAAACACTAACATCAGAGGGCGCTATAGTTTTGATTTCATACTCTAAGAGCGCTGCTGTCGCGTCACGTGACGAGGTGGTCCGCGAGGTTAAGTATGTGAATCCGGCCCGCGGGTCACTAAAGGTTACCAGTCAGTGATCTGAAGGAACTGTGGGTTACCAGTTACCATAAGGAGATATGACGTTATGTCGGATTCTACGTGTTTCATTTTAATCATGAGATGTACTGTTTATGTAATAAGCTGGTTGCATAGAATATTCTAAAAGATGAAAGAAAATACTTACAGCTACAGCGCTTCTACATTGCTCTTATCCTCAGTTGTGTCGTTTCCGACAGCTGAAACCATGTGGGAACGGTGAACGGACCGACTGTGGGAATTTATTTCAAACGCAAACAAACTGTTTGAAATATTACTGACAAACAGATAATCGGTGGTAACGCTTACAACGTTTTGTAATTAGTCCAGGCAATAGGTAAACATTTCGCGTGTAGCTCTCATAAACGAGGGCCCCTGTGTGCATTTTAACGAATGATAACGTCTATGGTAGAACATAATTACGGTAATATTAAGTATCAATGTTATGTTTGCCAATCCACGTCTATTTGAAAGAAATTTAGTATTTTTATATTTGACTAAGAATGTACAACATGAGGAAGCTCATCCCAATCGCAGGCTTCGGACGCCTGCACAGCCGCCAGAAGGGTCACACATTACGTGCTTGAGATTACTTCAGCCAAACTTCTTGGCTTCGGACTCAAAAAGCAGAGTTAATTGGTTCAAAACCCGCTCTAGATTTGTAGGTTAAAAAAATGTACCTTAACAATATGATCCACCTTTAGTGATAAAATAAAAGATCCAAATAACTACATATCTGGATCTCCTGTTACACAAGATGACAATTAAATTTTATCTTTGAGTCGAAAATATCTGCGTTTGGTAGTATAACGACATTATATGGTGTTGGTTACATGGTCACGTGGCCATTATTCACTTCACGGTAAAAGTATAGTGCCTGTTCTGGTTACATGCAGAGTTCTTCCCACCTTTTCCGAGATTTTATATCGTCTCTTCAACCGTCAGTTCTACATCTTCTTGTATCAACTTGATAAGTCGTCTTTAGACCCATTTTTCTTCTATTTTTGTTCCAATTTCAGTGACATTTAATTCTGTTCTTAACTAATGATGATCTATCCCATTAAGCCGGCCGGTGTGGCCGTGCGGTTCTAGGCGCTTCAGTCTGAAACCGCGTAACCGCTACGGTCGCAGGTTCGAATCCTGCCTCGGGCGTGGATGTGTGTGATGTCCTTAGGTTAGTTAGGTTTAAGTAGTTCTAAGTTCTAGGGGACTGATGACCACAGATGTTAAGTCCCATAGTGCTCAGAGCCATTTCTTTTTATCTATCCCATTAAACTTTGATCAGCTTTTGATCCTGTTTGTAGAAATGTGTGTTTGTGTGTACGTGTGAGTGTATGTGTTCTAATCGTTTTACTTCTACTTCTGCATCTTTCCTCTTGCCGTAAATTGTGTTAGTCTCTAAGAAGAAAGTTGTTCAACAAGAGTGTCAATAAACCATGACTTTGATCACGTAACATATTTGCCTTTGAAAGCCATTAATCTGATGGTACTTTTATTTCTAGTTTGTCCTCTTTTGCGGTCTTTGTAATTTGTATTGAGGTCGTCTTCTGTCGTTCCTTTTTGACAATCAATGTAGTTTATTTCAGGCTTTATATCTGTCTTCTATTCTTTTATGATAGAGCCATTGTACATGTTTAAAACACCTTGTTTGCTCCGTGTGTCGGGTTCAACTTAATACATTTGAGCCATTTCTGTTTTGAGAACTATGTACCCTGTTCTATACATTCTTTTTGTTTTAAGAAATATGCACACTGTTCTACACATGCTTTTTAAAACTCGAATGAGATTATACATACTGTTAACTTATGTTGAGCTTATCAAAAGCTCTTTGCTTTATATCTGTAAATGTGGTATGAGTTTCTAATTTGAAGACTTGGCCTTTGTAGAGCTCGTCTAGCACAGTTCTGCTTCGAGCGCCGAGCCGGAAGGTTCTAGTTTATTTCACATGCCGCAGTGTCGCTTGTGTGAAGTTTACCTCGTTAGTGTTGTCCTGTCTGCCGAGTGAGTCGTAGCGCCTCCGCTCCGCTTTACTGTCTATTGTGTGTTCGACTATTTCAGCGGCGTCGGTCGCTCCGCTATGGCTACCATGTTTTCTACGTGTATTCTACGAAAAGGTACTGTGAGATTTACTTTCGATAAAACAACGCGACACGTGCAGCCTTGCTCTCTAGAAATTCACGATTGGCTTGTCGGTGCACTTTATATGAACTCTCATCAGGGCCGGCCGCGGTGGCCGAGCAGTTCTAGGCGCTTCAATCCGGAACCGCGCGACTGCTACGGTCGCAGGTTCGAATCCTGCCTCGGGCGTGGATGTGTGTGCTGTCCTTAGGTTAGTTAGGTTTAAGTAGTTCTAAGTTCTAGGGGACTGATGACCTCAGATGTTAAGTCCCATAGTGCTCAGAGCCAGAGCCAACTCTGATCAGGTCTACACCGCTTATTTTGACGCTGACAATTACGTGTTTTAGGTGAAATTTATGGATCCCCTTCACGTTGAAAGATTACTGTCACAACATGGTTCTTAAGTCCCTTTCAGGCATAGCGATAATTCCGTCGGTAATTTGAAAAACGTACGTCGTGATCGTTGGACTACTCAACACAGATTACAGCGTTATAGTCAAATTCGTTCTGTGGAAATGCATGTCAAATGCAATATTCCATCACATTTACAACCGCATACGTGTCATGTATATTGGTCAAGAGCGAAACTGCTTCCTATGTAATGAAAGTGGTCACGTTCGGTCTAATTGCTCGCGTACGGTTTTTGTATTAAAGCCATCATTGATGCAGCGTCGCAAATTGACGGTTGCTGATCTTGTTCCTTCCACTCCCGCCGTCGGACCTACTACTGCTTCGGATCATAATGAACAAAAAGACGATTCTGAAAATCGTGTCAATGAAATTCCGCCATTACCTCATCGACAGGTTCAGAATCCTATTTCCCCTAGAGCAGAACCTGTGACAGACAAGCGACGCCGTACTCAAGACGGTGAGGATTTGGCTGTCCTTTCTGCGCCAACCTCCTCCGCATCGATTGTGTCCCTTGCTGCTCTCGATGCTACGACACCTCCCGCCCATAGAATGGTTAGTGGCGAAGACGTTATCTCCAGCATCCCTCCTGCTCGCGAAGTGGCTCCTTCTGAGCTGCCTGTGTGTGGGAAGGGAGCGGAGCCCCCTCCCTCGTCTTTGTGTACTCCGTTACAGTCCCAGACGATGCAATATCCTCCTGCTCCTTCGTCTTCAGCCGCGGAAGGTTTCCTGTATTTACCGCCTACAGCAACTCCCGAGGAGAATTAAATTAGCGACCAAGTGTCACCTGTTGCATTGGCAGTTCCACAGAATGCTTCTGTCTTAGTGACTGGAACTGCATTACATGTCCTATATTCTGAGGGGCAGCAAGCTGTGCATCTTACCCCTACCATATCTCCGTCTGCAGAGGTCGCTATACCACGTAGTCGACAGAAACAGCGTATACAACCTGACAGTGCGGTGATACCTCAGAAATCTAACAAAAAAGGTTTCGATGACGGGGATTCTGGTCCCCTGATGTCTGATTCCTCTGTGGATTCCGCAATGGACCTTGACTCTCAGCTGTCTACCTAATTCTGTTCGGACACCTCCCGTACAGCCATGCACAGCTGTGATCAATGATCCAAGTCTACACATTCCATCGCTTGGACTCAGAATTGCGATTGACTTACAGAAGGTGCTATTTAGGCATTTCTCCTTGCCTTGTTTTCGAGTGATTTTTAATGTAGCACCCGAATTTTCTACGGGGACCGCCTTATTTTTTCTCGAAGGCATTCCGGTTGCTGCGATGGAAGTGTTGGATTCTGCCAGGGCATAGGGTGTCAACTTCTTAATCTTACCTTGTTTCTTTTATGTGTTCCCTCTGGCACTGGTCGCGCAGTGTGTCGCTCTCGGTTTTATAAAGAGGATATTGTTTATCTGTTGCATAAATGTCCTCCGGGTATTATGCTGGGTGGTGATTTTAACTGTGTGTTGCGTCCTGCAGATCAATCTCCAAATTTTAATTTCTCTCGCGAATTAGTTGAATCGGTGCGCTCCTTATGGCTGCAACAGGTCTGGATGTGCAAATAACCGACATTAGTAAAATTTACCCACTTTACTGCGACTTCTAGTAGCTGGATAGATAGGTTTTACTTATGAGACTGCCTGCGTGATTGTCTTCTTAATGTTGAAGTAATCCCAGCTTCCTTCGGGGATCACTGTGCTGTGACTACAACCCTCAATCTAGAATGGCAGCCAGTAAAATTGTTTCACACTCCGTGGATGTTGAACGTCGCTCACCTAGCTGACCCCTCTCTCGATGACGTGATGCGAGCCGTGTGGGAACGTACTGTTCTTGACAGGTGGGCACAGCTGGCAAAATCGAGGCTCAGGCAAACTTTGATACTTTTCTCTGTTTCCAAAGCGCGAGTCTTTCGGAGAACTTACGAGTATTACGGTTCCATCCTACTTGAACTTTATGATGATGCGGATCACGCCCCTCTGCGAATTGCGGATGTTAGGCGTGTTAAGGCAAAGCTGTTGACCTTGAAAGAAATACAAATGGAAGGGTTGAAAATGCGATTCAAGCCACTATCATTGGTGAAGGAAGAACTGACTTCCTTTTATAATTTGCTGCGGCATCAGACCCGTCGCAGACGCGCTTGTATTCGTTCTCTTATGACAAATAACGGACGTATCGTATCGGAGCAAGCTGATATAGTTCGTGTCTTACACCAGTACTGTGTAGACATCTACGACATCCATGATTCCAGTGCAACCGTTTACGACTCACTAGTCAGCATCTTGGATACGGCACTTACACCTGAACATAATGAAACGCACTTAGTAGCATTTCAGCCCTGAGGAAGTTTACAAGCCTATTGTGGGATCGCCTTCTCAAAAGTCTCTGGGTCTGGAAGGACTTCCCAAGCCGTTGTTGGGTGCCACCTTTATGTCTCTCTTGAATGAAGTGTTACAGAATAGAGTTCTGCCGACCACGTTCCAAGTGGGACAAATTGTTTTAATCCCGAAACGCCCTGGACCGGCTTCCCCTAATAGCTTTCGCCCAATTACATTATTAAACATTGATTATAATACTGTGTCGAGGGCATCAATAGTAGGATATCGGTTCTGATGGAGATGACTGTTGTAAAACATCAAAGCTGCGTACCTGATCGTACCTTTCTTACCCCCATAATCGAGTGTCGTGACGTGGTTTCGGTTGCTGCTGTAACGTCTGTCCCTTGTGCTCTTGCTTTCCTAGACTTTGAAAAGGCATTTAATCTTGTTAATCGCGACTTCTTGATTCGGATTCTGGAGGCAGTCGGTTTTGCTGTTGCCACATGGCGAATGCTCCTAAATCTGTTTACAGGTATTTCAGCTTCGGTGGTTGTTAATGGCCAACTGACGCCCCCGATATATATCCGTCGGGGGAGGTGGGGGGGGGGGGGGGGGTGCCTCAAGGAAGCCCGCTGTCTAAGACTTTGTGTTGTCTATGGAGCCCCTACTTCCGATGCCAGCATCCCAGCTGAAAGGATGGACACTTTCCGGAGGATCTATAGCTGTTCGTGCATACGCGGATGACGTGATGGTTCTACTCCGCAATTTTGCGGAGATACCCCGACTGAAGGCTGTAATCGATGATTATTGTCAGAGTTTAGGTACACTACTTAATGAAGGTAAATGTAGGGTTCTTACTTTGCAAGGATTTGATGACGCTGTTGTTCCATGGGCTACTGCAGTGGATCGGCGTACTTCTCTCGGTATCATCATTGATAGTTCTCCACTCAAATTGGTGACGCTCAAATGGAAGTCTGTTACAGAAAAAATTCAGGGAGCGATACTAGAACATGAAAGGCGTCCTCTTACTCTGCTCCAGAAAATCCGAATACTGGATACATATGCCTTATGCAAAGCTTATTACGTGCCCGAAGTTTATCCGCTTCCCTCACTGATGGCGAAGAAACTACAGCAGTTTTCTGGTCGTTTCTTATGGAAAAGACGTATCTTTCGCTTACGGTATGAGGTGGTCACGAAGCCTCGTTTCTTTCGGAGGTTGAGCCTGGTTGACGTACAAAGGAAGACGCAGAAGATATGTGCGACGTACTGCTTTGATGATGACTCAACAAACTCACACATTCACATCTCGATTATTTCTCTGTGTCTGCCCTGCAAATCTAGAACCCCCTATTGATGTTGCTCGCATTAATTATAAGTTAAAACACATTCGTGAATTCTGTTTCGCGGTGAGCTATTCAGGGGCTGACATTTTGTGGAGACCCGTCCTCACCATGTAATTCCTACAGACTCGTTGGAGAGCAGACCCTTGTTCGAATCTCGTTGAAAGACGATCGCCGCAAAGAACAGGACAACAGTTAGGTGCAGTATCAGTCTTCCTATTTTGCCGATGCGCGTAGTGGTCGTTGTGTAAGCTAGTAAATAACTTGATTCCAGCTAATGAGCGACATTTCCGAAATGGGCTCAGCGACAAGGATTTATGTAGTCGTTGTATGTCTGCAGATACGATACGTAATCGCTTTACTTGTGGAGCTCATATGGGAAATTGCTCTTGGATTAGGACACAGTTGAGCTTAATTACTCGATCTTCTGAGACTGTATACACTACGGACATCGTATTGGGTCCAGGTTCTTCCTTCTTTCCACGGTCGAAAACCCATACCGTTATGTAGTTGCTGGGACACTTCGTTTATTACGTTGTAGAAGACGAGGGGGAAGATCACATGAACTTCATGCAGTACATGATCCCAGAATGAGATTTTCACTTTGCAGCGGAGTGTGCACTGATATGAAATTTCCTGGAAGATTAAAACTGTGTGCCTGGGGGATGTTTCCAGGAGTGCTAGTTCTGCAAGGTACGCAAGAGAACTTCTGTAAAGTTTGGAAGGTAGGAGACGAGACACTAGCAGAAGTAAAGCTGTGAGGACGGGGTGTGAGTCGTGCTTGGGTAGCTCAGATGGTAGAGCACTTGCCCGCGAAAGGTAAAGGTCCCGAGTTCGAGTCTCGGTCCGGAACACAGTTTTAATCTGCCAGGAAGTTTCCGTACATGATCACTGCATATTGGACATGCTTGCGAATGCCTCGATATCGAGACCTCTTCGACAACATGTTGAACCTTGTTTTCCGTTGGCAAGGTGTTGGTTAATATCATTTTTCATATGATAGCTGTTTTTCTCTGTTATGTATGATTTGCTTCGGTTTGTTTCTCTCCCAGTTTCCCTGTTCGTTTTTTTCTGTGTTTTGACTCAGCGTCGCTCCAGTTCTGTTGTAAGATGTGTATAGAAAAGTATATATACACGAGAGCGTATACAATCCTTGCAGTCAAATTGGGATTTTCTTAGTTAGTTACTTACAAAATAATCTGATTCGTTGTCCTTCTGGCTTTATGATTCTATATAAAAGCAAAAAATGAAAAAATGGAATATAAGAAACACAAAATAAAAAAATAAAAAGAAATACAAAAATATAAGAAACTGTATAAAAACATTGTTAAAACATATCACGAGAGCTTGGTGGTAGCTTGTCAGCTATGCTTTCGGGGTTTTTCCTTTCTCCTTTAATTTATTATTCTGTTGTTATAATTAAATTTTTTCTCCCATTTGCATATTTAGTTACATGATGATTTTACTGTGGTCTACTGAAGTGTCATGATAGTACCAAGTCATTCTGATGTACTGGCGGCCGAAGACTTCCGTCTTAACAAGACACTCTCGTTCTGCCAACGGCGTTGTCAAATAGGTCGGAGGAGTGGACAGAGGTTCAGGCAGCTATCTTGTCCTTTGGGTGGGAAACTGCTTCTCAAGACGAAAGAATCAGCTGTGATCAACGGCAAATAGGGTTAAGCTATTGAGAGAGTAGGGTTAAATACAATATTTTCAAGGTCCAAGAGTGAATAATACCAGTGGACGACCAAGACCGATATGTTGGATTGAAAAGGGTGCAAGACAGGGATCTAGTCTTTCACCCCTATTGTTCAAATTGTACACTGAAGAAGCAATGATGGAAAGAAAAGAAAGGTTGGGGAGTGGAATTAAAATTGAAGGTGAAAGAATATCAATGATACGATTCGCTGATGACATTGCTATCCTGACTGGAAGAGTAGAAGAATTACATGATCTGCTGAATGGAATAAACAGTATAATGAGTACAGATTACGGATTGAGAGGAATCGAAGAATGACGAAAATAATGAGAAGCAGCAGAAATAAGAACAGCGAGAAACTTAACATCATAATTGGTGGTCACGAAGTGGATAAAGTAAAGGAATTTGCTACCTAAGCAGCAAAATAAAGAATGACGGACGGAGCAAGGAAGACATCAAAAGTAGACTAGAACTGGCAAAAAGGGCGTCCCTGGAGAAGAGAAGTCTACTAGTATCAAACATAGGCCTTAATCTGAGGAATAAATTTCTGGCAAGGTACGATTGGAACACAGTATTGTATGGAACTGAAACATGGACTGTAAGAAAACCGTAACAGAAGAGAATTGAAGCATTTGAGATGTGATGCTCCAAATGAATCTTGAAAATGTTGTGAACTGGAGGTTGTGCACAGAATCGGTGAGGAAACGAACATATGGAAAACAGTGACAAGGAGAAGTTACAGGATGATAGGACATCTATTAAGACATCAGCGAATGATTTAGACGGTATTAGATGGAGCAGTAGCGAGCAAAATCTCTAGAGGAAGACAGAGATTGCAATACATCCAGGAAGTAATGGAGGAAGTAGGTTGCAAGTGTTATTCTGAGATAAAGATTTTGGCACAGGAGAGAAATTTGTGACGGGCTGCATCACACCAGTCAGAAGACTGATGACTCAAAAAAATCCTCGCCATTTTTCTGTGATTTACTTAAAGGGAAAAATAGTAAATGTAATGTATCGACCATGCTTTACTTTTCATCTATCTTCTCTCATTTTTACGTTCTGGTGTACACCATTCTCGACTAAGTTTTACGAATGTGTGGAAGTTACGTATGGATAATTTTTCAAAATTACTCAGCCTCTCAGCCTTTCCGAAAAAGGAAATGACCTTAGCTGTTTGCCACGAGGGTGGAGTATCATCATCCTCACTTACAAAACCTCAAGTTTTATGGACGTGACGGCTCTACACATAGTAGGCTCAAATCTTACTTAACAAACAGAACGCAAAAGTTTATGCTGGATAATGCAGGCAAACTCGCAAAAGTAGAAAATTTTAGTGAGTGGGAAAAATGAATGCAAATGAAATGAAATGTCGTGTGGCTAAGGCCACCCGTCGGGTAGACCGTTCGCCTGGTGCAGGTCTTTCGATTTGACGCCACTTCGGCGACCTGCGCGTCGAAAATGAATGCAGAAAGGGCGTCCCACAGGATTCAGTTTTCTTCCTCATTTATGTGAATGACCTTCCACTTACCATTCAGAAAGTAAAATTTTATATTAAAATCCAGGCGTTGTTAGTTTCATAATAAACCCCTTTAGAGAGTAAGCAACAGAAACCTTAGTAAATGATATTTTCGAAAAAATTCTAAGTGGCTCTCGGAAAATGACCTATCCCTAAATTTTGAAAAAACACGTTGCATTTGTACAACAAATAGACTCATACCAGCAATTGCTATAGCCCATGAGGGGGAGTCATTGCCGGCCGCGGTGGCCGAGAGGTTCTAGGCGCGCAGTCCGCAACCGCGCTACTGCTACGGTCGCAGGTTCGAATCCTGCCTCGGGCGTGGATGTATGTGATTTCCTTAGGTTAGTTAGGTTTAAGGGGACTGATGACCTCAGATGTTAAGTCCCATAGTGCTCAGAGACATTTGAACTATTTGAGGAGTCATGAAATGCGACAGAATGCTCCAAATGCTGAAAACATGAACTGCAAGAAGCACATGACTGAGTTTCTGAAATAGCTAAGATCACTTATTTTTGCTCTTCGTATAATTGCTAATTTTGGAAACAAACATATCAACCTCCTGACATTTTTTGTATATTTCAAAAATGTTCAAATGTGTGTGAAATCTTATGGGACTTAACTGCTAAGGTCATCAGTCCCTAAGCTTAGACACTACTTATCCTAAATTATCCTAAGGACAAACACACACACCCATGCCCGAGGGAGGACTCGGATCTCCGCCGGGACCAGCCGCACAGTCCGTGATTGCAGCGCCCAAGACCGCTCGGCTAATCCCGCGCGACTTTTATATTTCCACACAGTAATATCCTACAGAATAATTTTCTGATGTAACTCATCACTTTAGAAAAAAAGTGTTGACTACACAATAGCTAACAGTAAAAATCATATGTAGCGTTCACCCCCCGGACGTCATGTAGGTATCTCCTCAATGAGCTGGCCATTTTCAATGCCCGTTCACGATGAGCTGGCCATTTCAATGCCCGTTCACGATACATGTATTAGCTAATGATATTCGCCATAAATAATCCATCTCAATTTGAGAAAAACAGTGATGTCCATACCTATTACACCAGAGGGAAAAATGGCCTTTACTGCTCAGTCTCAGTGGCTCAGAAAGGAAAAGGAATTCAGCAGGAACACTAATTTCTGATCATTTGCCCAACCAACAAAAAATGTCTGACAGGTAGCGAACCAAGCTTTAAATCTGATTTAAAGTCATTTCCAGTGACGAATATTTACTTAAAAACGGTAGCCAGTAAAAATTAAATAAAAAAATTACTGTTGTAGCATGAGTAGGACTAATAATTTCGATAAAATAATCATTCAGATTATCTATGGAGTATGTAACTAACTAACTGACTGTCTAACTGCGTGATACGATGACTTGTATGCTCGAGGTAGGGGCCTCCATTCTTAATAGTTGTGTGTTCAAATCACACGGTCAAAATGTCAAATCCCATGTTAGGAAGAAAAGTATTGACCATCTAGCCATTTCCCCTTATGTTGCTATAATTTTCTAATAATGGTATCACCCTGCACATAGCTTCAGTCGTGAACAGCCCAGAGAGAGAAAATTCGACTCTCAACGGTAGCATTGGCACTCTGGATTTATTTATGCCCCCTGAGATTCGATCGTGGCAGGAGTTCCCTTGTAAACATTTCCACACGTTGAAGTCTCTTCTGCCTGGTTTGATGCAGCCCGCAACAACTTCGTCCCCTGTGCCAATCTCTTCGTCTCCAGTAGCACTTGCAACCAATGTCCTAAATTATTTGTTGGGCATGTTTCAGTCTCTGTCTTCTGTTTGAGGTTTTATCCTTTGCAGCTTCTGCCAATATCGTGTAAGTTAATCCTCGATGACTTAACGCATGTCCTGATATTCTGTTGCGGTTCTCCACACGTCCCTCTCGTCACCGAATCCCCGTAAAGCTGCCCACTCACTGTCTTATTAGTCCTAATTTTCAACATCGTTCTGTAGCATTACATCTCAAATGCTTCGGTCCTCTTCTACTCCTGTTTTCCCACAGTTCATGATTCACTGCCAAACAATGCTTTGCTCCAGACGTCCTTTCTCAGATTTCGTGCCACAGTGCTAACACATTTTCCCTTTTTGTCTCAGAAGTTAAGCCCTGTAGGCTTGGCTAGAACGTATGTGGGTGACCATCCAGCTCCGCAGAGCGATGTTTCCAAAAGGGGTGCACTCATCCCTTGCATGCAGCGATCAGAAGCAACGGCTACTTTTTCGAGAAGCAGCGGTTCCGGTCACGGAAGCTGACACTTACTGGGAGAGAGGAGTGTTGACTACTTGCCCCTTCATAACTACATTCAGTGACGCCTATAGGCTGAAGATGACAGAGAGAGACCAGTCAGTCCCGTTGGGGATTCCAATGCCTTTTCGGACCCTAAAACGTCCTTGGTCGCGGGTTCGAAAATGGCTCTTCTCAATTTTGGTTAGTAATCAGCCAATATTGAGTAATAAGACTGGCCGTCCAAGAACGAAGTGTTCGGATTGAAAAGGTTGTAAGACAAGGATGTAGACTGTCGCCCCTACTTTTCAGCCTGGATATCGAAGAAGCAAAGATGGAAATAAAAGAAAGATTCATAAGTAGAAGTAAAATTCTGCGTGAAAGGATATCAGCGATACTATTCGCTGATGATATTCATATCCTGAGTGAAAGTGAAGAAGATTTAATGATCTTCTGAATGGAATGAACAGGCTAATGAGTACAGAATATGAATTGAGAGTGAATAGAAGAAAGACTAAAGCAGTGAGCAGTAGCAGAAATTAGAACAGCGAGGAACTTGACCAAAAAAGATGTTCAAATGTGTGTGAAATCTTATGGGACTTAACTGCTAAGGCCATCAGTCCCTAAACTTACACATTACTTAACCTAAATTATCCTAAGGACTAACACACACACCAATGCCCGAGGGAGGACTCGAACCTGCGCCGGGACCAGCCGCACAGTCCATGACTGCAGCTCCCAAGACCGCTCGGCTAATCCCGCGCATCCGGCTAATCTTGACATCAGAATTGATAGTTGCGAAGTAGATGAAGGAGAGGGATTCTGCTATCTAGGTATCAAAATGAACCATGACCAACGGAGCAAGACGGACATCAAAAGCAGAGTGCAAATGGAAAAAATGACATTCCCGGCCAAGAGAAGTATACTGCTATGAAACATAGGCTTTAATTTGAGGAAGAAATTTCTGAGATTATACGATTGGAGCACAGCATTGTATGGTAGTGAAACATGGACTGTGGTAAAATCGGAACGGAAGAGAATCGCAGCATTTTAGATGTGGTGCTACAGGCGAATGTTGAAAATTAGGTGGACTGATAAGGTAAGAAATGAGAAGGCTCTGTGCAGAATCGGAGAGGAAAGGAATATGTGGAAAACACTGACAAGGAGGACGGACAGGATGACAGATATCTGTTAAGACATCAGGAAATGACTCCCATGGTACTAGAGGGAGCTGCTTAAGTCAAAAACTGTAGAGGAAGACAGAGATTTTCGGTTTACTGTCATCCATAGAGGGCGCTCATTAGACTGTTCATTTCTGTGGTATCATGTATCGATACCACCCCAAGGAGGTCAAAGTTGGCTATGGAACCACAAGTTTCCATCAGACATCGAGAGCGGTCGTACGGAATCTTGAAGATCCAATGGTACATGCCCACTGAGTATCCCTCCAGCGGCGCGGTACCACTAGCGTCCTCTGCCGCCGCTATGTAGGAAGGTCAGCGGCAGCCACTCGCCCAAGTAGCGCCGGGAGCCACTTCGCTAAGTGAAGCTACGCAGTCACAGCAAGTCATTGCTCTGACAATGTCGTTCATGATTAGTTCAGAGAGTCTCATCTTTGTTGACGTTCACAGATGAACTTTATTTCTTGCTGCAATATTTGCAATGAGTCTTCGTTCGCTTGGAGAAAGACAAGTTAAATAAGCCTTCATTTTGTCGTGTTAAATTGTTCGCTAGTTATTTGTGCTCCTGTCAAGATTTCCAACAAAGACTGTCGCCACCCCACTCTATACCCCACCTTTCCTTATGGTTGTGTGCAAAGTGGTAGATATAATTCCAAAGAACAGATACTGTACTTCTACTTCACTTTTATGTAACTGATATCGTTTCACCGTGAATTTTAACCCCAGATTTCTTGTATTTCCGTTATTGTTTCTTCGATGGATATATTCTGCAGTAGAGAAGGAAGACTGCATCTCATACCCTTTCTGATCTGAAGTCTCTGTTGTTTGTCATCCGTTACTATTTTCCCTCTTGGTTCTTGTACGTATTGTATGTAACCCTCCTTTCCCTACTTCCCATAGTTGAGCCTCCACACCGGTAAATCCTTGGTTTTCTTTAAGCCCCAGAGCTAGCGGGCTGTGAAACACTGCGGATTCGAGATTCGCCCGAAATACTGCGCTGCAGAGACGGGAGGGCAGAGTGGAGCAGACAGCGCGTTAAACGACGGCCGCCGCCGCGGTGACCCCCGTGCGGTCGCAGTGGATGGTCCGGGCTGATGGCGCGGGCGGCCGCGCAGTGCCGGTGATAACAGCTTCTTCCATTATTCAGAGGCCGCCGCAGCGCGCCACGCATGCTGTGGGCTGCGCAAGTGAACAGCAGGTTGCCGGACCGGCTGTTAACACTGGGCCGGTGGGCATATTTGTACAGCTAACGAACCGCCTGCCTCCCACAGGCGAAATCTGTTAGCCGTTTGCGGTTTCGTTTGGCAACTTCGTTAACATGTCACTCGAGCATAAAGTGCAGTGTGCATGCAACTAGTATCAAACGTCGCTCGCTCCTCGTCCTTAACCATAAATGTCAACTATACCCACCCTTGTGTCTTTTTAGAAAAGATAATTCGAATATGTAGAGAAAAATTTCAAACCAGTCGACAGACAGATAATTAAAGAAAACTGTTTCGGATTTCGTGGATTAAAAAAGTGCGTTACTGCATACTTCCTGTCTTTGTGTCTCGTTATTGACAGAAATGTTTAAAACACAAATAGTACCAAAAAAAAATCATCATGTGGATTCTGCGTTAAAATATACTTCACAAATGTATCATATGTATAGGAGCTACACAGTGCCGCCCAAGTTCTACCTTCAGTCCCTTCTTTTCCGATTTGTTTATAATGTAACAGACCTTTTATAAATTTGCCTTTCAGACTCATAGTTCTTGTTACGAAATATGCGCTATGTAGCTGCTAGTACGAACCGAACGTATGTAAACGATAGCACACGGGTTTTCAAACTCAAAAGACTAACGTAACTTGCATGTTGTGTCAGTGTAAGGTAACATAGCTCGATGAAACTTATGCCGTAAGTACACTGCTGGAGAAAAAGCCGCAACACCAAGAAGCAGTTGTACGACATAAACGAAAGTTGAGAGGCGCGCTTCTGCATCTGAAGGATAATGTGTGTCCACATTTAGCGCCAGTCCCATACGAGTGGCGCTAATAGTGCCACTATGAGGATGCGAATCAGGTTTGCTTCAAATACACGTTCTAATGGTCGTGAGCATTAGTTACTACTGGGACTGGAGGTGGTAAGTTTATGTTACTCAAGAATGTCTTTAAGGGGACAAAGATGCCATCATCAACACCTCACTGAGTTCGAACGAGGTCGTGTAACAGGGCTACGAGAGGGTGTAAGTTCCTTCTGAGATACTGAAGAAAGACTAGGTAGGAATGTACAACTGTACGGAATTTGCGGCAGCGGCAGCACGGTCGCATAAAGACTGGGCTCCGGATGGCAAATTGGCACTACCGAAAAGGAAGACCATCGTGTTTGACGTATGTCTCTGGCCAATCGTATTGCATCTTCAGCAGCAATTGGAGCTCCAGTTGTCACAACACTGACACATCTAACTGTTACAAATCGGTTCCTTCAAGGACAGCTCCGAGCCAGACACCCTGTAGCGTGCATTCCACTGATCCCAAGCCACCGCCATATGCGACTTCAGTGGTGTCAAACGAGAGCTCAGTCGAAGGCATGTTGGAAGACTGCTGTGTTTTGTGATGAAAGCCAATTCTTCTTCGGTGCCAGTGATGGCCGTGTGGTAGTCACGAGGAGACCAGTTGAGAACCTGCAGCCAACATGTCTGTATGCTGGACACACTGGACCTATAACTGGAGTTATGGCCCACAGAGCGATTTTGCATAACAGGTGGATCATTCTCATCGTATTCCCACTCACCCTGACCGGAAATTTGTATGTCAAACAGGTGGTTCGGGCTGCCGCCCTGCCATTCATGAACAGCATTCCAGAAGGAGTTTTTAAAAAGGATAACACTTGCCCATATAACACTGTTGTAATCCAACATGATCTAAAGAGTGTCGACGCACTACCTTTTACTGCTAGATTAACAGATCTGTGTCCAATGGAGCACGTATGGGGCATCACCAGTAATAGGGCAGAGATTGTACGGCCCCACTCGGCATTGTTACCGAATTTATTCAAATTGGAGGATCCAAAATGGCGGCCATAGATGTGGCAAATGTCGCAGTGACATCATCTACATGGATACTCTGCAGATAACATTTAAGTGCCTGACAGAAGGTTCATCGAACCACCTTCACAATTCTCTATCATTGCAATCTCGTATAGCGGGCGGAAAGAACGAACACCTATATCTTTCCGTACGAGCTCTGATTTCCCTTATTTTATCGTGGTAATCGTTTCTCCCTACGTAGGCCGGTGTCAACACAATATTTTCGCATTCGGAGGAGAAAGTTGGTGACTGGACTTTCGTGAGAAGATTCCGTCGCAACGAAAAACGCATTTCTTTTAATGATGTCCAGCCCAAATCCTCTATCATTTCTGTGACACTCTCTCCCATATTTCGCGATAATACAAAACGTGCTGGACTTCTTTGAATTTTTGCGATGTACTCCTTCAGTCTTATCTGTTAAGGATCCCACACCGCGCAGCAGTATTCTAAAAGTGGACGGACAAGCGTAGTGTAGGCCGTCTCCTTAGTAGATCTGTTACATTTTTCCTATGTGTCCTGCCAACAAAACGTAGTCTTTGGTTAGCGTTCCCCACAACATTTTCTATGTTTTCCTTCCAAGTTAAGTCGTTCGTAATTGTAATACCAAGGTACTTAGTTGAATTTACGGTTTTTAGATTAGTCTGGTTTATCGTGTAACCGTAGGTTAACGAGTCCCTTTTAGCACTCATATGGACGACCTCACACGTTTCATTATTTAGGGTCAACTGCCACTTTTCGCAGCGTTCAGATATTTCTTCTAAATCGTTTTGCAGTTTGTTTTGATCTTCTGATGACTTTATTAGTCGATAAACGCCAGCGTCATCTGCAAACAACCGAGGACGGGTGCTAAGATTGTCTCCTAAATCGTTCGTAGAGATAAGGAACAGCAAAGGGCCTATAACACTACCGTGGGAAACGCCAGAAATCACTTTTGTTTTATTCGATGACTTTCCGTCAATTACAATGAACTGTGACCTCTCTGACAGGAAATCACAAATCCAGTCACATAACTGAGACGATATTTCATAAGCATGCAAATTCAATTCAAGCCACTTGTGTGGTACAGTGTCAAAAGCTTCCGGTAATACAGAAATACGGAATCCATCTCAAATCCCTTTTCAACAGCACTCAACACTTCATGTGAATAAAGAGCTCGTTGTGTTTCACAGGAACGATGTTTTCTAATCCAACGTTGACTGTCAGTCAATGGACAGTTTTCTGCGAGGTAATTCATAATGTTTGAACACAATATATGTTCTAAAAACCTCCTGCCTATCGACGTTAACGATATGGGATTGTAATTTAGTGGAATTACTCCTACTACCTTTGTAGAATATTGGTGCGACCAGTGCAACTTTCCAGTCTTTGGGTATGGAACTTTCGTCGAGCGAACGTTTGTATATGATTGTTAAGTATGGAGCTAATACATCAGCATACTCCGTAAGGAACCTGATTGGTACACAGTCTGGGCCAGAAGACCTGATTTTATTAAGTGATTTAAGTTGCTTTACTACTCCTAGGATATTTACTTCTACGTTACTCATGTTGGCCGCTATTCTCGATTCGAATTCTGGAATATTTACTGCGTCTTCTTTTGTGAAGGCATTTCGGAAGGCTGTGTTTAGTAACTCTGCTTTGGCAGCACTGACTTGCTATCGCGCAGAGAAGGCATTGATTTCTTCTTGCCGCTAACATACTTCACATACGACCAAAATCTCTTTGGATTTTCTGCCAGGTTTCGAGGCTAAGTTTCGTTGCGGAAACTGTTATAAGCATCTCGCATTGAAGTCCGCGCTAAATTTCGAGCTTCTGTAAAAGATAGCCAATCTTGGGGATTTTGCGTCTGTTTAAATTTGGCATGTTCGTTTCGTTGTTTCCGCAATAGTCTTCTAACCAGTTTTGTGTACCAACGAGTATCAGCTCCGTCGTTTGTTATTTATTTGATATAAATCTCTCAATTGCTGCCGATACTGTTTCTCTGAATTCAAGCAATATCTGGCCTACACATATGTTATTAATTTGGAATTAGTAGAGATTGTCTCTCAGGAAGGTGTCAAGTGAATTTTTATCTGTTTTTTTTTAATAGGTATATTTTTCGCTTATTTTTGGAAGATTTGGGGATCACAATACTCAGTCTCGCTACCACAGTCCTGTGTTCACTAATCCCTGTATCGGTTTTTATGCTCGTTATTAACTCAGGATTATTTCTTGCTGCGGGTTCAAGTATGTTTTCACAACCATTAACTATTCTCATGAGATCATGAACTAATTGCTCGAAGTAATTTTCAAAAAATGCGTTTAGCTTAATTTCACATGATACTTTATGCGTGCCACCGGAATTAAACATGTATTTTCGCCAACATATCGAGGGTAAATTAAAGTCACCACCAAGTATTACCGTATGAGTTGGGTACGTGTTTGAAATCAATCTTAAGTTTTCTTTGAACCTTTCAGCAATTGTATCATCTGAAATGGGAGATCGGTAAAAGGATCATATTATTATTTTATTTCGGTTGCCAACAATGACCTCTGCCATACTAATTCACAGGAAGTATCTACTTCAATTTCTCGACAAGTTAAACTACTTCTAACAGCAACAAACACGCCACCGCGAACCGTGTTTAGCCTATCCTTTCGGAACACCGTTAGGGTCTTCGCAAAAATTTCCTCTGAGCTTTCAGTGCCTATAACGATTTTAGCATCAGTGCTACCTATTAGCGCTTGAAGCTCTGGTACTTTCCCAACACAGGGACGACAATTTACAAATGTTATACCAATGGTTCCTGTATCTACGTTCTTCCTGTGTTCAGCCTGCACCCTTTGTGACTGAAGCCCTTCCTGTGTTTTCCCGAGACCCTCTAACCTAAAAAACCGCCCAGTCCACGCCACACAGCCCCTGCTACCCGTATAGCCGTCTCCTGCGTATAGTGGACACCTGACCTACTCAGCGGAACTCGAAACCTAACCACCCTTTGACACAAGTCGATGAATCTGCAGCTTACACGGTCGCAGAATCATCTGAACCTCTGATTCAGAACCTCCACTCGGCTCTGTGCCAGAGGTCTGCAGTCGGTCCTGTCGGCTAGGCTGCAAATGGTCAACTCTGCTTTCATCTTGCAAGCAAGACTGGCAGCCTTTACCACTTCTGTTAGCCGCTCGAAACCAGAGAGAATCTCTTCTGATCCAAAGTGACACACATCATTGGTACCGACGTAAGCAACCACCTGCAGTTGGTTGTACCCTGTACTCTTCATGGCATCCGGGAGGACCCTTTCCACATCTGGAATGACTCCATCCGGTTTGCAAACGGAGTGCACATGGGTTTCCTTTCCCTTTTTTTCAGCCAAATTCCTAAGAGGCCGCATAACGGGCCTAACGTTGGAGCTCCAAACTACCAATAATCCCACCCTCTGTGATTTCCCAGATCTTGCAGACTGAGTGGTTTCCTGTGAAACAGGACAGGCGACAGCATCTGGCTCAGCGACAGTGTCAGCCACAGACAGCACCTGGAACCTGTCTGTCAGAAAAGCCAGGGAGGCCTTACGTGCGGCCGCCTGGGTAGTCTTCGCCGCCTGCTTCACCCCGGGGCGACCTCCCACTCGACCACAGGTGAGGGGCCAACCTCAGTGCGAGCAGTAACTGGGCTGGTCACCGGTGAGGACCGATCGGAGGACTCGGACGTGCTGGACGTCCGTTGGATCCCCACGGCCGGCCCACAACAAATGGCTCTGAGCACTATGGGACTTAACTCCTGAAGTCATCAGTCCCCTAGAACTTAGAACTACTTAAACCTAACTAACACCTAAGGACATTACACACATCCATGCTCGAGGCAGGATTCGAACCAGCGACCGTAGCGGTCGCGCGGTTCCAGACTGAAGCGCCTAGAACCGCTCGGCCACACCGACCGGCGGCCCACAACAATAGTGCCCATCCACTACAGCCTCAAGCTGTGAACCGAAGCCATCACAACCTGAAGCTGAGACCGAATCGTCACCAACTCGGCTCGCATTCGTAGACAACAATCGCAGTCCCTGTCCACACTAAAGACTATGGAAAACTAAACTATGCAGATAATCGGATTATCGGCACGTGCTGCGCAACTCTACTGTAGACCCTGACGAAATCGTAGGAACTGTGTCTGATAATACGTAATTATTCAAAAACCTGACTGCCGAAGCACTCAGTTGAAAGTAAATAATTCGCCCCTGATTAGGAACTTGTAATATGTCACAAAATCGGTTTACTTTCTGACGCAAACGAAAACGCGAGAACTGTGGCTACTAGATTTACACGCAGAAACTCAAGAAACTAAACTATTAAAGCACACAGATGGTATAAGAAAATTCGCTCCTGGTTAGGAACTCGTAAATGTCACAAAAGTAGCTACTTCCCTGTTGCTGCACCTGTCTTAGTGGGCTTCTACTGCCTGATTTGGTGGGAAGTTCAAATTTTTGTGGGAAAGTAGGTCAATTGTGCTGCTTCCACTAACATAACTCTCCCACACCTCCCATCCCTTCCCCTTCTCCATCTGGAAAACGGCAGGAAAAGGACTCAGTCTGTGTGCAGCTGCTGGACTGGGAGGACAGACTTTTTTTTTTTTTTTTTGTCATAAGTCTACTGACTGGTTTGATGCGGTCCGCCACCAATTCCTTTCCTGTGCTAACCTCTTCATCTCAGAGTAGCACTTGCAACCTACGTCCTCAATTATTTGCTTGACGTATTCCAATCTGTGTCTTCCTCTACAGTTTTTGCCCTCTACAGCTCCCTCTACTACCATGGAAGTCATTCCCTCATGTCTTAGCAGATGTCCTATCATCCTGTCCCTTCTCCTTATCAGTGTTTTCCACATATTCCTTTCCTCTCCCATTCTGCGTAGAACCTCCTCATTCCTTACCTTATCAGTCCACCTAATTTTCAACATTCGTCTATAGCACAACATCTCAAACGCTTCGATTCTCTTCTGTTCCGGTTTTCCCACAGTCCATGTTTCACTACCATACAATGCTGTACTCCAGATGTACATTCTCAGAAATTTCTTCCTCAAATTAAGACCGGTATTTGATATTAGTAGACTTCTCTTGGCCAGAAATTCCTTTTTTGCCATAGCGAGTCTGCTTTTGATGTCCTCCTTGCTCCGTCCGTCATTGGTTATTTTACTGCCTAGATATCGGAATTCCTTAACTTCATTGACTTCGTGACCATCAATCCTGATGTTAAGTTTCTCGCTGTTCTCATTTCTACTACTTCTCATTACCTTCGTCTTTCTCCGATTTACTCTCAAACCATACTGTGTACTCATTAGACTGTTCATTCCGTTCAGCAGATCATTTAATTCTTCTTCACTTTCACTCAGGATAGCAATGTCATCAGCGAATCGTATCATTGATATCCTTTCACCTTGTATTTTAATTCCACTCCTGAACCTTTCTTTTATTTTCATCATTGCTTCCTCGATGTACAGATTGAAGAGTAGGAGCGAAAGGCTACAGCCTTGTCTTACACCCTTCTTAATACGAGCACTTCGTTCTTGATCGTCCACTCTTATTATTCCCTCTTGGTTGTTGTACATATTGTATATGACCCGTATCTCCCTATAGCTTACCCCTACTTTTTTCAAAATCTCGAACAGCTTGCACCATTTTATATTGTCGAACGCTTTTTCCAGGTCGACAAATCCTATGAACGTGTCTTGATTTTTCTTTAGCCTTGCTTCCATTATTAGCCGTAACGTCAGGATGTGTGTGATGGATATCACACATGCCCGAGGCAGGATTCGAACCTGCGACCGTAGCAGTCGCGCGGTTCCGGACTGAAGTGCCTAGAACCGCTCGGCCACAGCGGCCATCTCAGAAGTCATAACACCCACAAATATTATCACCTACATGGTATGTACCGGGACGCTCAGGATGACACCTACGATTGTAATTTCTCTCGCAAGCCGGGTTAGACGATGCAAAACAAGCCGGATCCTTTCTATTTTCGACGTTAACGCATGCCAGCTTATTAGTTATATTCTTAGGGAGCTTGGTATAGCTGATAAGTGTACGGATGGCCAGGTGAAGTATTCAGGTGAGTACTTTAGCTGACCCTCTCACTTCTATCCTAGAAAACTGGGCCAGTATAGCAGTGGAGGTGGATTCACGATATCCCTCGACGATTGACGTGCTCCGCGTTATCACGCCATTTTCCTCCCCAAAGGGGGGTGCGATAGTCCGACGCAGAACACCACACTGCATTTCACATTTCATGGCTGGATAATTTGCAAGGCTCCGTTTCCAGGACAGGAAGGCATGCCCTTAGAAACCCAACAGGGTCGCAGTACCCTCCTGCCGTACTCTCGATCCTTGTGAACAAGATTTGCTCATCAAAGGCGTCTGCAATCACTGAGTGTTCTAACTGCTGTATTGTATCAATGAACTGATGTCCTTCGCAAAAAGGACGGGAGACGGAAGTGCCACTAGCCACAGGATCTTTTACATTACTACTACTACTACTACCTCAGGATGATGATGTCTACCAAATGTTCAAATGTGTGTGAAATCTTATGGGACTTAACTGCTAAGGTTATCAGTCCCTAAGCTTACACACTACTTAACCTAAATTATCCTAAGGACAAACACACACACACCCATGCCCGAAGGAGGACTCGAACCTCCGGCGGCACCAGCCGCACGATGTCTATCCTGTAGACGGTGGAGTCGGCGAGGTGCACAGGGGTACACGCTGAGGCACACGTAACTTCTGTTTCCGACGAGGACGACCTGCCAGAGGTACAGTAGGATGAAGTGGCGTCAGTGAGGGCCGGAGGGAACATGGTGGTTGCGGCATTGGTGTCCAGCGATGCAGCTGCTGCATGCCGGGGCCTTCACCAAAGCCAGATTGTGCGCGGGGGGGGGGGAGATTGTTACTGATCTTCTTCTTCTTTTTCTTCTGCTACTTTCGACTGTACCATCCGTGGACGCCAGAGGTTACGCGATGGAGCGGGGGCCGGGGCTGCAGCGGAAAAAAAAGTAAGTTCAACGCTCAAGAGTTTTGAAAAAAAAATTCTGTAAACAAATTACAATAACATTTCAGAATAATAACAATTATAAGCTGTAGTGACAACGGTTGCATTACAGTCACCTTTTCTTCTCTGGGTCCAAGAATTGTGCAGTTAAGTCGCGATTTCCAGTAGCTCTCCGCCGCGCGGAGTGGTCGCGCTGTTTGAGGCGTCCTGTCACGGGCTTCGCGGCCACTCCCGCCATAGGTTCGAGTCCTCCCTCGGGCATGGATGTGTGTGTTGCAATTAGCATAAGTTAGTTTAACTCAGTTTAAGGAGTGTGTAAGTCTAGGGACCGATGACCTATGCAGTTTGGTCCCTTTGGAATTCACACATATTTGAACATTTTGAGTAGCTCTCCCACCCAACCCAGAATCTCATCATCCTCCCTCGAAAGGGCAAACTGGCGCTGCCTTTCAGTTTCCTCTGCAGCAGCCGCCACCTCACGCACACACTCTGGTATTTCACCCTCGCTAAGATATTGAACATAGTTCTTTCTTGAAAATGTAAGAGACATAAACACTGAAAAACGTACTGTAAAATCGTTTTCGTTAACTCACTGAAATATAAACGGAAAATCGTACTCTCGAGCTCACTGAGATTACTTATATGTGAAGTATATTGAATTTGAAAAGTGTACTCTGCTACTTACAAGACTGAATCGATCGTTCCTGGCTCTAGACCTCTTCACATGGTCCTGCGTCTATTTCCATAGAAACACGTAGAAAAGCAAAGAATATTTCTCAGGCAACTGAATGCATCTTGTTCAGCTTCATCATTACAACCACAACACATTACACGAACAAAAAAATATTTTCTCTAACGGCCACATGTTAAAGAAAATAGAAAATACATTCACTTACGTTCTTGCAGCGCCGACTCAGTTAATATTGCTGGCGACTGTTGTTGCAATAGTCTCTCAACCTCCAGCTGCCGACCTAGATTAGCAAACGTCTCAGGAATGAAGGCTACAACAACAAGAAAAAAAGGAAGGTTGTAATAACAGTTATGCAATAAAAATTCGTGACACGCTTAAGTTGCAGCAATGAGCCTTTCAAAAGCTCAGTAGTATGGATGTTTGCCTCTACCGACAATGACCTAAACAAGTGCTGTGATAGGTACTAAAATTACGGGGCATACATAGGTAGACTGAATGAACAGAACAATTAACTTACTGGTTAGACCGTCCTGGCGACGGCGTTTGCTGCTACCGCTGCTGATGCTGTCACTGGCCGAAAGTTTCATCTTGTATTGTGAGTGAGTGGCACACTAGCCAACAAAGGAAGACTAGGAACACTGAGAAGCATACAATCAAGCACACAGGTGAATTGACGAAGGCAGAATGCAATCGACTGCCCCACGACAAGGGTTTATATATCATCTACACCTTCCATCCGCTGTTTTATCTAAGGAGTCAATAGTAACGCGGCATTCTGCCACACCTGCAGATGAATGCTGGTCTGAGCGGGCAGCACAAGTTGGTGCTGGTCTGACCGGCCACGGTTTTCGCGCGCTCGTGGATCCAGCTCGAAAAAACCTGCTTCCGGTCTGCTCAACGCTCTACAGGGTGGTCCACTGATAGTGACCGGGCCAAATATCTCACGAAATAAGCATCAAACGAAAAACCTACGAAGAACGAAACTCATCTAGCTGGAAGGGCGAAACCAGATGGCGCTATGGTTGGCCCGCTAGATGGCGCTGCCATAGGTCGAACGGATATCAACATCGTTTTTTTAAATTGGAACCCCCATTTTTTATTACATATTCGTAGAGTACATATAAAATATGAATGTTTTAGTTGGACCATTTTTTTTCGCTTTGTGATAGATGGCGCTGTAATAGTTACAAATGTATAAGTACTGTACGTGGTATCACGTAATATTCCGCCAGTGCGGACGGTATTTGCTTCGTGATACATTACCCGTCTTAAAATGGACCGCTTACCAATTACGGAAAAGGTCGATATCGTGTTGATGTATGGCTATTGTGATGAAAATGCCCAACGGGCGTGTGCTATGTATGCTGATCGATACCCCTGACGAGATCATCCAAATGTCCGGACTGTTAGCCGGATAGTTACGTTATTTAAGGAAACAGGGAGTGTTCATCCACATGTGAAACGTCAACCACGACCTGCAACAAATGATCATGCCCAAGTAGGTGTTTTAGCTGCTGTCGCGGCTAATGCGCACATCAGTAGCAGACAAATTGGGCGAGAATCGGGAATCTCAAAAACGTCGGTGATGAGAACGCTACATCAACATCGATTGCACCCGTGCCATATTTCTATGCACCAGGAATTGCATGGCGACGACTTTGTTGAACGTCGTGTACAGTTCTGTCACTGGGCACATGAGAAATTACGGGACGATGACAGATTTTTGCACGCGTTCTATTTAGCGACGAAGCGTCATTCACCAACAGCGGTAACGTAAACCGGCATAATATGCACTATTGGACAACGGAAAATCCACGATGGCTGCGACAAGTGGAACATCAGCGACCTTGGCGCGTTAATGTATGGTGCCGTATTATGGGAGGAAGGATAATTGGCCCCCATTTTATCGATGGCAATCTAAATGGGTCAATGTATGCTGATTTCCTACATAATGTTCTACCGATGTTACTACAAGATGTTTCACTGCATGACAGAATGGCGTTGTACTTCCAACATAATGGTTGTCCGGCACATAGCTCGCCTGCGGTTGAAGCGGTAGTGAACAGCGTATTTCACGACAGGTGGATTGGTCGTCGAACCACGATACCATGGCCCGTACGTTCACCGGATCTGACGTTCCCGGACAGTGGGGGAAGTTGAAGGATATTTGCTATCGTGATCCACCGACAACGCCTGAAAACATGCATCAGCGCATTGTCAATGCATGTGCGAACATTCCGGAAGGCGAACTACTCGCTGTTGAGTGGAATGTCTTTACACGTATTGCCAAATGCATTGAGGTTGACGGACATCATTTTGAGCATTTATTGCATTAATGTGGTGGTTACAGGTAATCGCGCTGTAACAGCATGCGTTCTCAGAAATGATAAGTTCATAAAGATACATGTATCACATTGGAACAACCGAAATATAATGTTCAAACGTACCTACGTTCTGTATTTCAATTTAAAAAAACCTACCTGGTACCAACTGTTCGTCTAAAATTGTGAGCCATATGTTTGTGACTATTACAGCGCCATCTATGACAAAGGTAAAAAAGTGGTCCAACAAACATTCAAATTTCTTTACGTACTAAACGAATATGTAACAAAAAATGGGGGTTCCTATTTTAGAAAACGTTGTTGATATCCGTTTGACCTATGGCGGCGTCATCTAGCGGGCCAACCATAGCGCCATCTGGTTTCCCCCTTCAACCAAGACAAGTTTTTTCGTTTGACGCTTATTTCGTGAGATACTTGGCCCGGTCACGATCAATGGACCACCACGTATAGTGACTGCGGCCGATAATGGACGCGCTGCCGCTGTGTGGGTACCCCAGTTACGACCGTGCCCGGTGTAGCAAACTACTGTGATTGTGTATTTAACACTATTCTTCTTTTACATGACGGAGGATCGTCTTCAGAGTTTCGACGCGGTGTATCTGCGATCATTTATTTTAGAGATGTATTTTTGTGAGTGTATTCTACCGTAATGTATTTTCATTTCACGTGCACCTGGGAAGACAGCGCAATGTGTTGAGTGCCAGTGTATTTGATACAAATTTTTTAAAGCAACAGTTTCAAATGTATTGAGGCGTTAAACACTGCAACGAATTTGTTTATCCATGCAAATGTTCCGGATTAGAGGACGAAGACTGAGAGGTTTCACAAGTGCGTCACAATTTTTTTAGTGTTTGTGTTTAAGTATGGTGGTATACACAGAAAAACTGAGGCAAACTATTGTGCAGTGATCTTTTTGAAAGTGGATTTAGGGACATATTAAACTGGATTTAGTAACTCCTGAAGCTGTCCGTGTTCATGGCGGTGGTAGTATTCCTTGGAATAAAACGTGTAATTGTTTAAATATTCTCGCATCATCTTCAAAGCTCTCTCTCTCTCTCTCTCTCTCTCTCTCTCTCTCTCTCTTTGTGCAGTGATGTATTTACTTTCTGTGACATCTTCAAGTTATGTATATGACAATATTTCGCAACACCAGATGCAGCAACTCTGGAAGCAGTTCGTGTTCAACGACAAAGGGTATCCGTGCGCCGGGTGTGGGAATGAGGAAGGCAGCGGGTACTCCCAACGTGATAGGAAGTACGTGACCGCTCCTGCGGCTATCGTGTGGCCGTCCCGTAAGTTAGTGCGTGGCCTCTGTGGGCTGGGAGAGCACGGACCGCAACGAACGTCTTGCCTCCTACAAGTTCAATTACAACGGTAGAATGATTTAAAGTACTCACAATAGAGATCTCGAATTTCGCTCTCTACTACGAAAGGGACTACTTGTATTAATACTACTAAACCACGACTAATACCAACACTAAAAAAATTCACACAATTTCTTATCTAAAAACAGAAATTCGGGCGTCCACTGGAACACAACAAAATTAAACACAGTGAAAGCAAGTTTCTACCGAAATATTTCACTTGAAACAGTAAGAAACGGCGGCTGGAAACTACCGTAATAAATTTAAAAAAATGACTAGAGTGCACAAACAACTTCATAAAACAAGGTGAGCGAAAGTTTCCGAAAGTTTATTAAACCATTATTTCACGATTAACGGGAATAGCCGAGCGGTCTAAGGGCGCTGCAGTATTGGACTGTGCGGCTTGTCCCGGCGGAGGTTCGAGTCCTCCCTCGGGTATGGGTGTGTGTATTTGTCCTTAGGATAATTTAGCTTAAGTAGTGTGTAAGCTTAGGGACTGATGACCTTAGCAGTTAAGTCCCGTAAGATTTCACACATTTTTCACGAGAAACAGCATGAGACACCGTTGAAAACTACTAAGATTAATAACCGAATTACAGTGCACAAACAACTTTGTCAGTACTTAAGAGCGACTACAGCTACAACTGCACGCTTCGAGATGTAAACACACAGCTAATATTTGTATGAACGATTGAAAGCTACTAAATTTAATATTCGAATACAGTGCACAAACACCTTCGTCAGTGCGTAGTTTTAGAACCGCTACAGCTGCAACTGCACGCCGCAAGATGCAAACACACTGCTGTGGCTTCTATGAACGCGGTAAGCACACTCACTTATAACACGTACTCGAATCAAGAACACAATGAGAAGGCTGAGATGGGTGAAAGTCCACTAATAAATTAACTTTACAGTAAATATTAACACCAATAATCATTAAAATATGTATCTGAAGTCTAAAACTTGATGGAAAACTTCAAATGACATCAGCCGATCCGTCGTTCCCGGTGGGGGTCCACTAGAGGCCGAACCGCACCGTAACCCTGGGTTCGGTGTGGGGCGGCGGTGGGGTGAGTAGACTGCTGTAGCTGTTGTGGGGTTGTGTACCACTGCAGGCTATGGCGGGGACGAAGCCTCTCCGTCGTTTCTAGGTCCCTAGTTCAATACAACACAATACCCTGGGACCAAACTGCTGCGGCCATCGGTCTCTAGGCTTACACACTACTTACTCTAACTGAGACTAACTTACGCTTATGACAACACGCACACCCATGCCCGAGAGAGGACTCGAACCTCCTGCGAGGGAAGCCGCACGAACCTTGGTAAGGCGACCTAGACCGAGCGGCGTTACTATCATGGTTTCTATCTTTAACCAAGACTGATCAAAATCTGTACTGAATAAAAAATATGGTGTCAGCCCGCAATAATTGTGCACATAATCGTTGCCATTGTGGTGTCGAACATCAAGATAAATCCTTTCAGCTATCTTTTTGTTGTGAAAGGTAAGCGGCGCTACTTCTGGTGAAAGGGGTGACTGTTTTATCAAGATTCGAGGTAAATGTATGTACAAGTCAACATACAAAGAATATTTAAAGGCAATCAATGTAAAAGGAAAAGATGATATTCACGAAAATAACCAAGAGAACAAGTATAAACACCAGAATAATAATTCTACAGCTCACATGTCTGACAGTAATGTTAAGTGGATAACTCTTTTTTCCATCAGTCTTCTGAATGGTTTGATGCGGCTTGCCACGAATTCCGCTCCTGCGCCTCCCTTATCACTTAAGAGTAGTGATTGGCAACCTATGTCCTCAATTATTTCTTGGATGTATTCCAACCTCTTTTTTATCTTCTACAGTTCCCTCTAATACCACGGATGCCCTAATATATGTCCTATTATCTTGTGAGTGCTACAGTCTGAAAACTGTAGAGGAAGACAGAGCATGGAATACATTCAGCAAATAATTGAGCATACGGGACGTAGTTGCTACTGTGACATAAAAAGATTAGCGCAGGAGAGGCCGCATCAAACCAGTGGGAAAACGGACGATTAAAAAAAAAAAACATGCTGCCCCTCCTTCTTGTCAGCGTCGTCCATAAGTTCCTTCGCCGATTCTGCATAGATTTATCAGTCCACCTGACTGCACATCTCAAACGCTTCCGTTGTCTTCCTTTCCGGTTTTCCTGTTCTCCATGATTCACTACCATACAGTGTTGTGCTACGAACGTACATTTTCAGAAATTTCTTCCTAAAACTAAGGCCAATGTTTGAGTCTAATAGAGTCCTCTTTCCCAGGACTGCCTTCTTTCTCTGCGCTTTGTCTGCTTTTAGTTTCTTCCTTGCTCCGACCGTGACGAGTAACTTTGCTTTCAATTTAGCAGAATTCCTTTACTTCGTCTGCTTCGTGAATACCAATATTGATGTTAATTTTCACGCTGTTCTCATTTATTCTACATTTCATTATCTTTGTCTTTTGCCGCTTTTCCCTCAGACCATATACTGTCCTCACTAGACTGTCCACTCCATCCTACAGAGTCTGTAATGTTCTTTCACATTCACTGAGGATAGCAGTGTCTTCAGCGAAACTTTGACTGATATCACCTTGAATTTAAATCCCACTCTTGAACGCTTCTTCCATTTCCGTCATTTCTTCTTCCGTGTATAGAATGGACAGTAGGGGCAAAAGACTATGTCCCTGTCTTGCACTCTTTTTAATCCGAGAACCTCATTCTTTGTCTTAAAATCTTATTCTTCCCTCTTGGTTCTTGAATGGATAGTAAGATTTCAATACCCTTCTTCCACCTATCAGCATGGCCTTCTTTACCACCTGAGCTCTTAATATTTAGAAATATGCACAGTAATAGAATGCTTCGACTGTTATGTTCACTCCACGCATCCATTACCGGGTGTGGGAAACACTGTAGATAGCAACACATCAGATACTGACGGATATTGACTGGTATCCGTTCACAAGACGCCCATCCAGTTAGTAGGATAAAAGCGAGATTCAGCACTGGACACGCACTTATGCGTTAACTGTCTGTCGCTTTCGCAGGTACGACAAGACGCAGAGCAAGGAGACGGAGTGCCGCTACAGCCGCAACCAGGGCTACGTCATCTTCTCGGCGACCGGCTCGTTCTACCTGCCGCTGGCCGTCATGCTGTACGTGTACGCGCGCATCTCGTGCGTCATCGCGCGCCGCCACAGCCAGCTGACGGGCGGCGTGGATGCGCAGCACCAGGTCAGTCGGACCCTTCTGCACTCACACAGGCTTTACATCTAGCTGTGTATGTGTGAAATGACATTAAAACAGCCCCCCACTAAAGACGCAGTACCCCAAATACACCCTCCCCCCCCCCCCCCCTCCCGCCCCCCTCCAGTGAATATTTCTATCTTGTGGAAGCTGATTTACCAGGGTTGCAGGTCCACGGATCCACACTGTGTGAAAATAATAATAATCATAATAATAACGAAGCATCCAGAAGGCGCGTAGGAAACGAAATGAGACATGACGGACTGAGAGAATATATGATGTTATTTCACTGATAACAAAGTCGAGTCACTATTACGAAGAGCTTGGCAGTGTCAGCTAGACATCAAAAGAGAGCTCCGTACACTCAACAGCGAGACGTGCGACTTCGGCTCCCAACCCAATGTCTCCGTGTGACCGCAGACTTGACTCGCTAGTCTCCGCCACTACCCACTTCTGGCATGAGTATGTTGTCGAGTACAAGTGGACTCGGCTCGCTCAGGAAGGAGAACGACTACACAATTTCGCAAGTATTTAACTGCAGACTCGTGACATTCCTGCTGCATTAGCACCCATTTTGAAAGAAATGTCCGACATTAAATTATAAAATTACTATCCATTTCTTTCACACCGTCATGATTTTGGCTTTATAGCCATTACGAAGTGCAATTGAAATGTGACAAAATGTCCGAAATGCCTAAATGACAGTAGCAACCATTGGTCATGACGATTTATATGAATAAAGACTGACCGGTTAGCAGTGAATACAGTCGTGTTTCTAAGTACTTTTATATACAATGCATGGGGGCTTAATTAAATATAATTGAAAACAATTTTTTATTTTTCGTTCGTAGCAGTATGTCCGATTACGCTGTGTCTCGTAAACGGTGGCCCCGACTAGTTTTAGTACGCAATCTGACTGCATAGAACAACAACAAAGAATGAAATGAAAATTTCCTGTTAACACAATTAATTAATTAAGTCCCCAGCAACTATAAAACCTACAAAACCAAAGCACAAGTGTAATTGTTCTGTGTGTGGGAGTGTGACTCAACGTACACATCTGGCACGGTTCTTCTTCAATAAGGAAAGAAATTTTAAATATCATTTATACTGAAGTAACTAAAAAATAGAAATACTATAATTGCGTAAGGAAAGCAGAATTACACTCTAATACAAGAACACAAGCCAGATGATTTGTTGACTGAACCTGTAATGAGGCATTATTTAAGACATTGATATAATAAAAAGAAAAGGAAAAAAAAAATTTTTTTTACCTTCATGTATTGACGAAAATCACTCTAATCATTACAATATATCTCCACACCGACTCTCTACTACCACATCTCAACAAGCGCTCTCCACCACGACCTCTCGCCAAGCACTCTTCACTAGCACATCTCAACAAGCACTGACTACTACGAGCTCTCCCCAAGCACTGCCAGTGGAGGCGGCTGAATAATACTCTTTGGCGCAATCTCTGGCGCTGTGGTTCAGTGTAGCCACCTTTCATATGCCCCTCCTCCACGGGCCAGAATTTGATGGTATTTTTGCCAGCATTGGTGGTGAAAATACCACCAAATTCGTCCACAAAAATACAGGCAAAAATAAAAGATAATATTAATACGTAAATATCACATAATTAGATAAAATTTTTGGCTTTGCACTGACCTTTCAATAACCTAATATATAAAATACAGTAAGCAATACAAATTCTTTCATACATGTGACTTTACATAATAGTTTACACAATACACAAAAAATCAGTTTATACAAATGTTCACATAAAATGCTTTCAATGATTAAAAAAAAAAAAAAAACAAGTAGTTGATAGTTCCAGCAGTAGCATCCAGCAATGGTCAACAGGTGCAGAGAGCAACAAGTGACATCATTCAGCGGAAGCAGTTCCATCAGTGGTATCCAGCAATGTTGAACAGGTACACACAGCAACAAGTCAAATAATGGTTCAAATGGCTCTGAGCACTATGGGACTTAACATCTATGGTCATCAGTCCCCTAGAACTTAGAACTACTTAAACCTAACTAACCTAAGGACATCACACAACACCCAGCCATCACGAGGCAGAGAAAATCCCTGACCCCGCCGGGAATCGAACCCGGGAACCCGGGCGTGGGAAGCGAGAACGCTACCGCACGACCACGAGATGCGGGCAACAAGTCACATTATTTCAGTAAAAACAGTCCATCAGTGGCACCCAGTAATGTTGAGCAGGTGCAGACACCAACAAGTGACATTATGTCAGTAGAAGCAGTTCCATCAGTGGCACCCAGTAATGTTGACAGGTGCAGACAGCAACAAGTGACATTATGTCAGTAGAAGCAGTCCATCAGTGGCACCCAGTAATGTTGAGCAGGTGCAGACACCAACAAGTGACATTATGTCAGTAGAAGCAGTTCGCTAGTGGCACCCAGTAATGTTGAACAGGTGCAGACAGCAACAAGTCACATTATTTCAGTAGAAGCAGTTCATCAGTGGCACCCAGTAATGTTGAACAGGTGCAGACAGCAACAAGTGACATCACTCAGCAGAAACAGTTCCATTAGTGGCACCCAGCATTGTTGAACAGGTGCAGACACCAACAAGTGACATCATTTCAGTAGAAGCAGTCCATCAGTGGCACCCAGTAATGTGGAGCAAGTGCAGACACCAACAAGTGACATTATCTCAGTAGAAACAGTTCCATCTGTGGCACCCAGCAATGTTGAAGAGGTACACACAGCAACACGTCACATTTCTCAGCAGAAGCGGTTCCATTAGTGACATCCAGCATTGTTGAACAGGTGCAGACACCAACAAGTGACATTATTTCAGTAGAAGCAGTTCATCAGTGGCACCCAGTAATGTTGAACAGGTGCAGACAGCAACAAGTCACATTATTTCAGTAGAAGCAGTTCATCAGTGGCACCTAGCAATGTTGACAGGTGCACACAGCAACAGGTCACATTATTTCAGTAAAAGCAGTTCCATCTGTGGCACCCAGCAATGTTGAACAGGTACACACAGCAACAAGTGACATTATCTCAGTAGAAGCAGTCCATCAGTGGCACCCAGCAATGTTGAGTGGGTGCAGACACCGACAAGTGACATTATTTCAGTACAAGCAGTCCATCAGTTGCACCTAGCAATGATGAGCAGGTCCAGAGAGCAGTCCATAATATTCACTATCACTGATCACACTGTTCATCAGAGTTTATTAGCAGAAATTAAACATGTCCTAGTGGCACCAATCATGTAAAAAAAGTACAAGTAACAGTCCATAATATTCACTATCCTAATCACACAGTTCCTCAGCAGAAATTAATCATTTCTAAGTGGCACCCATTATGTTGAAAAAGTGCAGGTAACAGTCCATAATATTCACTATCACTAATCACACAGTTCATCAGCAGAAATTAAACATTTCTAAGTGTCACACATCAATGTTGAACAAGTGCAGGTAACAGTTCATAATATTCACTATCAATAATCACACAATTCATCAGCAGAAATTAAACATTTCTAAGTGGCACCCATTATGTTGAAGAAGTGCAGGTAACAGACCATAATATTCACCATCACTAATCAGACAGTTCAGGCATGAACAATAGTTTGAATGCACATACAAATGCTTTTACACTAAACATACAAATTCTAATAAACACACAAATGATATCAGATAATTGTCATATTAACTATTACAAATACACAAATACCAGTAAACCTATAATATTCATGGGTGTCAGTGCAAGCCACAACAAACAAGTAAAATAATATTTAGGAGATAGGTTGGGACTAATAATTTGGGATTAGGAAAGGAAAACACACAAAACACACTCACTCATCTTTCATCCACATTAAGTACTACTGTGTAATTGAATAGTGTTAACTGTGTAAATGCAATTCTGTCAAAATTTGATGGTCATCATGTGTATCAAGTAGTAGTGGCAGCAATGTATAACAGTCAATAATAGTTAAGTCAACGTCATAGTCATCATGTCAAGACCAATGTTTGCCAAGCCAGATCAAACGTACTGTTGCTGAACAACTGTCAGTGAGCCAAGATATGCAATTACTTCCTCTCTCCAAAAAAAAGTATATACTGCTTAGTGATTTAACAAAGTGTGTGTAGACAATCTTCCTTCCACTTTAGTGTTCTAGTCTGCTATCTTCATCCTCCTTGTTCTATATAGACCAACAAAAAAATATGCACCTCACTTACTTTACCTCTTATCCACCAAAACTCCAATAATCATCAGCATCACATAATCTCAATACTTCAATAATACCTCTTACGTTGATACATATAAACCTTATCATCAATATCATTTACTTACCTCTTGTCCACAAAAACTCCAATAATTGTCAACTTCATATAATCTCAATACCTCAATAATACCTCTTCAATACGTCGACACATATAAACCTTATCGCCAATATCATTTCACTTCCATAACAACTCTTTCCTCTAGTCAGTCTCCTCGAACAAGTACAGATAAAATCCTAATGCAAACCTCATCATCCCATACAATCCGAAGACACATTGTCAACACACAACCTCTGTGTAATCCATCTGACCCAAATCTTCTACTCATTATGAATTATAAACAAAGAAATGCATACATGACCTCTAACAGACTTAGTTCGAATAACTCTCAGTAATTAAGTACGATTACGGAGTGTGAATGATCATAATATTTCACAGTGTGTACACCACTTCAAGAATTATGGCAAACAGAAGCAAACATGTGGAGTATTTCTTGTGTCAAGTGTCACTTCCTATTTCAATTGCTCACGAAAAATGCAGTGTAATAACTGTCAATGGTCTAAACCTAGTATTGGTATGTCATGTCATTAGCTTCCTTCCTATTAGCATACATTTATACAGCTTTCATAAAACCTCAGCTCATGTGACTTCTATGAAGTTTCTTGTACTAATGTCGTTCGTCGAATTATAGCAGTTCATTTTCTTATCTTAAAAATATAAGGCACTGAGCGTAAGCAAAACAAGCAATAGCGAGTAAATATACCAGTAGAGAACATAATGTCAACAAGTGGATGCAGCACAATTCTTACAACGAGGCTCTGCCAAGCGAACAATCTATAATTAATACAATAATGTGACCTAAACTCTATGTTCATACACAGTATATCAGCATTTCTATATACCAAATTAAAGAGTAGTTATGACAACAAATCAGAGATTTGTAAATATGTAATCCATAAGCAAGGCAGCAAATATGTTATCTAACATAATAAACAGGTCATTAGCATCATATCAGCATAAGCAAATAAATGTTCATATGTAATCTTAATAAGTAAACATGAAGGCGCAAGCAGATAAATCACAAAGTATAACTCACATACCTAACCACATCAGCACAATTAATCAGGTGACAATTATAATTTAAATTAATAAGCACAGCAGGCACATAATAAAAAAAATATGGCATCAGTGAAAAAGCAGTGCAGCCAAGCGATGCATAATATATACAAATAACAACCCTGTTCATTAATAAAACATTGACAAAAATCAGCAAATGTACCCTAGCACGTCGCTTCACAAGTAAATTCATAGAACATGAAATTAGCACAAAGTATGAATCACGTGATTGCGAGCAGCAAATTACGTCTAAACTACGTACCTAAGTGGAAATATGTTACCTGAAAAATAAACTCAATTAATAGTTACCTTTTTAGTTTATTAGTTTCTTCTTGGAAATTACATTCTTTCTGAAATTTTCTCGATAGCGAGTCCTCTTAACGTCGGAGACACACAGAATTTACCTGAAGTTCTTAAATATTTTATACAACCGTATCCTGAAAAATACTGAATGTTAATAACATAATTCATCAAGTCACTATAGCTTTATACTGAATTTAGTCGGAGAACTTAGACTGTGTATTTGTCTACGGCTGTCAGTGCATTCGCACTGAGCGCTTGATCAGCTGTAGGCGCGTGACGTAGGAAGCAATTGTTTGCGGTCAACGACTGCCTTGTGCGGCGCGCAGACTTGACTGTTGCTTTGAGTATATGTCGCCGCCAAAACACAGCACGGTATCCTTGCATTCTCTGCATGTTTACATGTAGCTGTTAGTTTCTCAAAAGTATGTTATTCCACAAAAATCTTAACGTTTGATATATGATGTATTCCCTTAGAGCGCCGAGATTTAAGAGTTTCTACTTCGACAGTGTTATCATGTATAATTTTGCGAACTCTATATGGACCGTTATAAAGCAGAAAAAATTTGCGACACAAGCCTTTTCCTTTGTGCGACAAACGGTGAGACTTAATTAACACCTTTTGACCAACTGACAAGATTTTTAAACGACCGGGATGCTTAGCTGATTTCTCTCTTCTAGCAGCCGCAGATGCAATATTTTGTAGAGCCATGTTCACAACTTCAGAATGCCGCAGTTTCCGTTAAGGCGGAAAAGGAACGATTTCAGATATGCGATTTGTCGGTGCTTTGTTTTTAATATCAGTAGAGGCGGTAAAGAAGTTGAGTCGTTAGGAAGTTCATTCAGAATGTTTTGAAAAATATGAAGATACTGATCCCAAGTTCTGTGATTCTGATGACAATAAAGACGACACAATTTATTGATTTCCTTCATCCATCTCTCTGAAGCGTTAGATTGAGGGTGAAAAAGTGAAATGAAGATTGGTTTAATCTTACGACGCCGTAGAGTACGAAGCCAAATTTTAGAACGAAACTGTGATCCATTATCTGATATAACCTTATCAACATGACCCACTTCTTTAAGAAAATGTTTGATGAAAGCGTTAGATACTGAACGAGCTGTTGCTTTGCGTAACGGTGTAAAACACACATATTTTGATGTCAACTCCACTGCTACGAAAATGAACGCAAAACCATCAGTAGACCGAACCACTGGACCAAACAAATCGACTGCAGCCATGTCCTTTAATTTCGCTGGAATGATAGGAAACAACGGTGCTCTGTGAGAAATTGTTGGCGGCTTAGCCTTTTGACATAATTTGCATTTGGCCAGAACGGATCGAATACGTTTTTCCATATTACTGAAGTAGCAATTTTCCCATAATTTATGAAAACATTTTCTGGGACTAAAGTGCGCATAACTGAAATGCGTATACCAAATCAGCTTATAACCCACTCATCAGGAATACAAACTAACCAAACAGAGTTGTCGACCGATTTTCGTTTAAAATGAATGTCATTGCGAACTGAATAGCATCTAGTTTCTCTGGATCAGGAAGAATACCTTCTGTAGAAATAATGTAACCGAGAAATTTCACCTGAGAACGACCAAATTCAGATTTTTCTAAGTTCACTGTAATGCCAACTCTTGCAAAAATACGTAATAATGAATCCAAAATTTTGTTGTGCTCACTCCAAGAACGTTTAGCAATAAGAATATCGTCAACATATGAAGTAATATTGTCACGAAGATAAACAGGTAAAATTTCGTTTAAACTACGAATGAATGCTGCTGAAGATACAGTAAGTCCAAACGGTAATTTCCGAAATCACATTTAGGTAAAATAGTCATATCCAGTTATTGTTTACTTACTCTCTAGATAGATTGATAGTCGAAGAGTTGTTTTGACAGATGCAAAGAATAGTAAAAGAGTAGGCAGCAGTGCAGAAAACTAAAAGGGAAATAGCACCACTACAGCTCGGGGCCCTATGCACGCTACGGCACATATTCACTTAGTGTAGTGAATCCCCTGAGGACTTTAATAGCCGCACATAATTTCCAGTTTGTGACTTAATGGCCAATTTGGTGGAAGTGCGTACATAAATTGATCTAACCATGAACATGGATGTATGTCATTCTTAGCATTGCGGAAGATCTTAAATTTCCGAACAGTCAAAAAGTGTTTATAGTCAAAGTTTTCGCCTCGTGGCGACAAAGACCTACCGCGTCTGTGCCAGTCCCAATGTTGATTATTGTCAAGTTCGCGGGCCTGGCGCTCTCTTGTTGCATCCCGTAAATGAAACAAATTATTTTCTTCAAACCCCTCTGCTACCTGTGATTCTAAATTTTTTTTGCTATCTTTTCCTACGATTTCCCCTTCAATTTGTTTGACTTGCTTTTTTAATGCCTCAAATTCCCTTTTAGCGCGTTCATTAAATTTTCCCTGTTTTTCAACATGCTTATTAATGTTCTGGTACTCTTCGGTTTCTGCAACTGGTAATGGAGCTGTATCATCCGAATCTCTGTCCCCATATAAACTAAGACTTGTCAATTTATCTGGTATCTCCTCAACTCTTTCCGATGAGTCACCTATTTTTTCTTTCTGTTTATTTACGTCTTCCGTAAGTATCGCGACACGGGTTTCAGTATTAACACATTTGGTAGTTAACTGTTCATATTGTTGTGTTAGGTTATTTAATCTGTCATTTGCTACGGATTCCTCGATTCTCTCAAATATTTCTTCCTTATCTTTTGCACATTGTAAATTTAACTCTGAAAATGTCTGTACCATCACGCGATCTCTTTCCTCCTGTTCTCTATCCTGTTCCCTTTGTCTAATCTCTACCGCAACTAATCTATTATTATGAGAATTCAAAATCGGTTGTACATCTTCTCTGATTTCTTTCTTTAATTCATCTTTCATATTTTTGAAACATGTCCCTATTCGTGAATCTAACCGTGTTTCCAAAGTTCCCATCTCTGTTTTTAATTCAGATCCAAACCGTGTTTCCATTGTTCCCATATCAGTTTTTAATTCAGGTCGTAAAGTTCCCATCTCTGTTTTAATTGTTCCTATTTGTGATCCAATTGTTCCCATCTCAGTTTTAATTGTTCCTATCTCTGTTTTAAATTCAGATCGAAAATTTAATATTACACTCATCAACTGCTCCATATTAACTTGTTCGAAATTCCTTTCGCCCCTAACATTTCCCACAAAACCAGCTTCCTTCGTCATAGCTGTAAAGCTATCTGTGTTCGATACTATTCCAGAATCTTCTATCGTTAATCTCGTATTCTGTGAATTTTCTGATTGAGAAAAATTTTGAAATGGTTCCGGGCTGTCTTCCCGACTTATTAAATTGTTTTCAACTCCATTATTCATCATACTGTTGTCCTGTGTTGGCGAGTTCGCCATGTCAACAATTTCGTCATTCTCACTATTCATCATTTTCGCCTTTTTCATCGATCGCGTAATCATTTACAAAACATACAAAACTCGTCACTGTACGAAAATTACACACAATGACTCCTCATCTCCAACAATACCATTCACACGAGATGTTTCCCTCAAACACGATTAACGCACAATTGAAATAATTGCACTAAATTGTCAAACCCATAGACAAGACAACAAATTTAAATTTTGGAAAATACCATTAGAAGAATCTACACATGCAAAATAGACTACAATTACTAACTACAAATTACTACAACAATACTACTGTCTACTATTTTTACAATCAGAAGAATTCCAAGGGACGATCCGAAGCAGCGGTCACAACGTGCATGGGGGCTTAATTATTATTTTTTAATGCAAATATATTTTTAATTTTCAGTCGCTGTATGTCCGATTACTCTGTGTCTCGTAAACGGTGGCCCCGACTAGTTTTAGTACGCAATCTGACTGCATGGAACAACAACAAAGAATGAAATGAAAATTTCCTGTTAACACAATTAATTAATTAAGTCCCCAGCAACTATAAAACCTACAAAACCAAAGCACAAGTGTAATTGTTCTGTGTGTGGGAGTGTGACTCAACGTACACATCTGGCACGGTTCTTCTTCAATAAGGAAAGAAATTTTAAATATCATTTATACTGAAGTAACTAAAAAATAGAAATACTATAATTGCGTAAGGAAAGCAGAATTACACTCTAATACAAGAACACAAGCCAGATGATTTGTTGACTGAACCTGTAATGAGGCATTATTTAAGACATTGATATAATAAAAAGAAAAGGAAAAAAAATTTTTTTTTACCTTCATGTATTGACGAAAATCACTCTAATCATTACAATATATCTCCACACCGACTCTCTACTACCACATCTCAACAAGCGCTCTCCACCACGACCTCTCGCCAAGCACTCTTCACTAGCACATCTCAACAAGCACTGACTACTACGAGCTCTCCCCAAGCACTGCCAGTGGAGGCGGCTGAATAATACTCTTTGGCGCAATCTCTGGCGCTTTGGCTCAGTGTAGCCACCTTTCAACAAATAATTTTTTCAGAGACTGCTCTCAATTTGTTTTAATATTTAACTTCTATTAACAGAAAGTCTAGCAATAACGTTGACATATGAACACTTTCGAGGCGTTACCAAGTCTGAAAGACACTACCAGAAAACATGATATGAGGATGAATTTAGCTTGCTCTGAGCAAATTTTGTATGTTTTTTGTCAGAAGCGTGAGCTACCAAAAACTTATTCCATGTATCACTCCTATTCTAATGGAATACATTTTGCAGTTGCGTACTTTGCATCAACCAGTTTACGTCTTACACTCACCACAGTCTCAAAAAACACGGCCTCAAATAACGTCTATCTGATCCCAACAATAAGTGAATTCGCGTTGTCGGTGCCTCTTTACAACTGCAATATCGTGGCCGGCCGGGGTGGCCGTGCGGTTCTAGGCGCTACAGTCTGGAACCGCGTAACCGCTACGGTCACAGGTTCGAATCCTGCCTTGGGCATGGATGTGTGTGACGTCCTTAGGTTAGTTAGGTTTACGCAGTTCTAAGTTCTATGGGACTGATGACCTTAGAAGTTAAGTCCCATAGTGCTCAGAGCCATTTGAACCATTCTTTTGCAATATCGTGTACTTATCTTCCGTATTAATAAGACGTCACGACTAACCTTACACTCCGGCATCCTTCGGTAAGAGACTGGGACTTAACATCTGCGGTCATCAGTCCCCTAGAACTTAGAACTACTTAAACCTAACTAACCTAAGAACATCACACACATCCATGGCCGAGGCAGGATCCGAACCTGCGACCGTAGCGGTCGCGCGGTTCCAGACTGAAGCGCCTAGAACCGCTCGGACACTCCAACCGGCCCGCGGGCAGTGCTGAGTCGCTCAGCACAATGCGACTCCACTCATCAGCAGTCCATATTTCTCGCTCACGCAGCTGTTTGTGTTTTAATGTTAACTGCAGCCAACGCATGGGATGGTAAGTCCCTGGTCCGGTTACTAGTAATCTCTTACGATTGATGCGGCATAACACAGAATGCTGCAAGGAGTCTTATTCTCGGATGGCGGCCGCAGATGTGAAGGCGTTACAGTGTGCTTGGTGCACAGTACAGCGGTCCGTCCTTGTCGTTGTCAGACGTGGTCGACCGGAAACCTGACGATGAGTGAGCCTCCCCTCACATTCCCATGTTGTCCAGCATCGGGCCACTGTCACTATCCGAATGCCCAGAAAATATTGATAGTTCACGATTCAAATGCAGACCCACAGCTCTGTCAGGCACCGATAATCGGTCTCATGTGAGTGCGAAGCATCTCCGTTTCTTTCACAGAAACTGCTCAGCATCTGACGGTATTCCCGCCCATTATATACCCTAAAAAACCTGGAAACGACACTAGACACGAACTCTGTCTGCCTAACACAGCAAATTACAACTCTAACCATTTAGGGACCAGCAGAAATTTTCTACGTAAACTATGTTACATTTGCATCCAACCGTATCTTCTGGATGCACTTCTTAGGTCAGGCACTGTATTTTATATCTGAAGCGTTCTTCACTTTATAAATAACAAACAAAAATTAGAGAAATGTTTGTTTATTACTGTTGAGCACAAAAACGGTGAGTTGCACTGAAGTATGTCCTTGCAGCAGTGTTTCCATCTTCTCACGAGGTAAAATCAACTAGCTGTAAAATAATGCACCAGCGTAACTGTCAAAGTGTACGCCTGCTATAGCCGTCTGTACCGTGACTCCCCGCAATTTACACTAGCGCTCATCTTTAGTTACGGCCATTTCTATTATTTTGGTGGTGTATGAGGTCATTTTTATGGTATCAAACACGTACTACGTAAGAATTAAAATGTTTCTTGTGTGTGTTTGTGTGTGTGTGTGTGTGTGTGTGTGTTTGAGGTTTACGGGCGCTAAACAGCGGGGTCAACAGCGCCCAAAATGTTTTTTAAGAGTCAAATTAAGTTTCACTTTATGTTAACTTTTCCTGTGACGAATGATATCTACAATTCAGTGCCTCTAAAAGACATTCGGAAGCCCTAACAAATTTCGGTTTTGTTAGCACGCAAATAGTGTTTATCGATTAAACCAGGTTCAAAGGGAATTACAGGTTGTCTATGTAACTCCTTCTAGGGGCAACAACAATCGATTTTCAGTATCTCGTAAATTATCTAGATTATATTCATCCATTATGTTAGAATTAGAGTACTTAGTGGCTTCCAATAAACCCTACACACACAATACAAAAATAAAAATCCTAGGAAAAATGTCAAAATATAAATAAAACAAAATGTTATTGTGAGGTACACCAAAAGATTCCGTTTGATGAGAGGAATGTAAATGGCATTGTGTTTGTATTGCGAGAATTTTCGATGTATGTTATCGATATTTAATTAACGAATAGTAATTAAAATATTGCCTTTTAAGTAAAACTAATTATCATAATCGAATTATTTGGACATAGTGTTTCACTGAAAGAGTCAGTTGCTGTAAAAGGCTTTCCTAAAAAAGGGTGAAATATTTGACACAGGCTTTCAAGGGTTAGTTCGCGGAAGTCATAACCCTGAAAACTTTGTGTGTCACTACTAATAAGAGGTGGATCCCAATTAGTAAAACTGGGGATCTGTACTATTAAATGGGTAACTCGGGGAAAAGTCACAATTGCAGGTTGTCTATCTGACTGCTTCTAGGGACAACAAAAATTGATTTTCAATATCTCATAAATTATCTAGATTATATTCATCCGTTATGTGAGAATTAGAGTACTTAGGGGCTATCAATAAACCCTACACACACAATTCCAAACCTGTACGAAACTTTATCTCCATACCCGCAGCTAAAATGACGAAAGTAAAAACGCTAATTGCGCTTTCTCTGATATGTAGTAAAACTACACCATGGGGTATGACGTTTTAATTCATTACCTCTTTACTGCTAAGTGTATTGGCAACATGTTTTGCAGGCAAGATCCACCGAGTGAACCTGCAAAATTATATTGTGCGACACACATTTCGGAATAAATGACTTTTTATACAGAAGATTTCGAATCCTTAAAGAATCGTTGGTGGCCGTTTACCGGTATTTTATAGTAGGGAAACCAAATACGAAAACTGTAAACAAACGAAGAAAGCTGATAAGGTAAGTATGAGAAGAGTGATCGATATGCAAAGAGACGGATAATTTAAATACATTTCAAGTAGTGGCCGATAGTGTTATGATCGTAGCACTTTTTGAACGGTGGACCATGGAATGTTCAGACGTCGAGACACAGCACGTACCCTGGTTGAACATCGTACGCTGCGTCCAGCGTTCTCAACCATGGCAGCGCTAATTTCTCCAGCAATTTGTGGCTCAGTTGATCGTCCGCCCTTCTCAGAGGCAACTCCAAAATCGCCAGTTAATTCGAACTTTCGAATAATGTTCATCAACCCCGGTGCCTAAAGAGAGCTTGTCCGTAATCCTTTAACGAGCCGATACTCGTGAAGGGAATCGGTATTACTGCTGTTGTTTCGATAAAACTGCTTTAAGTGTAAAGCTAAACTTTGGATGAAGATGATGATGGTGATGATGATAATAAGACGAAGATGATTATAAGAGTATGAAAGGTGGGCAACGTGAATATACTTCGAAGCGTTTCGATGTTACGTTCATTGTGCGACAGCCTTTTGAAGAATTATTGCTACTATGTTTCAGTCTCTTCTGTGAAAGACTAATTTTTCACCGCAATGTACAGCAAAATGCTTTTTGTGTTTGCTCGAATTTTTCTTCGAGGGCATTCATGGAATTTCAGTTCAGAGGAGGAAACCGAACAAATTACACTACTGGCCGTTAAAATTGCTACAGAACGGTGATGACGTGCAACAGACACGAAATTTAACCGACAGGGAGAAGATGCTATGATGCGCAAATTATTAGCATTTCAGAGCATTCACACAAGGTTGGCGCCGGTGGCGACACCTACAACGTGCTGGCATGAGGGAAGTTTCCAACCGATTTCTCATACACAAACAGCAGTTGAGTGGCGTTGCCTGCTGAAACGTTGTTATGATGCCTCGTGTAAGGAGGAGAAATGCGTACCATCACGTTTCCGGCTTTGATAAAGGTCGGATTGTTGCCTATCGCGATTGCGGTTAATCGTATCGCGACATTGCTGCTCGCGTTGCTCGAGATCCAATGACTGTTAGCAGAATATGGAATCGGTGGGTTCAGGAGGGTAATACGGAACGCCGTGCTGGATCCCAACGACCTCGTATGAGTAGCAGTCGAGATGACAGGCATCATATCCGCGTGACTGTAACGGATCGTGCAGCCACGTCTCGATCCCTGAGTCAAAAAATGGGGACACACTGCAAAAGTACTCACTGCCATAGTGCTCACTGCGAGAGTACTGAATCTACTGTGAAGATCTAGATACATTCATTGAGAACAAACAATGAAAATTCTCATCGCATGTAATACAGTTAATACAGATGTAATTAGGTTTGCCTGCAGTTTGTTGCTTTTTTTTTTCTTTTTTTTTTTTCTTTTTTGGACGTGAAAAATGCGAAAGTAACCATCAGAAAGGACACGATCTCCATTAAACGCCAAATATACGCCACCTGCTACTGTTCATTGCTTACAATTAGCACGCACGTTCCTGGCATTTTGACTGGAGGGCCATATGGATGTCTGACGATGTTCTGTAACTCTGGAATCGATAAAAAAAGTTGTGAACATAAAAAGTAAAAATAAAGACAGTTGAATTTAATAATTAAAAACGATTGCTTTGTGAAAGAACGTACAGTTGAACGACCAAGAAACTCATTCAGCAAAGTGGATCACAAAATAAGCGATGCAACATTATGAAATAGGCATCTTTGACAGAAAAAATGCTGAAAATTAACTATTTTTTCTTACAAAATAAAGTTCAAAACTAGAACTATCTTTGCACACAGAATTATCTTGGGTCGCATTGTAACATTTACATTCTACAACAGCAAATTACAATAAATAGAGACTGAATTTTCGTTAAAAATGCAAGTTCATGTCACTGATATACTGTAAAAAATTTATAAATTGGTGGGTCTTCACAAAAATAATTACAATAAACAACTAGCCGTAATTACAATGCCATTATCTAGCGCAATAGTCGTCAAACTGAGGTGCGTGGGGCGCATAAGACCCGAATTACGTATTTTAGCGGCCAGCGGTTCTCAGGCGCATTTTATAATAATACGAATCTAGCAACGAACGTGAAAAACTTCTTAAGTAAATAGTTTTACTGAACAGTAATAAACAAAAGCACTCACAGAGGGTAATATTATTTTCACAGTCACTTCTGGGAAAGAGTTATTTCAGTTAAAAAGTGTAATCAGCTTACCTCGGAGTTTTTATTTCTCCTCCCTGAAATTTAATTCGCACGCCAAATTTTTATATGGTTTCCTCTACTGCTTGCTCAACGTAGAGATTAAATAATATAGGACAGGCTGCAACCCTGCCTCACTCCCTTCTTAATCACTGCTTCCGCTTCATGTCCATCGACTCTTACAACTGCCGTTTGGTGTCTGCATAAGTTGGAAATAGTTTTTCGTTCCCTGTATTTTACTCATCCTACATTCAGACTCTCAGTGAAAGTACTCTAGCCAACATTATCAAAATCTTTCTCTATGTCTACAAGCGCTATAAACGTAGGTTTGCCTTTTCTTAACCTGTCTTCTAAGGTAAGTCGTAGAGTCAGTATTGCGTCGCGTGTTCCCTGTGGTTGACTACTACCGATTTTTCCATTTTTCCGTGAAGAGTTTCTGTCAGTATTCTTCAGCCATGACTTATTAACCTGATAGTCGGTAATATTTACTACCGTGAGCATCTGCTTTCTGGAGGAATTACAGTAGGCGTGCGAAAAGTTCGTCAGTCAAGGAAAACTGGTTGCAGGGGCAGATAGATATGTGGTTTTGAGTGTGTGTGTGTGTGTGTGTGTGTGTGTGTGTGTGTGTGTGTGTGTGTGTTTTGAGGAGGGGAGACGTGATAGGATTGGTTTCTTGTTAATCTTCGACTGTTGACAACTGATGGGCTTGCGTGTATCCTACTATCAGTTGCTATGACATATATATCAACCGGAAGTAACATAGTCAGTGAATGCACGATACAGAAACGGTAATCTTCAAAAGTGGTAAATTTTTGTAACAAACATTATGAAATTAAATAAAGGTTGTTGTAATACAACGCATTGAGAAGAAGAAAAACGACATTCAAAACACTTAGTAAACATTTGAGATCGTGTCTCATATTGCATAATGCATTACAATATATAAAATATACAGTTACTGTTACTAATCAATTAATCATCTGCTCTCATAGGCAACAAAATAACACTTCGTCGGCCAACTACAGTGTCACCACTTTGAAGTCGCCGAGCGTGACAGCAGTCTGAAGCAGAGAACAGTTTATAAGAAGATCGGTAATTTGCGTCTCGATGTGCCGATCCACGGTGTCAATGTTTACTCGAACAAAAAGGTTTGACGACCTCTGATTTATCCAGGTCTTAATGAAGTAAAAATAAGCTGAAGACACATTTATTTAAAATATACATCCCCAGCTCGGGAGCTACTATACACTAGTAAAACACAGCTTTTAAAGATCTGATTTCTTCACCTTCAGAAGGCGCTGTGTTTCTGGCTTCTGTGTTTACATCTGATTCGACATACGATGTTTCTCAGGCTCCATTTTACTAAAGCTTGTTGCAAGAAGATGGCACTGATCACATTTTCCCGTATCCCACGAAAGAAGTGGCTTATAAGGCGCTTCTTTGCCCGATTCTTGAGTATTGTTCATCTATCTGGGATCCCTATCAGCTAGGACTGATGGAGGAGGTAGAGAAGATCCGACGAAGAGCGGCGCGTTTCGTCACGGGATCGTTTAGCTGGCACGAGAGGGTGTTACGGAGATGCTAAACAAACTCCACTGGCAGACGTTACAAGAGAGACGTTGTGCATCACGGAGAGATTTACTACTGAAATTTCGGGACAGCACTTTTCAGGAGGAGTCAGACAACATATTACTTCCCCCCACATACATCTCGCGTATTGACCACGAGGAGAAAATTCGAGAAATTAGAGCTAATACAGAGGCTTACCGACAATCATTCTTCCCATGCACTATTCACGAGTGGAACAGGGTTGGTGAGATTAGATAGGGTTACTGAAAGCAACCTCCCCCACACATCATTAGGTGGCTTGCGGAGTATGATGTAGATGTAGATATAGATTTGTCGTCTCTTGTCATACATAGAAATAATAGTACTTATCAGTACTTAGTCTTTCCAATCCCCCTTGCAGCTAAACACACTATAAAATGTAAACTACTATTCACATTTTCTTAGCACAACCAAAGGAAGCAAAACGGTCCAAGAGTTTAGCCCCCCTTACTGGTATGAAATATAATTTGTTACAGTTCTGCGAAATTTTAATGTGTTGTATTACACTGGTAGCCCGCCACGCTGATCTCAATGAAGCAAGTGACAGTCTCTCTGGTGGAATACATGTTGCAGTTTTCTAACTCTAAGCAAAGTCCTTACACTTTCACAGACTGAACCATTGGGCGTAATGTGAGGATAAAGATAGTTTGTGAAAGAATGAGATTGTATGCAGCAAGTAACTCGTAGGTGAGAGGTACATGTGAGATGTAGCTGGCTGGCTTAATTTGTAGTTGGCGCTTTTGTACAGTACTAATGGTTGTTGCATTTGGCAGAAATATCGCCGAAACGAAGCACCACACAAGAAATAACGTACATCGAAGTTACGCTATGTTTTTTGCTCATTCTTTTCATTTGCCTCTCTGTTTTGTGGTTGGATTCACCTCAAAGGAAAATGAGCTCTCACTTAATCAGGGATAACCAGGAATATATCCTAAATTAGCAGTACGAAGCAATAAATATGATCGTGTAGGAAGACCATATCGCTGATTGCTGACGTCACTCTATTGTAGAATTATGGACATGTTCTGTACTCGCGCATTATAATGTTTCTGGAGAACGAAAACCTCTGTAGAAGCCAACATGGAATCTCCAAAGATAGATCTTGCGAAAGACATCTCGTTGTGTTCATCCGTGAACTCCAGTGTTTCGTACGAGAATTGTAACTAGGCTGCTGCCGTGTTCCTAGACTTCAGGAAGACGTTCGGCACGGCTCCGCACTGTCGTTACGTGAACCAAATACCACCTTACTGACTATCGGACCACATTTGTAATTAGATACATGACTATCTAAGAGATATTACACAGTGCACTATTCTTAAATGAACAAAGTCCAAAGGTAATTTCTGGAGTAGCCCAGAGATCCGTTACACGACCACTACGGTTTACAATATCGATAATGATTTGATGGATAACATCGGAAGCTCTGTGAAACGTTTTACAGACAACGCCGTTGTGTATAGGAAGGCTGCTACGCCAAAAGTCTGTAGTGAAATACAGAAAGAACTGAAGAGTATCAGTGGCTGGTGCAGGGACTGGCATTAATGTGAGCACATATCGAAAGGCAGGATAACTACCTTTTACAGTGTCGACCGCTGCGAGACTTGTAGGAAGAGGGTCATTGAGGTTCTGGAAGGTAGCGATAAGGTTTCGGAGTCATGCTTACTCGAAAGCCGCGGCCAGCTGTGCTGGGTTTCTCGGTTGAGATCCATGGCTCGAACAGCCTGATCGAAGTTGTCCCACAACTCTCGACTGGGTTTTAACTCGATAAGTTTGGTGGTCAAGTGAGGAAGGTAAATTCATCCTTGTGTTCTTCGAATCGCGCACTTACATTAGGGGCGGTGTGACACGTTGCATTGTTCACCTAGTAGATAACATCGTGCAGAAGAAAAACGACATGGTCACCGAGGATAGATGCGTATTTGTGTTGATCCACTGTGGATTACAGAATGACGATGTCACCATGGGAATGTCACCAAAAATGTCCCCAGAACATAAAGCTCCCTTCTCCGGCCTGGGCCTTTTCAACGATTGCTGCAAGGTATTTGCTTTCAGTCGTTTTACGCTGTGCGTGCCAAAGTCCATCTGTCCACTGGTGCATAAAACGTGATTCTAATGAAAAGGCCAACTGCCGTCGTTCAGTGGGCGTCCAGGCTCGGGTACTGGCGTGCAAATTCCAGTCCTCATCCTCCAGGAACAGCAGTCAGCTTTGGTGCATGAACCAGGCGCCTGCTGTGGAAGCCCGTGCCCAGCAACGTTCGCTGAACGATCGTTGAGCAGACACTGTTGGTAGCCCCTTGGTTCACCTGCGGGTGCAGTTGCTTAAGAGTTACACGTCTATTCGCCCGAACGCATCTCCGCAGCCGTCGTTCACCTCTGTCATCTATCTACATCTACATCTACATCTACTTCCATACTCCGCAAACCACCTGACGGTGTGTGGCGGAGGGTACCTTGAGTACCTCCATCGGTTCTCCCTTCTATTCCAGTTCGTGGAAAGAAAGATTGTTGGTATGCCTCTGTGTGGGCTCTAATTTCTCCGATTTTCTCCTCACGGTCTCTTCTCGAGATATACGTAGGAGGGAGCAATATACTGCTTGACTTCTCGGTGAAGGTATGTTCTCGAAACTTCAACAAAAGCCCGTGGCGAGCTACTGGGCGTCTCTCTTGCAGAGTCTTCGACTGTAGTTTATCTATCATCTCCGTGATGTTTTCGCGATTACTAACTGATCCTGCAACGAAGCGCGCCGCTTTCCGTTGGATCTCCTCTATCTCTTCTATCAACCCTATCTGGTACGGATCCCACACACGTGAGCAGTATTCAAGCAGTGGGCGAACAAATGTACTGCAACCTACTTCCTTTGTTTTCGGATTGCGCTTCCTTAGTATTCTTTCAATGAATCTCAGTCTGGCATCTGCTTCACCGACGATTAATTTTATATGGTCATTCTATTTTAAATCACTCCTAATGCCTACTCCCAGATAATTTACGGAATTAAGTGCTTGTAGTTGCTGACCTGCTATATTGTAGCTAAATGATAAAGGATCTTTCTTTTATGTATTCGCAGCACATTACACTTGTCTACACTGAGATTCAATTGCCATTCCATGCATCATGCGTCAATTCGTTGCAGATCCTCCTGCATTTCAGTACAATTTTCCAAATACGCAAAAAGCCTCAGTGAACTTCCGATGTTATCCACAAGGTAATTTATATATATTATATATATTGTCAATAGCAACGGTCCTACGACAGTCTCCTGCGGCACACCTGAAATCACTCTTACTTCGGAAGAGAATGACATGCTGCATGCTGTTATCTAGGAACTCTTCCAGCCAATCACACAATTGGTCGGATAGTCCATATGCTCTTACTTTGTTCGTTAAACGACTGTGGGGAACTGTATCAAACGCCTTGCGGAAGTCAAGAAACACGGCATCTACCTGGGAAACCGTGTCTATGGCCCTCCGAGTCTCGTGGACGAATAGCGCGAGCTGGGTTTCACACGATCGTCTTTTTCGAAACCCATGCTGATTGCTATAGATTTCAAGTCTCCAGAAAAGTCATTATACTCGAACGTAATACGTGTTCCAAATTTCTACAACTCATCGACGTCAGAGATATAGGTCTTTAGTCTGTGGTGAACCACAGTTGTCTCAGCGTCAGTTTTCGATAGTGCCATTTTGCCGTGCAGGGTATACTTTAATCACGGGGTCATGCGAACAGTTATATACTTAGACGCTTCGGAAATGCTTCCATTCTTTGCCCGATAGCCAATGATCATGCTATTTCCCAGGTCAGACAAACGATCGATTACTGTTCGATTACGCTATTGTCGAAAACTTGTTGATAGTAATAACTCCGTAAAATACCTAGAAGTGACCGTCCGAAGTGACTGTCCGAAGTGACCTAAAGTGAAATTACCACATGAGGTTAATTTTAGAAAAAGCAGATGCGAGGCTGAGATTAATAGGAATAGTCTTAGGTAAACAATTCACTTTCAGAACAATTGTTCGGACGAGTCTTGAGTATTGTTCATCGTCTAGGACCTTTGTCATGTAGTGTTAATAGAAGAGACAGCGAATAGCCAACGAAGAACCGTATGTTTCGTCAAGGCGTCGTTTAGTCGGTTCGAGAGCCTTACGGAGATGCTCAACAAACTGTAACACATAATGTTACGAACTCTCCCAAGAACGCCATGTGCCGTGACGAGCACGATGACGGTCGCCCAGGACCGGAAACAAAGGATGGGTCGAATAGTATTTAATGAATGTTACATTAGGTGACAGATTCGTGGCCTTGTAATGAAGAATAAACCGCTGCTGTGTGCATAATTTGCACGTCAGTTTTATTTCGAAGTGTCTAAAAATTCAACAATGAATTAGTATAATGATTCTCTACACACAGATGAAACAAAATCTGTAAACAAATTTCGGCTGCCGTTATTTCAACGGCAGAGGCTGTGCCACGTTGGAAACCTCTGGGTCAAAAAGGGAGCGGCCAGCTCTATGGGCCAGCAGGCGACAGCTAACCACTTGACCACCCAGTAAGTTAGCCCCTGAACTATTTTTTGCAGCCATGGGCACGCTAGCGCGAGGTGCCGACCAACTAACAAAACCCCTATGCAACGCCGCTCCTGGGTATTCTACAACGTTTTCTCGGAAGGTCCGCCAGGTGCCTTCTCGCACGCGACCGCGCCTTGTCTGTAGGTAAGCTCCGCCCTGCTGCGCTAAGGTTTAACGCTTGGCTCCTTCGGGCACGGTCTAGTAATGATGCTCGGATTCGATCGCCGTTTCAGTCGTGTGGTGATCGCGAGTATTTCGCAATACTACGGGAGAGCAGCAGCGTCAGCCATGTGATAAGGTTCACCGAAGTCTGCCACCCCCCCCCCACCCCACCCCCCACGCTTTCGTTGCCAAAACCTAGGTCTCGTGATTTGCTGTCCTCTCTCCGAACTGTTCTCAAGCTAAACTTGTATTGTTGTACGTCAATCCAAATATTGACTGGTTTCAGTCACGGACCATCTTCATGGATTACGGTTAAAACAGTTAAAGCCACAGCATAACATCTGTCATTACTTAAATACTGGCCGCGTCTCGTATGTAGAGCATGTCGCGGATTCCAATATGCCACACAGGACTTTTAAAGGCAAACATATTAATAACATGCGTAAGCAGAGTAGAGGTATCTTCTGCCACCCACCGTAAGATGGCTTGCGGAGCGTAGATGTAGATGCATAAGACTGTATGACGATTATGATAAGTGTCTCACTCGACTGCTACAGCAGATAAAATATTTTAATGAAATAGTAGAAGTCACATGTGGTCCGAACTAAAACTTAACTGAGGCACATAGAATATTTGAAAAAAGAAAAAAGAAAGATTAGGATAAAAACGAGGTCACTGGAGACTAGGATTTATGAAAGAGCATTGAGGAAATCTACCGTTCTTCCATAGGAACCATCCCGGAATTTGCTTTAAACTGCTTAGAGAAATCACAGAGAACGTAAATATGGACGACCACATGACGATTGGACGGCTGGTCTCCCTAATACGAGGCAGTGCCTTATCATCATGTCCACTCGCCCGGTTATGATATCGGTACCCGTCGCAGAACTTAGACGATAGCACAACTTAATAAGTAACGGTTCCTGGAGAACAAATATTTCAATGAATTTTGAACTGTACAGTAGTTTTTTTTTCTAGTGCCGAATTTTCTTAAACAGTTGTAAAACATTGCCGATTACATAGACTCACGTGTAGAATTTCGACGTTGTTGCTTCCTTCTTTTTAAGGGGAAGGAGGAGAATCTTGGTCGGGAGCTACACAGAAAGTAAATTACGTATTTGCCTGTAGCAACAATGAACTGGGCTAGAGTGGCCGTATTGTTGTCTGAGCGTTTGTCCTTTTAGTTGGCGTCCAGCCGTCCCAGCCTGACGTTCGTGTCGTTTCCCGTCGTTTCACAATAAAAGTTTTAAGTGTGTGCCACAACTGAAAAACCTGCGGGTAGTGAAGTGCATCAGTAACAAGGTTTTTCTTACCCAAAACCACTAACAGTTTAAAATTTACTGGCAACGTATACACTTAAGTTGGAGTGCGCCAATGGTGCATTAGCTTTAAAAGTGGGCGAAGGACGGTTCACGAAGAAGAACGAGGTGGATGATTGATGAACTGGTCGCAAAAGTTAGTGAGAAGACTGGAGAAAACCGCCGATCCACAATTATGGAGCTCTAGTTTGGTTTCCCAAGAATTTCACGAAGTTTGTTGCATCAGATTGTTGCACAGAAACTAGCCTATCACAAATTTTGTGCAAGATTGGTACCAAAAGTCTTGAAAAAGGCCACAAGAACCAGAGCGTGGATGCATCACGGACATTTCTGGAATCTTATCAAAAAGAGTACTTGATTGAATCGTAACTGGAGAAGAGATTTGGGTCAGACACGTGAACTGCGAGACTAGATTGCAGTCTATGGAAATAAGGTGCACAAATTTCTCCCAAAAACAAAGAAAAAAAGAAAATGCTTGCAAACGTGGTTTTCAAGAAAGATTATGACGACTGTTTTGTGGAATAGGAAAGGTGTGCTCCTTGTCGATTTTTCTTGAGCATGGCATAACCGTAAACACCACGAGCCATTGTCAGATTTGGAAAACTTAAGAACTATAAGGGCGGAGAGAGGTTGAGAGCAAACATTTTGCTCTTGCACAACAACACTCGACCACACACGGCAAATAGCACTCGAGATGTACTCGACGCTTTTAAGTGAGAGGTGTTCCCTCATCCAACGTACAGCCCGGATCTTGCACACAGTGACTACCATATCTTTCCACTATGAAAACTTGGCTCACAACGCAGCGTTTTGACGACAACGCGGAACGGCGGGTGGGCGGGGCAGAATTTAATGACAGTGGAACTTCAAAGCTCGTTCGCCGCTATTACAAGCGCGTAAATTTGCATGAAGACTACGCTGAAAATAGTATTTAAGTGTCGCTCTCAAGTGAATCAAATATCATTTTCCCTACACTTAAAAAAAAAATCCAAAGTGTCAACCGCTCTCTGGATAGCTCTTGTACGTTGCTAACATTCAGAAGTTACAAGTGTCTTTTGAGATATATTCTCAACTGTTCTTCAGGTTTGGTATCTTCAAGTGAAATTTATAAGACATTATAATAAAATATGTGTACACATCTGTCGTAGGGAGTACCCGGTCATTTCTCTGCCTCTTGATGACTGGGTGTTGTGTGATGTCCTTAGGTTGGTTAGGTTTAAGTAGTTCTACGTTCTAGGGGACTGATGACCATAGATGCTAAGTCCCACAGTGCTCAGAACCATCTGAACCAAGTATCTGGTCAACCAAGAGCAATCGTACGGTGGCAGCGACATTAGTGCGCTCTGTGGAGCGGTTTGTGTAATCATAAATGGGCAGGACTTGAAACAGCCATTCCCAGAATTTTTTACACGAACTTAATGAACGTTCTCGGGATCACAAATATAAAGTACAGAATGCTTGCCACTTCTGTAATTAGAAGGGATAACGCTGCAAATATGTTAGTAAATTGTAAGAAGCCTCACATTTAACTTCCTATCAAAGCAGTACTTATTAACGAAAGAATGGTATTGTTGGCTCCAAAACGCAATTTCTGACTAAATTGAGATTTTCTTTCTAAGGAGGACCGAGCATGTTATACGTCGAAAGATGTAATTTCAAGCCTTGGTCAGGAAACAGTGTTGGGACCCTTGCTGTTGTTATTGTACATTTATGACCTGGCGAACAATATTAATTGTAGTGTCAGACTTTGAGTTAGTGACACTGTTGTCTATAATGAAGTACTACATGCAACAAGCTTTGCAAATATCCAGTTCTATCTACGAAAGAATATAAAAAAATTACAAAAATCAATACCGTCCTCTTGTCCTTTTGCAGTGAAACCGTTGATTTTGCTAGTTGCGTAATTCCGGAAAATTGTCATTCCCAACTGTAAATGATCTCATTACTGCCGACTGCATCGAAGTAGGAGAAACCTTTATATAACGGTTTCCATAGCTTTTCTCAGTATCAATATGGACGAGTGGAAACGATTTTTCATTTATTTATTTTTTTTCAGTTTCGCTTCTGACGATTTGCACCTTTGCAATTGGAAAAAATTGTTATCCCATGTTCCTACTGCAATCCACGACAACACTTTGCTTTTACACGATGCCATTTTTTGAGTCGACTTTCTGAAATGCATTGCCGTCCGCGGTGGTCTAGCGGTTCTAGGCGCTCAGTCCGGAACCGCGCGACTGCTACGGTCGCAGGTTCGAATCCTGCCTCGGGCATGGATGTGTGTGATGTCCTTAGGTTAGTTAGTGCTCAGAGCCATTTGAACCATTTTTGAAATGCATCGTCATGGAATGTGGTAACCATCACGACGTTTGTCTTGTGCTTCCATTTCAAGAGTATCTGCTTGTTTCTGTACGCCATTCCATATTCGCCCTTCTTCCCTTCTTCAGTTTCTCATTTTTCACGAAGTCACAAAACTCCATTCCGTTTTGCTGCTTTGCCTGAGAACATCGATGTTCTTATTCGTTATCTGTTTAACCATATCAGGACTAGTGTACCAGTTATCGAGGTAACAACAACCCTTTCTCAGCCAGTAAAGAGCAAGGTCCAAAGCAATTCGAGGAGATATGTATCCTTACATGTGTTGACAGTGAAACCACATATACGGTCTTATGTTAGGGCTAGACGTTCAGACGTTGTGATAATCGGTACCTTGATATTTACCTGCTTGAATTTGTCGGTTGGTTCTTACCTGCATTTAACAGTCATCCATCAAACACATTACATAGTTTAATGCCTGATGTCACAGTCGTAACTGCGCTGCGAAGTGGATTACACCTGTCAGTATAGAATATCCGTTTGGCTGCCACGTATACCCTTTTAAACGTCTGACCCGCTGCTCGGTGGAAAATGACCATTAACGGTTTGCATATACCATACGTACTTGTAGATACTAACCAAACTAAAAACATCCTATTCGTAATCGCTATAATGATTAGCCTCCAAATGAATAAAATGTTCATTGCACTGTTCTCAGTCACTAATAGAACCATCTGAACTTATAACCTTGATACACTGTATATCTGCGACAGCTTCCACACTTTTCATAAAATACACTCATCAAAAAAATTTTTGCATCACCCCGGTTCCCAGAACTCCTAAAGATGGACGTTGACTGTGGATATTTTATCACACACACATCCCTTTAACTGTTTAGAGAGGTCACGAAACCCACCCAAAGATGTAAACAACCATGCATGAGCAGCGCCTATTAGACGGAGGGGGTCCGACAGCCGATCAGTTCCAGTCATTCCACCAGGAAGGAGGTACAGGGCTCGTGTTCTGTGTTTTCCAACCATGCCTAGAAGGTCAATACCGCGGTTCGATCGCGTCTGCATTGTTACTTCGTGACAGGAAGGGCTCTCAACAAGGGACGTGTCCAGGCTTCTCGGAGTGAACCAAAAAGAGATGTTGTTCGGCCATGGAGGAGGAACAGAGAGACAGGAACCGTCGATGACATGCCTCGCTCAGGCACCCCAAGGGCTACTACTGCAGTGGATGACCGCTACCTACGGATTATGGCTCGTGCAGCCACAGGACGACTTGTTACACTCAAACTGTTCGCAATAGGCTGCAGGATGCATAACTTCACTCCCGACGTCCACGGTGACGTAAAAATTTGCCGCCACGACACCATGCAGCGCGGTACAGATGGGCCCAACAACATGCCGAATGATCGCTCAGGATTGGCATCACGTTCTCTTCACCGATGAGTATCGCATATGCTTTCAACAGCCGGTCAGGCTGAACACTTTAAACACATTGTCAAGCTCGTGCAGCAAGGTGAAGATTCCCTGATGTTTTGGGGTGGCATTATGTGGGCCGACGTACGCCGATGGTGGTCATGGAAGGTGCCGTAACGACTGTACGATACGTGAATGTCATCCTCCAACCGATAGTGCAACAATATCGGCTGCATATTGGCGAGGCATTCGTCTTCATGGACGACAATTCGCGCACCCGTCGTACACATCGTGTGAATGACTTCCTTCAGGATAACGATATCGCTCGACCAGAGTGGCCAGCATGTTCTCCAGACATGAACCCCATCGGACATGCCTGGGGTAGATTGAAAAAGGATGTTTTATGGACGACGTGACCCACCAACCACTCTGAGGGATCTACGTCGAATCGCCGTTGAGGAGTAGGACAAGCTGGACCAAGAGTGCCTTGATCAACTTATGTATAGTATGCCACAATGAATACAGGCATGCATCAACGCAAGAGGGCGTGCTACTGGGTGTTAGGGGTACCGGTGTGTACAGCATTCTGGACCACCACATCTGAAGGTCTCGCTGTTTGGTGGTACAACATGCTTTGTGTGGTTTTTATGAGCAATAAAAAGGGCGGAAATGATTTTTATGTCGTTCTCTATTCCAATTTTCTGTACATGTTCCGGAACTCTCGGAACCGAGGGATGCAAAACTTTTTTTGATGTGTCTACAATTTTTACTAACAGGTGGTACCATCTGGTGGAAAAAGCATTAGCTAATAGTATTATGACACCCGCCGGCATTAAATTCGTCATTTCCATCAGCTTCAAGCCAGAGAATGTTGCGGACCCTCGGAGAACGAGGAGGTCGACTGAAAATGTTAAAGGATATTCCATGACGATTAGATCTTAAAATAGAGAACTGTTGACAGGAACAGTAGATGATGACAATCACACCGTCGTGGAGGCATTAAGTGAGGCAGTCTCAACACTGAATCGGCATGTCACACGACGCTCATGACGCAGACTGTGGTCCTCTTGTGTTAGAAAATTCTTACCTTAACATTTTGGCAGTAAAACTGATTATATTTGATTAGTTACGCTGACAGTACGAACAGCTTTAAAGCAGAGATCGTGGGTTTAGTTCTTGGTGGCACAACGCAATTTTTCCTTGGCGAAATAGGTTTCTCCAGCGCAATGAATAAAACCAGAGGTGAAAAACTAATTCTCGTGTCCTATGAAGACTATTTGCTACGACGACAGAATGATATAACTTAAAATTGTAGACGGTTGTAGCTTATCATGTACGATTATTAAAATGTGAAACTGTTTGGATGAATAATAAAAAAATAAAAACAAGAAACCTGTGACCTGTGACATTGAAACGTAACCCAACGAAGTAATGCGATATTTGTACCTAGAACGAACTACGGAATATTTTATTATTCTTAGCATGGAGACATTGATCGCTGAGGTGGCATATCTTGTCTGAATTCCACCTAGAGAGTTTACTACAGCACATTTCTTTTCTGTCACTTACTATACAATAACAGTTTCTATCAAACTTGCTGAGATGTACTGAATTAAATTCGAACAGCCTTTTGGGTCAGTAAAGCTGCATGTATTAACATATGGCGGCAATTATTCGGTTATTGACAAGAAACAGCAATGAAATCTAAAAATAAAGGTTCCAGGACACCATATTATTCCTGGACCGGTTAACACAGCCAGATGTGCTTCTCTTGGGACAGTTTGAAATTAAATCACTCCATGTTTGTGGATACACCGGAGACATATACAGACAGCTATTTGCATACCTTTATTATCTGGGGGTTATAACAGCATTCGTATGAGATTAGTTTTCTGTTTGTAAATTTGTAGCTCTCTTTATCCAGCAGAGAGGATGAAGCTTTTAACTATTCTATTCTCTGTGGGTGCTCCAGCGAATAGCAGTAGTAGAAATCCAAAAATAAATGTAAACACTATGGTACTACGCCAGATAAATAACAGATACCGGGATGAAACTTCATGTGGACGACAAGGCCATTACAAAGAGGCCTAGAGCAATAAAGTAAGTACATGATTTATGTTACTAGAAAAACTGCCTAAAGAAGTGGTACGTGTTCTTTTCCGGCAACCAACAGTAGTAAGCTATCAAGACGGATTTTGTCGGGAGAAGGGTGGGAGACTTAATGTTTCATACTAATTTTCTTTACAAGATGGTAACTATAGATCCAAATTTTGGACAAATGGTGATCTGCATTCGCCATTGATGGGGCCCAAATTTATAGGGGTTTCTCTTTCTTTAGGAAACCTCCATTTGCTCCAAATACGGCACTGAGATGGTAGAAGAGCCGAATTGCTTAGGGGATATGTGTTATTTTATGTTTAACAAAATTAATACAACCATAACTAAAGAAGAAAAATGAAGTGATAATAGTAACTCATCCTTAACTTCTTGTATCTCTACTTAAAATTTCACCATTAGTTACTTCACTTCCCACGCATGTGTATATCGGCTATCACGAACCCTGAAGATCATGCGACAACCTTAAAATATTCCTCCATATATGGCGATTTTTGGATCCAGATCTCTTGGATACCCAGCCGCTGAAGGTCCTTCTGCATGTCGTCCTCCCATCGCTTCTAGGTCTTCCAATTGGGCGAACTCCATCAGGTTTTCCAGAAAGCACAATTTTGGTCCGGTAAGTGTCTGGCTACCTGGGAGTGTGCCTTCCAGGCTTATTCTCCGCGCTTTCTTTTTTTGCACTCTTTAGGGTTGTTTCATACAGTCCCTGGTTCTTTCCATGTCTCCATCTCTTTTCTCTCTGGATTGGCTCAAAGATCTTTCTAGCGATTTTCCGTTCAAAGTTCAACAGGTTCTCTCCATATTTTTTGCCGTGCTTAAAGTAGATCACATAGCTAATGAGGCAGTAATGAATAGAATTAGGGAGAAGAGAAATTTGTGGCACACCTTGACTAGAAGAAGGGATCGGTTGATAGGATATGTTCTGAGACATCAAGGGGTCACCAATTTAGTATTGGAGGGAAGCGTGGAGGGTAAAAATCGTAGAGGGAGACCAAGAGATTAATACACTAAGCAGATTCAGAAGGATGTAGGTTGCAGTAGGTACTGGGAGATGAAGAAGCTTGCACAGGATAGAGTAGCACGGAGAGGTGCTTCAAACCATTCTCTGGACTGAAGACCACAACAACTCCGGTATCGTCAGTGTGTTATAGGCGGTAAGTTCGGTCTTAACCAACAGATTTTTTGATGACATTACCAACTTGCGACTGAAATAAGTTTTAGGATCTTTGACAATACATTGATTAATTTCGTGTTTTGGATTATTACGCCTGTTGAACCAAGTGCCAAGGTACTTAAAAATTTTCACTCAGCTTATATTCAATATTCCAGCCTATGATGGAGCGTTATTATGGGCCTCACTGGATAGTTTTATCACTTCAGTCTTCTCCATATTAGCCCTCAGTCCAATCTTACTGGAATTCTTTGCTAATTCCGCTGTGGTTTCTGTCTTCTCTTTCTCTGACTCCGCTAGGCCTGCAATGTTGTTTGCATATCCCAGTAACTCCTTTCTTGCAATACGCTTCACGACTCTACCGTATCTTTTCATTTCCAGGATTACATTCTCCAGGAACAAATCAAAAAGCAACGGTGAAATTGCACCACCTTGTCACACATCTGTTCTGAATTCAGCATCAGAATTCCTTGGATATCTCCCCATGATACTTAACAAGGGCTTTTGTCTCTGCTGCGTCCACTTTCACCAAGTTAATTAACTTTCTTGGAATGCCAGACTACCTCAGGATGTTTTATGTACTTAATCTGTTATAGTATCATACGTCTTTGAGAAATCTACAAATTTCACCAGGAACCGATTGTTGAATTACCAGCGCCTCTCCCAGATTTGTCTCAAGGTGAAAATTTGATCCATGGTTGATCTTCCTGTAGGAAAACCTGCCTGATACCCTCTGACAATATCTTCAGTAAAACGCTACAGCATTTCAAGAAATATTAATGATAAAACTTTGCATGATACAGTCACTAGAGAAATACTTGTATAACTACTATAGTTCCTTTTATTATTCTTTTTGTGCAGTGGGATAGTGGTAGCTTACTTCCACTCTTTTTTCTTCATCTTTCTCCATACTTCACTTGTGAGACGGTATATCTCTTTTTCAAGAGTTCTGCCTCATGCCTTTAACACTTTTGCAGCTATTCTGTCTTCTCCTGATGCTTTTTATTATTCAGTTTCTTAACTGTTCCAATTATAGTACGTTGAGTTACTTCAATTTCCTCTTCCTCTACACCCTCTGGAATTCTTCCTCTTGGGAAGACATTTTCAAGATCTTCAGCATTGAGCATCTGCTCAAACTATTCCCTTCTCCTACCCAGAATTCTTTGCATGTCCGTTAGCATATCTGTTTCCTTATTAATAACTAATGCCTCTCTTTTTTTGTCCGTTCCTCGCATATTTCAAAATCAGAACCATTTTTATGCTGTCAAATGTTGTACTTGCCCTTTTATTTAATTAATCATGTTTCTCATGAACTTTCTTTCTTTGTCCTCAGAATCCTCTTTGTTACTCTTTTTGTATTCTTGACTCCTCCCTGTTTTTCTGCACAGTTTCAATCCAGCATGAGTGTTTCTTGAGCTCTCTTCTTGGCCTTCACAGCTTGTTCACATTTATCACTGAACCATTTCGTCTTAGTTGTTGGCTTTTTTTCTCCTAGAATTTCCTTTGCCGCCTCAGTTACAGCGATCCTTATACACTGATCAGCCAAATCATTGTGACCACCTGCTTAATAGCTTGCTTGTCTGTCTTTGGAACGAAATACATCAATGAATCTGCCTGTCAGGGATTCGACAGTTTGTTGGTAGGTTTGTGGAGTTATGAAGATTAGATGTCTACGCACAATCATGTAATCCGCATAAATAACGGGCCCCTGATTTGTTTAGGCCGTGATGACGCCCGATAGTGACCGAGATGGGTTCTATAGGATTTATATCGGCGATTTTGGTCGCTGAGACATCAACGTGAGGTCAGTAGAAAGCTCCTCAGACCGCTGTAGCACGGTTCTGGCTCTGAGACAAGGAGAGTTATACTGCTATGTCATCGCCGTAAGGGAAGACATTAAGCAGGAAGGGATGCAGGTGGTTCGCAGCTGTCAGCACGTCTTCGATTACTACCGCAGGTAAATGTATCCCATACCATGATGCGACTCCCACCAGCCTCCACCCATGGCGCGCTATACTTTTCGAGCCACCGTTCATCCAGATAACGGCGTTTGTGGAGACGACCATCGACCTAGTGTAGCAAAAATGTGAATCACCCGATGAGCTGACATGTTTCCATTGCTCGACAGTCGGATATCGACCGTGTCGTACCCACTGCAGTCGTAATTGTCGATGTCGTTGAGTCAACTTGTGAACACGTAGGGGTGTCTGCCGCAGACCTCCATGGTCAACAATGTACGATGAACGGTGCTACTAGGTGGCTTCCAACGTCGCGTTGGGCAGTGGTCATAGTGTTTTGGTTCGTCAGTGTATCTTACAATTTATCACTAACAAATGGCTCAAATGGCTCTGAGCACTATGGGACCTAATATCTGAGGTCATCAGTTCCCTAGGACTTAGAACTACACTCCTGGAAATGGAAAAAAGAACACATTGACACCGGTGTGTCAGACCCACCATACTTGCTCCGGACACTGCGAGAGGGCTGTACAAGCAATGATCACACGCACGGCACAGCGGACACACCAGGAACCGCGGTGTTGGCCGTCGAATGGCGCTAGCTGCGCAGCATTTGTGCACCGCCGCCGTCAGTGTCAGCCAGTTTGCCGTGGCATACGGAGCTCCATCGCAGTCTTTAACACTGGTAGCATGCCGCGACAGCGTGGACATGAACCGTATGTGCAGTTGACGGACTTTGAGCGAGGGCGTATAGTGGGCATGCGGGAGGCCGGGTGGACGTATCGCCGAATTGCTCAACACGTGGGGCGTGGGGTCTCCACAGTACATCGATGTTGTCGCCAGTGGTCGGCGGAAGGTGCACGTGCCCGTCGACCTGGGACCGGACCGCAGCGACGCACGGATGCACGCCAAGACCGTAGGATCCTACGCAGTGCCGTAGGGGACCGCACCGCCACTTCCCAGCAAATTAGGGACACTGTTGCTCCTGGGGTATCGGCGAGGACCTTTCGCAACCGTCTCCATGAAGCTGGGCTACGGTCCCGCACACCGTTAGGCCGTCTTCCGCTCACGCCCCAACATCGTGCAGCCCGCCTCCAGTGGTGTCGCGACAGGCGTGAATGGAGGGACGAATGGAGACGTGTCGTCTTCAGCGATGAGAGTCGCTTCTGCCTTGGTGCCAATGATGGTCGTATGCGTGTTTGGCGCCGTGCAGGTGAGCGCCACAATCAGGACTGCATACGACCGAGGCACACAGGGCCAACACCCGGCATCATGGTGTGGGGAGCGATCTCCTACACTGGCCGTACACCACTGGTGATCGTCGAGGGGACACTGAATAGTGCACGGTACATCCAAACCGTCATCGAACCCATCGTTCTACCAATCCTTGACCGGCAAGGGAACTTGCTGTTCCAACAGGACAATGCACGTCCGCATGTATCCCGTGCCACCCAACGTGCTCTAGAAGGTGTAAGTCAACTACCCTGGCCAGCAAGATCTCCGGATCTGTCCCCCATTGAGCATGTTTGGGACTGGATGAAGCGTCGTCTCACGCGGTCTGCACGTCCAGCACGAACGCTGGTCCAACTGAGGCGCCAGGTGGAAATGGCATGGCAAGCCGTTCCACAGGACTACATCCAGCATCTCTACGATCGTCTCCATGGGAGAATAGCAGCCTGCATTGCTGCGAAAGGTGGATATACACTGTACTAGTGCCGACATTGTGCATGCTCTGTTGCCTGTGTCTATGTGCCTGTGGTTCTGTCAGTGTGATCATGTGATGTATCTGACCCCAGGAATGTGTCAATAAAGTTTCCCCTTCCTGGGACAATGAATTCACGGTGTTCTTATTTCAATTTCCAGGAGTGTACTTAAATCTAACTAACCTAAGGACATCACACACATCCATGTAAGCAGAATTCGAACCTGCGACCGTAGCAGCAGCGCGGTTCCGGACTGAAGCGCCTAGAACCGCTCGGCCACAGCGGCCGGCCGATCATTAACACTTTTTTTGTTACTGTAATCTGAAGCCAGGACTTCAGAGTTGTTATGCACTCTGATAGTGTATTGGTGCCACAACTCTGTATCCTTAGACTTCTCAACATCAAACTGTCTCTTGACCATGTTGTTCCTCTTTCTTTTATAACACAGCTATAGATGTTGTTTGCCGGTCACCAGGTAAAGGTCTGTGTCCGCAGCAGCTCCTCTGTAAGATCTAATATCTGTCATATACTCCTGTTTCCTTCATCTATAGCTATATGGTCAATTTGATTGATTGAATTAGCATCTGGCGAAGTCCAGGACCCTTTTGTACACTCTCCTTGCCAACTAGTGGCCTATAAGTGCCTTCCTGTCCAACTTTGGTACAGAAATTTCCCAAAATGTTCTTAATATTGTAATATGTAATATAGTTAAGATTAAATTGTTTTGTAGAAATTGTGGCACATTCGCACTTTACTCAAAGAAAATTTTCATATTCTAACTGCAACTAACGAAAGGAGACATTTAAAGTGACCCGATGTTTCTTAGCAGATACTGTAACTCACCCTAAAGAATAGGAATCCGTTCTGTGGAAATTCTTGACGTTGATAACAGACGGAGCGGATGGTACCCATATGTTATTCACTACAGAGATTCTCGGAATGCTTGAAACAGTTCGATCACAATGACCAAATAAACGCTGTTAAACACAGTAATTCAATTTACGCCACTTCAGTCATTCTTTTCATTCATTTTTTTAAACATTGTTGAAGAAATCAGCGATCATAACGTAATATTTGAGATTAATTAGAAAACGGTGTAGATCAAAACTGTAATATAATACAGTACATAAATTTGAGGGATAGATAAATAGAACTTAAAATCAGTTATAAAATTGCGTGGCATAAATATGCCCACACTGATGGACAATAGTTGTGCATGGAGCAGGAGCCACTGAATGGCGCTTGTCAGCTGCTGGAGAGAGCAGTGCGGCTGACGGTTTGATGTCAGCGTTGGCCAATCAGGTATAATTCGGGAGAATTATGTGTAGAAAGATGTGTTTGTTACTAAATAGAATGTCAAAATTACGAAGAATAATTATTATAAAACTGTTGTTGTTGTTGTTGTTGTGGTCTTCAGTCCTGAGACTGTTTTGATGCAGCTCTCCATGCTACTCTATCCTGTGCAGGCCTCTTCATCTCCCAGTACCTACTGCAATCTACATCCTTCTGAATCTGCTTAGTGTATTCATCTCTTGGTCTCCCTCTACGATTTTTACCCTCCACGCTGCCCTCCAATACTAAAATGGTGATCCCTTTATTAAAATTATTATTTTTTAATTATTTTTTATTAAAATTATCATTTTTTCATTATTACTATTTATTAAAATTATTATTGTTTATTATTTATTATTTACTAAAATTATTATACGTAATTTTGACGTTTTATTTATAATTCGTTTCAAACTTTCATTTTGTACGTCTCTGTTTCGAAAATTCCAAAAACCGACGAGTCTTATTTACAATTATTTTAGTGAGCTAACATCTCGCAGTCCATCTAATCGTAGTGATGAATCCTGTCAGAAGACAGCACTAATTATGGAAGATCCGCTGAAACTGGTAACCACTCTTAGCACTTCACATGCAGTTCACTACATTTATTCGTCGCATTGCACTGAGTACTTGATGGACGGTATATGGAGCTGTTCACTTCCTTTTTCACCTATTTGAGTAACGGATAATATAAACTATTACGTAAAGTAAAGAACTCTCTCTTTTTTGCAACAAAAATCCTGCAAAATCCTGGGAAGGACTTTTTAATCAAAATTTTCGTTTGTATTGTCTCAATGCGACTGTAATGTTTGAAGTCTTTTATAGTAACATATCGTCACCGTCCATTACACTACATGTTTCTTACTACGTCTGGCGGATACCGACATTAAAGCAATATTTCGATGGGCTACATCAATTTTTTAGCGTAGCATTTGTTTTAGTAGCTACAAGAAATTGGTAAACTGAGACAATTGTCTAGGTTGTAGTTTTGCCTCAGTTTTAGGAAATGCTTAGGAACCTGTCCTATGTCAAGTTGAAATATTTGATTTCTATTCTTTGTTTGTATGCCCAGTCTTTCTAGTATTGTTTGTTACCAAATTACTTTTTTATGAAGTTCAGTTTCGTTCGTTACTATGTTCTTGTATGACTAGTCGTTGCGGGTCTAAACTTAATTCTGTGATATTTTGCAGAGTTTTATTTTCAGTACATTTTTGAACCATCTTTACTAGTCATCCCAACTTCCAGGTCCAGACTTTGTTGTCACCGCTCAGTAGTGCAGCAGATGCGGCTTCACCGTACTTATACAAACCCTTTCTGCCCTCGTTGTATGAGAAACCGCACCTGTCGAACTGGGTAGCTTTTATATGTGAATATTTTAAACTACCTCCAGCACAGCTTTTTGTGAAGGAATGCAAGAGGATATTAAAAATTATTTTGCAGCCTTTGCATAGTATTAATGGACAAATGTAATGAATACGGTTGCTCTTCATAGCTACTGTTAGGGAAACAGTGATCTGTATATCTACACTCCTGGAAATTGAAATAAGAACACCGTGAATTCATTGTCCCAGGAAGGGGAAACTTTATTGACACATTCCTGGGGTCATATACATCACATGAGCACACTGACAGAACCACAGGCACATAGACACAGGCAACAGAGCATGCACAATGTCGGCACTAGTACAGTGTATATCCACCTTTCGCAGCAATGCAGGATGCTATTCTCCCATGGAGACGATCGTAGAGATGCTGGATGTAGTCCTGTGGAACGGCTTGCCATGCCATTTCCACCTGGCGCCTCAGTTGGACCAGCGTTCGTGCTGGACGTGCAGACCGCGTGAGACGACGCTTCATCCAGTCCCAAACATGCTCAATGGGGGACAGATCCGGAGACCTTGCTGGCCAGGGTAGTTGACTTACACCTTCTAGAGCACGTTGGGTGGCACGGGATACATGCAGACGTGCATTGTCCTGTTGGAACAGCAAGTTCCCTTGCCGGTCTAGAAATGGTAGAACGATGGGTTCGATGACGGTTTGGATGTACCGTGCACTATTCAGTGTCCCCTCGACGATCACCAGTGGTGTACAGCCAGTGTAGGAGATCGCTCCCCACACCATGATGCCGGGTGTTGGCCCTGTGTGCCTCGGTCGTATGCAGTCCTGATTGTGGCGCTCACCTGCACGGCGCCAAACGCGCATACGACCATCATTGGCACCAAGGCAGAAGCGACTCTCATCGCTGAAGACGACACGTCTCCATTCGTCCCTCCATTCACGCCTGTCGCGACACCACTGGAGGCGGGCTGCACGATGTTGGGGCGTGAGCGGAAGACGGCCTAACAGTGTGCGGGACCGTAGTCCAGCTTCATGGAGACGGTTGCGAATGGTCCTCGCCGATACCCCAGGAGCAACAGTGTCCCTAATTTGCTGGGAAGTGGCGGTGCGGTCCCCTACGGCACTGCGTATAATCCTACGGTCTTGGCGTGCATCCGTGCGTCGCTGCGGTCCGGTCCCAGGTTGACGGGCACGTGCACCTTCCGCCGACCACTGGCGACAACATCGATGTACTGTGGAGACCTCACGCCCCACGTGTTGAGCAATTCGGCGGTACGTCCACCTGGCCTCCCGCATGCCCACTATACGCCCTCGCTCAAAGTCCGTCAACTGCACATACGGTTCACGTCCACGCTGTCGCGGCATACTACCAGTGTTAAAGACTGCGATGGAGCTCCGTATGCCACGGCAAACTGGCTGACACTGACGGCGGCGGTGCACAAATGCTGCCAGCTAGCGCCATTCGACGGCCAACACCGCGGTTCCTGGTGTGTCCGCTGTGCCGTGCGTGTGATCATTGCTTGTACAGCCCTCTCGCAGTGTCCGGAGCAAGTATGGTGGGTCTGACACACCGGTGTCAATGTGTTCTTTTTTCCATTTCCAGGAGTGTACTTCTATTTTTAGTACTGGATAATTCGCTATGAAGTACAATACGATTTACCTAAAATATAAATACTGTATGGCTTTTATAGCAATACTAATAACAATTTCAAATAGAAGTTGCGAACTTCGTTTAGCGTCTCGTATTCTCAAGCTGTATCCCTAAGTTTTCCGCCGAGGACAAATGTCTGTCTCTCCAAACTGTTCTACTACCGCATGGAGCCAAAATGCCTTGCAGTTCATTAGCAGAGAAGTTTATCGATTGGCTGCTGTCCAAGCACGTGATTTTCAAACTGTGAGAAAACTTTTGAGCCAACTGAAAGGAGAAAATTTATGTGTTGTGGCGTGAGCGGTGAATACATTTTCAAACCGTTAGAAAGTTCTGATTCAATATGAGCTGGGTAGCTACTTTCATCCAGGCAGTCTTTGTCGTATTGCCAAATTCAGTATTAATATAGATACTGTATATGAAACACCTCTTTTTCTTGTTTAACTACTTGCATAATCCGTAGTTTTTATAATATAGTTTACATAAGACAAGTTAATAATGTCTACCAAACTGAGACGCGAACATAGGTGATACACTTCTGGGGCTAAGGACCGTAGCAAATGGGCTATTCCAGCACACTCAATGACGCGAGTACCAAGATTCAGCTTGTTGCAGGGTTCTCCTCAATCTGTTACGAACTCTGAATGTGTCCATCAGGCGGTCTCGGACAGCCGAGTTGGTAACGCACTGCACTAGCAACGCAGATGTTCCTGATCAGGCACATAGTTGTGTCATATTTAGGCAATTCGGTGCGTGGTGGTTGTTAGTTTACAGACACTGCCGTAAAATATCGCAACATAAAGGAATTGTGTGACGAGAACAAAAGTTTGCAGCCGTGTTATTGCATCAAAAAGACGATTTCTATTCAATTTCGCGCCAGTTTCTCAAGAATGGTCCTGAGCGTTAGCTACTTTTGAGATTGGACGTGGTGAGCTGTTAATCTAAAATGTCCTTAAGTAGACAAAGATGCCATTATCAAGACGTCGCTGATCGTGAGCGATGTCATGTAACAGTGCTACCAGAAGCTGAATGTTCCCTCTGCAATACTGCACAAAGACTTGGCAGGAATGTAGCCACTGTACCTCATTGTTGGTAGCTTTGGTTGCAAAAATGTACGGTAGCAGGAACACAGGGCTCCGGATGGCCATGTGAGACTACCGGGACGGAAACCATCGTGTTCGCTGTATAGACCTGGCGCTTTGTACTTCACGTGGAAGAACAATTTGAGCAGCCGTTGGCACAACAGTGATACGAAGAACTGTTACAAATCGGTTACTTCAAGCCAGGCGCCCTGTAGCGTGCACTCCACTGACGCCGAAGCACCGTTATTGACGACTTCATTGGTGTCAACGAGAGCTCATTGGAGGGCAGAGTGAAGGTCTGTTCTGATTTCTTCTCCCGTGCAGCGGGCCCGGTGTCGACTCCCATCCGGGCAGGAGATTTTCTCCGCTCGTGGACTGGGTGTTGTGCTGTCATCGTCATTTCATCTTCATCACCGGCACGCAAGTCGCCCAATGTGGCGTCTACTGAAATAAGACTTGCATTCGACTGCCGAACTTCCCCGGATGGGCCTCCTGGCTAAAAATGCCACACGAGTATTTCATATCATGAGAGATGATTCTGCCTCGATGCCAGCGGCGGCCCTGTGTTAGTTATGAGGAGACTAATAGTGGGATCGCAACCAGCCTGCCAGCGTGCTAGAGACACTGAACCTGCTCCTGAAGTTACGGTCTGGGGCGCGATTTCGTATGACAGCAGGAGCACTCTTGTACTACCCTGAAACCAAATATGTCCGTCAATCTGGTGATTCAGCCTGTTGCGCTGCCATTCATGAACGTATACCAGGGGGTGTTCTCCAACAGGGGTAACGCTCACCCACACACCGCTGTTGTAACCCAACATGACGGCTCTGCAGAGTGCCGACATGTTGTCTTGGTCTGCTCGATCTCCAAATCTGTCTCCAATCGAGCACATATGGGAAATCAACGGACGACACTCCAGCGACATCTACAGCCAGCATTAATGGTTCCTGTATTGACCGATCAAGTGCAACAGGCATGGAACTCCATTCCACAAACTGACATCCGTCACCTGTACAATGCAGTTTACGTACGTTTGAATGCTTGCATTCAACATTCTGGCGATTACACCAGTTATTAATGTAACAGCATTTTACATTTGCATTAACCTTTGATCCTGCATTGTTAATTATTTACTTGCTACCTAGACAAATATATTCTCGAAATTCCATTACTCTCCATTACTTTTTGGTGTTGCGACTTTTTCCGTCAGTGTGTTTTGAAGGTGTATGAAAGGCATCGTAGTGTGTTGATTTTGGACATTTACAAGTCATCTCCATCAGTATGGAGTATTTTACTACATTTACAACCAATAGCAGTCGAAATCTTGGTCAAGGTCATGATACGGCAACGCTGCCACGTAAGGCACTAATGTAAAAGCGACGTATACTGGTCATGAAGACAATATTGCAGAAATGGAAAAGAAAGTAAATGAAGGTGGAGTGAAGGATATTATACTGCGTTAAAAATTTGACACACCACTGAAACACCAAAGCCGAACCAAGGACCCTAGTGTAAACGACATTCCCTCAATTACTGAGTCCTTGGGAAAGCAAGCCATGAGAGAACTCTTCCACCTCCTGTGCAAGATGTATGAGGCAGACGATATACCCTCAGACTTCAAGAAACAAATAATACTTGAAAAGTAATACTTCCAGTTCCAAAAAAAGTCAAACGCTGAAAGACATGAAGACACTGAAGCATCAGTTTAATAAGTCATGGTAGCAAGTTGCTGACACGAATAATTTACAGAATAATAGGAAAACTGGTAAGAGACGACGTAACAATGCACAAGTAATTTTGACCCTTTGACGTTTCTTAGAGGAAATGTTAAAGAGAAGCATTCCTACGTTTATAGCATTTTCAGATTTACAGGAAGCTTTTGACATTGTTGACTCGAATAGACTGGTTGAATAAAAATTTTTAAATAAAAATATTCTAGGATCGTATGTAGTTGCTAAAAATTAAAATTTATTAATCAGGTGACTGGTTTCGTTATTGTTACGATCATAATCACACTTTTAAAACTCTGTAAAAAGAGTAATACATATAAATAATGTAACTAATTTAAGGTACGACTGCGTTCCCACCCCTACCTTCGTTGAAGTTTCGGAGGTAGTCAGGATGAAACACAGCGAGCGAAAGGTATTTACAACTTGTACACAGTCTTGTAATAAGATTCGAAAATTGACAAAGCAGTTAAGGAAAAAAAGGAGAAATTTAGAAATGGGATTATAGTTCAGGAAGAACAATTAAAAAACTAAGATACTTGCCGAATATATTGAAATTCTGTTAGAGACTGCAAAACACTAGCAAGAGCATTTGAGCAGAATGGATACTGTCTTGTAAAGAGTTTATAAGATGATCAGCAACAAAAGTAAAACAAGGGCAATGTAATGTACTGAAGCACTTCAGGTGATACTGGGGGATGTAGAGTCAACTACGAGACACAAAAGTTTTCTTATTTAGGAAGCAAAATAACCGATGATGGCCGCAGTAGAGAATGCAGACTGCCTACAGCAAGAAATACATTTCTGAAAAAGAGGAATCTGTTAGCATCAACTATAAATTTAATTGTTAAGAAGTCTTTTCTGGAGTTCTGGAGTGTGCCGTTCGTTGTACATGAGTAAAAAGTAAACGATAAGCTCTTGAGAAAAGAAGAGAATACAAGATTGTAAAATGTCTTGCTACAGAAGACTGCTAAGATTAAACGGGTGGATAAAGTAACTAGTGAGGAAGTACTGAACCTAATTGGGAAAAACGGGTGTTTATGGCATTACTTGATTGAAAGAATCCATCTGTTTGTAGGACACATCCTGAGGCATCAAAGAATCTTCAGTTTGGCAATAGAGGTAAGTGTGGTGATGAAAATTGTAGAGGAATATCAAGAGTTGAATACGGTAAGCAGATTCAAATGGATGTAGGTGTGACAGCTATCCAGAGATGAAGAGGCCTGCGGACGACTGACTAGCACAGAGAGCAGCGTCCAGCCTGTCTTCGGACAGAAGACTACAGCAACGCAGAATAAGAGAACTTTTTCTACTGTGTGTCACTTTCAATAGGCCCTTTGTGTGACACTCGTAGATTTTAATAGACCGGTTAAGTTATCTGCAGTTCTCGTTTATGAGTTTCTATTTCAATGACAGTTTGTGTTTGTCCTTGTTACTGAGCATTTTAGAAGTGTTCATATATGCAAGATTTTGAAAATGTAACATCCTAAGAGAAATTATGCTCGACTAAGTACTTTTTCTCCAGTCTGATGTATGACTGAAAACTTTTTAAACTATTGCCTCAATACTCCACAATAGTATCAACATGAATGCCGGCGAATGATCATTAAATAATTTTTTTGATAGCTCCGTTTAATTCAAAAATTGGCAAATGTGCACTGTAAATAGAACAGTTTTGTGAATGATGGGGAAATTAGCTTCATTTTTCAGACGACCCAGCAACTTGTCGATTTTGCTGTCTATAGGACAGTTGACAGAAGAACGTTAAATCGGTAAAAGCGTTACTCTCGCTCCAAGTGTCGTCAATGCTTGAATATTTCCACGTAATCGTTATAACTCTTTCACCTATGTTGGAACGTGGAGGCAAACGGAAAGCCATTTGTCACTTCGTTTGAAACCTTTTGAAAGAATCAGCGATCCATCTGAATCACAGCGAGGGGCATTTGAATTCATACCTGTTTGATCATACATGGGTTCGAATACTTATTGTATCAATACGTTACTTACGAACGGAAAGAGATATAATAGCAAACGTGGTTCTATGATGTATAGCGAGGTGAAATCATAGAAACTATATAATATTTCGTGAACGTGTCATGATGGTAACTTATAGTTGTTTGTGCTTGGTTTCGTTTAGTTTTTGTATGTTCCACACATCATTCTCATGAGAAACCGCCATGATGTAGGGCTTGTTATTAGGCTCACAAATATGATACATTTCCTCTGTGAAAACGCGGCTACATGTAGGCCATTTAAATAAGCGAATTTTTAAAATCTTAAACTACACAATATTTAGTAGATGTAGTGCTACCACTTAAATACGAACCACCCTTAACTTCATCTACGGAGTAAGAGGAGTTGTTAAGTAGGAGTTATTTAAATTTGTTTTTAAAATTTTCGTCACGATGGAAGAGCTTAATTACATTTATGTCTGCATAGGTTGCTACTTTCTGTGCAGGAGTAATTTTACGTTGTGGGTAATAGTAACTGTTTTCCTTACGAGTAATAGTTACTGTTCTTCTGGCGAGTATTGTATTTATTAATGCGACTATTATTTTCAAATTTTGTCTGGTTCATAAAAGAGTATGTATAATGTGAGTATGTATAATTTAATGCTTAAATTTTGGAACGGTAGTTCAATGATGGACCTAGTATTATCCTCTGCAATGACGTTTACAGTTCAACATGAACTATCCTCAGATCTAGTTGTTGGAATGGTTAGTCTTGTAAGCGATATAATCAATTCCGAGAGTGTTTCATGTCGAACGGAAACTTGGCATTGTGTACAAAACTAAAGCAGTCTGGACGGATAATCGAAAATCTTTTTTACAGGTGTTTGAGGGTCTTCTCCGAGGACATTTTGTCAGTTTACGCACCAATAGTTCTTCCATAAAACGAGATATTATGCAGTAACATTATTCCCACCGACATACTGTCGAACAACCCGTCGAGGTGATAGCAGCGTCACCTGGCAAGGAATGACTTACTCAGACACATGCACGGTACATGAAGTATCAACGAGTGTGCTATCTGTGTGCAGAACGGTGGAGACGCGCGATCAGTCTGAGTTTGACCGAGGACAGTTGTGATGGCTCGGAGGCTCGGCACGAGCATTTCGGAAACTGCACGGCTTGCCTGGCGTTCGAGGAGTGCTGTGGTGAGTATCTTCAACATGTGGCGAAACTGAGGTGAAACCACGTCCAGACGTCGTGGAGCTGGACAGTCACCCCTCTTTGCAGATGTCGAACGTCATACGCTCGACAGATGGTAAAGCATGACAGGCGGAGAACAGTGGGAGAACTAACAGCAGACTTTATTGCTCGCAGAGTACGTGTCTGAACTGACAGTGCATCGAACACTCCTAACGATAGGCCTCCACAGCCGACGACCCATGTTTGTGCCAACGTCAACGCCACGACATTTCATGCCCTGATGAATCCCGATACCTTCACCATCATGCCGATGGGAGGGCGTGAATCCGCCCCTTACAGTGGAACATCTCCTTCACATCAGTGCTGCGGGATAGAGACAAAATTGCGGCTGCTCCATTATGCTCTCGGGAACATTCACATGGGCATCCATGGGTACAGTAGAGCTCGTGCAAGGCACCATGATGGCCAAGGGGTACCGCTGCAAACCACGTACACACCTTCACGAAGATCATGTTGTCCGATGGGAGTGATGTTTTTCAACAAGATTATGTTCCATTATCATAAGGCCAGGAGTGTGATGGAGTGATTCGAGGAACACAGCGGTAAGTTCCAGTTGACGTTCTGGCCGCCCAACTCGCCAGACTGAAACCGATACAAAACATCTGGGAAGTTATCGAACGTAACGTCAGAACTCATCACCCCCTCTCGGGAGTTAGGTGACTTATGTATGCATAGGTGGTGCCAATTCCCTCCAGTGACCTACCAAGCCCTCATTGATTCCATTCCAAGTCGCGTCGCCGCTGTCATCCGTGCCAACGATGGACAAACCGCTTACTAGGTATGTGGTCATCATGTTCTGTAAAACCAGTGTAGAAGCAAAATTTTCAAATATACATGACATAATTCATTGAGTATTTTGTTGTATAATTATGCTACAACTGTAAGGGTACTTCGGAGTAATAAAGCAATTAATAAACAAATAAAATACCAAATACCAGTAAACTAACGAAAACCAACCGAAGTCATGCCTTCCGTTCTGCTGAACTTTGTCATATAGCTTTGTTACCTAAAGTGATGATTACGACAGTCAGTCCAAATGACATTGCCGACGACCTTTTTCTCTGTAACATATTTGCGGTTATTTTCAGTTGACTGTTTTCGTACTTCCTGCAGTGAGTTCAGTTTACCGGTCAGACTGTCTGAAGCTAACACTAGCGGTACACACAAAAGGTATTACGCTGTTGAAATGCTAAAAATGAACAAACTGCGGAGATCGAGTTGAAAACAAAACCGTGCAGCAGCTGTCGCAGATGTACGGCAGACAGGGGCAAAGGCGAACACTCATAGTTGCATCCTTTATATCTGACTCAGCTCAACTGTCAATCATTTCGTTATTTTGAAATAGATAAGGTTGGCTCTAAGTGGAAACGTAACACGTAGTTGTGAAATAAAATTTGCAGTTGACAGCCGTTACAGAAATTCAGAATTTGAAATACGCCGAGGGATAACAGCTTGCTTATGCAAAAGGCTCTGTGTACTGGTGAACACACTGACAGCTCCTATTTCAACAGAGCAATTACCAATCTAGGTTTAAGTTGGAGTGGCCAGGGAGGGAGGCTGAGTTCCAGCGTGAGATTAGAAAGTTTGGTTTCTCATTCCACAAAGACGTCTTCATTTATGGTGACTGGGTCCATAGTAGGGGCTATCACGGAGGAGATTATTGCTGCGTTTTGTGCCACTGTATACCCTGGATAAATATCTTTATACACTAGCGGCCTGTACATTGAAGGCTTCGTCTTTAATAGGACCTCCACGTTTGGTCTTCGGTTTCTCATTACACACGGGCCAGTCACATTAATATGACCATCGCCTGCCTTCGTTGTAACGTGCAATAAAGGTAGTTATTCGTGGATTTTTCGGGTGGTCACATTAATGTGATTGGACTGTGTATCTTGTCCTAATCCGTCTCAGTATTCAGTCGGAGTATTTTTTGATGGTTATGACTTTATAATTCGGTAGACATCATTTTGGATGTCCGGTAGTGGAGGCCTGTCAAACCGCGTAGTGATCTTCTGTCATACAAAATCCGAGTTCCTACGCGCTTAAACATACTTCCCGTGGAGGCAGCCCCGAACTGATACAATGGCAGTGTGACAGTCTTTTGTATATTGCTGCATCTTCGGTGCAACTACGGAGCAGTCATTGTATCTGTGGTGTTTCCTTGTTTTGTGTTACCTATCACATACTCCAAGTGGATCTTCCGGATCATATGTTAGTGGAAGTACACGGTCTGGTATGTCATTTTCTCACAGATTTTGACGTACGTCTGTATCCTCTTGTTTCATTTAATTCTGAAGTGTCTCTGTCTGAACCGCATTACTTGTTTCTTTGTCGCCCAACTGATGAGCATTGCATTGAGCTGAATAGTAACTGTTGTGAGCCCGGTGAACCAACGCTGTATGCAGTGGACTCAGAATACGTTACGACTATTCTAGAATCCGGTCAGCGTGAGGAACCCACAGCAGTTACATCCCAATATCAAGAAAGAAAGAGTTTAAAGTCCCATCCGAAAATACTACTACCATCATGAATTAAATCCGCCATGGTAAACATATGTCAAACCGGTGACAAGACTTTCTGATACTGGGTAGCGCAGTGATTAGGACCTCTATTCTTGAGCATCAGAGTTTTCGGATTCCCATCAGAAGAACGTGGTTTAAAAATTCATTCGATTTTTATAAATCACAAAAAATAAAATTTACAACGTTCCTAAATGAAATATCTGTTGATTATCATATCATTGTTTTCGATGTGAGCTGCGATCCGCTGTGGAGATGAGCTGTATAATTTACATCAGTGATTCCAAATGCAAGTGCCAGATGCATTATTTTACTTTGCACTGCTCTATATTACACGGGCCAACAAGACGAAGTAGCCCAAGGAGGTGATGTTCCCACCATTGCTTTCCGTAAAGGATGGAGGTATATTTCAGGTCTGAGAAAAACAATGCCTCAGTAAAAAAAAGACCAAGCGAGAGCATTCGAAACTGTAAAAGCAAATAAACCGAAGCATGTGTACTCTGCGGGCAAGATTTTAAAAGAGCAGGAGTTTTCTGTAATGCGGTTACCTCCTTCCCACTGTGACCTTAATCCAGCATAACTGATTTGCTAAATAATTAAAAAAATATTTGAGAATGAAATGTAGACAATGATCAGTCAAAGCTTTGAAAAAAAAAAACTGGCTCAGCGTTCCGTCAAGTAATTAGCTGTACTAACTGCAGAAGATTGGATGAAAATCCTGCCGGAGCGGCCGAGCGATTCTAGGCGCTTCAGTCTGGAACCGCACGACCGCTACGGTCGCAGGTTCGAATCCTGCTTCGGGCATGGATGTGTGTGATGTCCTTAGGTTAGTTAGGTTTCAGTAGATGTAAGTTCTAGGGGACTGATGACCTCAGATGTTAAGTCCCATAGTGCTCAGAGCCATTTGAACCATTTGAACCATTGGATGAAAGTGTGTGCGGATATTAATCATTCTGAAATGGAGCATTGGCACTGAAATACTTCAGTAGAACTGGAACTTTGGATGGTTACAATACAAGCTGTACTTGAAGAGAGTGACGAGGACGTCACGGTCAACTACTCCAGCTGACCACTGTCCAGAAGGAAGTTGTGCAGGCATGACAACAATCTTCGGTGTTGTAGAAGCGAAACACCAAATTATAAACTTAAGATTTACTAAAATTTTTTCGTCTGAATTTGTGAGTATTGTAACGTCCCCAGTATACACAACCGGCCTGTAGTTGCGTAGTCTAGTGTCGGTCGTCGTGTGACGAGGGCCTCCCGTCGGGTAGACCGCTCGCCTGGTGCAAGTCTTTCGATTTGACGCCACTTCGGCGAATTGCGCGTCGATGGGGTTGAAATGATTACGATGAGGGCAACACAACACCCAGTCCCTGAGCGGAGGAAGTCTCCGACCCAGCCGGGAATTTACAGGGTGTTTCAAAAATGACCGGTATATTTGAAACGGCAATAAAAACTAAACGAGCAGCGATAGAAATACACCGTTTGTTGCAATATGCTTGGGACAACAGTACATTTTCAGGCAGACAAACTTTCGAAATTACAGTAGTTACAATTTTCAACAACAGATGGGGCTGCGGTCTGGGAAACTCTATAGTACGATATTTTCCACATATCCACCATGCGTAGCAATAATATGGCGTAGTCTCTGAATGAAATTACCCGAAACCTTTGACAACGTGTCTGGCGGAATGGCTTCACATGCAGATGAGATGTACTGCTTCAGCTGTTCAATTGTTTCTGGATTCTGGCGGTACACCTGGTCTTTCAAGTGTCCCCACAGAAAGAAGTCACAGGGGTTCATGTCTGGCGAATAGGGAGGCCAATCCACGCCGCCTCCTGTATGTTTCGGATAGCCCAAAGCAATCACACGATCATCGAAATATTCATTCAGGAGATTAAAGACGTCGGCAGTGCGATGTGGCCGGGCACCATCTTGCATAAACCACGAGGTGTTCGCAGTGTCGTCTAAGGCAGTTTGTACCGCCACAAATTCACGAAGAATGTCCAGATAGCGTGATGCAGTAATCGTTTCGGATCTGAAAAATGGGCCAATGATTCCTTTAGAAGAAATGGCGGCCCAGACCAGTACTTTTTGAGGATGCAGGGACGATGGGACTGCAACATGGGGCTTTTCGGTTCCCCATATGCGCCAGTTCTGTTTATTGACGAAGCCGTCCAGGTAAAAATAAGCTTCGTCAGTAAACCAAATGCTGCCCACATGCATATTGCCGTCATCAATCCTGTGCACTATATCGTTAGCGAATGTCTCTCGTGTAGCAATGGTAGCGGCGCTGAGGGGTTGCCGCGTTTGAATTTTGTATGGATAGAGGTGTAAACTCTGGCGCATGAGACGATACGTGGACGTTGGCGTCATTTGGACCGCAGCTGCAACACGGCGAACGGAAACCCGAGGCCGCTGTTGGATCACCTGCTGCACTAGCTGCGCGTTGCCCTCTGTGGTTGCCGTACGTGGACGCCCTACCTTTCCAGCACGTTCATCCGTCACGTTCCCAGTCCGTTGAAATTTTTCAAACAGATCCTTTATTGTATCGCTTTTCGGTCCTTTGGTTACATTAAACCTCCGTTGAAAACTTCGTCTTGTTGCAACAACACTGTGTTCTAGGCGGTGGAATTCGAGCACCAGAAAAATCCTCTGTTCTAAGGAATAAACTATGTTGTCTACAGCACACTTGCACATTGTGAACAGCACACGCTTACAGCAGAAAGACGACGTACAGAATGGCGCACCCACAGACTGCGTTGTCTTCTATATCTTTCACATCACTTGCAGCGCCATCTGTTGTTGAAAATTGTAACTACTGTAATTTCGAAAGTTTGTCCGCCTGAAGATGTACTGTTGTCCCAAGCATATTGCAACAAACGGTGTATTTCTATCGCTGCTCGTTTAGTTTTTATTGCCGTTTCAAATATACCGGTCATTTTTGAAACACCCTGTAGGATTGACATTCAGTCGCGCTGACCGTTCAGCTACCGGGGGCGGACTAGTGCCGGTGATGTAACTTTAATGGATCTAGACCGACACAGAGGCATACATGATTCTCATGGGAGTGTTTTCTCTTAGTCTTTTAGCTCCAAACTTCCAAATACTAGGGACGGAAAATATTAACGAACTCCAACGGCACACATTTAGTTAACAAAGTACAAAAATTGAACAAAATGAGTTTATACACAACAATGCGCCCAGCTTGGACGGGAAGACCTGAAAACTAATCCGCCAGCCTATTGTGAATTCAGACTCAAAACTCAAATTCTTTAGTGAAATTACTGGGTCTTCCGAGAAACTCACAGCTATTCGGTGGGCATATAACGTCCCACACAGCAGTTTTCACTGCCCTAAACACACTTCGTGAGAAAATATATGAAGCGCCCAGAAAAAATGGGTGGCTGTCATAACTCGGTATACGTGCACACTACTGGCAGGTGTATAAATGATTAAGATTTGCAATTCTCTCTGACAGGTGTAAATTTTACCAGAGTGTATTAGTGTTGTCCATGTTTAGTGTTGTAACCAGGTCTCGTAGTTTATATAAGGGCGTGAACGACTTCAGATCGTGAGTGATGACTGTGAAGGATACAGAGATTTCACATACAAATGCGAGACGGCATTTTTAGCACCTCATAGAGTTTGAAAGGGGCCTCTTTGTGGGTCTCCACTTAGCCGGCTGATCGAACTGGGCAATATATAGATTTGAGGACTTTTTCGGTTGTGACAGTGACCCGATGTTGAATGCATGCGAACGGGCAGGTAGGATACTCGTCACTAAGGTCCCAGTCGAACACGTCTGCCACACAAGGACGACAGGAATATGGTGCACCAAGGATAAGCAATGGACAACCTTCAGCTTTCTATGTTATCCGACCATTCGTCGGATATTAGCAGCAGCCGGAATAGGGGCTTCACCGTCCTATTTATAGGCTGCCGTTAACACAAAAACAGAAACGACTGTTGGTGGAGGGTTAGTTGCTTAGGATTAAAACTGCAGACGGCAGAAACGAGGTAAATGTACTGACCGTGGAAGTGACGGTTCATCGTACTGTACACTGTTACATGGGAAACAATAATGTCCACTGAAAGAGTAAAATGCACTGGAGTACGTCGTAAAGGAGCGTATGAGGATGGAATTTGACATATCTAGAGCTCAATAAACACACACAGCATAACTAGAACGGACAGCCACGCTGTACAAAGTATTCTAGCACTAAACGTGTCAATAATAGTGTCGTAAGAGATTGTGTTTGGATATGCAAGCAATCGTGGCACAAGTTTTGATCTGTAGGTGGCCCAGAATATACTACTAACAATGGGTCCCCAATTTTAAGGCCATTGACTTTCAATGTGTGAATGAATGAAGTGCAGACATTTCAGTTGGCAACGCTACAGATTAATCTGTTATCATAAATTTTACTTCGCATTCAGATTGAGTGGCTTCTCCAACTCATGACAGGAGGTTCAACCTCCCATTCTAGCCTAGACCTCGAGCTATGAAATGTTTTAATAGAGGGTGCCCTCGCACTTAGGCCCTGATTATAATGAAGTTTGTGTTAGTAACGTCTGTCGCAAATGATTAGTAGAATTAAGTGACGGAACGATTTCGTTTCTTTCGATCACGCATGGATGAAATTTTACTTTGTAACATGAAGACACTAAATATAAGCGGTCAAATTGTCTCCCAATATTGTACATTGGACTAGACAGTCAATACTAGTTTCCAAATGACAGGCAACTGCAGATGTTTGCCGGTAACAAAAGTGTCAAAATGGAGCAAGCGCAGAGTGACGGCCCACCGTCCACGCAATGCGAGTAATTTGTGTTTCTCAGCATGCAAAGTTCCAAAAGCTAAGAGCTGGGAGAATATGGGCAAATCCTGATTTGGTTGTTTTTCACGCTATTTGCTTCCCTTGTCTCTGATCTAAAACGTAGACCTTAGGTTAGGTTCCATCAGAGATTACACCGTTAACGCACCCAGGGATTTGTATTCTCACTCCTTAGCTTCATCAGCACGGAGTCAAATCATTACTTTCCATACTAATCTAGACCACGAACTACACTATATGTGAGTCTATCCCAAGCACTACAGGAAAATTCTAATTGACAACTGCTTCATCGTAACAAGCCAGGGCGAAAGCACTACATAGATGTCAATAACATTCATAAGCATGAGAAAAGCTCAGAAAGTAAATGCAAAGAATGCGTATTTTCGAAAAACGTGCGGGAAGAGTACTAGCAGTTCGTATTTTCTAGTGTAATAGACGTCACCTGCTAAGAGGCACTCTGGAAGTGAAGGATCTCCAACACATTGAAAAATGTTCGTAGATACCGCAATACGGACGTCATCTAGTTAGCTCACCAATGGTTGCCAATATCATTTTCTCGCTGACTTCCTCCTGCGTAATATGAAAATACATTAACTTAAGTTTAAACTATAGAGCAGGCAGTTACCACAACCAAGGTTTTGTATTCTCATTTTGAGCTTCGCTGTCTCACAAACAAAATTTCACTTTCCAAATCAAACTAGACATCTGGCTACGTTACAGATCAGTCTATCAAAAAAACAATCTACTGAATCCTTTAATAGAATTAAAGGTTCTGTAATGTATAATGGAAATGCTTTTTTCAAATGGTTCAAATGTCTCTGAGCACTATGGGACTCAACTGCTGTGGTCATCAGTCCCCTAGAACTTAGAACTACTTAAACCTAACTAACCTAAGGACATCACACACATCCATGCCCGAGGTAGGATTCGAACCTGCGACCGTAGCAGTCGCACGGTTCCGGACTGCGCGCCTAGAACCGCGAGACCACAGCGGCCGGCGGAAATGCTTTTTTCATCATTAACACACAGCTTCTGCTAGAGTGTGTGACCCTGCTACAAACGTGTGATACACCCATTTGTTGTAATTCAGAGGTTTTTTCAGCGCTATTAAGGTCAGCAGCCACCACAACAATCTCAGGATTAGGTAGGAAGAGAAAATCCACATCTTTGGAATCACTATATTAAAAACATCAAAAGCAGGGCTAGCGTACGAGAGCATAAGAATACGCATCCTCAAGTTTTCCAGTACAGTTAATAATTTGGAACATACTAGAACAGTGTTGAATATTTAAAAATTTAGTAATGAAACCTAAACTCTTTGGAATTCCTAAACTGTAGGAATAAAATCACATTATCGCCACCTGACATGTATGTGAACGTGTATATAACAATAGGACCCTTTCACAGTTAATGGACGTAAAAACTCACCACAAAGTGGGTTTGACACGCACAAACAGCTTGCGAAACTTTCAAAATTACACTACGATATACATATATAACGACTTTGCTTCACTTTATAACGGTTGTCCTTTAATGTCAAAGTTTAGTGGCACTGCTTGAAATTAGAAACAAATCACATCCACGAGAAAAACATTAATCAGTATTGCGGTCCGTTGCGATTAGTTTTATGCCATATGTTTCTTGTAGGAGCGGCTCAGGGTTGGTAAGTGTGTGTGTTTGACTCTGATGCAATGCGATTAAGAAGATTTTTGTTTAAGATTTCCTATCTGAGAGAGAAATGATAAGTTGATGAGAACGTAATTGAATCATTTTTTTTTTTTTGTCATCAGTCTACTGACTGGTTTGATGCGGTCCGCCACGAATTCCTTTCCTGTGCTAACCTCTTCATCTCAGAGTAGCACTTGCAACCTACGTCCTCAATTATTTGCTTGACGTATTCCAATCTCTGTCTTCCTCTACAGTTTTTGCCCTCTACAGCTCCCTCTACTACCATGGAAGTCATTCCCTCATGTCTTAGCAGATGTCCTATCATCCTGTCCCTTCTCCTTATCAGTGTTTTCCACATATTCCTTTCCTCTCCGATTCTGCGTAGAACCTCCTCATTCCTTACCTTATCAGTCCACCTAATTTTCAACATTCGTCTATAGCACCACATCTCAAATGCTTCGATTCTCTTCTGCTCCGGTTTTCCCACAGTCCATGTTTCACTACCATACAATGCTGTACTCCAGACGTACATCCTCAGAAATTTCTTCCTCAAATTAAGACCGGTATTTTATATTAGTAGACTTCTCTTGGCCAGAAATGCCTTTTTTGCCATAGCGAGTCTGCTTTTGATGTCCTCCTTGCTCCGTCCGTCATTGGTTATTTTACTGCCTAGGTAGCAGAATTCCTTAACTTCATTGGCTTCGTGACCATCAATCCTGATGTTAAGTTTCTCGCTGTTCTCATTTCTACTACTTCTCATTACCTTGGTCTTTCTCCGATTTACCCTCAAACCATTCTGTGTACTCATTAGACTGTTCATTCCGTTCAGCAGATCATTTAATTCTTCTTCACTTTCACTCAGGATAGCAATGTCATCAGCGAATCGTAGCATAGATATCCTTTCACCTTGTATTTTAATTCCACTCCTGAACCTTTCTTTTATTTCCATCATTGCTTCCTCGATGTACAGATTGAAGAGTAGGGGCGAAAGGCTACAGCCTTGTCTTACACCCTTCTTAATACGAGCACTTCGTTCTTGACCGTCCACTCTTATTATTCCCTCTTGGTTGTTGTACATATTGTATATGACCCGTCTCTCCCTATAGCGTACCCCTACTTTTTTAGAATCTCGAACAGCTTGCACCATTTTATATTGTCGAACGCTTTTTCCAGGTCGAGAAACCCTATGAAAGTGACTTGATTTTTCTTTAGCCTTGCTTCCATTATTAGCCGTAACGTCAGAATTGAATCATACGGAGCGTGAATATTAACGATAGAACGCGTAAACAACGTTTTAACAGATGGTTGGTTAATTCGGCAAAGTTATACGATTTGGGGTTGGAATATCTCTCTGTTTTCGAAACTGTATTTTGCATCCTGCAGTGTACGATCAGGCCACAGAGCGGAAATACGTTTCCTACGTAAGCAGGTTTATCTCTTGACTTCGGAAAAGAAAAGGTTAGGAGATGAAAGGTTTTGATATAAAAAAACAGTAGTAAGTATACGATGCTACTATGGCGTAAAGTGCGGCTAAGAGATTAATGTTGCACAGGATTACACAACGCAGCCTAGTGAGTATATGCATGTCTGATCCCATAGTTGAAGAAATAATTTTAATTAACAGCAAAAAGCAAATGGTCTTCAAAAACACAAAGTGAAGGCGGGTGATTTAGCTTTTAAGATCTCGTGTGTGATGGGACCACAAGAGACGCAACAGAGTTTGAGTAGGATGAGGGTGTGGGCAGTGGCCTCTCGTGATTTGGATCTTAAGCCGGTGGAAAAAAAAAAACTCGATTACGCTTTAAACCTTAACCCTCATCTTCTGAAAACCGGAGGGATCTCATTTGCGAGACTAAATAAAGTTAAATGTTGGTAGCCTTCCAGTCCCGTGTCGTTAACTGCAAAACTTTTTCCCTAGTCGTGATTCAGTGAATGTCGATAATTGCGGTCCATATGTCTACGGAAAGGAGGACTCATTTACAAATAAATTAAATGGACGCATCAATGTTTCGATTTTTGGAGACATGAGTAAAGAATAATGAGTTTAACCAAGAAAACAATGTGCCAGGTCCTTTTGGTCCACTAATGCAGATCGTCACTGTATAATTATTGAAACAAAACAAAGACGAAACGGTTTGAAGGATAGCTGAACCTACAGGATGAGCTCCCTGAAAACTCATCCGACCTACTAAATTACAGTCGAATTTTATATATCCAAGGCAAAACTCTTACGGCAAATAAATAAAATTTCTCTCTCTCTCTCTCTCTCTCTCTCTCTCTCTCTCTCTCTGTCTCTCTCTCTGTCTCTCTCTCTTGTGATAAATGAATATTCAAAACAGTTGAACTCCAAACAAATTATTGTTTAAAGAAAGATAATTTTCACGTAACTGACACTTATTTAAATGAACTGAAGACACAGATACGACGTTGTTTGATAAATGTAAATTCTTGGCTCTGTAAACAAGTGTACATATGATATAATATATAGAAGCAGTCACCTTATTCATTTGAAGCCGAAGCGGCGAGACGAGGAAACTCCGGCAGCTGTGCCGCAGGGTTTAACGAGATGTTGGCGATGAGTGTGCGAGTTGGCGCCTCTTAGTGCCGTACTCTTCCCCACAGCGACAGCTACGTACACAGGTTTCAGGAATGGCTACGATGAACATCTTCCGGTCAGTTGGCGTCCCTATTAGGTCGTGCCCATCTATTCATTAGGAGTACCGATGCTGCATTTATGAAGACAACGAAATGGCGTAAATAAACCTTTTTCACTCGCTCCAAGGAGGGGCGCCTACTTTAGTGCTGAGCGTGTGTCCGTCTCCGCAGTTAGTGCTGGCTGAAGTGAACGTCACTAGAATCTCACTCTGGTGCTGGATACCACACCGACTACAGGATGTGCGTCACCCTCTCTGGCGGATGCATTGACCAGAAAAAAGTACTTTGATGTCCTTGTTACATTCTATCAATTGGAGAAGTACCAGTTTCATTACATGAGCACAGCAGTGCTTAAATAGCCATAGGGTATTTTCCCAGAACTTTAGAGCCCACTGAGATGGCTGCTCATCACGGCAGCCCCACCACAGCTTTGGGCATTAGTTTATGCCCACAGTTACATTGTCCCATTATTTCATCGACGTGATTAAAAAGAGCTATTGCAGTTCTGTCACGCTGACATAGCGAAACCCAAGAAATCGTTCCACTACTTTTTTCTGTGAAACTGAAAAGTAACTGAATACAGTTGATAACTGATTTATTGCTTGTATCTGATGTTTCATCAAGCATAATAACCACAATATCCGTATTCCTAATTTCATTACAGACTTCATCTCTCAAAACATCAGCTACTGCATCTATAAAATCATTTTGAATGCTTTCTGAAGTGCTGCGGAAAACCATAGAAGTTACTGAATGTTCTTTCAACGGAGGATCAAACTCAGCATTTGAAAGAAGAAATTTCATGTGATTTCCTTTGTTCGCACATTCTGAATTTTTCTCGTGGCCTCGAAAGGATCGTTCCTGTTTACCTAAACAGCAAATTGCATTAATTAATCCGTTCAGTATTTCCCTATACCTTCTTACTTTCTCACTGTACAGTTGTATTTCTACTCTTCGTTGAGAACTCAAAAGTTCATCAAGTCTAGCAGGGCCGCCAATCAATTCGTTGCGTGTTAAAAAAATACACACATCAAAAAAAGTTTTGCTCAACCCGGCCCGAAAGTTCCGGAACCTGTGTAGAAAATTGGAATAGAGATCAACATAAACATCATTTCCGCCCTTTTTATTACTCATGAAAACCACCAAAAAATGGTTCAAATGGCTTTGAGCACTGTGGGACTCAACTTCTGAGGTCATCAGTCCCCTAGAACTTAGAACTACTTAAACCTAACTAACCTAAGGACATTACACGCATCCATGCCCGAGGCACGAGTCGAACCTGCGACCGTAGCGGTCTCGCGGTTCCAGCCGTAGCGCCTAGAACCGCACGGCCACTCCGGCCGGCTGAAAACCTCACATTCCATGTTGTACCACCATACAGCGAAACCTTCAGAAGTGATGGTCCAGATTGCTGTACACTCCGGTACCTCTAAAACCCCGTAGCACCTACTCTTGCATTGATGAATGTCTGTATTCGAAGTGGCACACTATCCACAAGTTCATCAAGGCAATGTTGGTCCAGATTGCCCCACTCCTCGACGGCGATTCGGAGTAGATCCCTCAGAATGGTTGGTGGGTCGTCCATAAACAGCCATTTTCAGTGTAGCCCAGGCATGTCTGATAGGGTTCGTGTATGGAGGCAGTCAGTCACAAGATATACAAGGTGGAGGCGTGAATTGTCGTCCACGAAGACGAATGCCTCGCCAAGACTTTCTGCGGCGTCTTTTCCGCCGCACTATCGGTCGGAGGATGGCATTCACGTATCGTACAGCCGTTACGGCGTCTTCCATGACCATCAGCGGTGCCACATAATGACACCCCATACAGGAGGGAACCTCCACCTTGCTCCACTCGCCGGACAGTGTGTCTAAGACGTTCAGCCTTACTGTGTTGCCTCCAGACACGTCTGCGACGATTGTCCGGTTTAAGGCATATGCGACAATCATCGTTGAAAAGAACGTGATGCTAACCTTGAGCGGTCCATTCGGCATGTTGTTGGGCTCATCTGTACCGCGCTGCATGGTGACGTGGTTGCAAAAATGGACATCGCCATGGACGTCGGGAGTGAAGTTGCGCATCATGCAGCCTATTGCGAACAGTTTCAGTCGTCCTTTGGCTGCACGAAAAGCTTTATTCAACATGGTGGTGTTACTGTCAGGGTTCCTCCGAGCCATAATCCATAGGTAGCGGTCATCCACTACAATAGTAACCCTTGGGCGGCCTGAGCGAGGCATGTCACCGACAGTTCCTGTCCCTCTATATCTCCTCCATGTCCGAACAACATCGCTTTGGTTCACTCCGAGATTCCTGGACACTTCAGTTGTTGAGAGCCGTTCCTGGCACAAAGTTACAATGTGGACGCAAACGAACCGCAGTATTGACTGTCTAGGCATGGTTGAACTACAAACAACACGAGCCTTGTACCTCCTTCCCGGTGGAATGACTGATCGGCTGCCAGACCCCGTCCGTCTAATAGGCGCTGCTGAAGCATGTTTGTTTACATCTTTGGGAGGGGTTAGTGACATTTCTGAACAGTAAAAGGACTGTGTCTGTGATACAACATCCACAGTCAACGTCTGTCTTCAGAAGTTCTGGGAACTGGGGTGATGCAAAACTTTTTTCGATGTGTGTAGAAAAGAATTTCAGATTCACCATGTTTTTTCATTGCGTTATTAATATGATTTAAATCACAATTCCTTTGGCTATTCCAAATTGTTTTCTGTGTATCAAATAATTTACAGATCCAACAATAAAATCTGTTCGTCACATCACAGTTACAAAGCCGTTTTGATAGCTTCGTACAACTCCTTACGAAAATGCCTATCAGGTTCCTTTCCAGTGAACCATATTTTACCGTTACACAGTTTGATACCATTACGTTAGGACGTGGCCTGCCATTGTCAATAATTCGTTTCTGCTCTGTGCAATATTGTAATGAAATAGGACTGTGTAACAGTTTTTGCACAATGCTTTCACTACCCATTTCAAAACTACCATGATCTTCACATTCACAAGAAACGCAAGACGTAAGCAACGCAACACAACACAACAGCAAAGCGCCGAGTCGTTGACAAAGTCCTGGCTGTGGTGCGGCTGATCAGTGGACGTAGCTGACGCACGCGCAGTGGCACTGTCACAGCGGGGGATTTTGCGGCGAAGCTTTGACTCACGTTTAGCACGTTGCATACTGCCAGGGGCTAAACTTGTAGCAAACAGTTGAGTTGAAGCGTTATCAACGAAATTACAAAGACAATGTATTCACTGATTAAGAATGATTTCATAACCTGTTTTTTTTCCCACGTTGGCACTTGAGGTGCACGCCCCTCACAGGAGACGCCACTGGGTGCGGGAAGAAGTAGACCTTGTCATTTTCAAAAGACCAATATGATGCTTGCTTTAATCGAATTAGAGGATTAAAGAAACCGTGTAAAACGATGGTCTGGATGGCCGCACATGCGTCTAACAGCTGATTCTCCTGTAAGCGACTCTAACGCCTTGGCAACAGCGCCGCTTCGCTTAGTGAATGAGAGTGATTCTCAGGGATTACTAATGCATACCCATGCGCTTACCTTGTGTGAAACACCTTATGGAGTAATAATGCACAAGTAAAGAAGTGAGGTTCATTATTGAAGTTACAGTTTAACATCAGAATTTTAAAAGAAAATAATAGCCTTCCCATAAAACATTTATTGGACTAAGATAGACTTTATCGCAGTTCGATGATGTGCATCCCACCGTAATTGTGAGAACTGTGAAAAGGAGCTACACCGGGTATAGGGTAGAATTTAAAAGTTGACTCGACGAAGGCTATGAGTGGAATGACACCAAATCTTCCAAAAATCGGATAATAAATTCAGTTTCAGCTAAAACTGGCTGGATCGTAGCAAATACGCTACCCACGTTCTGCTGCTCCCCTGATGTTAACTTTCTCACTGCCTGTCGATCCTGTTGGGTCAACCAAACTCCATACCTGTGAAGCGTGTCTTTAAATGCAGTTTCATAGTCCAACTCGTCCTTCCTCAACCATTTATTACCAGGAATGTCCCTAGCCGCCATTCCTGCAACAGTGCAACAAGAGTTAAAGGCACTGTAATATAATAATACTACCTTGCTACTAACATCACATAAAACCAAAAACACGACCACATTCTGCTACCAATTGTGTTCAAATGTTCAAATGTGTGTGAAATCTTATGGGACTTAACTGCTAAGGTCATCAGTCCCTAAGCTTACACACTACTTAACCAAAATTATCCTAAGGACAAACACACACACACCCATGCCCGAGGGAGGACTCGAACCTCCGCCGGGACCAGCCACACAGTCCATGACTGCTGCGCCTTAGACCGCTCGGCTAATCCCACGCGGCTACCAATTGTGGTACAGGAAACAGTGGGAGTGGAAATGACTGGGGTTTGTGGGCATAAAACTTTAACAATATTTAAATATATTTATTACTCTATTTCAACAACTCCAAGCATACACACAACATGACACAAGTAAAATAGTCAGCGTTTAATATAATGAAACACAAACACGTAATGTCTAACGCAGTACAATTCATGGTAAAATAATGTGCCCCTCTGAAATGCACAACTTTGCAATGAAGGGGGCAAGAAATATATTAATAAAAATAATAACACAAGCGTAGAAGGAGAACAGGGAAAGAAACAGTAATCAGTCTTAGCCCAGAATATAAAAGCGTAACATATACACAAAAAGCCAAAACACTGACTAACACGTAAAAGAAAGCGTTTAACAAGGAAGCAAAAATCAGTAACAGCTTACAATAGCCCAAGTTACTCTCTGCTGGACAGAGTTGTTGTTGTGGTCTTCATTCCTGAGACTGGTTTGATGCAGCTCTCCATCTTATTCTGTCCTGTGCAAGCTTCTTCATCTCCCAGTACCTACTGCAACCTACATCCTTCTGAATCTGCTTAGTGTATTCATCTCTTGGTCTCCCTCTACGATTTTTACCCTCCACGCTGCCCTGGACAGAGTAAATGAGAACAATACAATAGTGGATGCCAGCAACAAAGAGGTATTAAATTTCACTGACAACAACAACAATAAAACAAAATTTTTACATTTTAATACACCACGCCCGAAAGCTGCCTCGCTGTAGTAGAAAACTGTGATACCTTGTTACCTAATTTGGAAAACCCAAGCACATTCGTCTGCACTACAAGACTGGACTGATCACAGCTGGCACAATTTCCCGTAACTGTGGTAGCCGAAAACACACTGCAGCTAACAGAACTTGACTCCTGGAAATGCTACATTTTTTTTTTTGGATCCATGAATCCAAGCCCAGTCCACTCACTGCTCACGGCTGGAAAGGTGGCTCATGTCGAGAGCGTGCCGCTACCAGGCCCAACTGCTAGTCCACCAGGCTACGAGGCCGCTTTCCTTCACTTCTTCATGCTTCGCTAAGTCTAGAAAGCTGCTCTCCTTGGAAGTTGCTAGCTTGTTGTCTTCTATATGGGCACCTTCTAACTCGATCCTCTTCAACGAAGTTTCACCTCTAATGACGGCAGCGGCTCTCCAGTCTTCCATCTCCATAGCCCTGCTGTCATGGGCTGGCCCTCTGGACCATTCACGATCGTTACGCCATGTGTTGTCCAACACAGAATTTGAAATCGCCCACCGAACACGGTACTTCCACCACTGGTTCCAGGTGGATGTTCCCGTTTCTATCCTGTAAAACCATGATCGAGGGGTAGCATCTTTGATTAGTAATCAATACTTCCTCGGGCCTGGATTCGAACCTCACCACTGCTTAAATTTTCAATAAATATCACCAGCAATGCGGCCACAAGAAGTCACCTTTATTCTGCCAACAGCCTGAGGGCAGATGAACGGACAGAGTTTCAGGGCACTCCCCTGCCCTTTGGGTAGGAAACTGCCCTAAAAGGCGGAAGTATCAACAATGATCAACGGCATGAGGATGCAGAAGGCAACGGAAGCAACTACGTTAAAGACACATAATGTGTATCCACAGGACATGTGATTCGTAATAGAAAAACGTATCGTGATGGTCTCTCCATTGGCAAAAGATTCCGAACTAGTCCTTCATTCACATCTCCAGGATGGGATTGCCAAGGGGGAGATGGCTATGAAAAGAACTGAATAACCAATGAAATGGTAATGTTGTACGAGTTTGGTGTGGAAAGCCAAAAGTTTGAACGTGGTAGCTATTCTATAAATTCCTAAAAGGAAGTGCTAAGGCTCAGTGGGCATCAGTGAAGTAAAATGGAAAGAAGACAAGGACTTCTGGTCAGATGAGTATACGGTAATATCAACAGCAGCAAAAAACGGTGTAACAGGATTACGATTCGTTATGAATAAGAAGGTAAAGCAGAGAGTGAGTGACTGTGAATAGTTCAGTGATAGGGCTGTTGACATCTGAATCCACAATAAACCAACACCGACTGCTGTACGTCAGGAAGACAGAAGTTGGGAAAGTATATGAGGATATTGAACGGGTAGTAGTACGTAAAGCGAGATGAAAATCTAATAATCATTGGGGATTGGAATGCGGTTGTGGTGGAGTTAAACGAAGAAAGGGTTACGGGAAAATATGGGATTGCTCTTAGGAACGACAGAAGAGAAAAGGCTGGGAGATTCAGTTGGATTACATCATGGTCAGGCAGAGATATCTAAACCCGATATAGGATTTCAAGGCGTACCCAAGAGCAGATATAGATTCAGATCACAATTTAGTAATGTTGAAGAGTAGGCTGAAGTTTAAGAGACTAGTAAGAAATAATCATTGTTAAGAGAAGTGACGTACGAAAGTTCTATGGAATGAAGAGACACGCTTGGAGTTCTCTGAGGCTGTATATACTGCGATAATTAATAGCTCAGAGAGCAGTTCAGTTGAGGAGGAATGGACATCTCTAAAAATGGCAGTCACAGAAGTCGGAAAGAAAACTGTAGCTACAAGGAAGGTAACTGCGAAGGAACCATGGATAACAGAAAAAATACTTCACTTGATCGACGAAAGAAGAAAGCAGAAAACTGTGCAGGGAAATAAAGGAATACAAGTCACTTGAGAATGAAGAAAATTGAAAGTGGGGGGGGGGGGGGGAAGTTGAGGTGAAAAGGCTGCATGAAAAATGTGAAGAAATCGAAAAAGAAATGATTGTGAGAAGGACGGACTCAGCATACAGAAAAAGTAAAACAGGTTTTGGTGAAATTAAAAGCAAGACCGGTAACATTAACAGTGCAAGGGTAATCCCACTGTTAAATGCAGAGGAAAAAGCGGTTAGATGGAAAGAGTCCACTACTGGCCTCTATGGGGGAAAGGGCGGGGGGGGGGGGGGGGAAGTCTGATGACGTGATAGAAGAAGAAACAGGAGTCGACAGGGAAGAGATAGGGGATACAATATCAGAATTAGAGTCTACAAGAGTTTGTGACTACTTAAGATCAAATAAGGCAGAAGTCATAGATGAAATTTCATCGGAATTCATAAAATCATTGTGGGAAGTGCGAACAAAGCCACTATTGATGTCGGGATGGAGAATGTACGAGACTGGTGATATTCCATCAGACTTTTCGAAAAACATTATCCACACAATTCCAAAGATAGCAAGATCCGGTAAGTGCGGGAATTATCGCAAAATCAGCTCAACAGCTCATGCATCCAGAAAATAAACGCCCTATTTATAATAAAACGCCCCTTCATGTTTATCATGGATCTTCAAGCAATTTTTTTTTTTTTTGTCGCTCCCACCCTACTGTGGCGGAAAGCAACTACAGCACTGGTACCAACGGCCATGCAAGGTAGGAATTCGACAATTCTGTGAATTGCTAATTCTTGGCACAAACTCACCTCCGCCCCTCCCCACAAAACTGAAAATTACACCAACCAAATATGAGATTCGTAAGCAACTACAGCGAAAATACAGGTTATAACACTCTGGTGAAATCGTAACTTTCTGCAGTGTAAGAAAACAATGAAAACATTACATCCCAGAGGAGTGAGTGTCGGCTTGAATGGGAAACGTGGGTAGGGCAGTCTAATTCTGTAGACAATAGCGCAAACCGTATGGAATTAGAAAAACGATTACAGTGAATACACAGGTTACAACACTCAGGAAAAATTCACAACTATCTGAACTCTAGGCAAAGAATAAAAACATTTCATCCTAGTGGTGAATACCGTCTTACGTGTGACACATGGACCTGGCACTCTTTCTCTACAAACATCAGTACAAACTGTATGGAACCCAGTATAATATCAACTGAAAAATATCACTCTATCATTAGCCTGAATAGTGGTAACCAAGCAAATTGTTTACCACAAGGCACCACCTCAACACTGTTTGTTGTTGTTGTGGTCTTCAGTCCTGAGAATGGTTTGACGCAGCTCTCCATGCTACTCTATGCTGTGCAAGCTTCTTCATTTCAAAGTATCTACCACACCTTAAATCCTTCTGAATCTGCTTAGTGTATTCACCTCTTGTTGTCCCTCTACGATTTTTATCCTCTACGTTGCCCTCCAATACTAAATTGGTGATCCCTTGATGCCTCAGAACATGTCCTACTAATCGATCCCTTCTTCTAGACAAGTCGTGCCACAAATTCCTCATCTCCCCAATTCTATTCAATACGTCCTCATTAGTTACATGATCTGCCCATCTGATCTAATCTAATCTCTACACTAGAGACCATTAACTCCTGCGTCTGGAAGCTGCCATCTTTACGCACCATTTCCAAATTCATAGTACTGTTGTGCACTGAAGTAGCTGGCAGCCTAAGATATAATGTAAGTTTTACTTGCACAGATTTTTCCTGTAATCCTGGAATGTCGCAGTTTGTCATGAGATCAGTCATCTAAATCAAGTAATGAGTTACCCAGTCTGCAATATCTATATCTGTGGGTGGGCAGGCACCTCAGCTTCCAAAAATCTGATTAACAGCTCAGTTTGAGTCCAATCTGTCTGTATCATAGCAAATCCACTGTTGATGTCCTACTGCTCCTCTGATGTAAACCACATGAACTCACCCACCACTTGCAAAGCTGCTGCGTTTACCAGGCACTGTGCCGGTGGAGACCTGTCCACAGATGGCAACTCCACAGGCCAAGTCGTCCTTTCTCAACCAGTTTATGAAGGGGATATCCACAGCTACCATTTCTGCAACATGCCAATAAAAGAATACATGACACAGTAATATAATATTACCTTATCTTCTAACATAATGCCAAAACACACACATACATCCACACTCTACTATCAGTTGTGGTGCAGGACGTGGTGGAAGTGGAAAATGTCTGATGGTTGTGTGGGCGTAAATTCTTAATAAGTTTGATGTTCATTTGTTAGTCAGTTTCAGCAACTCTGAGCATATACACAGCATGACACAGGTGTATTATTCAATATACCAAAATGTAAAACCTAATATCTAGGACAACAGAACACAAAATAATGTGTCCCGCCAACTCTAAAATAAAGAAGGCAACAAATGCTACATCAAAAAATAATAACACAAAGCCAAAATGAGAACAAATAAATGCACAATACTTACTCTTATCGCAGAATACGAAAGCCGAAAATGTACCCAAAAAAAGGCGGCAACGTACCTAACACTAATGAAAGCAATTAAAAAGATAGTCAAAATCAGTAATATATTACAACAGTCCAAATTACTCTCTGCTAGATACAATAAATGAGAAAAATAAAACAACGGATGCAACAGCAAGGAGATATTAAAATTCCAAATGGTTGAAATGGCACTGAGCACTATGGGACTTAACTGCTGAGGTCATCAGTCCCCTAGAACTTAGAACTGCTTAAACCTAACTAACCTAAGGACATCACACACATCCACGCCCGAGGCAGGATTCGAACCTGCGACCGTAGCGGTCGCGTGGTTCCAGACTGTAGCGCCTAGAACCGCTCGACCACTCCGGCCGGCTACTAAAATTTCACTGAATACAACAACAACACGATAAAATTCTCCACTTTCAAACACTATGCCTTACAACTGCCTCGCCATTGTTCAAAACTGATCTCTTGTTACTTAATTTAGTCATCTTAGACATAGTAATCTGCATCACAAGACTGCACTGGTCACAACTGGCACGCTTTCCTTTAACTGTCGTAAGTGAGAACGCACTGCAGCTAATGCTACATTCGTGGTCACGCCGTGTTTCATGGATCCATGAAGCCAAGCACTATCCACTGCTCCAGACGAAAATGTTGGCCCATGTTGAACGCAAGCTGCTGCCAGCCCCAGGTGCATGTGCGAAAGGCTGGTTCACTACTTTGTTCCATGTCTTACTCCACAGCTACATCCAACCAGTTGCTCTCCTTGGAAGTTGCTAGCTGTGTTGTCTCCTAGCTGACTGTCTTCCAGCATGCTCCATCCCATCGAGATTCCATCTCTGATGACCACAGCAGCTAGCCCGTCCTCCATCTACAAGGAGCAACTATCACCAGCTAATCCTCTGGGCCAAGCACGCCAGTACATAAAGAAGCTCATTTGGCACGCTATTCATGGCCTAGTACTTAACATAAGCTAAAGTCTGTCGGGGACCATGACCCCAAATTGATGCCGCTTCACTCCCATCCACCCGATACCCTTTCCCAGTGACAGCACACTGCTCCACACCTTGGCGTGGCGTTGCTAGCGGCAATATTTCTGCTACAAGTGCACCCTGCTGTGGCAGATGGCAGCACCAACACCGGCACTGACGCCAACAGCCAAGCAAGGTGGCAAAACGTCAGTGCCCTGAATCGCTGATTCATTGTGCAAAATGAATGTCATCAAACACCACTGTTTGGAATTCATTTCGAAATAAGGGGAATAAATAATTACTCTATTCAGTAACTGCTTAAGAAAAATAGGTACAGAGTGTAAACCTTCCTAGATGCCACGATCTTCAGATGTGACAACTATTGTGAGGACATGATTAACAGGACATATTATACACGGCATCCATTATAGGGACTAAATAGATACTGTCAACGTTATAACCTGCGTTCAAAGACATTGTTACATTAATAGTTACATATATGCAAATATATCATTCTCTCCTTGATCCGTCCATGATCTGAGCCTGAAAAAAACATCTGATTATTATATGCAATAAAAGTTACATTCTGTCACAAAGCTTGTAGTAGCATTGTCTAGCTGCATATGAGTAACAACACACTCGTCTTTCAGAAAGTGTTTTGCATGTCATAATGAGTTAAACAATATAATAAGGAGAGCAAATCTACAATTTTGTCACGTAATATAGATGTCTAAGGAAGGACATTTCAACTGAATGGGAAGTGGTTCTATGACAGTCAGTTAAAATGCAGATGGAAAAGTTACGTTGAGAGCGATACGAGAATGGTAGAACAATCCTCAAACTATGTCTCATCTCGACTTCTGAAAACTAAGTACATTTCATGATCACAGTAATCGAAAGATTCATCAGCTACAAATTGTTCAAAGTTCAACAAGATGATTCACAAATTAACACATGTGACACGAAGAATAGTAACTCATGCTCTGTCTATTCTCATTTCCTTAAATCAAGCGGCTGGAGCACATTCAGTCCCCTCCAAATATAAAGTCCCTTTAAAAGTTCAGGTATTATAACGGCTGTTCACTGCCCAGAAACAATCACCTATACTATCGAATCGCTCACGTTACTCTAGACATGTCTGCCTTCTTCCAGAACTCGCCACCAAAGTGTCCATAATCTCTCCCTTGAACTATCCACTCGAGAAGTTACGGTCTCCCCTTGACTTCCATAGTGACCCGCTACTTCCAGCTTTTTCCATTGGCTAAAGCCCATTCCCACCAAAAATATATTAAGCCCTTTCTTTCCACGAACTGGAACAGAAGGGAGAACCGATGGAGGTACTCAAGGTACCCTCCGCCACACACCGTCAGGTGGCTTGCGGAATATGGATGTAGATGTAGATGCTTCAGTTGCTGAATGGACCGGAAAATGAAAAAAAAAAGAAACAGAGATAAACATGTTTTATAATTCAACGAAAGGTAGAATAGACGTTGCAGATGAGCTGCCTGCGACATAATTATGGTGCAATCCGCAACTCAAAACAAATAGCCTCAGACAGTGTTCTATGCAATACTGAATATTACTGGCATGCACGCTGATATCGTTCACCGATCAAATAGCAATAAGACCCACAAGCATCGTACTGAACGCCCTGAGGTTGATCCCTCGCCCATGATCGAGTGGGGGGTTGTTCCAAGGTGTGGCCGGCAGCGAAGGACTTTCCAAGGGGCGATGGTAGGGCCTCCCAGGTTCATCTCACGAATAGGTTTCATGCGCTGTCTATGGCTAACGAAGTCCCTGAGCGAGATGAAATCGCTCACGCTGTTTCAGAGGAATCCTCTCGCCCTGCAAGATCTGAGCGTTGACAGAAGGTATGGTTATTAGTAGTTGAGAGTTCCACCGTTAGGCATGTAATGGTCCCCATTAGGGACATGGCTGCGAAAGAGGGGAAGGAATGCTGGGAGGAGTCGTTTCAGATGTGGAACAGGTGCTTCCGGATGCCATGAGGAGCACAAGGTGCAGCCAACTGCAGATGATGGCTCATGTTGGTAATAGCGATATGTATGGCTTTGGATGAAAGGAGACTCTCTCTGGTTTCGAGCTGTTAGCTGAATTAGTGAAGACTATCAGTCTTGCTTGCGAGATGAAGGCGATGCTCACCATCTGTAGTGTCGTCGACAGAACCGACTGTGGTTCTTTGGTACAGAGCCGAGTGGAGTGTCTCAATCAGAGGCTCAGGCGGTTCTGAGACCGTACAAGTTGTAGATACCCCAGATTACGCCATAGGGTGGCGGCTTTCTGGGTTCCGCTAAATAGGTCAGGAGTCTACTACATGCAAGAAACACAGGTAGCGAGGCTGTGTGGATGGAGCTGAGCGCTTGTCTTAGGATACAGTGTCTCGGGAACGTGCAGAAAGGGCTTCAGTTTCAAAAGATGCAAGACGAACACAGGAAGTGGGCGGACATAGGAAGAATCAATACTTTAGTCGTGAACTGTTGTAACTGTGTTGGAAAAGAACTAGAGCTACAAGCGCTAACAGGAAACACTGAATTTCAAATAGTTATAGGTACGGAGAACTGGCTATAGCCTGAATAAGCTCAGCCGAAATTTTTGCAAAGAACGTAACCGTGTTCAGAAACGAAAGAGTAAACACAGTTGGTGATGAGTGTTTATTGCTGTAAGAGGTAATTTACCTTCTGGTGGAATTGAAACTGAAGTAGTTCGTTCCTGTTAGCTAGTATGGATAGAGGCTATACTTGACAACCAGAATAAATTAATAATTGGTTCCCTTTACTGACACCCCGACACAGATATACAATTGCTGAAAAGTTCAAACAAAACTTGGGTGCAATTTCAAATAGGTACCCCACTCATACGACTATAGTTGGTGGTGCCTTCAATCTACCATCGAAATGTTGGCTAAATAAAACTTCAAAGTCGGTGGTAAGCATAAAACGTCGTCCGTAACTGTGCTGAATGCCTTCTCAGAAAGTTATTTTGAGCAGCTACTTCAGGGTCCCATTCTAAGTGTAAATGGTTGCCAAAGCATACTTGGCACATTAGCAAACAAATAATCCCCACAAAATAAGGAGTATCATGACAGATACACGGTTTAGTGAGCACAAGGTTGTTGTAGTTAGACTGAATACCGCAACATTCAAACCCACCAAACATAAACGCAAAGTACATCTATTTGAAAAAGCAGATAAAAATTCTCTTGACACCTTCCTAAGTCTCCACTCCTTCCAATCTGACTATGTAAGTGTAAACCAGATGTGGTTTAAATTCAAAGAAATTGTATCGACGGCAGTTGAGACATATATACATACCAAAGACATTAATAAGATCCCCCATGGTACACAAAACAGGTAAGAACATTATTGCAAAAGCGAAGAAAAAAAGCATACCAAATTTTAAAAAATCCAAAATCCCCAAGATTGGTGAAGTTTTACAGAAGTTCGAAATTTAGCGCGAACGTCAATACGAGATGCTTTTAATTGTTTTCACAGTGAAACTCTGTCCCTAAATCTGGTAGAAAACACAATGAGATTCTGGTAGTATGTAAAGTACACCAGTGGCAAGACGCAATCAATACCTTCACTGCAAGATAACAATGCTGACCATTTTGATGATAGTGCCACTAAAGCGGAGTTACTGAACACGTTTCCCGAAATCCTTCACGAAAGAAGACGAAGTAAAAATTCCAGAATTCGAATCGAGAACAACTGCCAACATAAGTAGCTTAGAAGTGGTATCCTTGGTGTAGCAAAGCAACTTAAAACACTTAAGAAAAGCAGGGCTTCCAGTATGGATTGCATACCAGTCACGCTCCTTTCAGAGTATACTGGTACAATAGCTCCATATTTCGCAGTCATATACAATCGCTCGTTCATAGAAAGATCCGTCCCCAGAGATTGGAAAGCTGCACAAGTCACACCAATTCCCAAGAAATGAAATAGAAGTAATCCGCTTAACTACAGACGTATATCACTAGTATCTATTTGCAGTAGAATTTTGGAACATACAGGGTGGTCTTTTGATCGTGACCGGGCCAAATATCTCACGAAATAAGCGTCAAACCAAAAAACTACAAAGAACGAAACTTGTCTAGCTTGAAGGAGGAAACCAGATAGCGCTATGGTTGGCCCGCTAGATGGCGCTACCATAGGTCAAACAGATATCAACTGCGTTTTTTTCAATAGGAACACCCATTTTTATTACATATTCTTGCAGTACGTAAAGAAATATAAATGTTTTACTTGAACTACTTTTTTAACTTTGAGATGGATGGCGCTGTAATAGTCACAAACATATGGCTCACCATTTTAGACGAACAGTTGGTAACAGGCAGGTTTTCTAAATTAAAATACGGAACGTAGGTACGTTTGAACATTTTATTTCGGTTGTTCCAATGTGATACATGTACCTTTGTGAACTTATCATTTCTGAGAACGCATGCTGTTGCAGCGTGATTACCTGTAAATACCACATTAATGCAATAAATGCTCAAAATGATGTCCGTCAACCTCAATGCATTTGGCAATACGTGTAACGACATTCCTCTCAATAGCGAGTAGTTCGCCGTCCGTAATGTTCGCACATGCATTGACAATGCGCTGACGAATGTTGTCAGGCGTTGTCGATGGACCACAATAGCAAATATCCTTCGATTTTCCCCACAGAAAGAAATCCGGGGACGTCAGATCTGTTGAACGTGCGGGCCAGAGTATGGTGCTTCGACGACCAATCCACCTGTCATGAAATATGCTATTCAATACCGCTTCAACCGCACGCGAGCTATATGCCGGACATCCATAATATTGGAAGTGCATCGCCATTCTGTCATGCAGTGAAACACCTTGTAATAACATCGGTAGAACATTACTTAGGAAATCAGCATACAATGCACCATTTACATAGCCATCGATAAAACGGGGGCCAATTACTCTTCCTCCCCTAATGCCAAATTTACACGCTAGGGTCGCTGATGTTCCACTTGTCGCAGCCATCGTGGATTTTCCGTTGCCTAATAGTGCCTATTATGCTGGTTTACGTTACCGCTGTTGGTGAATGACGCTTCGTCGCTAAATAGAACACGTACAAAAAAACTGTCATCGTCCCGTAATTTCTCTTGTGCCCAGTGGCAGAACTGTACACGACGTTCAAAGTCGTCGCCATGCAATTCCTGGTGCATAGAAGAATGGCACGGGTGCAATCAATGTTGATGTAGCATTCTCATCACCGACGTTTTTGAGATTCCCCATTCTAGCGCAATTTGTCTGCTACTGATGTGCGGATTAGCCGCGACAGCAACTAAAACACCTACTTGGGCATCATCATTTGTGGCAGGTCGTGGTTGACGTTTTACATTTGGCTGAACACTTCCTGTTTCCTTAAATAACGTAACTATCCGGTGAACGGCCCGGACACTTGGATGATGTCGTCCGGATACCGATCAGCATACATAGCACACGCCCGTTGGGCATTTTGATCACAATAGCCATACATCAACACGATGTCGACCTTTTCCGCAATTGGTAAACGGTCCACTTTAATACGGGTAATGTATCACGAAGCAAATACCGTCCGCACTGACGGATTGTTACATGGTACCACATACTTACACATTTGTGATTATTACAGCGCCATCTATCACATAGCGAAAAAAGTGGTCCAACTAAAACATTCATATTTCTTTACGTACTGGACGAATATGTAATAAAAAATGGGGGTTCCTGTTTAAAAAAAAACTCAGTTGGTATCCGTTTGACATATGGCAGTGCCGTCTATCGAGCCAACCATAGCACTATCTGGTTTCCCCCTTCAAGCTAGACGAGTTTCGTTCATAATCGAAAACATGTCTTCTGTCTCGAGTTCGAAACCCGCCACTGCTTAAATTTTGATTAATAATCAGCATTGTCGGCCGAAGACTTCCAGCATAAGATGTCACCCTCATCCTACCAACGCCCTTGTCAAGGAGGGTGGAGGAGCGCACAGAGGTTCAGGGCAGTCTCTTGTCCAAGGGGTGGGAAACTGCCCCTAAAAGCGGAAGAATCAGCAATGATTAACGGCATGAGGGTGGAGAAGGCAATGGAAACCATTGTATTAAAGACACATGACTTACATCCAAAGAACTTGTGGCCTGTAATTGAAGAAGTGTCATGATGATCTCTCCATTGGCAAAAGATTCCGGAATAGTCCCCCATTCGGATCTCCGGGAGGAAACTGCCAAGTGGGAGGTGAACGTGAGAAAGAGATTGAATAATCAACAAAAGGATAACGTTCTACGAGTCGGGGCGTGGAATGTCAGGAGTTTGAACGTGGTAGGGAAACTAGAAAATCTGAAAATGGAAATGCAAAGGCTCAGTCTAGATATAGTGAGGGTCAGTGAAGTGAAGCGGAAGGAAGACAAGAATTTCTGGTCAAATGAGTATAGGGTAATATCAACAGCAGTAGAAAATGGTATTAGGGGAGTAGGATTCGTTATGAATAGGGAGGGCAGAGAGTGTGTAACTGCGAACAGTTCAGTGACAAGGTTGTTCTTATCGGATTCGATAGCAAACCAACACCGACAACGATAGTTCAGGTATACACGCCGACGTCGCAAGCTGAAGATGAAGAGATAGAGAAAGTGTATGAGGATATTAAAATGGTAATGCATTATGTGAAGGGGGATGAAAATCTACTAGTCGTGTGGGACTGGAATGCAGTTGTAGGGGAAAGAGTAGAAGAAAAGGTTACAGGAGAGTGTGCGCTTGGGACAGGGACTGAGAGAGGAAAAAGATGGTTCAATGGCTCTGAGCACTATTGGACTTAACATCTGAGGTCATCAGTCCCCTAGACTCAGAACTACTTAAACCTAACCAACCTATGGACATCACACACATCCATTCCCGAAGCAGGATTCAAACGTGCGACCGTACCAGCAGCGCGGTTCCGTACTGAAGCGTCTAGAACCGCTCTTCCACAACGGCCGGCGAGGAAAAAGACTAATTGAGTTTTGTAACAAGTTTCAGCTAGTAATAGCGAATACTCTCTTTAAGAATCACAAGAGATGGAGGCGTACTTGGAAAAGGCCGGGTGATGCGGGATGATTTCAGTTAGATTACATTATGGTCAGATTGAGAAATCAGAGAAATCAGATACTGGATTGTAAGTTGTAACTAGTAGCAGATACTGACTCAGATCACAATATAGTAGTGATGAAGAATAGGCTGAAGTTTGAAGCATTAGTCAGGAAGAATCAGTACGCAAAGAAGTGGGATACGGAAGTACTAAGGAATGACGAGATACGGTTGAACTTCTCTAAGGCTATAGATACAACAATAAGGAATAGTTCTGTGGGCAGTACAGCTGAAGAGGAATGTACATCTCTCATAAGAGCCATCGTAGAAGTTGGGAAGGAAAACATAGGTAGAAAGAAGGTAACTGCGAAGAAACAGAAGAAATGTTTCAATTGATCGTTGAAAGGAGGAAGTACAAAAATGTTCCTGGAAACTCAGGAATACAGAAATACAAGTAGCATAAGAATGAAATAAACAGGAAGTTCAGGGAAGCTAAGACGAAATGGCCGCAGGAAAAATGTGAAGACATCGAAAAAGAAATTATTGTCGGAAGAGCAGACTCGGCATACAGGAAAGTCAACACAACCTTCGGTGACATTAAAAGCAAATGCATTAAGAGTGCAACGGGAATTCCACTGTTAAATGCAGAGAAGAGAGCGGATAGGTGTGAAGAATACATTGAAAGCCTCTATGAGGGGGAAGATTTGTCTGATGTGACAGAAGAAGAAACAGGAGTCGATTTAGAAGAGATAGGGTATCCAGTATCAGAATGAGAATTTAAGAGAGCTTTGGAGGACTTAATATCAAATAAGGCAGAAAGGATAGATAACATTTCTTCAGAATTTCTCAAATCATTGGGGGAAGTGGCAACAATACGACTATTCACGTTGGTGTGTAGTACATATGCGTCTAGCGACATACCTTCTGACTTTCTGAAAAGTATCATCCACAAAATTCCGAATACGGCAAGGGCTGAGAAGAGCGAGAATTATCGCACAATCATCTTAACAGCTCATGCATCCAAGTTACTTACAGGAATAATATACAAATGAATTAAAAATAAAATTGAGGATACGCTAGATGATTATCAGTTTGCCTTTAGGAAAGGTAAAGTCACGAAAGAGGCAATTCTGACGTTGCGGTTAATAATAGAAGCAAGACTAAAGAAAAATCAAGACACGTTCATAGGATTTGTCGACCTGGAAAAAGCATTCGACAATGTAAAATGGTGCAAGATGTTCGAAATTCTGAAAAAAGTTGGGATAAGCTATAGGGAGAGACAATATGTACAACAGCCAAGAGGGAATAGCCAGCCGAAGTGGCCGTGCGGTTAAAGGCGCTGCAGTCTGGAACCGCAAGATCGCTACGGTCGCAGGTTCGAATCCTGCCTCGGGCATGGATGTTTGTGATGTCCTTAGGTTAGTTAGGTTTAACTAGTTCTAAGTTCTAGGGGACTAATGACCTCAGCAGTTGAGTCCCATAGTGCTCACAGCCATTTGAACCAAGAGGGAATAGAGTGGACGACCAAGAACGAAGGGCTCGTATCAAAAAGGGCGTAAGACAAGGATGTAGGCCTTCGCCCCTACTGTTCAATCTGTACATCGAGGAAGCAATGAGGGAAATAAATGAAAGGTTCAGGGGTGGAATTACAAGGTGAAAGTATATCAATGATACAATTCGCTGATGACATTGTTGTCTTGAGTGAAAGTGAAGAAGAATTACATGATCTTCTGAACGGAACGAACAGTCCAATGAGTCCAGAGTATGGATTGAGAGTAAATCAAAGAAATACGAAGGTAATGAGATGTAGTAGAAATAAGAACAGCGAGAAACCTAACATCAGGTTTGATGGTCACGAAGTAGATGAAGTTAAGGAATTCTGCTACCTAGGCAGTAAAATAATCAGTGACGGACGGAGCAAGGAGGTCATCAAAAGCAGACTAGCAATGGCAAAAGAGCATTCCTGGCCAGAGCAGTCTACTAATATCAAATATTGGCCTTAATCTGCGGAAGAAATTTCTGTGAATGTACTTCTGGAGTACAGCATTGTACGGTAGTGAAACATGGAACTGTGGGGAAACCGGAAGAGAAGAGAATTGAAGTATCTGAGATGTGGTGCTAGAGACGAATGTTGAAAATTAAGTGGACTGATAAGGTAAGGAATTAGGAGGTTCTGCGCAGAATCGGAGAAGAAAGCAACCTGTTGAAAACACTGATAAGGAGAAGGGACAGGATGGTAGGACATGTTACGACAAGACGGAATGACTTCCATGGTACTAGAGGGAGCAGTAGAGGTCAAAAACTGTAGAGGAAGACAGAGATTGGAATACATCCAGCAAATAATTGAGGGCGTACGTTACAAGTGCTACTCTGAGATGAAGAGGTTAGCACAGGAGAGAAAGTTGTGGCATGCCACATCAAACCAGTCAGAAGACTGAAGACAAAGAAAAATCAATTTCTAGAAGGCGTTTGATACCGTTCCTCACAAGCGACCTCTAATTAAATTGCCTGCCTATGGAGTGTCGTTTCAGCTGTCTGGCTGGATTCGTGATTTCCTTTCAGAAAGGTCACAGTTCGTAATAATTGACGGAAAGTCATCGAATAACACTTGTAATATCTGTCGTTTCCCAAGGAAGTGTTATAGGGCCTCTGTTGTTCCTGATTAATATAAACTATTTAGGAGACAATGTGAGCAGTCCTCTTAGATCGTTTGCAGATGATGCTGTGATTTACCGTCATTTAATGTCATCAGATGATCAAAACGAAGTGCAAAATGACTTAGGCAAGATATCTATATGGTTCAAAAAGTGGCGGTTGACTCTAAATTAAGAAAAGTGTGATGTCATCGACGTGAGCACTAATAAGAATCCGCTAAATTTCAGTTACGCGATAAATCGCGCAAGTACAAAGGCTGTTAAATAATCTAAATACTGTATGCTCACAATAAAGGTATAGCTTGGTGATGGAACGATCACATAAATAATGTTGTGGTGAAAGCAAAACAAAGATTGCAATTTATTGGCGAAACAGAAAAAATGGCTCTAACCAATATGGGACTTAACATCTGAGGTCATCAGTTCCCTAGACTTAGAGCTACTTAAACCAGGAGCAGCGCGGTTCCGGACTGAAGCGCCTAGAAACGCTCGGTCACAGCGGCCGGCCGAAACACCTCGAAAATGTAACAGGTTTACTAAAGAAGCTGCTTGCAATACGCTTGTCCACCCTCTTCTGCAGTATTGCTGTGCTGTGTGAGATACGCATCATCTGAAGGACAGCTCGTTTTGTATTATCGCGAAATATGGGGAGAGCGTCACAGATATGATACACAAATTTGGGATGGAAATCATTAAAACAAAAGCATTTTTCGCTGCGCCAAGTTCCTCTCACTTAATTTCAATCAACAATTTTCTCCTTCGAATGCGAAAATATTTTGTTAGCCCCCTCCCCCCCTTTCATGTGTGGAACACTGGAGAAGCAGCTCCAAGGTAGTTCGATGAACCATCTGCCAGGACTTAATTGCTAATTACAGAGTAATCACGTAGATGGAGAATTTTATTAGAACACTAGGCTGTACGCTCGTAAGTGAAGACTTGAGTGACCGAAAAGAAATGCCTTAATTTGCGAGCATTTTGCTTAACAGAATCAGAGAATTCAGTGGAGAATCCTCACAGGAATCGACTCTCAAGAGTCCCAGGTGTACAAAGAAGATGCCAAGAGTGTCTCTATTCCAGATATCGTAAGGCACCCCATGTTTGCGAAGTTTGTCGTAAGTACAATTGTCAAGAACACATTGTTACATTCTGTCAACGATGTGCTACGGCGAGAGATGATTAGTAGCTTACAAGACTGATTTGTTACCTATTTTGTGACTGAAGATGACTGATCTCATAAACACAAAAAAAAAAAAAAAACAGAATTACTCTTACGAACCATTGTTATTGTTGATTTTTGAAAATATGCAATGTAAAGTCGTGCTATGGATCATTATTTTTTCTACTTTTTATATAACGGGAATAATTAAATATTTGTACGTAGAATGGTATTTTTTATTAAAATCACTTTAATTAATGACTTATTTGTCAGTTGAGTATGGACATCTGTTTCTGTTCTTTTGATGTTCGGCCGTTCTGGAGGAGCTGCAATAATAATGTTGTCATATTGAGATGACATAATGGCTCTGAGCACTATGGGACTCAACTGCTGAGGTCATTAGTCCCCTAGAACTTAGAACTAGTTAAACCTAACTAACCTAAGGACATCACAAACATCCATGCCCGAGGCAGGATTCGAACCTGCGACCGTAGCAGTCTTGCGGTTCCAGACTGCAGCGCCTTTAACCGCACGGCCACTTCGGCCGGCCGATATGACATAATACGATATCAAATAATACATAAAGGTTTATAATGTGGTGAAGGTTATGAACCGAAATCAGTAGTGGTAATAATGGACATATAAACAATGCGTGCTATTTATTTAATAAAATTAAACTAATTTGTAAGCTAATCGAATCCATCAGGTAAGAGAATGTAGTGGAAGACGTATTTATTAGTGTAATAAAAATGAAATTAATATGTATCCATGTGAATGAATGGTAGATGAACCATCGGACCCCGCTGTTGGATTTCGAGAGGTAATGTATGTATGGACAAGTCTTGTGGATAACCTTATCTAGCAGTGCATGTCAAATCGTTGGTAATGATGATAATGATTTGACAGCAGTAAAACTTCTCTTTGTGTGACGTTCATTCCTTTAGTTCCTCAATAATGTAAAGTGTTTTACACTATGCAACAAACATAAAAATAAAGACAGTAAATACGATTCCTGAAAGCAGTCGCATGATATCGAAGCGTTGAATGGAATGAGTCATACAGTTTGCTGTGTCAATAACAGCTCGTACTACGCTGCCGCTATTGTACGACATGGGCGGGGCCCTGGGTACCGTTGCCTCGCGTTCCAGATACGCAAGTAAGTAAGCGGGATTGGCATGTGGGGCGGAGGGGGAGGGGGAGGGGGAGCGCTGCGGCTGTCGCTGCTCTGATTGGCTCCGCGCACGAGCGAACACGGAGAGTGTGCCATTTCCTAGCGGAAAATTCCGATTCGGGTTCGCAAAACTACTTCCCAGACAATCACAGGCGGCCATCGGATTTGAACTTCGCCATTAAAGACTGGATCGGAGACCGGTTTTATTGCATAGCGGCCCACCGCTAACAATTACCCTAAACTATTGCCAGACTAATGTACGTCCTAGCGTTTTAGTGGCACAAAGACTTCAGGAAAATCGCTATGGCGAGGACAACGCACACTAATGCTTAGCGAAAATTAGACTTGAAAGCAAAGGTAGTGCTAGTATTACTCTAATACCCATGGGGGAGTGGGCAAAGTATTACCAAGCCCTCTTAATGAGGAAGAGAAAGGAATTTATTCAGCGTATGTCAGATTTGACGGGGGAAGACGAACATCAGTTTGCACGACATATAACCTCGCAAAACAATCTGTAAAGTTGTGAAGCATATGGAAAACGGGACATCACTACTTCCAGACGGAATAAACATGGAATTAATAAATACAGCTCCTATGGTTGTGTATGATATCTTAGCCCGACTTTATAATAAGGGTTTGGAAGGGGACAAGGTGGCCCAAAAATGGAGCAGGTCTGTTAGTACTTTAATTAATAACAATGGGAATACACAGGACTGTCGAAATTACAGGGGCATAAGCATGATACCATCACTAGCGCGATTATTTGAGAGAATCTTAAAACAGAGAATAGATATGGAGGGTATAATATCTGAAGAACAGCTCATGTATTAATGAAACATTCACATTGCTAAATATAACAGAGAAGAGAATTTCCAGAGGATTAGAGACTCATTTAGTGTTCATGGATTTGCAGAAGGCCCATGATACGGTACCACAAAAAATCTGTGGACAAATACGAAGAATAGTGGCGTCTCAATTATTTACATCAAAGTAGTTAATCCGTACGGTCTGAGTGAGTACCGTCAAACTATGAATTTCAGTGTCACTGGAGTTCGCTGTTACAGTACGGCTATTCCAAGAGCGTAGCATTGCACCTACACTGTTTCAAATCCATGACAAGGAAGTACTTAAAGCCTGGAGGGTAAAATGTGGGGGCATGGAACTACCTTCAAATGGTTCAAATGGCTCTAAGCACTATGCGACTTAACATATTACGTCATCAGTCCCCTAGACTTAGAACTACTTAAACCTAACCAACCTAAGGACATCACACATACCCATGCCCGAGGCAGGATTCTAACCTGCGACCGTAGCAGCACCGCGGTTCCCGACTGAAGCGCCTAGAGCCACTCGGCCACAGCAGCCGGCTGCAACTACCTGTGGGGTATGAAATCTCGACACACTTTCCTTTGCTGATGACAAGATAATCGTAGCAAGGGACCAGAATGATGATTCTAAAGTTGGAAGACAGGTATGAAAGACGGAGTCTCACAATTAGGTTGACAAAAACCGAATATCTAATGTGGGCGAGAATACTATAGACTAGTTTTAGGTTGGAGCCAGTACGATTCCGGAATGTAAGTCTCTTAAGTATCTGCGGGTTATGTCAGCAAAGGGAAAAAATGAAAATGATACAAACTATAAAACAGTGCAGGACAGGAGGGCAGGACTACAGCTGAACTCGGTCCTTTGGAATAGCAAACAACGAGGTGATATAACGTTCTGTTTTTGAAAATGTCGCTACTCACAGAGCAGAAACATGGGTAAGCTGCTTGCACTAGAGATGCAGTTCTGCAGGTGTAGTTGTGGTGTCTCCAATCTGAACTGTGTACCAAATACCAACATTAGAGAGGCTATAGATGTCGATAAATCAATAACAGACACCTTAGAGATGATACTTCTAAAATGGTGTGGACACCTAGGAAGGGTGGACGATAGCCGACGGCCGAAGAAAGTGCGGCAGTGGACCACAGTGGAAACAAAAGAATGTAGCCAACCCAAGAGGAATAATGGCTGCCCGAGGACTACAAGAACGAGAGTGGCAGGATCGCAAGAAGTGGAACACGGGAAGCTAGAAACGGCGCCGTCCGTTGAATACTCGCAAGATGATGAAAAATGTCAAAATATTTTTGTTCTGAAGCTGTGTTCTTCTTTGCACATTAGGAATGTAAGTGACGCCTTAAAATATTAAGAAAATTGTACAGTGAGGACGTCTTCCTGTGGGGGAAATTTGTACCCGCTATTCCGATGCCAAATCCGTATCAGATTCCTAGCTGTTTTTCTTTCACACTTTACCGAGTGACCTATTTTTGTCATGATTTTCATGGCACCACCTATCTTCATTCCTTACCCGTACCAATCATTTTATTTTTCATTTCTGTGGCCGTATTGGCGGTATTTACTTAACAATTGTTACAGTTATTTCAAAATCATCTTTGCTACTGCTAAAAAGTTTGAAACATTTTGCCACGTGCGTTCCGCTTTATTCATTTAAAAGACCTATAGTGGTTTGGAACGAAAAATATTTACTAGTTTGGTTTACATCTAGACTTAACAGAGTTTGTTTCAGAAGACAATTACATGTCTCTTTCATTTACAGCATTTTTGTCTGATTTTCGCTTACACCTGGAAGTGTCATCTGCATACACTTTCTGTAAGTATTCCTATGCTTTTAAATCGAGAAGCAAACCAAATTATATATATGCTCGATTTCAGACGAGTGATGCTGTTTCAAATGAACAAAAACGAAACGCGTATGGTAAAGCGAACATGCGTTTTTTAGTAATTCTATAACCGGATTTCAGATGCTCGGCATAAAATTGAAAATATCAAAATCTCGTCAATAATTACTTGTTCAGAATGTGTGTTTCACGTTTTATTGATACAAACCAAATCTCTTCGCAATCAAAGAAGTTTTCACATGTCCCCCGTAAGCAAAGATGTATTTCTCTGTGTGGTTAACATATAACTTTATCTACACAATGAGACGGAAGCCTCTACTGTCTTAATTAGCGCATTCCAGAGTTCGAGAAATAAAGTTTACATTGGAATAAGCCTTCTAATGTTACGCTTTAAACATGTCAACAAAATAAAATTGCTCGGTACTGCGCTGTAAACGAAGGTAAAGGTTGCCAGCACCGTACAGATATCAGTCCATCAGGCGACGTTAACCTAATAATGATCGTCGTGCTACGGTGTTTCTTCAAAATTTGGTTTCAGATTTAATACGCGGGCATGCTGGAAAGTAATGCCTCCGAACTTTTTTTGTTTGAAACCTCTTAAAGATTTTTGAACAAAACAAACAATATTAGCATTCTACGTCTTTATTCTTCGTGGCTACATATCTGCAACCCACAGCCGCAACAGGGCTCCGAATTGTAACGTGTAACGTGGTGGTGCCCAATATAATCACACTGCCGAAATAAAAATTAGTGCATCTTATTAAGGGTTTCCAATTCACTCAAGGTTTATTGTGGCAACAGTGCATGATTACATTTACAGATCAACAGCAGAGGCGGTTCTGAGGTACCAGGTATCGACCCATCCTGAAACACCCATATTAGTACGTGGTGTAGCCTCCATGGGCGGCAATGCAGGTGCTGATTCTAGCATCTATCAAACAGATGGCGAATACTGTCCTGGGATATGTTATGTCACGCCTGCGTGACGTATTCACGTAGTTCTGTAAGAGTTGTTGGGTGTCAAGGCGCACGGTCTCTCCCGTCCCATCGTATCCCACACGTGCTCGGTTGGAGACAATTTCAGTGATCGTGCTGGCCAGTGAAGTTGCTGTACGTGTTGCAGAGCACGTTGAGTTTCACGGGCACTTCGTGGGCGAGCATTATCCTGTTGGAACAACACATCACCTTCCCCTTCTAGTACGGCAAAGGAAATGGTCTAACAACATTCTGCACGTACCGAGCGCCTGTTAGCGTGCCCTCCAGAAACATCAAAGGCGAATAGTAGTTATAGCTTCTATATCTATATCTACATCTACATGGTTACTCTGCAATTCACACTTAAGTGCCTGGCAGAGGGTTCATCGAACCATTTTCATACTACTTCTCTACCATTCCACTCTCGAATGGCGCGTGGGAAAAAGGAACACCTAAATATTTCCATTCGAGCTCTGATTTCTCTTATTTTATTATGATGATCATTTCTCCCTACGTAGGTGGGTGTCATCAAAATATTTACGCTTTCTGAAGAGAAAGTAGGTGATTGAACTTTCGTAAATAGATCTCGCCGCAAAGAAAGCCGCCTTTGTTTCAGAGAGTGCCACCCCAAGTCGCGTATCATATCAGTGACACTCTCACCCCTATTGCGCGATAACACGAAACGAGCTGCACTTCTTCGATGTCCTCCGTCAATCCTACAAGGATCCATTACCGTGCAGCAATGTTCCAGTACAGGACGGACAAGTGTAATGTAGGCTGTCTCTTTAGTGGATTTGTCGCATCTTCTAAGTGTTCTGCCAACAAAGCGCAGTCTTTGTTTCGCCTCCCCCACAGTACTATGTATGTGATCGTTCCAATTTAAGTTGCTGGTAATTGCAATTCCTAGGTATTTAGTCGAACTGAAAGCCCTTAGATTTGTACGATTTATCGTATACCCAAAATTTATCGGATTTCTTTTAGTACCCAAGTGGATGACCTCGCACTTTTCTTTGTTTAGTGCTAATTGCAACTTTTCGCACCATACAGAAATTCTCTCTAGATCATTTTGTAATTATAATTGATGGTCTGATGATTTTACTAGACGGTAAATTACAGCGTCATCTGCAAACAATCTGAGGGGGCTGCTCAGATTATCACCTAGATCATTTATGTAAATCAGGAACAGCAGAGGGCCTATGAGACTACCTAGCGGAACGTCAGGTATCACTTCTGTTCTACTCGATGATTTACCGTCTATCACTAGGCATTGTGACCTCTCTGAGAGGAAATCATTAATCCAGTCACACAACTGAGACGATACTCATATGCATGCAATTTGATTAATAGTCGCTTGTGAGGAACGATATCAAAAACTTTCTAGAAATCTAGGAATATGGAATCAACCTGAGATCCCCTGTCGACAACACTCATTACTTCATGGGAATAAAGAGCTAGCTGTGATGCACAAGAACGACATTTTCTGAATTCGTGTTGGTTATGTATCAATAAGTCATTTTCTTCAAGGTGATTCATAATGTTCGAGTACAGTATACGCTCCAAAATCCTACTGCAAATTGAGGTCAGTGATATGGGTCTGTAATTCAATGGGCTACTCCTATTTCTTTTCTTGAATATTGGTGTGACCTGTGGTACTTTACAGTTTTTGGGAACAGGCCTTTCGTCAAGTGAGTGGTTGTATATGATTGCTACGAAAGGCGCTATTGTGCCTGCATACTCTGAGAGGAACCTAATTGGTATACCATCTGGACCAGAAGACTTACCTTTCTTGATTTGAGTTGTTTCGCAACACCTAAGATATTTACTTTTATGTCACTCATGGTAACAGCTGTTCTGGTTTCGAATTCTGGAATATTTACTCTGTCTTCTTTCTTAAAGCAATTACGGGAAACTGTATTTAGTAAATGGTTCAAATGGCTCTGAGCACTATGGGACTTAACATCTATGGTCATCAGTCCCCTAGAACTTAGAACTACTTAAACCTAACTAACCTAAGGACATCACACAACACCCAGTCATCACGAGGCAGAGAAAATCCCTGACCCCGCCGGGAATCGAACCCGGGAACCCGGGAGCGGGCAGCGAGAACGGTACCGCACGACCACGAGCTGCGGACTGTATTTAGTAACTCAGATTTAGTGGCACCATCATCGGTAACATTTCCATCGGTATCGCGCAGTGACGGCATTGACTGTCTTTCGCCACTGGTGTATCTCACATACGTACAGAACCTCTTTGGTTTTTCTACCATATTTTGAGACAATATTTCATTGTGTAAACTAAAAGCATCTCGCACTGACGTCCGCACCAAATTTCGAGCTTCCGTGAAACTTAGCCAGTCTTGGGGAATTTTCGTTCTTCTGACTCCGGCATCCCAGACCATAAGGCGTAGGATGGGGCCAGTGTGTCAAAGACGAATGCACTCTACGAGACAGCGCTCATCACGTATTCGTCGTGAGTGCAGGCGACCATTATTTTCGTTCCTGTTTTCATCGGCGAAGAACACTACACGCTATTCCATCTTGCCTCTGCCAGCTCCAGTCGAACCGCGCACGACGATGCCTTGTCTTGAGTGGAAGACGGGCCAGAGGTGTGCGTGTCTGTAGTCCCATTGGTAATAACCAGATCGAAACAATTTGTGTTGACACGTCTGCACTAACAAAATCTCTTATGTGGACTGTGGTAACTGTACGGTCTGCCACTGCTGCCCTTACGATACGACGATCCTGGCCGGCTTCTGTGCTGCATGGACTTTCAGAACGCCACCTACGGCTGTCGTAATATTCACGGAATCACTGATACCAGCATCGCTGCATATGTGACGCAGCACGTCCAACTTGCGTGGCAGGTCCCCGAAAGGACCATCCTGCCACTCTGACCCTTTCAAACTCGCTAATTTGGTGAGTAGAAGGCACTAGTGCATCCCAGTGTCATGATTGCCTGCTTGCTTCACACGTCTGCAGCACATTGAGCTCTCTGGCTGTGAGCATTTCCTATTAAATTGGTGGACACAGATGGTGCTCTGGTAACTATGCCACTACTTTATCTGTTAGGGGACGACGTTGAAACCGTTATCAGGACGTCTATTATCTCCCCCCCCCCCCCCCCAGGTGGCACATACCGTTATGGGGTTAAAGTCGACGTCGTGTTTCCAGATGCACCAGGTTTTTTTTTTCTGTAGTGTATGTTGGTGCGTGAGGAAAAACGTACTGTAATCGTCCACACATGGAGCACGCTCTCCGTCTGCATGGCAATGCCAGACCACACGACCGCTGCCACATCTACAATAATCAAACGGGCATGCATTCACTGTCATCGGTCATCCTCCATACTGTCCCGATTTGGTCCCAACCGATTTTCATCTGTTTCCAAAACTTAAAGAAAACCTTCGAGAGCTTTACTTTGATAGTGATGAAGCGGTGCAATAAGAGGTGACATTGTGGCCCCGTCAACGATATCAGACTTCCTGTAGCGACGGTATTAACAAACTGGTATTTTGTTGGGAGAAATTTGCTCATCGTTAAGGTGACATATATAAATATGTAGACATGAACAGTAAAGATGTAGAACGTTAATATCGCGTATGCCTCGACAAGGTTTCTGTGCAAACGTTACTGTGGGCTATGTCACTATCCGCATGTTTTAAGAAGCGGTTTATCCTGCATTTCGTCTGCAATATAGTATAATACGGGGGTAGGCAGCTACTGGTAACAGTTCATTATTTCACTTCTCTGAAAGTGAAAACAATGAGATTCTTACAGGCCGTAGTGGCCGTGCGGTTCTAGGCGCTGCAGTCTGCAACAGCGAGACGGCTACGGTCGCAGGTTCGAATCCTGCCTCGGGCATGGATGTGTGTGATGTCCTTAGGTTAGTTAGGTTTAACTAGTTCTAAGTTCTAGGGGACTGATGACCTCAGAAGTTGAGTCCCATAGTGCTCAGAGCCACTTCACCACAATCTAATCCAGTATTTGTTTTTGTAGTTGTATGGACAACCGATGGACAGTATGCTTTATTTTATCAGTTTCATATATTTGACATAGACTACGGATATTTTTTACATTTATGAAACAGAAGTTATGTGTACGCAGCAACAGTGACTCAGCAGCCATGCTGCGTTCGAGTCAGTTGCGAGAGAGAGTGATGTGCGGTATAGTTCAGATTACGGTTTAGAGTAAGATAGCAGTCTGATAGACTTACCAAGGTCACAACAAGCACTCACTAAAAAGTCCGGGGGCTACTGCATGTGGGGTTTGGGTGTGTAAATTATCTTCATTCTAATCGACTCGCGTTGATGCAAAGTTAAAGAATCTTCTCGTGGGCAAATTGAGAGAGGTTCATATAATCACAACATTGCTAGATACAACGCTGGCCCAAGTACCGCAATGTTTAGTATCGGTTTTATTGACATTCTATCCACATATAAAATACAAAAGTTATTTAGCCTGGATTGTTTTACAAGACGGCTGTGCCATTTAGAGTGAGGCGATAGTACCGCCCTTCGTACGGATGGATAAGATGCAACTAAGGAATAGTTCCTCATGGTTAAAGGCTTAACTGCTCTTTGCTGTAAAATCCCAACAGGCACGAGAGTGTCAAAAATAAAATTAAAAAAGGCAATTACGAAAACCAAACCTTTTAAAAAAGCAATTTACTGAATATATTAATCTCAAACCTTTCAAAAATTCGGTGAAATCACGACTTAAGTAGTATGCGAAAATGACTGAATTAGATATTAGCACAAGACAGAAAAGCATCTGTCCATAAAAATACAGAGGATGTGCTTACTGAACATTTTTAAAACGATGCTTATGATTTTCGATGCCTGATTTCTCCATCAGCAGTTTACATACACACTAAGAAAAAGAAATAAAAAAGGAGAAGACGCACCACGAAGAAACCATCAGAATGGAAAGGAAATCGATAGATGTGAACAACACGTACAGACAATAAAAATGACTGATTTATTAAAGAGAAAGAGCTTCACAAACTGAGCAAGTCAATAACGCAATGGTCCACCATCGGCCCTTATGCTAGCCCTTATGCTCACTCACTACCATTGATCCATAGAGTTGTTAGATGTCCCCCTGAGACGTGTGGGGTAGCCGCGAAGTCTTGGCGCCTTGCCACGGTTCGCGCGGCTCCCCCCGTCAGAGGTTCGAGTCCTCCCTCGGGCATGGGTGTGTATGTTGTCCGTTGTGAAGTTAGTTTAAGTTAGATTAAGTAGTGTGTAAGCCTAGGGACCTATGATATCAGCAGTTTGGTCCCATAGGAACTTAGGCCTACCACAAATTTCCAGTGTCCTCCTGACGGATATCGGGCCAGGTTCTGTCCAATTGGCGCGTTGATCGTCCAAATGCCGAGATGGTTGGAGGGTCCTACCTATAATGGTGCAAACGTTCTCATTTGGGGAGAGATCCGGCGTCTTTGTTGGCCAAGGCAGGGTTTGGAAAACACGACAACGAGCAGTAGAAAATCCCTGTGCGAGCGGGCATTATTTTGCTGAAATGTAGGGCCAGGATGTCTTGCTACGCAGGACAACGAAATGGAGCGTGGGATGTCATCGACTTAACGCTATGCGTTAGGATACTGCGGATGACAAGGGGTCGCGCTAAGAAGGGGGATTGCACGCTAGACCATCACTCCTGGTTGTCGGACTGTATGGCGGATGGCAATCAGGTTGATATCCCACCGCTGTCAGGGCCTTCTCCTGATGTACATGCACGTCACATCTACCAATTTCCGTCCCATTCAGGTAATTCCTTCCTGGTGCATCGCTCTTTTTTTGTCTCAGAGTGTATGTATATGAATATGCAGAGTGTTGGAGACAGGTAGAAGTGTTTCTACAAATCGTCTGCTCGTATTGTGTGGTGTTGTCGGTTGTTTCTCACTCACTACCTGTACGTGACTGTAACTGGTTGACAAAAGTCAATAAGCGTCACTCATTCAGCTGATTGCATCGTCTACATAGATGCCGGCGAGTATTTTGCTACTTGAGCCCTGCCTTGCAGACATCTGTGAGTGTGTACAGTAAAGCATCAGTTGCAGAATAAGTGCAAGAAGCTTATAAATTTGATGTGAATCTTCATGTTCTTACGACATATTACTTGGTCTGTAAAATTCCCGGAATTCATCCCTAAGCCAACTCTGTCTGCTGCTAATATTTGATCCGTAAACTGCTCAGTTATCTCCGGCTCCCTCCAAAGGTAGCTGAACAGCTTACAGCTCAAATATTAGCAGCAGACAAAGTTTTATTACGGCTGAATGCCCTCAGTTTTACGGATTAAGCTTGTAAATTTTTACAGATGACGTAATTTGAACTTGTATTTCTGTGTGTTATCGGCAGGAAGGAGCACTTGAGGAAACTGTGCAAGCGTGCTCGTCTTTTATTTATTTATTAGCCTCAATGGGCTAAACCAAAGCTACTTGATGATGGAGCGAGTCGGTACACAGTTTACAGATTACTGATTTGAATATTTACAAAAAAACTAGCCACCCGGCCCGTCTTCGCACTGGTAGAATTAAGTGTCTACAGCCAGACGTCTTGTGTGACGTATTTTGTCAACAGGCCACAGCGTAGAGACCCGAATAAATTTCTGAGTATATCGTTAAGTACCTGAATACCATCACTTTCATATAACTTGCGTGATGTAAGAAACGCACGGCAGGAAAGTTGTCGGGGGGCATGAATATTATGTTTCCTATATATAACTGAGGTTTGGAATGACATCTCAGGGCAATGTTGGGATCACACGGGGACAACCAATGAAAATATCGTATTAGAATCATGGGTGTGTGATAGCGTGAGTGATGCAGATATACTGGAGGCTGGATGACGGCCACAAATAAAATAAAATACAAGAAAAAACACGCATGATGTACATTTTACAGCACACCCCTTGCGAAGCTGAGTTCGCACTGTGATGCATTCTTGAGACTCAGTGCCGCAATTCTTTGTCCTGGATTCCTTATGGAAGACTTCGCCGTGCCACCCAAAGGCTCGTGTCCATGTCTACATTTGATTCAAGAGTGCCAGAAAGCTGAGAGCTGAATCATCTGCTGCGCTTCTGAATGAATGTACTGTAAGTAAGCTGAAGTAGTTTTTCGGAAAACGTCTCACTTGTAGCATGAAAAATGAAACACCAGACATTTCGGATTCGCAAATTTTTTTCGCTATACAATTGTTCTCAAACGATTGGAGGTTGATTACTGTTTAAAAATATTTGACTACTTCAACTTGTAAGTCTCACATCACAGTCTGATGATGAGGTAGGTTTTATTTTCGCTACTTGTTACGCCACTTCAGTGTTGAGTAACTCAGTACACGTTGTTCGAAGAATTTGCAATGAATTAAGACTGCGAATTTCTGTTCATAATGTGAGGGAAGCAAAAATTGGCAGTCTGAAACGGTCGTCACATTTGGAAAACATCACTGAGAGGTGAATGCTGGTTTAAAAGCAGCATGAAAAACAGTGACCAAGCCAGGATTCAGTCCCACAGCCTTTCAGTTTTCGTCCACGCACACTCTGTTGCTAGATCACCATACCAGATGCAAATTACATTCTGCTTGCTGTGCTCATGAGGCACTGATACTCTCTCAAGTTATAGCAGATATACGTTGGGTGGTAGTGGCATCGTTTAATTATTCATCATAATTCAGATAACCTGAACGTAATATTTATAAATTATATGCAAAAACCTCCTCGTTAATCAGGGTATCTATTAGTTAAAACTGGATGAAAATCCCTACAGCAATTCCTGAGATTAGCCTCTATTTACAGACGGACACGAGCAAGTGATTTCAATTTACATATGCATGTAGAGAGCAGGAGGGCAGAAGAATCAAGAAATTTATAAAATACAAAAAATATTGAGAAAGTGTATGAATAAATAAACCGTTACAGAGAGAAGTTCTAAATGACTGCGAGTAAAACTTGCACGGAACAGGAAAGTGCCACAAGGAAACGTTTCGACTTGTATTTGAGTAATTTAGGATTGTTTCTCAACTTTAGCTGATTTTCCGACACCCGTTGAATAGTTCACACCTTCATATAGAATTCCTAAGATTGTGTTAATCATGAAGACTTCGTTTTCCGTCTAGTGTTCACTGAATTATTGTTACAGTTTCTTTCAAATCCGTCAAAACTGTCAGCAAGAAACACATATGGTAGAATATATGTATATGAATGGGAAAGAGTTAGAATTCCGAGACACCTAAACAACGGCCTACACGACGTTCAACACGCCGCATATCTCTCAGTCTACCCTTTATTAGGCTACGAATATTCTTGATAAGTACATTTGTCTTCACATTTCAGTGTTAGATGGTAGAGATCATTCTTGTAGTGAAGATAGCAGCATTCAATGTCTGCACAAAATCATGAACACGGTACTTCTAAAAACGGCTTTCATCTACCATCAATCCTAAAAAATTAGAATGGCCGACTTTACTGACTGTTTGATCTTAATGACACAATAAAATTTTGCTTTTATAAGAGTTTCGTCAAAAGCTTCACAATAGCGATTTTTTGCAGGTAATAGTTAATCTGTACTCTGAAAGACATATGCTGATGTTACTGACTACACTTTTAGCTAGATCATTTACATTAAAGTTCACGGCTTTCGCTACAACACTTATGACATCCGTTAAGAGAAAAATTTTTTAGTCAGCACGTCATTCGTATTCAAACACTTTCCATCTTCATGACGATGGAGGATAACCCTCTTCTTCCTTCTTGCTAGTTATGAAGTCAACCATTGTTGAGCCATTTCCCTAATCTGTATCCATGCGACAACATGGACTACCAAAACATACCATAACGCTGCGCATGAAAACTGTATCATTCCGGGGCTCATGTCTCGGGTATCTGATAGACAAGTCGAAACTGTTTTCCATAGCCCTTGGGCTAGAGACCATTTGTATACCCAGCAGAAGGATTGTCTTACTGTAACTAACCTACAGTACAGGGTCAGAATGTGAATATTACACTCCTCCTCCAGCTTAGACAGATGGAGAATACGAAGTAAATCAGTTGGTTCTTTCTGCATTAGATGTGGTCTACGGTGAGGCTCAACGGGATTATGGATAGTTCATGGGCGGTTCCAGAGAAAACTCGTAAAAAGCATTTTCACCATTTTCTCAGCACCTGATATCTAAATGACTGAAGACAGCATATTGCCCAAATTTTAATGATGTATTCTCTAGACACTAATCTAGAAGTGTCATCTTTCTGTTTTGAAAAATCTTGATGAGTTATCAAGAAACACCCCACAAACATAGTTTATGGGAACCAAAACCAAGCCGCAGATTACAAGACGGCTATGCACAGCAAATGGGCGTAATTTGTACGATTGATTTATTTCTAAAATCCCAATGTCGAACAATCTTGCTAATATCAAGCATCTCCATCCATTTCCGACGTAAAGAGCTTCAAAATTACCCTTCTTGTATGCGTAAAATACGCACGTAAAATCTAGTCTGAGGCGAAAATGTTGTTTATATAGTGACGCACCACAGAGAAGTATGCTGTAAAGTGTTTTCGTTATCATCAGAGGGGTTCTGAGAAAACGCTGTTGAGTGCTGAAGCACATACAAGATATTTGTGCAGGTAAAATCCGCTCTGATGGGTAAAATTAGGTTTGTGTTATTTATATTTCGCATAAATAAACTATCAATATTTTATTGTCCCCTAAAGTTATCTTCGTATGAATGGCGTGCCCTGCTATAGCAAGGAAAAGAAGGGAATCAGCGGAAAAATGCTTCCTTCGGAATAAAAAAAAAAAGGAGAATACCCATTTTTAAACACTGTCACTGAAATCTGGGTACCAGACGCCCCATTCTTCCATCCTCAGCGTTTTTGCAATTTTTCCCATAAATTTTGGTGTACGAACATATTTGAGCTTTCTATGCCGAGACAGAAGGAGACAATGGCAATGGGCTAGAGACGGAAGAAAATAGTAGACAATGGGTGTGTTACAGAAAGAGCGAACGAGAGGAGGGCAGTGTGAGAAAAGGAGAAGAACACTGTGGCAGAGGAACATAGTTGACAGTCACAGAACAGTGCTAGGAAATGAATGAAGGACTTAGTGCCGATGGAAGAGGAATAAAGAGGAGGAGAAAGTAGAAGTGGATAGAGCCAGTGATAAAGATAGAGAGAGTCTATGATAACACTAGAGAAGAAGAGAGTGATAGTGAGAGTGAGTAGGAACAGTGCTAGTGAGAAGGAATGAATGAGATAGCAGCAGAGAGAGAGAGAGCAAAAGGAAGACAGGAAAAGTGAGAGGAGACAGTAGTGGTAGGACAGAACGAAAGAGACTGTGCCTGACAGACAAGAGACAGTGACAGGAAGACACAAAGTGGTAATGAGTTGAGCTGAATGACTGAGTGAAAACAGGCAAGTGGTAGTGGATGGGTAAGAGCCACTTACAGTGATGGACTAGTGGCTGTGAGCAAGTTCTAGTTAGGGGAGCTTATGGAAGTGGGAGGTGAGTTGCGTGTTAAAAAGAGCGCGAATATATTCTTATGCCAAACTTTATGGACAAAATTTTAAAGATGCTGAGGAAGATGGAATGAATCAGCTGGTGCCCCACTTTTCAGTAAGGGTCTTTGAAACAGGAGCCTTTTTTGTGGTCTAATAGAAGTATTTTCCCAGTTGTCTCATAATTTTCCAGCTTCGGCAAAAGAACTACAAGCTCCACGCAATAAAATGCTTTTTTTATTTAATCAAAGAAAATATCAACTATTCTCGACCTATCGATTAACTCTCCTGCCGCACTACACGCAAAAGTATAAACTGAATTTTCTGTGGGTACTCCTTTCCTGAAGAAGCAATCGATGATCCGTTTACCTTATTGTTGTCTGGTTGTGATTTGCTTGTAGCAAGTACAGAGGCTGACGACGCATTCATTCTTGAATCACTTGTTCGCAGAGAAACAGCCGGCTGGTGAGCAACCAGGACGAGTCGGACATGGAGCGGGCGTCCTCCGAGTGTGAAGACGGCCACATCCGGTGTACGAGGTAAGCCTTCGGCTAAAAGCTATTTTAAACGTAGACGAGTGAGTCTGTACAGCGACGAAACACCACGTCGCAAGGCGCCTACAGAATTCTCTCTACTAGTACCTCACTTGACGCCGAGTTAGCACCAAAGAATGTAATAGATGGAGATTTCCTTCGTCGTACAAAGAATGATGAGTGCAAATATTTTAAAAGGAAACGAATTAGTAACTGTTAGTTGGTTCAACACACTTGTTCACACTCCAGAGCAGTTCGTTGCGGGTCGTTTGTTGGCCTAATGAGTGACTGAAAGGACGTACATGTCTACCATACAGGGAATTATCTAAAACATCTACACAGAGGGCAGACTAGGGCCTGTGGGTTATCAATCACTATATGGGGCTGGATGAGCTTGGAAATCTGCATGTGGAATGGAGGACAGCAATTTTGGAATGCCTCGGGATGCCCACCGTCATCTCATATATTAATTCGGCAGGAACTGACACATGGACCTTTCGCCAAATACCGGTATTCCTTAACGTTAACAGACCTTTGGCTCTAGTCCTGGTGTCTGTCCCCGAGAGAGCAGCTGCGTTTTACTATAAGGAGTTATGTGGAGTGTGAGATTACATTTGCAAGAGGACTGCCATATATTCAAAAAAAGATTAGATCCCTACTGGGTGCGAGTTTAGAAAAGGGTTGATTTCGGCCCTTTGCTGATAGGAACATACAAAAGTCAGCCCTTGGCTGAGTTCCTCAGAGAGTGGAAATTCCAATGCAGATTCCTTGTAAAGTGGTTTACATGGTTCGAATCCGTCCCCACCAGAGGTAAATGTTGGTTTCAAAGGCTTCATCAACGTCGGTTTGTTGTATATTTACAGAAAACTAATGAATATGCGATGATTGTAAATGAAGTACTCAAAATAAAGTGAATTAATACTTTAAAACAATCAATATGCATGTATATTTACAACTAGATGACAGAAACTTTAATAAACAAGCTAATTGACTGAATGATTCATTGGCCGAATATAAATTTCAAGGCCGCGCGGGATTAGCCGAGTGGTCTAGGGCACTGCAGTCATGGACTGTGCGGCTGGTCCCGGCGGAAGTTCGAGTCCTCCCTCGAGCATGGGTGTGTGTGTTTGTCCTTAGGATAATTTAAGTTAAGTAGTGTGTAAGCTTAGGGACTGAAGACCTTAGCAGTTAAGTCCCATAGGATTTCACACACATTTGAACATAAGTTTCAAGAAAGAAACCGGAAGGCGCTTATGATCGTATCTATAAGACATTCTCAGACTTCTTGCTGCCTCATTTCAGGGTAAAACTTCGATTTTTGACGATTACCTCCATCGTCTTAGTCTGGAGCAACTGACTGTCTAAACTGCTGCAGTGGTGGCCTTTCATTACCCATAGATAGCTTGTTAGTGGTCGGTAATTAGGTAATGCCGTCACAGATGCCGTCAACGTCTGCTCTGATGGCGCCACCGCTCCCATAGTAGCGTAAACACTGCAACGAATATCTCTCCCTTTTCTCTGCATTCAGAGCTCCCTTCCATGAACCGCGAAGATTACATCCTCTGTCACAGTTAAGTTCTTCTCTCACATCCTTACTTCTACAGCTTCCTTAACTGCAGAATCCCAGCATGTGGGAGTCTGGGACAAAAATGTTGTTTGGTAAAACAACGTATGGTGTTTGTAAAGACGTTCCTAACAACTGCCGATTTCACTAGTTCTCCATTTTTAATAAGCCGCGCAACGGTCAGAAACCGTACGGATTAACTGACCGATGTATTTGCTTGTTCACATACAAGGGATGTTGTAAATTCCAGGAATCCTGATGCCGAAGCTGTCTGTAACAGGGCGTAACATCTCTTTTATCTTCTTAGGAGGTCGGAAAATAGGTCTTATACCATGTCTTCCCATCTGCGCCCTGTTAAGGAAAATATCGGTCTGAGGGGAGCTGAGATTTATAACTTCCCGTGTGAGTGAGGAAGCCATTACATCGGTCAGTCCATCCGTACAATTTCCTACCGCTGTGCAGAATATCAATGGAATATTAAAATGGAGAACAGAAGAAATCTGTAGTTGCTGAGCAAAACCTTACAAACACAAAATATTGTATGACGAAACAAAAGTTTTGCCCCAGGCTCCTACATGCTGGGGAAGTAAGAATGTTTGAGCGGACATAATCTTAGCGGTGCATGGAAGTGAGCTCTCGATTCAGATAGGATGCAGAGACATTCGCCGCAATGTTTACGCTACTAAGGGATCGGTGGCGCCACCAGCGCAGACGTTGACACTATTTGCGACAGTATTACGTAATTACCGACCAACTGCAAGCGTCTACGCTTTATATAATACCACGACAGCTGCAGTTTATATTGAAATCCTGGAAAGACATTCACTCCGCCTCACCTTCCGAATCCACAAACATTCCGCAACTCGCATCCTATACGAACTCATCCACTGCCCACACCTATTCTCTTCCAACAGCACCTTCGAATCCCATACGTAAACCACAAAACCCAGTCCCAGCACACAATTTCCGATCCACAAATCACCAGTCCAGGTTCTCATCTGCGCCGCTACATCCACATTCCATCTTCCATGCACCTCCATGTCTTATCCATCCTCTCCCGCCGCAGTTTTCACCGACTCCTACTTCCCAACGATGAAATACGTCCTGAGATATACACTATGTGATCAAAACTATCCGGACGCCTGGCTGAAAATGACTTACAAGTTCGTGGCGCCCTCCACCGGTAATGTTGGAATTCAATATGGTGCTGGCCCACCCTTAGCCTCCATGACATCTTACACTCTCGAAAGCATACGTTCAATCAGGTGCTGGAATGTTTCTTGGGGAATGGCAGCCCACTCTTCACGGAGTGCTGCACTGAGGAGAGGTATCGATGTGCCACGCAAAACAACAAGGGATGCAAGCCCCCTCCGTGAAAAACATTGCCACACCATAACAGCACCGCCTCCGAATCTTACTGCTGGCACTACACACGCTGGCAGATGACGCTCACCGGGCATTCACCATACCCAAACGCTGCCATCGGATCGCCACATTGTGTACCGTGATTCGTCAGTCCACACAACGTTTTTCCACTGCTCAATCCTCCAATGTTTACGCCCCTTACACCAAGCAAGGCGTCGTTTGGTATTTACCGGTTCAGGCAACAGATTCTCTACCATAAAATGTGTTTGTACGCTTCGACAACCTTCAACAAAATCGATCATCTCAATGTCAGAAGACGAGCAGTTTATTTAAGTGCATTCTCGTGACCTGCGGGAAGAATAAGATGGCGGAGTTGCTGCGCAGCCTCTTTGAAAATGACTCGGGGAAATACACAGCTGGCGAAAAACGCGAAGCACCCAGAACACATTATCAAATGTCAGTCTAACTTCGACATATACACACTCGGCGCATATGTGAATGATTGGTGTTGTAATCCTCTGTAGCAGAACGGCCACCAGATGTTTCGTGTTTAGTGTTATTCAAGAGCCTGGTAAGGATGTAAGGGACGTGAACAGCGTTTGATGTAGAGCAATTATGGTGAAAGACACGGAGATGCCACGTACTCTTGTGAGGCAGCACCTGAAAGGGTTGAAAGGGGCCTCATTGTGGGTCTCTCAATTGGCCCGTTGGTCGAATCGAGCAAGATCCATGATTGCGGAGCATTCAGATGTGACAATGGTCTGATGTTGTGCTGGATGGGAACGTGAGGGTAGGAATACTCGTCGTCAAGGTTCCAATCGACCACGCCTAATCACTGCAAGAGACGATCACCTTGATATGCACGAAGCACGTCATAACCCTTTCACATCTGTGCCTGCCGTCCGAGATCAAGTAGTGGACTCACTGCAACATTCTGTGTCATCCGGCACAATTGGTCGGAGACTAGCTGGAGCCAGCCTGTCCTATTGTGTACGCTAAAATTTAACACAAACGACTTACCTTGTGGTGGTGTCTTGACTGGGAAGCGTGGACTGCTAATGAATGGCGTTGCACAGTGTTCAGCGGCGAATCTCGGTTCTGCACTAGCCCAGACAACCATCGTCGTCGAGTATGGTGGCGATATGGGGAGAGGTCGTATTATTCAAATGTTTTACAGAGGCACAGCGATGCTATTCCTGGTGTCATGTTGTGGGGAGCCATCAAGTATGGTTCCAAGTCATGGCTGGTGGTGATGGAGGGAAGTCTGACTCCACAGTGGTGTGTCATGGCCACACATCAGGAATCTTCATTTGTTACGTTTCACGCGACAGTATTGTGAGGCCCCTTTTCAGCAGGACAACGCTCGCCCACACATGGTATGTGTCTCTATTAACAGTGTGTGTGATGTTGAGGTACTCTCGTAGCCAGTGAGATCCCCAAATCTGTCGTCCCCGATAGAACATCTGTGAGACCAGCTCGGAAGTCAGCTGCATCCCAGTGCCGGTATCCAGGCTATGAAGGATCAGTCACATCAGTTGTGGGCCAGCTTGCCTCATTCATGACACTCTTCCCAACTGAAATACTTCGTGCATTCAGTCCAGATTGGGTGCAATGTCATACTGATGAGTGGGCTCATACCGCCAAGTTGTTTCTAAATTTGACTCTGTTTTGTAAATTTGACTCTATTTTGTAATCATTGCCGTAACATCAACCCGTAAAGTTTGATTTCGTTCCCTCCTCCTTTAAGGGGTACTTCACGTTCTTTTATCAGACAGTGTAGTTTGAGCAATGGAAGGAGCGAATGCAGACGCATGTGACGGCACAGAAATAAATGGTAATGTGAAGGTTTATCAGCTGCTAAGAGGTCGTAATAACTCCTTATCACTCACTATGACGAAGATCTAAAATAGTAGTTTGCTGTGGCGCTTGAGAGCTTAATGTAATGGGCCTGACATCTTGCGAAACCTGTAGGTACAAAACCAGAGTGGAAAGCTTTCTTTCTTTACTCAAAGCAGCCCGCTCTTGCATTTTTAATTGGTGTCGTTGGCATAATTAGGGCACCGTGCGTATTGTATTAGCCAGACCTTCTTTATTGCGTTTCATTACAGGACTACTACATTCTGCTATTGACGGCTCCTCTGTCCGCAATCTGGGGGACAATACTGGTGAGAGGTACCAGGTCAAGAGCCCGACTGTGTGTAATGCTTTACTCTTTGTTAATGAAATATTTCGTTCGTTGCAGATTAAAGAGAAGGAAGATTACGTAAAAATGTGAGTTTAGCGGGGTGCGATGTATCTCAGTAGGTCGCTAGGTACAGCAAGGAAACTACACTCTCTGACTCTGTACTTTAGAGATCAGACTCAATTAAACATTTATTCAGGAAACAATAATTACACCAAAAGTTTTGCGAGTTTGGTTATGTTGGTGATGTCACACGTTAAGTAAAAAAAGAATAAAGTACTTTCTTGTGAAAACATTAATTAGTTTTTTCAGCATATTCTTCATGGATCTCAATGCGTTTTATCCAAGTGGATTCAACTTACCTTTCCCTCAGAGGTTAAACTAGTTGCCATTGCATAATATTCGTTTCAATGACAAATAAGAAATTCATCTGATGAAAATTCTTTCTTCTTCTTCTAATTTTTTTGAGCTAGTTAAAGGCGTTTACTACGTTAAACAGTATGGTTGAATAGAATTATTTTGCAGCATAGCTGGCGCATTTTAACAGTCGCGACAGCCATTGTGTCAGCAGATGCATTGTCCAGATTAAGTACAGTTTTGTACGCTAATCATGACTATTAACAATTCTGTCTAACGTGGAATGCGATCAATAGCTTGTTATTTTACTGTCCTCAACAACCGTCTGAAAATTCCCAGCCAGTGTACCTACCACACCGTGAATGGCGTTAAAGCAGTTTGTCAGTGTCTCATTGTTATTTTCCGATAATCTTTAATGTATACTCTCACGGGTAACCCTTGCAAGCGCTAAGAAATGAGAACATGACACGAGTCAACAACTTTTTTTTGCAACGTCGAAAATTTTTCAAGTTTTTCTGATTTAGGATTACAACCAACACAACTCCAGACTGGCAAATATTCTCAGGGTTTATTATGCTCATGCTCTTGTGCAGGTCGAATTCATGAACTAATAATAGACATCCCCTCAATCTCATACTCCAACCTGTTTGTCAGCATAGAGATTGAGGGAAAGATGCGAGAGGAACAGGCAGGTTTTACAGTTGGACGATCCTGCGTGGGTCATACTTTTAGCCTTAGACAAGTAAGTGAGAATGCGTATTCTAAGGGTTAGGAAGTACACGTAACATTTGTGGATTTAGAAAAAGCGTATGATTCTGTACTTATCAACGCATTATGGGAAACGATGGCGTATATAAGTGTAGAAACACAACAAATATCCCTCATTCGGAGAATATACAACCATTGGTAAGCATTAGTTAAAGTAGGGAGGAAGTTCAGCGAGACATTCCGAACGTCGAAAGGACTGAGACAGCACTGCAGTACGTCGCCGACCCTGTTTAAAATGTATATGCAGTATACAATGGAACGGTGGAATCAATCATGTGGTGGTCTGGGAATTTCTTTCCGGCGTGGCACAACCTACATATTATTATTTGCCGATGATCAAATACTGATAGCAAAAAGTAGAGAGAATGTCAGATTTATGATAAAGACGTTAGTGGAAGCGTTTGAATGAGGCACGCTTCGAATAATTATGAGCAAAACGAAATATCTAGTAGTGGGAGAAGATGGTAGGGATATATTGTCGCAAGGAACTGTTAAAGACATTAAGCAGTTTAAATACTTAGGATCGATTATGCATTTCTCTGGAAACTGTGAAGCAGATGTGGAACGCAGGAACCAGCTGGCAAGAGGAGCAATTAAAATGCTAAATGGAGTTCTGTGGAGCTGAGTTTTATCAAAAGAAACAAAGAAGAGGATTCAGGAAACAGTAATGGAAAGTATACTAACGTACCGTGCAGAAGGATAGACTCCGAAGGATCGGTAGAGAAGCAGCACAGGCAGGAGAGATGAATGAAATAAGGAGGGCAACCAGAATATCCAAGACAGACCGGAGAAGAAACGAGGAAATTAGGAAGATAATAAATATAGACCAAATAGTGGTGCAAGGAACTGAGAATAGATCTCTTCAATGGTATGGCCATGTATGGTGAATGGAGCAAGGACGATGGCCAAAAGCAATCCTAGAATGGTCGCCACCGGGAAGGAGGACGCGTGGACGGACGAGATTAATATGGAAACCGGAGTAATTACAATGATGATGAAGCGAAATCTGAAAGGAGAAGACGGCCATGATCGTGAGAGCTAGGAAATGGGAATACTGGGCAGCTGCGAAAGAGGGGTGAAGCCCTTATAAGTAAGTTCAAAATGGCTCTGAGCACTATGGGACTTAACTTCTGAGGTCATCAGTCCCCTAGAACTTGGAATAACTTAAACCTAACTAACCTTAGGACATCACACACATCCATCCCTGAGGCACGATTCGAACCTGCGATCGTAGCGGTCGCGCAGTTCCAGACTGTAGCGCCTAGAACCGCTCGTCCACTCCGGCCGGCTTTAAAAGTAAGTAATAGTAGTAATAATTGACATTAATTGTAGCGCTAATGATATACGTGACAAAACCATGCAATGATGATAAGCATGGAATACACGACGGGCCACATCCACGCTATAGCGTTCGACTATCGTGAAACAGCGAAGGCTGTAGACATCTGAAATCAGATCCTAATAAGCAGTCCCTGCACAAGCTTTTGACTTCGATTTCCCCAATATGATCAAAATCAGAACAATTTGCCAATTTCTCCTGTTGTCTGTACAGGTGTTCATGTCCAATGAAAGTGAGTTATTGTAGCTAAGTGTTGCAAAAAAAAAATGGTTCAAATGGCTCTGAGTACTATGGAACGTAACATCTGACCTCATCAGTCCCCTAGACTTACAACTAGTTAAACCTAACTAACCTAAGGACATCACATACATCCATGCCCGAGGCAGGATTCGAACCTGCGACCGTACCAGCAGCGCGGTTCCGGACTGACGCGCCTAGAACCGGTCGGCCACGACGGCCGGCAAGTGTTGCAAATAATGGATCCCTCTTCAGGCACGAAACATACAGTTTGACGTGTAGTCTGTAAGCTGTATTATATGATGTGATGGAAAACATTGGGGGCCATTTCTACTTTCCCCTTTCCTGCTCCAGAGAGTAACGTTCGCACTGCGATCAAAATGTTCAAATGTGTGTGAAATCTTATGGGACTTAACTGCTAAGGTCATCAGTCCCTAAAGTTACACACTACTTAACCTAAATTATCCTAAGGACAAACACACACACACACCCATGCCCGAGGGAGGACTCGAACCTCAGTCGGCACCAACCGCACAGTCCGTGACTGCAGCGCCTGAGACCGCTCAGCTAATCCCACGCGGCCTCCACCGCGTCCGTGGCCATTCCTCGACCCTAGCAAGCCTCGTGAATCTTTCCAACTTGCGATCACCTCCAAGGGATCAGTGTGCATTGTCTAACTTTAAATTTAGTGAACCCCGAGTTCTCAGCGAGGCAGTGGTGATCGCCACCAGTTGCATGACGCGGCTCTGAAACTTTGTGTGTCCCAGGGAACAGGTACTTCACTTTAACCGCCAGGATCGCAAGATTATTCAATATCGGAAAATTAGTTTCAACCTTAAGGTGTGCTACGTACCAGTGGGATGAATGGTTGTTGAGACGAAACACTCGTTAGCGAGTAGTCTGAGGGGTACCTACAGTTCCGCGGGTGTATAAGACTAACCCAAGCATGCGCGCTTTGTTTCGTTGGGCGTGTACTTGCGTGGCATAACCTGCGATAAAAATCGGTTATAATGCAACCAAAAAACCTCCAGTGGGTTGGGCGGATAACTGGTTGTTACTAACAATCTGCGAACTAACAGAGCTCGATAAAGTAGTCCTTCGGAGTAATTGGTAGAAGGGAGAAAACAAAGTAGTATCAGTGCACAACTTTGGCAAAATGCATTCTTTGCCTTTGAATGGGAGGTTTTAACTTTTCAGAATACAACGCATTTCGACGTACGAAAAGCATTAGAGGCGATTATTGCAAATTTAAAATTTGGAAAACTGTGGGGTATAAAGCTTCTCTTACAAACATCCGAAACGAAAAGATCGACTTGTTGAATATCAGGAGTCGGAATTCACCCAATTGTCGTTAAACTACGCATTACACTTAAAGCGTATCAACACAAAATAATTGTCAAATAGATTGGTGACAGACGTGAAAAACATGACGTAAAGAGTAAAAGGTGAGCTTGTATCAACTGCCTCGTTAATATTAACTTTTGGTCCATCTATTTCGCCTTACTTTAGGGCAAGCTTCGTAGTTTTCAAAATAAGACTTTTACTCGAAACGCTTTCCGGCGCTTGAAGTGCCACGGGTCAAACATCGCAGGTGGGAACGGGAAGATATAAAGAGCACTTTAATTGAATCAGCAAAGGAAATCTAGGAGAAATAAAGCCAGCAACCAAGAAGAAATGGTTCAATCATAAATGTGGACAAACTGTGAAGATCAGAAAGAGAACTAGGGAAACATTCATGCTGGATAGAAATTGTGCTGAAAATTAGGAAGCAGTCTATTACACAAAAAGAGAAACAAAAAGGATTTTCTTTACAAAGAAAAGAAAATTCATGACACACACGATTAATGAAACAGAGAGGACAAATACAACATTTGACAGCATAAAACTGTTTCAGATGACGAAGTATTTGCGGAAAAGTTAAAATACTGAGATGTCAGTTATGAACAGTAAGGATGGAAATATGCTAACGGATGAAGAAAAGATTTAGGACAGTTGGAGGGAACATTTTGAGAAGTTGCTTAATGCTGAAGATGCTGAAAAATGTCTTCCCAGAATGAAGAACTGCAAACGTGTAGAGGAAGAAGATATATAGAAAGAACAATTACGAAACTGAAGAATAACGAAGCATCAGCAGCAGATAGGATAATGGTAAGGCTGCTGAAGGCAGCAAGTAACACTTCAGAAAGAGATAAAGCAGAAGACCCTGCAAGAGTGGGAGCCAGCTACCATTATCCCACTGCAGAGAAAGGGTAGTAAAAGTAAATAAAGAGGTATTTCTCTGCTAAGCGTTCCATACAATGTGTTATCACTAATAGTTCTTGAAAAGCTAAAGCCTTTTACTGAAGATATTGCTGGAGACGACGAAGCAGGATTTCGGTCAGGAAGACCAACAGTGGTCAAATTGTTCATCACGAGACAAATCTGGGAGTACTGAGAATTCAGCCTTCAGTTCCTGGTAAAATTACTAAATTTCTCAAAGGCTTTCGATAGTATACACAGATTAAGTGTGTAGAACATCCTAAAGGTGCTTGGCAAACAAAGAAAGTTAATTAACTTGGTGAGGTTTGCGCAGCAGGGACGGAAGCCAAGGTGAAATACCTGAGGGGGAAGCTATCCAAGGAATTCAGCATCAGAATAGATGTGAGACAAGGTGTGACACAATGTGATACCGTTCCACCAGTGCTTTTTAATGTGGTTCTGGAGAAAGTAATTCGGGAAATGAAAAGAGAAGGCAAACGGGTGAACCTAAATGGAAAAACGCAGTTACTGAAATATGTTGACGACATTACCGTCATAGTGTAGTCAGAAGAAGAGATGGCAGAAACCGCAGAGAATTTGGAAAATAACACCAGCAATGTTGGACTCTTTATTACTAAGGGGAAAACTGAAACTGTGGAAGTATTCATAGAGGGCCCTAATAATGTCCCCTTGCAGGTTGAAATATGGAACATAGCCATCGAGGAAAATTTTAAATGCCTTAGCACATGGTTCAACAGATATAATGACAAAAACAATAAATTAATCAACATAATGTCAGTGGGTGTGAAACTTATTTCAGTCTGAGGCAGACAATGTCATAGAACTTAAAGCCTATAATACAGTGATAACACTGATGTTGTCATATGGGGCAAAAACAATGAGCACTACATAAAAAGTTGAAGAGTACCTATTGATGTTTGAACGGAAAATAATGAGAAAGACCTTTGGATCAATCCGCGAAAAGAACATCTGGAGACGTAGAAAGAACCAGGAACTGTACGGCCTGACGAAACAACAGTATATCGTGGAGAAAATGAAAGTGCGAAGAATATGTCGTGCAGGCACATTGCCAGGAGACCAGAAATGTTCCGCGGCAAAGCTGTGCTTAGAGGAAAACCTGATGCAACTCGTCCAACTGGAAGACCAAGGAAGCCATAGGGAGATGAACTACAGGAGGTTCATCAGCTCAGCTGGATATCCGTTAGAATTGGATCCAAAGTGCACAAGATCGCCATGGACAAACACTTTAAAATCGGTGCTTGATCTTCAAGGTCCATCTTCGGCAATATGTATGTATGTACAACTTGGGACGAGGTTCACTGACCTAAACGGAGAATTCGCGGAAAAACTGGTGTATCTTGATCTAACAGCATTTCACTGCCCTCGCATGTTGGATATCCTACGTATTCGTTAATGGGTAATGACTATTGCATGGGACTCGAAGTGCCGTTTTGCAACTATCTGAAACGCTCTGCTACACGCATTTATTCTGCCCCGAACGCAGTTCGTGTCTGATCGGGGCCAAGTCGGTAGTTTCCATATTCCTCTAATTCTTTATTTTCAGCGGAGCAGCCTCGTTAGAGACATGGAGTACAAAATATATTGTGTCACTCACCCTGCTTTCTTTCTCGCATACGTCTCGTGTTCGACTTGCGGAGTCGGCAGAAAGCATATTCCTCCAATTCCTTCGTTTCACACCCTATGGCCTCTGCCGTACGGCATATCGACGGCTTTTTGATAGCCAGCAATATTAAAAACTGTTTTAACAGGCCTGCGGCAAGTGGCTAGAACACATCCTCCGCCGTGCCTTGTCGCTGCAGAGGCCGACCGCCGTACAACAAAACTGCCATGTCTGCCTGTAGTGTTTCGACAGTGGTATGGCGATTCAATCTGAAACTTTTTTATATAACAATGAGTTCAGGTCTTGCATCTTATTAGTATTTATGCAGGTAGAGCTATTGTGACTGTTCATCAGTATGCGATAGAGATAAACCTGCTCAGGAAAGAGATACAACTCGTATGACGCATTCAGGTACACTGTCGTATCCATGAGTTGCTACGATAGCAAACATGTATTTCAAATTAAACGTTATGGTTCCAGAGACCTTTTTCAGGTCTCAAGCATCTGCGATGTTTGTATGCAGACAGAAGCAACGAACGATAATTTATAAAAAGGGTATGATTAGAGCTTGGGTCTCCTGCTCACTACGCCCATTCGCTAAGCACTACGCGACCCTGTCACAGTGGCTCTGCACAATTGCGCCGCCTCCCTCCTCAATGTTGTCCGAGTTTAGGAGTAATACAGGGTGAACTATATGAAATAAAATACTCACAGCTACTGAACGGTTTGCGCTAGGATGTTCAAACGCCACGGCTGGCCACAGGATATGATGGGAATTCTGATGTGAATGTGATTTGGCTTAGCCCACTTTCATTTGGTTGGGTTCGTCAAGACGCAAAAGTGGCCCATTTGGGGGACGGAGAATCCGCATTTCGCGGTCGAGACGTCTCTTCACTCTCAACAGGTGACGGAATAATCAGTGCAAGATTCCTTGATGGCCCGGTGACTACCGAACGGTACGTGAAGGTTTTGGAAGATGATTTCATCCCCATCATCCAAAGTGACCCTGATTTCTACAAGATGTAGTTCATGCAGGACGGAGCTTAACCCCAACGAAGCAGTAGAGTGTTTAACGTCCTGGAGGAGCACTTTGGGGACCACATTCAGGCTCTGTGGTACGCATAGGACACTGGCGTGAGCCTCGATTGGCCATCATATTGTCCGGATCTGAACCCATGTGACTCCATTTTGTGGGACTCTATTAAAGAAAAGATGTACAGCAATAACCTCAAAACCATTGCTGGGCCGAAAACAGCCATTCAGGAGGTCATCGACAGAGTCGATATTCCGACCCTTCAACGGGTCATGCAGAATTTGGCTATCCATCTACGCCACATCATCGCCAATCTTGGCAGGCATATCGAACATATCATAACCTAAATCTGAATATCTGTAGTGACGTTTACATGTTGAATTAAGTGTGTACCGCCGTAGTTCGAGATTGATTCTTTTTATATAGCTCAATAACTGTAATCCTGTACCAACTGGGCTGAAGCATGAATCGGAATTTGGACTGATGAGGTTCAAATCAAATGGCTCTGAGCACTATGGGACTTAACTGCAGTGGTCATCAGTCCCCTAGAACTTAGAGCTATTTACACCTAAATAACCTAAAGACATCACACACATCCGTGCCCGAAGCAGGATTCGAACCTGCGACCGTAGCGGTCGCGCGGTCCCAGACTGTAGCACCTAGAACCGCTCGGCCACTTCGGCCGGCGACTGAGGAGGGAGGCGTGATAGAGTAGACAGTGAAGTTGTGCAAAGCCACTGTATAAGGGTGGGGTAGTGGTTAGAGCACATGCCTGCGGAGCAGCAGACACAAATTCAGATCCCGGCCTTGGTACAAAGTTTCATTCTTCACTTCAGTCTGCTTACAAGGCTGTTCAGAAAGCAAAGGCAGATCAGTCGCGAAATGGAAACCACCGTGAAAATCATATAGGTTTTATTTGCAACAGTTAGCTACACCTTCAACGGCTTCCCTACATAGTCGCCATTCCGACTTAGATGAAATTACGGACTGTATTGTGGGTGATCAAACACTATCGAAACGCTGCAGGAGCATCTTCCTTGCCCCTGCAGAGTGCGGCCGATAATTATCCTGAAGAACAAATTGCATGACAGTTATGTTTTGTGGTATGCATGACATCAGGCGAATCCCTCACCAGGCCCTAAAACTTGGCGAGATACAATATTTCCTAGGGATCTTTGCGTGTTCAGGAACTGAAAAGATACACGTGACGCAATCGATGGGCGTACTACATACAGCGCCCAACAAAACAGTGCAAAACTTCATCAGATTTTCACTGTGCTTTCCATTTCGGACCCAATCGAACCTTACTTTCCAAATAGCCTTCAAACACAGTATACGTTGATCAGACAGAACACTATGACCATAAGTAATATCCGATGAAAGCGCTGATACTTCGTGCCGTGGAAGCAATGAGGCCTTGATAGGTCGCTGGAGTGAGATGGCGCCACATCTGCACAAATAACACCTAGTCCCATTAATTCCATGTAGGGGGCGGGGTAGGGGGGGGGGGGGCGATGAGCTCTGACGCCGCGTTCAATTATATCCCAGGCGTGTTTGATCAGGTTCAGATCTGGCAAGTTGGGAGGCCTCCACATTAATTGGAACTCGCCACTGTGTTTCTCGAACCGTTTCGTCACACTTCTGATCTTATGAAGTGGAGCATTATCTTGTTGAAAAATGATACTGCCATCAGCAAACAGGATCGTCATGAAGGGGTGTGCGTGTTCTGAAACCAGTGTACAATACTCTTTGGTCATCATAGTGCCTTGAACGTGGTTCACTTGACCTATGGATGGCCACGTGAATGTTCCCCAGACCATGACGGAGCCGCCGCTAGCTTGTCTCTGTCCCGCAGTACTGGCGTCAAGGAGGTGTTCACCTGGAAGACGACGGATTTGCGCTCTCCCATTGACATATTGAAGAATGTACAGGGTTCAAATGGTTCAAATGGCTCTGAGCACTATGGGACTCAACTGCTGAGGTCATTAGTCCCCTAGAACTTACAACTAGTTAAACCTAACTAACCTAAGGACATCACAAACATCCATGCCCGAGGCAGAATTCGAACCTGCGACCGTAGCGGTCTTGCGGTTCCAGACTGCAGCGCCTTTAACCGCACGGCCACTTCGGCCGGCAATGTACAGGGATTCGTCAGACCACACAACGCTCTGTCAATGTGCCAACGTCCAGTGCCGAAAGTCACGTGCCCATTTCGGTCGTAGATGCCGATGCCGTGGTGTTAACATTGGCACATGCATGGGTCGTCGGCTGCAGAGGCACATCGTTAGAAGTGTTGAGGCACAGTGTGTTCAGACACACTTGTACTCTGCCCAGGATTAGAGTCTGATGTTAGTCCCACCACAGTTCGCCGCCTCTCCTGTTTTACCAGTCTGCTCAGTTGAAAGTTCTCCTTTTTATTCTCTCTATTATTTCATGAGCGTTTCATTAATGTGATTGCGTATTATTATTAATTGATTTTTATTTATGGTTTGGTTTAGCGATTCCATTTTTACTGTTTGCTCCTTTTATTTAAGTTGAGTCCTTTTAATTATGTTTACGGCGGTTATGAAGTCTATATTGCTCACTAACTCCGTAAGTTAAAGAATACGGTAATACCATATGCGTTTCGCAGCAGCAGATCTCGTTGATTTTTCTTGCTGGAACTTCTCCACTTGAAATCGCTAAAGGTAATTTATCGCTCTATCGAAATCGATCGGTACAGCCAAGTGCTATGCTGTGTCATGTGTATGGAATGTAGCGTCAAACTTTAGTTCGTGAATTTTTTTTAGGTCTTCGGAGCAATATTCTCGACGAATCCCAAAACCGTGTAAAACTGCAGGTTCGCACCATCAAACCACACAATACTTCCGAACGAGTTGCGTCTTTATAATCACTGAATATTTTTTTATAATGATTAAGGGTTATGAACTATACACAACTGATACTCCTTTTGTCAAACAATTGAAAATCCGGGATGGGATGTAACAATACGAGAGAAGGGAGGTTGTTACTCACCATATAGCGGAGATGCTGAGCCGCGATAGGCACAATAAAAAGATTCACACAATCATAGCTTTCGGCCATTAAGGCCTTTGTCAGCAGTAGACACACATACACACACACCCACACACAAGCTCAACTTGCACACATATCTGCAGTCTCAGTGCAGTTTCAGCTCTCTAAGACTGCAGATGTGTGTGCAAGTTGCGCTTGCGTGAGTGTGTGTGTCCGTGTGTGTATGTGTGTCTACTGCTGACAAAGGCCTTAATGGCCGAAAGCTATGATTGTGTGAATCTTTTTATTGTGCTTATTTCGGCTCAGCAACTCCGCTATACGGTGAGTAGCAACTTTCCTTCTTTCGTATTGATACTCCTTTTGTGATTTATATGTATTTATTTTCTTCAATAGCATAAAACACAGATTACTGCCTTAATGGCGGCTTCCAACAATCTCCTATCAATCCGACATAGAATATCTCTCTTCCAATTCCAAAATGGAATAATTATATCTCTTTGCCGTGGTCTAGGGATAGCGTCTTTGATTCATAATCAAAATGTCTTTGGTCCCGGGTTCGATTCCCGCCACTGCCTGAATTTTGATAAATAATCAGCATTGGCGGCCGAAGACTTCCAGCATAAGAAGTCAGCCTCATTCGGCCAACGGCCTTGCCAAAGAGGGCGGAAGAATCAGCAATGATCAACGACATGAGGATGCAGAAGGCAATGGAAACCACTGCATTAAAGACACGTAACGTGTATCCACAGGACATGTGGCCTGTAATTGAAGAAGCGTTATGATGATGTCTCCATTGGCAAAAGATTCCGGAATAGTCCCCCATTCGGATCTCCGGGAGGGGACTGCCAAGGGAGAGGTTACCATGAGAAAAAGATTGAATAATCAACGAAAGGATAACGTTCTACGAGTCTGGGCGTGGAATGTCAGAAGCTTGAACGTGATAGGGAAACTAGAACATCTGAAAAGGGAAATGCAAAGGCTCAATCTAGATATAGTAGGGGTCAGTGAAGTGAAGTGGAAGGAAGACAAGGATTTCTGGTCAGATGAGTATTGGGTAATATCAACAGCAGCAGAAAATGGTATAACAGGTGTAGGATTCGTTATGAATAGGAAGGTAGGGCAGAGGGTGTGTTACTGTGAACAGTTCAGTGACCGGGTTGTTCTAATCAGAATCGACAGCAGACCAACACCGACAACGATAGTTCAGGTATACATGCCGACGTCGCAAGCTGAAGATGAACAGATAGAGAACGTGTATGAGGATATTGAAAGGGTAATGCAATTTGTAAAGGGGGACGAAAATCTAATAGTCATGGGCGACTGAAATGCAGTTCTAGGGGAAAGAGTAGAAGAAAAGGTTACAGGAGAATATGGGCTTGGGACAAGGAATGAAAGAGGAGAAAGACTAATTGAGTTCTGTAACAAGTTTCAGCTAGTAATAGCGAATACCCTGTTCAAGAATCACAAGAGGAGGGGGTATACTTGGAAAAGGCCGGGAGATACGAGAAGATTTCAGTTAGATTACATTATGGTTAGACAGAGATTCCGAAATCAGATACTGGATTGTAAGGCGTACCCAGGAGCAGATATAGACTCAGATCACAATATAGTAGTGATGAAGAGTAAGCTGAAGTTCAAGACATTAGTCAGGAAGAATCAATATACAAAGAAGTGGGATACGGAAGCACTAAGGAATGACGAGATATGTTGGAACTTCTCTAACGCTATAGATATAGCAATAAAGAATAGCGCAGTAGGCAGTACAGTTGAAGAGGAATGGACATCTCTAAAAAGGGCCATCACAGAAGTTGGGAAGGAAAACATAGGTACATAGAAGGTAGCTGCGAAGGAACCATGGGTAACAGACGAAATACTTCAGTTGATTGATGAAAGGAGGAAGTACAAACATGTTCCGGGAAAATCAGGAATACAGAAATACAAGTCGCTGAGGAATGAAATAAATAGGAAGTGCAGGGAAGCTAAGTCGAAATGGCTGGAGGAAAAATGTGAAGACATCGAAAAAGATATGATTGTCGGAAGGACAGACTCAGCATACAGGAAAATCAAAACAACCTTTGGTGACATTAAAAGCAACGGTGGTAACATTAAGAGTGCAACGGGAACTCCACTGTTAAATGCGGAGGAGAGATCAGATAGGTGGAAAGAATACATTGAGAGCCTCTATGAGGGTGAAGATTTGTCTGATGTGATAGAAGAAACAGGAGTCGATTTAGAAGAGATAGGGGATCCAGTATTAGAATCGGAATTTAAAAGAGCTTTGGAGGACTTACGGTCAAATAAGGCGGAAGGGATAGATAACATTCCATCAGAATTTCTAAAATCATTGGGGGAAGTGGCAACAAAACGACTATTCACGTTGGTGTGTAGAATATATGAGTCTGGCGACATACCATCTGACTTTCGGAAAAGCATCATCCACACAATTCCGAAGACGGAAAGAGCTGACAAGTGCGAGAATTATCGCACAATCAGCTCAACAGCTCGTGCATCGAAGCTGCTTACAAGAATAATATACAGAAGAATGGAAAAGAAAATTGAGAATGCGCTAGGTGACGATCAGTTTGGCTTTAGGAAAAGTAAAGGGACGAGAGAGGCAATTCTGACGTTACGGCTAATAATGGAAGCAAGGCTAAAGAAAAATCAAGACACTTTCATAGGATTTGTCGACCTGGAAAAAGCGTTCGATAACATAAAATGGTGCAAGCTGTTAGAGATTCTGAAAAAAGTAGGAGTAAGCTATAGGGAGAGACGGGTCATATACAATATGTATAACAACCAAGAGGGAATAGTAAGAGTGGACGATCAAGAACGAAGTGCTCGTATTACGAAGGGTGTAAGACAAGGCTGTAGCCTTTCGCCCCTACTCTTCAATCTGTACATCGAGGAAGCAATGATGGAAATAAAAGAAAGGTTCAGGAGTGGAATTAAAATACAAGGTGAAAGGATATCTATGATACCAATCGCTGATGACATTGCTGTCCTGGGTGAAAGTGAAGAAGAATTAAATGATCTGCTGAACGGAATGAACAGTCTAATGAGTACACAGTATGGTTTGAGAGTAAATCGGAGAAAGACCAAGGTAATGAGAAGTAGTAGAAATGAGAACAGCGAGAAACTTAACATCAGGATTGATGGTCACTAAGTCAATGAAGTTAAGGAATTCTGCTACCTAGGCAGTAAAATAACCAATGACGGACGGAGCAAGGAGGACATCAAAAGCAGACTCGCTATGGCAAAAAAGGCATTTCTGGCCAAGAGAAGTCTACTAATATCAAATACCGGCCTTAACTTGAGGAAGACATTTCTGAGGATGTACGTCTGGAGTACAGGTAGTGAAACATGGACTGTGGGGAAACCGGAACAGAAGAGAATCGAAGCATTTGAGATGTGGTGCTATAGACGAATGTTGAAAATTAGGTGGACTGATAACGTAAGGAATGAGGAGGTTCTACGCAGAATCGGAGAGGAAAGGAATATGTGGAAAACACTGATAAGGAGAAGGGACAGGATGATAGGTCATCTGCTAAGACATGAGGGAATGACCTCCATGGTACTAGAGGGAGCTGTAGAGGCCGAAAACTGTAGAGGAAGACTGTGATTGGAATACGTCAAGCAAATAATTCAGGACGTACTTCTCTGAGATGAAGAGGTTAGCACAGGAAAGGAATTCGTGGCGGGCCGCATCAAACCAGTCAGTAGATTGATGACAATATATATATATATATATATATATATATATATATATATATATATATATATATATATATATATATAGTCTCTATATCTTTGTTATCGAATTCGCACTGAGATGCTTGAATTCCACAGAGTATCTATTTCTCGCGCAGGTATTTTACATTTATCGCCTTATTAATAGTCCGTCTTCTGCCTGACACAGGTAATACTATTACCGTCGGAGGGTCGTACGGGACCATAAGCTCCACCGCTACACCCCCTAAGTGAACTGCCGCGACGCAGTCACTGGCCTGTGGAAATGTACTGCCTCACGATGACAGTTAGATCGCAATAGACAGGTGAAACTGCGTTGTAACATAACACCTCGGACTACAAGTCGTTCGCTTGCAACACAAAACGCTAGCTCTGCTTACATCGTAGGATATCCATAATGAGGGTCCCATCATGCCTGCACGTGGCTTCGCTTTGCTTTCTCCACGGATTGAAGACACTCACCACCACAGCATTCATCATAACACCTCGGACTACAAGCCCTTCGCTTGCAACACAAAACGCTAGCTCTGCTTACATCGTAGGATATCCATAATGAGGGTCCCATCATGCCTGCACGTGGCTTCGCTTTGTTTTCGCCACGGATTGAAGACACTCACCACCACAGCATTCATCAAACACCCGGTAAGTTGTGCAGTTTCCGAAATGGTCGTGCCAAGCATCAGGGCCATCACGATCTGCTCTCGGTCAGTCTCACATAGATCACGCATCCTACCCGCTCTACATACGGACAGTACGCTCACTGATACCACATGCACCATGATTGTGCCTGACTAGCAGTCATTCCTCGCCGGGTGACGCTGCTATCGCCTCGACGGGTCTATATCGATATTAGGTCGGAGGTCATAATGTTCTGGCTGGTCAGTGTACATGTTAGATATATGAGACTTGAAAAGGATCTCTGTAATCAAATAGTTTCATTTCATTAAAACTCCTGTTCCTGGGTTTCAACGTTCGATGCTGAGGTGTTATTCCAATATAGATGGAGAATCTCTGCTATGCTAATCGAATTTGAGGGGAATACCAAGTGGGCTGGGGTTTGAATGGGAATTTAGATCGAGGAGGAAGGCGTGCTAGGGTAATGCACGCAGATGTGCGAAGTCACTGTAAGTCTGCAGGCTTTCGTGGACGTTCTCACTGAAGCTAAAATCTTCTGGGTTATTAGGCCGCGTCATGTTATGATCGACGTTTCGACTCCTCTGCTGGGATATTCCTCAGGATCTTCTGGTGTACACTAATACTAGAACACTGTCAGAGACGAATGTCGCGTCCTCTTATAAAGTGGGAGTTTTCACGCGTTCGTGCTGGAGAAGTGATAGTATTGGTTAAAATTCATATTGCTACCATTGTTGGGCCTTAGTGATAGGCTAATATTCCCGCTCTGATTCAGAAGACGGGGCGTTGTTACCTAATCTCCTGTAGATACTATTGGCGGCCCATCGTCATTGGATAGACTATTCCACACTTACGCTGGAGAAGGGTTATTGGTAGAAATTTCTGCTACCACTATTGGTTGGTCGTAATCATTGGCTATATTCGAAACGGACAGAGCAAGAGAGGGGGAATGTTTACCCATAATATTGTTCTCGGTCGAGGTGACGTGCAGGGAGGACGGCTATAGGCTTCCGGCATCGTGGCTCCCCGCCATCAATGAAGTAATTACGCGGCCGCGGTGTGTGAGCGGCATAAACAACGCCCTGCATATCAACTCGGCCAAGAATAATATTATGGGTAAACATTCCCCCTTTCTTGCTCTGTCCGTTTCGAATATAGCCAATGAGACGACCAACCAATAGCGGTAGCAGGAACGTCAACCAATAACCCTTCTCCAGAGTAAGTGTGGAATAGTCTATCCAGTGACGATGGGCCGCCAATGGTATCCACAGGAGATTAGGTAACAACACCCCTTCTTCTGCATCAGAGCGGGAATATTAGCCTATGACTATGGCCCACCAACGGTAGCAATACGAATTTTAACCAATACTATCACTTCTCCAGCACGAACGCTTGAAAACTCCCTCTTTATAAGAGGACGCGACACTTGACTCTGACAGTGTTCTATCAGTAGTGGACACCGGAAGATCCTGAGGAAGATCCCAGCAGAGGGGTCGGAACGTCCATCATTTTAGAAGAAACATGACGCGGCCTAATAACCCAGAAGATTTTAACTTCATTGTGTCACTGTTGCGCAGTGGCTAGCGTACCTGCCTGCTAAGCAGGAGACCTGGGCTCGAAGCTCGGCTTTGGTACAAATTTTCATTCGTCGATTTCGTCTGCATATATACATCATAACTGCATCTGTGTTTCAATGCTGTACCAATAATTATGGTCAATAACAAAAGTAACGGGTAACGAATGGGTATCTGTCTCGACAAACATGCAATACATACTATAAAAATTTTGGTGTTACTTTTACAGCTCTACTCGCATGATTATTTTTTTTAACTTTTGTTAAGTTGTGGTGATCTAGATTTGTAACTACAAAAATAGCTAGCACTCGTAATCCCTGCGGCTAACGCCCTTCCCCGCCTGCCGCAGCCTGATGAGCCCCGGAGTGCTGGAGTTCGGCGCCGGCACGGCGGGCACGCGCTCGCTGCGCGCCCACTACCTGTACTGCACGCCGCAGACGTGCGCTGCCAACGCCGACCACAACCACGCGCACGCCCACTCGGCCGGCCCAGCGTCGGCGCGCTCCAGCTTCTACGGGCGCGCGTCGCGGCCGCTGTCGCTGGCGCTGGACGTGCCCTCGATGGAGACGGCCGCGCTGCAGGCGGGGCTGCCGCACGTGTCCAGCCGCGTCTCCTCCTTCCGGCGCGAGAGCAAGACGGCGCAGACGCTGTCCATCGTTGTCGGCGGCTTCATCGCTTGCTGGCTGCCCTTCTTCATCTGTTACATCCTCCTTCCGTGGGTCCACATCGCACCGCCGCTCATGATCTTCCTCACCTGGCTGGGTACGTGACGCTGTATTGATGCCAACATGGTGTCACGTTGTTGTTGTGGTGTCCAGTGCGAGACTGCTCTCCATCCTAGAGTATCCAATACAAGTCTCCTCATCTATGCATAACCGCTGCAACCTATGTCCAGTTGAATATGCATACTAAAAATAAACGCTTAGTCTCCAGCTGCAATTTTTACGTCCGCAGCTCGTGGTCGTGCGGTAGCGTTCTCGCTTCCCACGCCCGGGTTCCCGGGTTCGTTTCCCGGCGGGGTCAGGGATTTTCTCTGCCTCGTGATGACTGGGTGTTGTGTGCTGTCCTTAGGTTAGTTAGGTTTAAGTAGTTCTAAGTTCTAGGGGACTGATGTCCATAGATGTTAAGTCCCATAGCGCTCAGAGCCAGCCAGCAATTTTTACCCCTCACCCAGCCTCCCTTCCCTCGCACCACTACACACACACACACAAACACTTCCCTTACTCAGGTGGCCCTCCATTCAGAGGATGTTGCACGCAGCTACTGTTATTGACTTGTAAGTAATAGATTTCAGCTATCAGTCGCCCTTTTGAAATTTTATTGGCAGATCTAGATTTCAGCTAGAAACCAGCCATTCTCAATGCACTATCATTTTTATCAATGCATGTAATGCCTGTTGGTCGGGCTTCATTCACAGTTCATTGAATACTAATCTTCCCTTACTTCCTTTCCATCAGTCTTCTGACTTGTTTGACGCGGCCCACCTCGAATCTCTCTCCTGTGTCAACCTCTTCATCTCAGAGTAGCTCTTGCCCCCCTACGTCCTAAGTTATAAGGGGCGTTCATTAAGTAACGCAACACATTTTCTTCTCGACCAGTTTCGGTTGAAAAATGTCAGATTAATTATGGGACATCATGGAACATACTCGCTCCAGCCCCTATAGTTTCATGGAGTTCCAATAGGTGGCGCCGCTATAAGTAGCCTTCAAAATGGCGTCTGTAGCGAGAGCTGTCATTGAGTTTCTTTTGGTGGGAAATTAGAACTTCGCAGATATTCATAGGCGCTTGCAGAGTGTCTAAGGAGATCTGGCAGTGATCGAAAACATGGTGAGTCGTTGGGAGAATCGTCTGTCATCATTGCAAATCTACTCGATCTGCCGTGTGCTAGCCGGCCACGCGCACCTGTAAATCCTGTAATGTTGGAACGAACTAGTGCTCTCATTCGAAGTGATCGATGGCTCACAATCCAAAACCTCGTTTCTCAACTGGACGTCTCTGTCCATGCTAATGACGCACTCGTCCACCAGTTGCGGTTCTCAAATATGTGTGACCGCGAGGTGCCTCGCCACCTAAAAGAACACAATAAGGAGCAACGAAGGACCATCTGACGGAATTGTCTGATTGTGACAATTTCTTGTCACACATGGTCATCGGCTATGAAACACGAGTTCACCACTTCGAACCGGAAACGAAATGCCAATCCATGGAGTGGAGCCACGCCACATATCTTCTGGAGAAAAAGTTCAAAGCCGCACCCTCAGCCGATAAAGTCATGCCGACGGTTTTCTGAGTCTCTGAAGGGGTTATTCTGTTTGATGTCCTTCCCACGGTGCAACGATCACCTCGGAAGTGTGTTGTGCTACACTCAGGAAATTGAAAAAACCACTACAGCGTGTTTTTAGCCACAAAAACGCAAACGAACATCTTCTCCATAACAGCACAATGCCTTACATAAGCCTGTACACGCGAGAGGAACTCACAAAACTTCGTTGGTCAGTTTTTCCGCACCCACCTTACAGTCTGGGCTTCGCAACTTCTGACTTCCATCTGTTCGGCCCAATGTAGGATTCCCTCCATGGGATGCAGTAAGCGGATGATGGGATGTTACTGATGCAGAAAGACGTTGGCACCGAAGTTTACCAGTAGGCTGATACCTTAAGCGCATACAAGCCCTCCCAATAATGCGTCTAAGGCATTCGCACTGAACCGAGATTATGTTGAAAAATAGGGTTCTGTAGCCAGAAGAGTAGGGTATGATATAATGTACTGGAATCCTGAATAAAACCAACCGGCTTTCAGAAAAATATACTTTGCATTACTTACTGAAAGCCCTACGTATTTGTTGAATGTATTCCACTCTCTGTCTTCCCCTACAGCTCTTATCATCTACAGCTCCTTCTAGTACTGTGAATGTCAATCCCTTATGTCTTAACACATGACGTCTCATCCTGTCCCTTCGTCTTGTCAACGTTTTTCATGTTCCTTTCTTCGCTGAATCTGCGGAGAACCTTCTCAGTCCTATCAGTACATCACATTTTCAACATACTTATGTAGAAACATATTTCAAATGCTTCAGTTATGTTATTTTCTGGTCTTACCATAGTCTATGATTCACATCCAAACAATGCTGTGATCCAAACGTACATTCTTAGAAATTTATTCCCCAAACTGAGGCCCATGTTTCGTACTAGCAGACTTCTTTTGACCATAAATGTCCTCTTCCCCTATACACTCCTTTTTTTGTCCGTCATGCGGTATTTTGTCCCCATCGAAGCAGAACTCTTTCACTTCCTCTAATTTGTGGCCACAAACTTTGATGTTTTGTTTATTACTATTCTCATTTGTGGAACTCCTCATTATATTTCCCTATTGGCCTTAAACTGGAATCCCTTTCTCCCTCTGTGGAAATTTTCGGAATCAGTCGTTCGAGGAGTGACGGAGGCTGCGTTTTAATTGTTATCGATGCAGCTTTTAACTCCACTGGCTAAACCTCGAACTATATCTAAGTGCAATTGCATACCTGCAGGGCATGAGTTATTGGTTTTGGAGTATTGGCAGCTTTTATCTGCCATGTGGGTCATAAAAGTCTTGCAAACAATACTGAGACTGATTTCAATAATAGGGCTGTGCAGAAAATGGATTCATGTCCTACAATAAACCCTTCCTAGTGTGTCTTTGAAGTATTAAGTCACATATTTTGTCTCACTTGCCGCACATTGCTGTGATTTACTGGGCTCTCGCCACAACCGCAAATGAGGGACCGGGTGGTTATAATTAAAGTGCAGCTATTCAAAGAGGTCCAGTGTGGGCAGTAATCATCGTAAGGGAGCAAAACTTGGTAGATATGCTAATGCCTTAATGCGGAACGGATTTATTCTGGAAAAAAATATTTCCGATTTTCGCCACAAGGCAAAACTCTGGTACTGTGACTGCAAGAAAAACGTATAGAAATATTTTCATATGTAATGGATTAGGAGAGAGGTGTGGGCAGGAAAGGTCAAACACCTGATAAAGCATAGTGTTAATACTGTTATTTACCACGTCTTACACAATTGGTTCAATAGGATCACCGGTGACGTCAGTGAGACGCTGCATCCGTAAAACGACGTGATCAACAATTCCTGCAGGAGTTCCGGTGGAATCTGAGCAGCTTGTTCCTGGATACTGGGCTCCAGATCAAGCAGAGAACGAACTTGTGCCTGGTAAACGCGTTCTTTTATATACCTCCAGAACCAACTCACACGAATTCCGATCAGGTGAGCTTGCAGGCCGTGCATCTGGAAAGTATCTGGAGACAACACGTTCGTGGAAGGCTGCATTATGCAAATTTTTCACTAGGTGAGAGACTTGATGTGTGGTAACATTTTCCATGAAATCAGTAGTGTTCACACAGTTGCGCTCTTCCAGAGCGGGAGTCATTTGATGTACAAAGAGGTCTCGATGACATGAAGAGTTCATTCCACTTGACATGCCCTCTGGGTGTATTCCATTCAAAGAAGACTGGACCGAGAATAAAGGTGCTTGTGAATCCATACCACACAATCTCGTACGGCGACTGCAATGGCTCTTCGTACACAAGACACGTTTTAACAGTAGCCCCAAATTCTGCAGTTCTTTGTATTCACTGCGTCCTATAATGTAAAATGTGCTTCGTCACTGTATGCACTATGTGATCAAAAGTATCCGGACACCTGGCTGAAAATGACTTACAAGTTTGTGGCGCCCTCCATCGGTAATGCTGGAATTCAGTATGGTGTTGGTCCCCCCTTAGCCTTGATGACAGCATCCACTCTCGCAGGCATATGTTCAATCAGGTACTGGAAGGTTTCTTGGGTAATGGCAGCCCATTCTTCACGGAGTGCTGCACTAAGAAGAGGTATAGGCATCGGTCGGTGAGGCCTGGCACGAAGTCGGCGTTCCAATTTATCCCAAAGGTGTTCTATAGGATTCAGGTCAGGATTCAGGCCAGTCCATTACAGGGATGTTATCGTGTAACCACTTCACCACACGCCGTGCATTATAAACAGGTGCTCGATCGTTTTGAAAGATGCAATCACCACCCCCGAATCGCTCCTCAACAGTGGGAGGCAAGAAAGTGCTCAAAACTTCAATGTAGGCCTGTGCTTTGATAGTGCCACGCAAAACAACAATGGGTGGAAGCCTCCTCTATGGAAAACACGACCACACCATAACACCACCGCTTCCGAATTTTACTGCTGGCACTACACACGCTGGCAGATGCGTTCACCGGGTATTTGCCATACCCACACCCTGCCAACGGATAGCCATATTGTGTACCGCGATTCGTCACCCCACATAACGTTTTTCCACTATTCAATCGTCCAATGTTTACGCTCCTTACACCAAGCAAGGCGTTGTTTGAGCAGCCGCTCGACCATGAAATCCAAGTTTTCTCACCTGCTGTCTAACTGTCATAGTAATTGCAGTAGATCCTGATGCAGTTTGGAATTCCTGTGTGATGGTCTGGATAGATGTCTACCTATTACACATTACGACCCTCTTCAACTGTCGGCGGTCACTGTCAGTCGACAGACGAGGTTGGCCTGTAGGCTTTTGTGCTGTACGTGCCATTTCACGTTTCCACTTCACTATCACATCGGAAACAGTGGACCTAGGGATGTTTAGGAGTGTGGAAATATCGCGTGCAGACATATGACTCAAGTGACACCCAATCTCCTGACAACGTTCGAAGTCCGTGAGTTCCGCGGAGCACCCCATTCTGCTCTCTCACGATGTCTAATGACTACTGAGATCGCTGATATGGAGTACCTGACAGTATGTGGCAGCACAATGCACTTAATATGAAAAACGTATGTTTTTAGGGGTGTCAGGATACTTTTGATTACATAGTGTACATTGTCCAGCCCCATGTCATTATCTTCGTTCCGTGACAGAAACCAAAGAGCGAATTCAGAATGGTGCTGCAGTTCATGACGTTTTAGTTGCTGCACTGTTTGGATCTTGTACCAGTGTAATATATACCGCAGAACTTTCCGTACTGTTGAGATGGACAATTTTCGTGACACTTCAAGAGTACTAGCACTACCGGGAACACGTACTGAATGGTCAGTTACAATAACAGCAACCTCGTCAATAACTTCCACTGTCATCGCACACCTTTTTCTTCCAGGTACCACACCAAGTTCACCCTTGTTTTTGAATTTCATTGTCATTTTCTTTCAACCATTTAATTACATCAGGCCTCTCCTCGGACCTTTCGATCGGCGATACTCTCTCACTGCAGCACTATAATCGCAGTTGTTCACAAAGAACGGTTTCACTAACGGCGCAAGATGTCTCTCTTCTCTATAGCCATATTCCTCACTCACATTATGGCTTGTCAAATGACATCGTGAATGTCATAGTGTCATGCAGACAGTTTACGGCAGCGGATTTGCACCTGGTGGCCGAAATTGGAACAAATTTTTGGCAGCGTAAATCAGTTCGGGATCAACGCATTAGCACATCTACCAAGTTTTACTGCCATATAATAATTACAGCCACACTGGACTTCTGTGAAAAGCAGCACTTTAATTATAGCCTCTCGGTATGAACGACACCCCAAACGCTCTGAGGACGAGGCGTTAAGTAATACTTCAAAGGAAGTTGTCATATCAGGAAAAGGGCCCATTTCCGTTCAATTAAGATTCTCATTCTCCAACGTACACTCTTTTATGCTGTTCTCCTGGGGAGCTTTCTCCTATTCAAGATTAATAAGACATCATGCGCCTTTCACTAGTGGCACATCACGATTAATACAAAGGGATGCTCACATTTGAATTCAAAGTCATCCATGCAAATTAAAATTACTAAAACGTTAATATAAAAAACAAAAATTTTGGTGTAAAAGATAATCTAACATCTTTCCCATGTTGGAAGAAGATATATCGATGGCAGACACCATTGGAATCGGAGGTTTAGTGCATTAACTCAAATGGCGGTAGCTACGCCAAGAATCAAAATTCTAATATAACCGGCTGCAGAGCAGGCGGAAGCCAGTTCTCTTTAGGCAACCATTTCAAGCAGATCACCTACGTTGCGTCGTCTCGTCCCGCTGTACTGACAAGTGATTCTGACTATATCAGCAGTGTTCGAGTTCAAATGATACACTCACAAACATTTTCTGTATACGTATTCTGCCAAAGCTTATGTCGTGTGAAACACTCTGAACTTGTTCACATTATTATCAAGTGTCACTGATGGCATCCTGTGACATACAATGAACTTCCGGGACTTCAGGGTCAGTTTCTTCTAATTCTCTTGTTTTTCGCGGACTTTGGACACAGGGATCCAGCGTTTTTAAGTTGCCTTAATGTTTGATGGCCAGTAAATGCTGTAACTGTAAAACTGTTTATTGTAGTTCTCAACAGAAAATGGCGACGATGTATTAGATTCGTGCACATAAAGCAGCTAAACTTTCAGGGACCATTAGAATGACATGTGCAGAGCAGTATCTAGATCTAGTCAGTTTTTTAAGGGCAAGATTTGTGTCAAAGATGCATTACTTATCATCGAACAACATCAAAACAACTACAATATGCGACGGGCTATAGCATTAGTTGATCCTATCGTGTCGCTTTTTAGTGACCACAGCCTTCCCAGTCTGTCGTCATTCCCTACATTCAACAGCGACCGTGAGCAGTGCAGTTCATTTGCAGCAACCCTGCGCCATCGTCTTGCGTCGGGGCACATATTGATGCTGCATGTGTGTGGGACTACATCCCTGCATGGTGCGCACTGGAACTATTTGACATTATACAGATCACCTCCCCTACCCCAGCAGCATCCTTCCACCCTCATCCTTGATGAACTCTTGGGCAAACTAGCCCTATGCTGTGAATGCCGAGTGTTGAGACATCAGAATGATTGTGAAACAATCAGAGTAGACGCACTTACAATCTACCACTGAAATCCAAGTTATTGGTCAGTGCTGTACATTATCTTGCAGAGCAGATGTTATGCTAAATCTTATCAGAGAGTCTCATACGAAACACATCGGTTCAAGATTCAGCTGGCCATCAAATTCAAATCTAAAACTAAAGATCGCAGACCCTAGCTTGGAAGAAGTTCAAAAATGGTTCAAATGGCTCTGAACACTATGGGACTTAACATCTGAGGTCATCAGTCCCCTAGAACTTAGAACTACTTAAACCTAACTAACCTAAGGACATCACACACATCCATGCCCGAGGCATGATTCGGACCTGCGACCGTAGCGGTTACGCGGTTCCAGACTGAAGCGCCTAGAACCGCTCGGCCACACCGGCCGGCTAGGCACTTCAGTCTGGAACCGCGAGAGCACTACGGTCGCAGGTTCGAATCCTGCATCGGGCATGGATGTGTGTGATGTCTTTAGGTTAGTTAGGTTTAAGTAGTTCTAAGTTCTAGGGGACTGATGACCTCAGCTGTTAAGTCCCATAGTGCTCAGAGCCATTTGAACCATTTTTTTGAAGCGCCTAGAACCGCACGGCCACACCGGCCGGCCTTGGAAGAAGTTCTAGATATTGCAAGTCCATTTGAAATTACACACCCCTGTGTTCAACATCGCATCTGACATAGGACGCCTTTACCTACAACCAACAGGAGCCATCTTCGTCCAACACGGAGTAGCCCGCCTCACCAGCGTCTAAGGCGAGAGTGCTTCCACCGCCACAACTGCGACACCTGCCCACACTGCTGAGCTCTTTGTACAGCGCATTGGCGCTGAGTGTCACAACGCCAGATGACCGACCTCAACATCCTCACCAGCAATAGAGTTTGATGTCGACCAGACAATACAGAACGGGATCCAAGATGGGGACCTACGGGTACACCTCCACATTGCTAGCTGTTGGGTGCCATTTCGGTAGGATAATAGCGCTACATCAACGTCGTTGTTCATAGAGACTAATAGAAAATTAGCTCTGTCTCTCTCCTGCCTTGTACAATACGCCTGCTTGGTTATCGCGAAGCACCAATTTCAGTTTTACTGTATGGCATATCTTGTTCGTTATCTGCCATATTTGTTTCAAACAGTTAATCATCAGGATATCCCAAACGTATTTGTCATGGGCTTTTTTAGTGCCTTCTGTTTCACGATTACAGACTTTATTAGTGTGGTATCAGAAATCGGTTCCATCCAAGATATCAGCAACATATGTAACAATTTCCCCTTCTATTTTCAACGAGGGATGGATTGTACAAAGGGGTTTTCTGCATGTAACACTTCATAGAAACGCCGCTCCACGCTTCACAAGTGCTCGTCCTGTACCTTAGGTTATATTGGGGTCCAGATTAATAATACGGGAGATTTTGAAAATGACGTTCACATAGTCCTGTCGTGGCATTATCTGCATGTTTTACCTTTAGTAGACCGTTATATACAACTGTACACAAAAGTGTACACAAATAATTGGTTTTTCCCGAAAAGCTTACGTACTGAAACACCTTTTACAAAACAGCTTGAAAATTAGCGAGAATTCGTCATTACGCATCGTACCTAAAAATTTTTGATTAAAACGACTCTCATAGGATCATAGCCAATGTTAGCATTAATAAATAAGTAAAGCTTTATGAAATACGAAGGAACACATTATCAATTATGTCAAATATGAAAGATGGGTAAAATGTGGGAAAACCTGTAAGATACGGGAGACAGGAGAAAATGTGGGTAAAATACGGGAGATCCCATAAAAATACGGTAGATCTGGCAGCCCTAGGACCACATGGAATAAACTCGATCAGCTAGTGGCCTTGGGCTTTCAGTGTCCAATTCCATCAATTCTCTGGACATCCACCATCGTAGTGCTTTATAATAGACGAATCTGTTCACATTTCTGTCTATTAGGCAATAGTCAATGTCCAAACTGTAACAGAAACCTATCCACTACCATGTCCCAATGACTTATTTTTTCTCCAGAATGAATTTTCACTCTGTAGCGGAATATGCGCTGATCTGAAACGTCCTGGCAGATTAAAACTCTATGCCGAACCGGCACTCAAACCTGGGAACTTTGACATCGTCGGCAAGTACTCTATCTGAACTATCCAGCCACGACCCACAACCCGCTCTAACTGCTTCACTTCCGCCAGTACCTTTCCTTCTACCTTCCAAACTTCACAGAGGTTCTTCTAAAACCTTGAGCGACTATCACTCACGGAAGAGAGGATACTGTGCAGGCACTGCACAGTCACAGCCTGGGTATTGCTTCCAGCATATTAACTTGCCCATGCAAAGCGAAGGTCCCAGGTTCGAGACCCATCCAGCACACAGGTAGCCAGGATTTTTCACTTATACTCTCGCCAACAAGTAGACAACACTCCTCAAAGATCGACTTGTCTGAAGCAAACTTTTCACTTCCCCTTGATGCAGAGTCTCACACATTCATGATATTCAGTATACCATCTGGATTATACCTATACCTTCCAAGCTGCCATTTGGCACTGCAAGGGCCACAGAAAATTTTCAAGGGTACCTGGAGCAATTTGTGTAAGCCATACTCCATTTCTTATATTATTAAGTCGGCGCCACAGTAACCGAAATCGATGAGGAAGGCCAGTCACGTAATCTCAACAGTTTTCATACTATTGCCATCTGTAAAAGTCCTCATTTTTTATCCAGAAGTAGAGAACTCTTTCATAGTAAGCGCGTAGTATTGTTTCAGTCTTACAGTACTCTTTTAAGAGTTCGTAAGAAATAACAGTTTTATCGTTGTTGGTTGACAGCACTGGCTGTAAAGTACTGGTAAAACACTGTAACGCAGCTAAATCCGAAATTTAGCAACTGAAAAGCAGCTGTTGAAGCACTAGTCAGTTAAAAGTTTAATTTTAGTGCATCTGCAACTTTGGAAGCCTTAGCATAAATGTATTCACTGTAATATAGTGTCATATACTCATAACAATCGTACAAGGACAAGAAAGTTAAACGCTGGAGTATTGTTGTGAACTATGATTAATGTCTTCATATTTTCTAATGTGATAATTATACACTGAAGAACCAAAGAAACTGGTGTAGGCATGCATATTCAAACACAGAGATATGCAAACAGGCAGAAAACGACGCTGCGGTCGGCAACGCCTGCGTAGCACAAAAAGTGTATGGCGCAGTTGTTAGATCGGTGACTGCTGCTACAGTGGCAGGTTATCAAGATTTAAGTGAGTTTGAACATGGTGTTATAACCAGCGCACGAGTATCTCCGAGGTAGCGATGAAGTGGGGATTTTCCTGTACGACCATTTCATGAGTGTGCCGTGACTATCAGGAATTCGGTAAAATACCAAATCTCCGACATCGCTGCGGCCGAAAAAAGATCTTGCAAGAACGGGAACAACGACGACTGAAGAGCTCCATTCAACGTGACAGAAGTGCAATCCATCCGCAGATTTCTGCAGATTTTAATGCTGGGCCATCAACAAGTGGCAGCGTGCGAACCATTCAACGAAACATCATCGATATTGGCTTTCGGAGCAGAAGGTCCACTCTTGCCCCTTGATGACTGCACGACGCAAACCTGTACGCCTCGCCTGAGCTCTGTAATAGTGTGGAGCTTGTGCAGTTGGTGTGATATGGGACCCCTGATACATCTAGAGACGACTCTGAAAGGTGACACGTACATAAGCATCCTGCCTGATCATCTGCATCCATTCATGCCATGCTGCACTACGGCGGACGTGGGTAATTCCAGCAGGACAATGCGGCACCCCACACGTCCAGAATTTCTACAGAGTAACTCCGGGAACACACTTACGAGTTTAAACACTTCCGCTGGCCACCAAACTCCCCAATCATGAACATTATTGACATATCTTGGATGCCTTGCAACGTGCTGCTCAGAAGAGATCGCCAGCACTCTTATGGATTTATGGACAGGCCATCAGGATTCATGTTAATTCCCTCCAGCACTATTTCAGACATTAGTCGAGTCCAATGCCACGTCATGTTGCGGCACTTCTGCGTGCTCGCGGGGTTCCTACACGATATTAGGCAGGTGTACCAGTTTCTGTAGCTCTTCAGTGAATAACGCATTTACGAGTTTTTTTCACAAGGTAGAGAGGATAAAAGTGACAAATTACTGTACCGTACCACATTTTGCTACTAAATTTAGTCCACATTGTACTTGTTTAGCGAAATCATTGTAACCTGACCTCAATCTCTGCTGTAGTGACAGTTAAATCACGTATAATACACATCATCTTCCGTGGGAAAATATGTAGATGCTCGACATATATCACATATACGTTTGTCTTTTGTAAACTACATTCTGGTACCGTAAGTGCTTTTTTTATTATATGAAAACGTACAAAGTCGCATAGCCTCCATTTTTCGTTGAACAGCCCGAAAACAATTATCGTCACAATGGACGAGCGTACGAACTACCCCAGAGTAGCGAGACTACTACTTACGCTTTTTCGAAGTGGAATGTTATGAGTTAACCAGCTAGGATGGAAAAGTGGCTAGTCTTTGGCTCTGTAGGAATATTCCTTATAGCTCAATAGTATTGAGAAACGCAGCTGAACATGAAAATTGATGCAGATCTGGGAGTTGCACGAGTAGAAATTTATTAGAAGTGTGGAGAGCTGTAGTTGGAAGTAGTAACGTTAGGAATAGAATACTCGTATATGACTGGACTGTTGTCGAACGAGACAGGAGGTTGAATGCGTCATGCAGCCTGCTAGCTTTAGTCTAAACATGTCCAGCAGCTTCGCTGCTCTGGAGGCTGTGGACACTTTCTGCTACGGAGTGAGTAGTCTTAACTTCTATAAAAACCTTAGGTTACGAATAACAAGTATTTATAAGCCGAATGCAGGGGTCGGAGATGTCACCTGCAACATGGTCTACAGATTCTAGTAAGTTACTTGCACGACTAATTTCCAGCAACATTAAATATTCTTTCTTTCAGGAGTGCTAATCACGCTAGATTTACATCTACATCTACATGGGTACTCTGCAAATCACATTTAAGTGCCTGGCAGAGAGTTCATCGAACCACCTTCACAATTCTCTATTATTCCAATCTCGTATAGCGCGTGGAAAGAACGAACACCTACCTGTATCTTTCCGTACGAGCTTTGATTTCTCTTATTTTATCTTGGTGATCGTTACTCCCTATGTAGGTCGGTGTCAAAAAAATATTTTCGCATTCGGAGGAGAAAGTTAGTGATCGGAATTTTGTGAGAAGATTCCGTCAAACGAAAAACGCCTTTTTTTTTTAATGATGTCCAGCGCAAATCCTGTATCATTTCCTTTTGGCACTCATCTGGATGACCTCAGACTTTTCGTTATTTAGGGTCAACTGCCAATTTTCGCACCATTCAGGTATCTTTTCTAAATCGTTTTGCAGTTTGTTTTGCTCTTCTGATGACTTTATTAGTCGATAAACGACAGCGTCACCTGCAAACAACCGAACACGGCTGTTCAGATTGTCTCCCAAATCGTTTATATAGCTAAGGAACAGCAAAGGGCTTATAACACTACCTTGGGGAACTCCAGAAATCACTTCTGTTTTACTTGATGACTTACCGTCAATTACTACGAAGTGTGACCTCTCTGACCGGAAATCACAAATCCAGTCACATAACTGAGACGATATTCCATAAGCATGCAATTTCACTACGAGCCGCTTGTATGGTACATATCAAAAGCATTTCGGAAAACCAGAAATACTGAATCGATCTGAAATCCCTGTCACTAGCACTCAACAATTCATGTGAATAACGAGCTAGTTGTGTTTCACAGGAACGATGTTTTCTAAACCCATGTTGACTGTGTGTCAATAGACCATTTTTTTCGATGTAATTCATAATTTTCGAACACAATACATGTTCCAAAATCCTGCTGCATATCGACGTTAACGATATAGGCCTGTAATTTAGTGGATTACTCCTAGTACCTTTCTTGAATATTGGTGTGATCTGTGCAATTTTCCAGTCTTTGGGTATGGATATGTAAGAACTAGATAGCTCAACTGACAGAACACTTGTCCACGAAAGACAAAGGTCCTAGGTTCGACTGCCGGTCTAGCACACTATTTTAATCCGCCATGAAGTTTCAGATCAGTGCATACTCCGCCGCAGAGTGTAAAATTCATTGTGGAACAATACTACCCATAGATGTTTCTGAAAGACAGAGATGCTGATTAACTATGACACTCTTTCAGAAATCAGTAGAACAGGGTTTCCCAAAACGCCTTCCGCTGACTACTGGTGTTCAGCAAGTCCCGGCGAAAAACTATTCATAATATGGCGCTTTCTTTCCAACATTTTGACGATACTATTTTAACGGATGTAAATATCACAACCGACTACTGTTGGCGCAAAGAAACGTGAGTTGCGAGTGATTACCTATAACATTTAGCATTTCTTACAGTTTATATACTTCATGAAAATATTTTATGGCCCTTAAAAATAAGCAAGGTCTTGCATCAGAGTACCAAGACTCTCAAAATGTTCCGTCAGAGGGGAAGTTTGGGAACACTTCCAATCGAGAAACCAAGATACAGGACACTGAACAATCTAAAGGTATTTCTACAGATGTGTTATGCATAACAGAACACGCATGTAAAAATTAAATATAAGACGGGGAAAGAAAAGGAAAGGGAAAGGATCGGTGGGATATCGTGACGGCTAGCCACACAGGGAATTGTGATAATTCAGTGGCGAAAGATGAAAATCTGTAGCAAACCTGGACTTCAACCCGGATTTACTGTTTCTCACGGGTGGTTGACTTAATGCCGATTTATCATTCAAATGAGGGGATAAAAAGGCAAAGTTTGGAGAATTTTTTGAGACGATGAAAACACATGCAGTGGATCTTTTGGGGATTAGGATTGATCATACTGATTCAAAATAAAAAGAAATGGTGCTCTTTCAACAAGGGCCTGCTAGTCTGCAGTAAGCAGACGGCGTGCAGATAGCCCCTAAACTCTACCTATCTGAAATCAAGAGCTATTTGAAATTAAAAATGGATATCATCAGTCGACACTACATTAAATTTATGGGATCTAATCCCTAACAATAATGAAATAACCTTAAATTTAACGATATGGTGCAAACTCAAACTTTGAGTTCGAGTTTTAGGAGTTTGTTTCACTCTATGACTTTACAAAAAGCAGTTAATATCAACAACTTTCATATATTATACGTATAAGCTCCCAAGAAAAGGCCCTACTTTTCGGGTAAAAGGTAGAATTTATTAGGTTGAACCGTTTTTAATTTATCTGCATGCAGTTTTGAAAAATGTTTCTCAAGAAAACGTTTAGGGAAAACTTTTATTAGTATGATTAGTTCAATTTGCATAAAAACTATATGTATCTATATATTTTTGATGTCGCTGAACACGATTCTGAAATTAGATTTTCAAAATTGAAAATGGCTAATCCAATAAGGCGGACCAAAAATTATATTTTGACCAATTTAGATCAACATTTGACAAAAAATGTGTTTTCGTTACTTAAATTTAGTCTGCTATTCCAGGGCCGTGCATCAGTCCGTCCTCTAACTTAAATTGTTCCTGGAGAGCAATTCTCACTTTCTTCTTGGCGAGAAAAGCGGGTCAGTCTGAGCTGGACGTGACACGTTCGGCAGCCTGCACACATTGTTCGCCATCTTTTTCACGCGAATGTGAAGTCCTGCCATGGGCATCTCGTAAACAATAAAGGCAGGCCCACTTGTGAAGGTTGCGTTGTTATACAGTGTGCCTCTCCTAAGACTCGTCAGGTGCATTTTCTTTCATTTTTCGGCAGATATTTTCAATTTCGTTTTTGTGCTGTGTAGCTGGAATCAGGCACACTGCAATGTAAATCATTTTGTGGACGTGCGTCACGGTACGACAAGTTTTCTGTTTGAGCCGGGCGTCTCCGGCTGAGAGCGCCCCAGGGCGGCCGTGACACTGCTTCGAACAATCAGCTGTAGAAACTTTTGTAACGCACTGACTTCAGCACCTTTTCGTCCCAACATTCTAGACACCTTTCAAAAGGCACAATTAAAGAAAAACAAACGTTCCACGATTTTGAATCAGAACCTGGGCTTAACTACTTCAAGCCATCTGGACACGTCCCTGACTGACTCAAATTTCCAACTTGTCCATTACATTCTCTACTCGCAAATCTTGATTCCCATAGGAATTCGGACGATATTTGCGCATTCGCACTGAAGCAAACGTCGAGGAGCCGTTGCCCTCTTTTTCAGAAATGTTTACATTTGGGTGGTGTCTGTTTCTGTCGCATATGTCTGATAGAATAGACACCACTCAGGGATATAACGGTACATAACAGAACATCATTTGGTAGTTGCAGGAATCGAACAAGTGTCCCTAGATGGATACAAGCTAGTAGACCTGTAACATTACTGTGCATGTAATATGAGTAAATGGGGAGCTGCTGTAGATATACAACGTGACGACAGCCACAGGCCAAAAGTCTTAGTCAATGATAGATATTGATCTCCACCTCTCATATGGCTCCGTAAATACATCCATTCATATCAAGTGCACCAACCACGAACATACCTCCACTTTCAGAGTTGTCACCCATTCCATGTCAAAAATTCTCTTCCATACAGCTTCATCACCTCTAGCCATTGCATCTGTAGTGGAAAGCAGGAATTCTTGAATTACACTGATAACCTTACCAGAGCCTTACGGAAAGTCAATTTTCTGCTCATCTCATTCTTAAACGGATCTTCTGTGCCATCTCCTCCTTTGATACCATTAACCTCGTTAACCAGTATTCTCTAATCACACATTATCATCCTGGCCTTGAAAATTCCAACCTCATTCTTCATCAGGGCTTTGACTACCTCTTGTTGTCCCCTGAAATTAGGGACAGCCTACCCAAAATTCTACCCACATCACCCAAAGTACGGTAATGTTGCACATCCCACCCACCCTACAGAATACGCTTGTCCACCCCTACTCCAATCCTGCTCCCAATCCTGCACCACATGGGTCATTCCCTTGTGGTCAGAGCGAGTTCAAGATATATCCCATACATCCGTCCACCACATCCTACTGCAGTTCCTGCCATGGGCATCTCGTAAACAATAAAGACAGGGCCACTTGTGAAGGTAGCGTTGTTATACAGAGTGTCTCTCCTAATAACCGTCAGGTACATTTTCTTTCATGTTTCGGCAAATATTTTCAATTTCGTTTTTGTGCTGTCTAGCTGGAATCAGCCCAAACAAATACTGCTCGCCACGGCTTTTATGGAACACCCAGTGTCATCGGAAAGTGTTGGTTTTGTTTCCCAGTGGAAACGATACTATTTTAAAGTGTAATTTCATGTGCCCATTTGATAGAGCAGTTCCAAATTAATCCAGCTCAATATTAATTTTATTAATATGGACAATAAAATAGGAATGAATAACCTGCTTGACGGTAGCAGTCAACACAGGGCAGGACACTGTTTTTGCTTCTAGAGCACTGGTTATTCTCCACATTTTGCTGTCCCCATTATTACATATCAATAAAACGAATGTAATTTGCAATCGCTCTATCGAAAGTGTACATATAATTCTGCTTTAAAAATCATTTTGTTTGCAACAGTAAACAAACCGATGCTTTCCAGTGACACTGGGCATCACATGACAGACGTGGTGAGCAATATTTGTCTGAGATGACTGGAGTTAAATATTGCAGAAACGAGAAGGCAGCTATCTGCTGAAACCAGCGACACAATCGAAAATGTGCTGACGACCCTTAGGAGAAACGTCCAGTATCAAGTATGCTGCCATTACTACACATCATTCGATGTGGTCATTACAACTAGCCAACTGGCTACTCACATGAATGGTCACCATAAGTGGAGAACCACAAACTTGACCATACAGTTGACAAATATGCTATGCACCACAACATTACTGACTTAAACAGCTGCTTCACTGCATGGGTCATTTATATTCTCCCTTCCAGCGCAAGATTCTCTGAACTACACTGGTATGAATTGGCTCTGCAGCATATCCTGCACTCTCACAGTAGCCTGGCCTAACTTGTTTCTCACTGCCTCACCTTACCTGTTCTCTTCTCTCCTCTCTCTCCATCTCTCCCACTCCTCCTTCCCCCCTCCTACTTTTTCACACCCTACTTCCTTAAGTTACTCCCCTCTCTGTCTCCCTCTTCATCACCACTTTACTCACACACCTCCACCTCTTATCCTTCTCTCTGTCTCCTATATAAAGCACACTCTGAATTCTTTTCATTCTGTTGTGCAGCCCCCTTGGTCATCAGTCGAAACATCTACTGCACACTGCCCTGCTACCCTATGCTTGCCTCGTGCATCCTTCCATACCCCTCCCCACTTCCATCTACCCAAACAACTGTTTCAATAATTAGTATTCAATAATCAGTCTCACCACTACCTGGTTGGTAGAGTGTATTTTTGGGTATCTGTGAGGCTGTGCAAGTGAATGTGTGTATTGTTATAAGAAAGAGACCAAGAGCTAGTGTTAATTATTTTCTATTGCATGTTTCTGTTTGCCATGCACCAGTAGACCAAAGGTAAGTTGTTGACTTTCTCTTATTTTACGTATTGTTCCATCCAGGAATTTTCATTATTGTTGTATGAAAGCAGACATTGGAGTCATATCTGCTGACATGGCACTCAAATGTCAAGAAATTATTTTATAATGGCCATGTAATAAAGGTTTTCACATCCTGTGATCCAAGGTTTCTTGGACTTATGCTGTAGTTTTCACCATAATTTGCACCCTTATCATGTTACCTGTACTATAGTAGCATTAATGAATCTAGACTAAGCCTTCAATAAAATAAGTGGAATATTATGTCCTAGATCCTGACAGAAACCACGATAAAGTGGAGAATAGACTAGCCATTTTCAAAATCCACAAAAATAAATTGGAAGTGGTACAACTGGAGTATGTAAAAGAATTTATCAGGGAAGCAACTAAAATGAAAGATGTGACAGATATCCATACGACCTTTTTATTTCTTACTGGGAACAAGAAAGACAGACAACTACATTTGAACTGCATTTGGCATGCTACTTAATAGAGAATTTTAGTAAACTATGAACACTCAAAAGCAGACAGAAAGCTAAATAATTTTATAAACTCAAAGAAGTTAGGAAGCAACTGAAGAATAGGTGAGAGATTCCTGCCATTTATTATTACAGATAGAAATAATTTGATAAGTATCAAACTGTTAAAGAGATAGTAGATTAAATGATAGAAGCATGCTGTTTAATATACAAGGCTAAAGAAATAAAGGCATCAAAAATGGAGTGGGACGGATGCAGAAAATGTCCAACGAGAATTATCTTCTACAATCAAACATTGCCTCATTAGTGAATTCACATATGAAGCACAGAACTGTGGAAATGAAATGTGGAGCACATAAAAATTATAAATGAAGAATCAGTGATCATTTTAAATTTAGTAATACAGAAATACTTAAAAAACTAAGTAGAGAGAGAAGGTACTATAGAACATAGATGAAACAGTAAATCTACAGAAAGGTCTCAGCAGAAAAATGAATAGCTTAGAATGAGTTTAAATTGTAATGCTCACTTTATGGCCAGCAAACATCTGTTGAGCATGGAGTTAACATTGTGAAACAACATTAAACTGTTGATCAGTCCATAAAATGAAACAATAATACTTGTATTTCCAGACCGAAATTGATGTAAGTTTGCATGGGCATTGCAGTTATTATGTTATGCACAGTTCCAAATTGCTCTTACAGAGGTGGAAAATACGTGTTCACAAAATAGAAACACTATGTATAAATGTTGTAGCAGCTTATGGAGGCAGCTAACAATCTCATCAGCCTAGTTACAAATTAATTGAAAAACATGGTAGACGTTATCCAAACACGAGTTCAATTCAGCACAGGAGCACAAGAGTGGCAAATTTAATTCGCTTAGTAGAGGTGGAATCATATAACACATATGAGGTGCATTCAAGTTCTAAGGCCTCCGATTTTTTTTCTAATTAACTACTCACCCAAAATCGATGAAACTGACGTTACTTCTCGACGTAATCGCCCTGCAGACGTACACATTTTTCACAACGCTGACGCCATGATTCCACGGCAGCGGCAAAGGCTTCTTTAGGAGTCTGTTTTGACCACTGAAAAATCGCTGAGGCAATAGCAGCACGGCTGGTGAATGTGCGGCCACGGAGAGTGTCTTTCATTGTTGGAAAAAGCCAAAAGTCACTAGGAGCCAGGTCAGGTGAGTAGGGAGCATGAGGAATCACTTCAAAGTTGTTATCATGAAGAAACTGTTGTGTAACGTTAGCTTGATGTGCGGGTGCGTTGTCTTGGTGAAACAGCACACGCGCAACCCTTCCCAGACGTTTTTGTTGCAGTGCAGGAAGGAATTTGTTCTTCAAAACATTTTCGAAGGATGCACCTGTTACCGTAGTGCCCTTTGGAACGCAATGGGTAAGGAGTACGCCCTCGCTGTCCCAGAACATGGACACCATCATTTTTTCAGCACTGGCGGTTACCCGAAATTTTTTTGGTGGCGGTGAATCTGTGTGCTTCCATTGAGCTGACTGGCGCTTTGTTTCTGGATTAAAAAATGGCATCTACGTCTCATCCATTGTCACAACCGACGAAAAGAAAGTCACATTCATGCTGTCGTTGCGCATCAACATTGCTTGGCAACATGCCACACGGGCAGCCATGTGGTTGTCTGTCAGCATTCGTGGCACCCACCTGGATGACACTTTTCGCATTTTCGGGTCGTCATGCAGGATTGTGTGCACAGAACCCACAGAAATGCCAACTCTGGAGGCGATCTGTTCAACAGTCATTCGGTGATCCCCCAAAACAATTCTCTCCACTTTCTCGATCATGTCGTCAGACCAGCTTGTGCGAGCCCGAGGTTGTTTCGGTTGGTTGTCACACAATGTTCTGCCTTCATTAAACTGTCGCACCCACGAATGCACTTTCGACGCATCCATAACTCCATCACCACGTCTCCTTCAACTGTCGATGAATTTCAATTGGTTTCACACCACACAAATTCAGAAAACGAATGATTGCACGCTGTTCAAGTAAGGAAAACGTCGCCATTTTAAGTACTTAAAACAGTTCTCATTCTCGCCGCTGCCGGTAAAATTCCATTTACCGTACGGTGCTGCCATCTCTGGGATGTATTGACAATGAACACGGCCTCATTTTAAAACAATGTGCATGTTTCTATCTCTTTCCAGTCTGGAGAAAAAAATTCAGAGGCCTTAGAACTTGAATGCACCTCGTACAAAGCAGCTAGTGAAAGAAAAAACTGGAAGGAAGCCAGCCACTAAACAGCCATACACTGGCTCACTACAAAACTATGTGAGAATGGCCTGTGATGTCATTGATTTCCATGGCAGAGTTGTCCTCACAAGATGTGAGCTATGTTACACTTATCAATATGTTGGTTTTCCACTTATGATTGTACCTGTATTAATAATTTACATTTATAAAAACAGTTAACAGAAGGCTAGAATGAGTGGCATTACAGGGCAGGGGGCTGTTACTAAATGTAAATTAGATTGTGTGAAACTGACATTATTTTATACAAGACGTAAAAGAGATTACTATGCAGGAAGAGACATAAACAGAGCTAAACCAGTAAATTGACTTTTGCTTGCCTTTCTTACCAAATAAGCCATCCAATCATGTGTCACAATGTGACTCAAAGATTAAACTTGCCACTAACTTCTCTTTGTTAGTTTCAAATTCCACAAGCAAAAATTTGTCTTTAAATCCAATTCTGGCTTGTAATTTTAATATGACACATACTAATCAATACAGTGTGGAATCCAACAATAACAAAGAAAATCCACATTACTGACTTTTGCTTGAGAACATAATACCACTGTTCCAGAAGGCATAAGAGATAAGTAACTGCTATTACTCAAGCATAAAAGAACCGTTCTGAAACATGCATTATTGGTCAGAGTTGTTTTCTAAATTAGGACAGCGATTCAGGCATTGGAGGACTTGACTCACATTCTGGAGGTCTGGTCTCTTTACCACGGTCTCCATAGTTCAATTACACTGGGTGCTTAGATGATTCCCATAAATATGATGTGGCTGACTTCCATGTTCTTTATTTCCATTTATCTTTGCCACCCTCTCCAAGGCTGTGCTCCCCCCTAAACACTTTGTTATTAACAGACAATTGAAACCCCATCTTCCTTTCCTAATGGTCACCATAGCAACAGCTTTCGTCTCATTTCCTGAGATGCTGCATAAATGAAGCACTGAATAGAAAATATTTCTGTTGTCACTGGACTATGCATGTAATATGCTTTTACTGTTATTAGTAATTACACAACATTTCATTAAAGATTGCCTAATTTCTGGCTTGAAACCATTACTTCTGTGAAATGTGTGTCATTATAATTTCATATTGTTACTGTTGCTAATGGAATATTTATCATCTTGCAGGATGGATAAACTCAGCCATTAATCCCTTCATCTACGCATTCTACAGTCCAGATTTCCGGATTGCATTTTGGCGACTAACATTAAGGCACTGTTCTAAACCAAGAAGACCTCAGGATCCTTCCATAAGACATAAGTGAGTGTTGTACAATTAGCAGTGGTTTGAAAACCTTAAGTGAACTGCCATTATGTAGCACATAACTCATGTAGAGAGAGTAGCTCAAACGGAAGTTGAAAGTGAAATATTATCTAGTCAAGAGGGTACCCATTTGTTGTGATCTCTCTCCTTAAGTACTGTACAGAATATCTAGTCCATTAAGAAAATAGAAACATTATGCATTGGAAATTTAAAAGAAGTGAGTGATGCAGTTATGTGACAAGCAAGAACATGTGATACAGGTTTTCTTCGAATTGAGTCTTTAATAGCAAAGATTTTTCATAATTTATTAATGCGAATGTTGTAAAAGAACAAACTATTCAAAAAAAGTATATACTCTATGTGTAACTGTACTCAGATTGTTTCTGTGATCATGCAGTTATGAGTGGTCATGTAATGTGAGTCTTATGGAGCCAGAGCTGTACACTATATAGATAACTGTCAACACTATGTATGGTTCCGTGCCAGAAACGTTATTTTTGTTTCATTTTATAACATTTCTTCACAAATTGTGTTTATCAACAAAAATATGTGATAAATGAGTGATATGGGTGAAACTGATCTATGTCCACAATTTGAAAAACATTGAATTAATTTCTAAGGCACACATATAATAGTTTTGAAACAGTTTATTATTGGCAGCATTAAAAAAAGAAAAAAAATTGTGAATTAGTTTCTAATTCAAGGAAGAAACAAAATTCAAAAATCATATTCTGAATTCAAGAATGTCTCAAAACTGTAAAGTCTCAAAACAGCTCTAAGTAAAGTTTTTCACAAATGAAAATGCAATACATGAAACAATCACATGTCGTGAACTTGTGGAGGCAGGACTTCTGAAATTAGCTCAAAATGTGTTACTATACCAAATCCCCATATAGGAGGATGTAACAATTTACTGTAAAATTACCAAAGAGTCTCTTTAACCTATGTTATAGAAAGTATTTTTAGATAGTGCAGTGTAACATCTACTTTTCTGTTATCTCTTTTTCTATGTTATGCATAACATGACATTAACTTCCTGCTGTCATGCAGTATCGTCCGTGGGAGCTGAATGCATTTCCTAGCAGCAAGGAAACTGAGTCAACAGCAGTATGAACTATAATTCTTAATTTAACAATTATATACTGTAAAACTTCAGTCACTTGATCTTCACTTTATTATTTTGCAAGCTACAATTAAATTTCTGTACAGCTTCTTTAGATATGAAATTGGAACAGATAGAATAATATAAAAATTTTCCCAATGTTGTATCAAAGTAACTGACTTCAGATTGTAAGTCACTTTTGTTAAATTTTTGTTTCACATTCCTTAACAGTCACATAGTAATGAAGACAGACAGAAAAGAAACAAAAACATAAGCTATCAAAATTAAAAAATTTTCTTTTCTGTCATATTTTATCATTCTTGGAATTTTTGTGCCACTCATCATAACTCACTCATTGCCAGAAAAAAAAATCAATATTCTATATGTAAATAAACCAATACAACATCTTATTTTCAAATAAGCCATAACATTTATCAAATAATTCTTTCAGTTATTATGATTTAAAAATATCTTTTGCAAGGCAACCATGCTTTATCTTTAAAGAGAGCTTATTCATTCATAACCTCACAGACCAATTTAAAGCGCTCTTCAAATTAGCTTCAGATTTGTATTGATACAAGGACAGCAGTAAAGGAAACAATACCTTCTGTGAAGTAATTTATTTCACAAGTCACGAGTGGTTGTTGTGATATCTTATGAAACTATGACAAGAGTACCTATCCACCAACTGTCAAAAAACTCTCTTCATTTTATTTATTTTTCTAGTCTCACTTCTGATCTTTACATTTCTGGTATATTCAGATGAAAGAAAATATAACACCATAATTTTGTAAGCATCACAGTTTATTCAACATTCTGTCTTACATTTATTCATCATGAGACAAAGGAATTTCTATCATTGTTCAACACTTTACAGCCAGGATTTTATGAAAGAAAATCACTTTCTGTTTTTCTTTTACTGTGCATGTGTCTTTTGCTCTTCTCATTACTTTAAATTTTTCTAGCTTCTACCAACCAATCATTGTTTTGTGTCTTTTTTCTTCTATTCCTTTGTGTTGCAGAATTTATTTTTTCTTTTAAAATATTTTCGGTGTTTCCAGTACTTCAGCATTTTGCACAGTGCAAATTTTCTCTAATCGATCCATCATTCTTGAAACATGAAAGATAAGGAGATGGAAAAATATGTATGTATGGATATCAGATGGACTCCAAAGACATTCTTTCTGCTATTGACCAAAAAAGCTATCCAAGTTCTAAACACCACAATGTTTTGCTAATTAGATGATAGTCATTATGTAACACACTCCTACCACCCACATTACTGAAAAAACAAATATCTCATTCCTTTTGATTTTCACCTTGAATGCTAAATATTTTTATCTTTACAGATATCAGGTATAAATTCCCGAAAATCTTGTCAAATTAACACCTCTATTGATCTGTTACATACAGATTTTGAGTCCATGTACCATATGTTTTCATGAGAATTATGGTTCAGACATTTGCTTTTTGTTGTTGTACTCAAGCTGAGGCTCTTAAATTTATGGAAAGGCTTCAATGTTCTACCAAAAACTGCATGTATCTCCTCTTGAAGTTCCTTTCTGGTTTTATTAATAACAATGAAATTTTTAAATTTCATTTTCTCACTTCTGTCTGCAAGAAGAACTTTGACAACTAATATTATCTTCATTACAATAATTGTCTGCAACCCCCATTTTAAATGTTCTCATACCACCTGGGATTTAGCCAGCTTACCAGTGCTTTAATGTTCCATCCAGGTCCTCCTTTATTCAACCAGATCTATATAGTAGGATCTTGTGACTCATATTTCACTAATGTCAACCTGAGTATGGAATTTTCTCTCACTATACATTGCTTCCTTAGAAATGAAACAATTTATCAGATACAGCCTGGAAATATCATTTTCTGAAATTGGGTCTTAATATAAGATTTGAGTCACTCATGCCATTTTTCCATGCTTTACAACACTCTTGTAATGTATTCCAAATGCTGAAACCATATATTTTTAGAGTCCATTACACGTGCCTTTTAAGATACAGCTTGTCTTATGCAACATCCCTGATGGTTTTCCATCATGGCAGGATTTAGAGAAAACTATATGTGACTGAATATAATAATGATAAAATCACTAAATCAACTTCTCTGCGTGGTATTGTGTACTCATATGGTGGTACTGGTGTGATGAAAAAGTTACTGTCCACACCCCATATGGGAATGCCAGTCAAGTAAAATCACCATGAACACTGAGGCAATCATACCACTGATGCACCTGGTTGAAGATGTCTGTTTGATAAACCATTGTGTCCTGCTGGTTGAAAAAGTTCGTTACTGCCTGCTGCACATCACCACCCAATAGGAATCTTTGACCCTTCAGGCCCTTTTTAAGGGACTGAAGGCATGATAATTGTGTGGGGAGTGATCAGGACTATACTGTGAGTGCTTGAGTGTCTCCCATTTCACTTGGTGTAGCTTCTTTGTTATGACATTTGTGATATGTGGATGTACGTTATCAGGAAACAGCAGTACTTTTTGGAGCCCTGTCCCATATTGGATGTTTCCAGCAGACATACTGCGCCATACACATTCTTCAGTCTTTGATGGATGTCTTCCATTGTTTGTCCCTCATCAGTCAAGAAAAGAATAACAGCAGATTGGCCCCATTTAGACACATTTGCTAATAATGTCACCGTAGTTCACATTTCCTCATTTACCTCATGCGTCAGAAAGACATGAACACTTCAGCAATCCCTTGCCTACATGTTGGTGCTTATATACCAACTACATTGTATATACACTGCAGCAACACCCTCAAATTGAAACTTTTTGATCACCTGTTAGACTTTGGGAAAACTCATCGCCTCACAGCTATAATTAAAATTCATAACTGACAAGACTTACTACTCAAAGAGAAAGATATTACAAAAAGTGCATTTGTTACATATTCTGCAGTTCTGTTTATTATTTTATACTTATCTGATCACAACTAAACTATTGGGAAATTGCTCAATATTTGATGGCTTTTTCATCTCTCCTTGTGTTTGTTTTCCATTGATGTATCACATTTTGCCATGTTGTTCCAATCAGAGAATTTCCTCCATTTAGCTGTGTTGGTTAATCAGTTCTTTAAATTAAATGAGCAGCTGAAGTGTGCTACACAACATAATAAGTGTTATGCAGTACAATGTCATGAGATGAAATTACTACTGTTAAATAGAGAGTTTTTTGTGGAAGTACTGTTCACAGTAACTACAAATTTAATGATGTTTTAAGTAAATAGCAAATTTGTAAGTAATACATTTCTGTCAGTCATAGAATGAATTCAGTTTAGGTTTCCCCTTTTTATCACTGTAGCTGTTTTTCTAAGTACACTACCAGATACATGAAAGTTGTTGTCATTAATGTTTCCATAAAAAGCTATGTAAGTTATTGAATGAATGTGTCCTTATTTTTATAGTGTGGCTGACTGTATATTTGTTAAAAGATTTCTTATTATAATAACACAAAGGAGATGATTAAAATTTTCAAAAAAGATTACTGCTGTGTTCCCTTTTTGCTTTAATTGTGATGAAATTTAAATTATGGAAATTAATATATTCTGACTCCTATTAAAAGCAGAGCATATCTGAAGACAACATGACTCTTGCTATGCAACAGAATATGTCTGCACATTGTCAGACTTTATATGCTATAACCAAGAGTAGATCACAGCAGGTAAATAAATCTTCTACAGCTTCACAGAACCTATGCTAGTTTGTTACTTATCACTTCAAATGGTACCAAAGGTAGAAAACTGGTACATGTAAACTTCTTTTGGTGAGAGATTTCTACATTCATCCAACGTGCAGCTGCTATTCACATACGATCTGAAATCAGACTGAGCAAATGATTTTTTGTTACGCAATTACTAATATAGTTGAAAATACCTTTACTGTAATGAAATTAATATTTAAGCCATTTATTGCTGTAAATAAGAGTATTTTGTAAAATATATCAGATCCCATACCGATAGATATTTTCATTCCTGTACTGGAACATAACACACAAACATGTGACAAACTGCAGCACATTCTTAAGTGTCCATTTCTGAGCTATGGTAATTGGCTGTTGTGCTAATTTTCACTCTTAGTATTTCAATATCCAGTTTCTAATGAATAAATTAAATATTTTTTCTTTCGCCAAATACTTGTGTAGAAATCTTAGAACAAGAATTTGTTAACAGCCTTGTCAAAGTACAGGGCACAGTAAAATCAGTTTTCTTAATTAATAACAACATATATGTTACTGGTATTCAGTATAATCGTTATTGTAAGGTGACATATTGCTGCCTATGCAATACTATTCAAGTAGCCATGGAGCTGTGATCATGTAACCACCATTCATTCATTGTGGAATCATTTTTTAAATGGTGATTCTTGCATTACAGCTTGGTGACAATCTTCCAGAACTTTTGTGTGGTCAGGGGGATGTGTTCCACCCCATATCACAGTTTTGTTATGAGTGGAAAACTTCAGATAAATAGGTTCAGCTCTAAAATGAAGCTCAAGAAGTCATTTATCAATACTCAGAAAACCAGAAAATATTAAGTAGGTAATGCACACTATGAAGACCACTCCACAGAAGCCAACTAATAAGCATTCTTCACTACCCATCTCTCTGACCACAGTGTAATGCAAATACATCAGTATAGTTTATGCTTTCACCCTTAATAATGGGCACATTTCAGTAACTAACGACTCAGTATTATGTGAAACAAGTACCATTTTCAGAACAAGGGTTTCAAGTGATGGTGATGACTTGACTCTCATTGTGAGCAGTGAAGCTCATTTCAGTTTATCTCTTACATTAAGAATCAGAAATTATATTTTTGTAGCAGATAAAACCCCATGGTTTTATGAAGAAATATGTAAGCTGGCATACTTAGAGAGGGGTAGTGACTACAGAGGAAAACCTGACAATCCTTGAACATTTCCTGTTACCCAACTAAGAAGAGAACACTTAAAATGAAGGGGTTGGCAGAAGAAAGTGATAGCCCTCAATTTAATAATCGTAACACTGCTAACATTATGTGGTCTATATTCTAATGTACCACATGCTTGTAGAAAGTAAGTTACTGCTTGAAAGCATTGGTATCTAAATAAATTGCTTTGTCCTATTGTGTAAATGTTTATTTCTTTGAATTTAACTTACCATATAACATGCAATAATTCAAAATATGTTCTTGTTGGTTAGCACTTCCTTCTGCTGACCTCTTCATCTGCAATGAAATGAGATTCCAATAGCTCATACAGCTAGTATTGTTATGAGTCTGTGGGTATTATGTCACGTAGAACCATAATAACACACTTTTAGATTAAGAATTAACATTTATTTCAGCACTGAACAGAACAAATACAGAAATGGATGTCAAACATGGTGTGAGAAAACAAAAACAGAAAGAACAAAACAAAAGAGAGCAATCAAATAAGTGTCACTTCACATCAGAGACACTACACTACAGAGCCTCCCTCCCTCCCCCCCCCCCCCCTCCCTGCCAGCAGTGTGTAGCATGCCAGGCTGAAGCTTGCAGATCTCCACAAAAAAATCTTCGTACCAGCGCGGCAGGCGGAGGCGGCGTCCGGTGCACAAAGTATGGCAATATGGCCAAGAAAAGTAACAGATGTGGAACAGAGCTGCGATTTGGCATCATTAATAACCATGCCATTGGCCGCGAGGGCCGCATGAACTGCATCAAGGTGAAATTAGTGTTCCTCTGCAGATGAGGAAAAGATAAGTATGTCATCCAAATAGGCAAAAGTGAAAGGAAGTGGTAGTAAAATCGAATCAATGAAAAGTTGCCACGTCTGTGCAGCATTTTTTAAACCATAGGGCATGAATCAGTATTTGAAAAGGCCGAAATGCGTCATGACTGCCATTTTCGGAATGTCCGGTGGGTGCATTGGAATTTGGTGATATGCCTTCAAACAGTCCAAGACAGGAAAGAACTTATAGCCTGCTTTGACTGCGTGAAATCCTGTATATGAGGAATCGGATAGTTGTCTATAATAGTCGTGGCGTTAATGGACCTGTAGTGGCTGCACATGCAGAGCGAACCGTCTTTCTTAGGCACCAGTGGATGGGGGAGGACCAGTTGCTGTCAGAAGGTCAGAGCACATCCAAAGCCAGTAAATCCTGAACTATCTCTTTCTCTCATAACAATTTCAATGCATTAAGACGTCGAGCTTTATGATGTGCAGATTCGGTGGCAGGTGCCGTTGCTGACTGCTGAGACCCGTGATGGGAGACATGCATAGTGGGGCACGAGGGGGGGGGGGAGGGGAGGGGGCGGTACAAGTGGTGGTGGTTGACTGACCTTGGAGTGCCAAGATGGTGTATACAAAGCATCAGCTGTAGGTGACGGCTGAGCATGCAGCACGGTAGCCACCGAAAGGGAGCGATCCCGCAAAGTGGGAACATGGACGTTCGAGCCGGGCCGGAGTGACGTGGTCAGAGCATCAGAAGGAGACAGCAACAGTGGGCATGGTGCTACAGCCATGCAGTGCTAAGAATCCCACGAAGTTGTGCATCCTATAGGTCCAGCTGCATCCTCGTGGAACTGGCAGTATGAAAGGTGCAGCTCGACACAGGAGTGGAGCACAGTGAAGACACTGTAGGAGAGGGAGGCTGTGTTGACAGGAATGGCTCTGCAGAGAGGCAGCGTAAGGTAATCCATGCATGAGCCAATTCAGCCGAGGCAGTAGCAATGCGAGATCATAACTCCGCGTTATGAGTGCGTAGTTCATCAATTTGCTTGTGGACGTCTGATAAATCAGAGAGGCAAGCCACAATATCTTCGAGCAGAGAAGCACATGTGGAAAAATGTGGCCAAGCCCAAGGAAAGCGAGGACGTGCTGCATACGTTCGAGCAAGAAATGGTAGAACTAGACGTGTGGCGGAGCGTAGCAGCCTGTAGGTCAGGTGAAAACTTGTAATAGTGAGAAAGTCCAACCCAATCACAGTTTCGTCCACATCGGTGAAGTGAAAGTTCCAAGGAAATGTTGCACCCAGGGACAGATGAACCAATATCTTGATGGAGCTGAGGACCGTGATATGAGAGTGATTCGCAACGACCAGTGCAAAGTTAGCAGGAGAAAGCATGTTGCCCAGTGCTTAACTGGGATAACACTGACATCAGTGCCAGTGTTGACAAGAAAGAGCATGCCCGATGACAAGTCTGTGACATAGAGGCTCTGCATCATTGGTGCAAGTGGTGCGGCATCAGAAGGTAGGTGCCACTGATGATCAAGGCGGGATGTGGCACTTAAATGTGCCTGCCAAAGTCATCTGGGTATGCACAAGGCTCACGGCAGTTGTGAGCGATGTCCCTATAGGTTGCATGGTACCATTAAAGTGGGTAAGCTTGGAGGGGAGGCATTGCAGGGTGAGTGGGGGACGCAGCTGGCTGTGTGGTAGCTCGAGAACACTCGGGCTGCTGCTCGGGCAAAGTCGGCTGCTGTCGGGAGGGTGCAGGTAGTACCTCCTGTAGGCCACCAGGAGGCAGCCCCTGTTAGGTCACTGAGCTGCTGTGGTGCACGCCCTGACACCTATCAGTGGCGTGTGGAATGGGCGAAGCCGGGGTGCCAACAGAAGTCGAAGGTAATGTCGTCCTTGACAGGCGATGTTGGTGATGGGTGATCGTATAGGCCTCATCGGCCTTGCGTAGGTGGACCTCAAGAGGGTTGGCGACGTACAATAGCAAGTGAAGCTGTAGGTCTGATGGTGGTTTGATCATCCACAGAACCTACAGCATGGCGTCAGGTAGTGCTTGGTCATCAATCAATGTACGAAGGCGCCGCCAGAGGCAGAGGCAGAGGTGTACGGTTGTCGAGGTGCTCGTCATGGATGATGTGGTGGATTACCTCAGCCAGAGGGTCAGAAAGGCACTCAAAAAGCAAAGTTTTCGCCTTCACATTCTTGGGTGAAGTGGGCAGTGAGAGTAGCAGATCACTGATTAGCTCAGGGTGGTCGTAGAGGTGGCTCACAAAGCAGACAAAAATGTGCTTAATCATCCAAGATCCTGTAGATGTCCAGTAGATGATCCACCAGGGTGAACCAAGTCTTAGGGTTGTCCTTTTGCAACACAGGCAGCTTAGGAAATCTGCCAAGTAACACACGTTGATGTAGCACAGGCAGGCAAAGAACCCTGTCGGCGGTTGAGGGACGCCAGGAATGCAATAGCTGTGGGCGATGCGCCGCCAGAGGTCTACGTGGGGGGCTGGCCATAAGCAGCACATGAAGAAGAGTGGGCCGGCGCAACCGATGGCACAATGTGTCCCAACTGCAGGCCCAGAGGCAGATGCGGTGTGGTAGTAACGGCCGGTGCCATTATAACAGCTGGCAGAAGGTGGTCGCGATACAGCCAAGGGGGAGCTGATCCCAAAATTGGTGCAGAAGAAATGGCCAGTGCCATTACTGGAGCGGGCGGAAAGTGATCTTGATGGAGCGATGGTTGCAGCAACCGGTGCAGCTGAGGTGACCGGTGCTGCTGATACGGCATGTGGGGGTGGTGGTGGTGGGAGGGTGGAGTGCAATGACGTCAGGTAAGTAAGCATGTGTGACCCCACGTGTATGACCTATCGGAGTACAGTTCTCGAACTGCAACTGCACATTGGATTTACCTGAAAGGTGACTGCTTAACCGGTGGGTGAAACACAATGTCCTTCACATGATTATCGTTCACTATGTTGGTATGTGGCATGCACTGCGCAGGCAGCAGGCCCTGCTGTGTAGTAGCATTTGACGGTGGCCATGTTGTTCTGGCAATGGTTAAGTGGCCGCTGGCATGGCAGGGGCCAGAAAATTGTTCACTTTTAACCAACTATGCATTAGGAACACTATTAAAAACACAAGCTCAATTGCTAGGATTCAACGCACTAGCACAAAATGACACAGGTAGGTCCATTGTTTTCAAGACAATGTGGGCTGACACTCAGAGTCCGTTACTGATGATAATAAGCACAAAATAATTCCCGAATGCACAATGTTGAAGACAGGGTCACCACTGTGGATATTATGTGGCGTAGAACCTTAATAACATATGTTTAGAGTAATAATTAACATTTATTTTGGCACTGAACATTGTGAATACAGAAATGGATCTCGAACATGGCGCGAGCAAACAAAGACAGGAAGAACAAAACCAAAGATAGTAATCAAAGAAGTATCACTTCACGTCAGAGATGCCACAAGTCCTTATTAGGTTTAATTCCAAGTTCAGTTTATTTCTTTTAATGCTGGCACTGCTATTCCCACATATTCCCTAGATCTCATGAATTTTTTGTGGAATATGTTGAACTGTGGATGCACAGAAAGAAACAAACAGAATGAACTTTAAGGTGACATTCCCCAGTAGATCTCTGCTACCCATAATCATTTTTGACTATAAATTTCTCTCTTATGGCTATTACATGGCACATGAACCCCAATATTTTTTACCAATAAACATCTTAAAATATCATGTTATAGGTGGTAAGTCATTAATTAAAAGCTCTTACATTTTTATATCTCACCCTGTATATTTTCTCGTATATGTATGGAAAACTCTTCCTCACAAATTTTTCATTACTTGAACCTTCAAGATGTATGATTTTGTTATCTGCATCCCAGTACGCAAAATATGAGAAACAGGGAGAAGTTAAAAAGTATCTGTCATAATCCACTTTTGCTTGAAATATTAACAGACGGCCAACTTTACTGATAGTTTCAGTTATGGAAAAGCAATCAAGCATGTCTTCTTTTCTGAATTTACACCTGTAATATTCAAGAACTGAATAAAGTTATGTTACTTAGAAAATGCTGCACTTACAGTTGTTTGCTATTCAGATGCTGTTCATGGAGAAGTTTGTACAGCACTAAACAATTTTTTCATATGTGGCATTTGGAAAGAAGGCAGTTGTTTGTTCAAGTAAATAGATTTGCCCAAGTATGCACAATATAATACACTGTACTACAAAAGGCTTATGGCTCCATGTTTTGTGGAATGCCAGACTGCTTATTTTTCAGAAAGGAAATCCTGACAGGACATGCATAGTTTCGGTACTACATTATGTTCAGTTTTAATAACAGGCTTCGAGCTTCTGCAGACTGTGTCTGAATCTGAATTCCTAACTAGTTACACAACCCATTAACCATCAATATAAGGTGGCTTCATGGACTTGCCTTGCAGAATGGTTAGTATGTGGAGCAGAATGATAATACACTAAGTCTAAAAATATATAATTTGGACACTATGGCATCAGAGTTAGATATGGAGATTTTATTTAAAATTCAAGAAGTGTGCCTCTACATTATCCGGCAATGTAAGGTGGGTTCACAGATTTTCTGTAGATAAGAATGGTAATCCACTGATAATTTAGAAACTAGCAACCCACGTCTGGAAACTCTTGGTTTGGACATTATGGCATCGAAGCCAGATATGGAGAGTTAGTATTATACATTTTATTAAAAATTCAAGAAGAGTATCAAACTGCATAGTAAATTACAAAAGGAGCTTTTAAGTTTGATCGCCATCCAGATTGCAAGGTGTCTGTTGGTGGTACAAAGGAAGATGCACATAGTGAAATAAGTGCATCTGCTCTTACAGTATTTCAGTCAAGAAGTGGATTTATATGATGAGGTCCACCTCTAATTTTCCAATAGCAACTTGAACCACAGTCTTAAGAGTGCCTCACAGAAAATACTGAAACTAAGAACTCTCATAATGGCAAACTCCTTGTGCTTTCAGACAGTCATGATCATGGACTTGCAAATAAACTAAAAGAGAAAACTAATACAAAACTGTTTAGTGTAATGAAACCAGGAGCCCCTCTTGCTGAAATTAGAAAAATCATTGCTTCTACAGAGGTTAAAAATCTATATGATAAAACTTCACCATCCTTCTAGGGGGCTCAGACAATGTGTACGAATTTGGAACTTCCAGTGCTACATGTGAACTTAAACAGATTTTTTTTCAAGTCATTGATCTTCAGCTTGGTTTGATGCTGCCCACCACAAATTCCTCTCGTGTGACAACCTCTTCATCTCAGATTAGCGCTCACAACCTATGTTCTCAGTTGTTTATTGTATGTATGTATTGCGATCTCTGTCTTCCTCTACATTTTTACCCTTTATAGCTTTCTGTAGTACAATCGAAGTTACTCCCTTATGTCTTAACACATGTCCTATCATCCTGTCCCTTTCTTTTGTGAGTGTTTTCCATTTGTTCCTTTCCTTGCCAATTCTGTGGAGAACCACCTCATTCCTTAACTCCATAGTCCACCTTAAACATACTAATGTTCTAATGATCTTGTGAGACAACTGTGTGAATGCAGAAGTACAGTGCACCACAGTCTGAGAAAATTGGGACACATTTTAAAAATGTGAAATGCTCCGATATAAGCAATACAGGATGTAAATTCCAAATGCAACATTGACTATGGCTAATCAACTTGGTGAAGAATACCTGGTGATCCTGTTAATGGAGGAAATATAAAATACCAAAATTATTATAAAATAAAAGCAGTAGTAGCAAGTTCATCATCCACCACAACAGCAGAGATGGAGACACTACCAAAATAATGCAAAAGTAGCAGCACTGCCAAGAAAAAATGCATTCATACCAGAAACTGAGGAAAGAACACATACAGCAGGGGACAGCAAAATGAATGGCAAGACTGATATACCTGTTCATCATCGACATTGTTTTTTAGTCAAAGTCGAGAAAAACAAGAAGTGTCCAAATAAAACATCTCTACCACACATAGTAGGAGCAGCAGTGCAACGAAACAGAACCTACAACAGAAACTCCACCACCATATGCAGCAAAAGTAGTAGCACCACAAACAGAGGCATTTCCCTCCACACCATAGAAGAATCATAAAAAAATTACTAGAATCAGAAAACACATAAGCCTTAAAAATTTTTGGTACTCTGTCCTAACAAAGCCTTAAAGATTTTTGGTACTCTGCCCTAACAAAAAGACAAATTTAGCTCATGTAACAGCACAAACAAATCCATCTTCCATCAAATTAAAATAAACAAGGCACTCATACCTCATTAAAAAGCAATTACAGATGGGAGAAATATTGACTAAAAGCAGAACCCTGAATAAAAAGTAGAATTTTGTGTTTTCATCCAAAATGTGCAAAGCATAATAAACAAAAGTTTAGTGCAACAAATATTCTCAGATAATCCCTTAGAAATTGTAGATTGGCTTGTGTAACTGAGCATTGGCTCAAAGGTTATGAAGTTGCCAGTTTTTCCTTTCCACACTAACACTGTGTTAATCATTTCTGCAGAACAGACAAAAAAGGGTGGCTGTCAAATTCTTGCCAGAGACAGCACAAAGGATAATACCACACTTAAAACTGAACCAAATGACTGAACTATGAAAAACATTTTGAACATGTAACAAGAGGGATTAAGTTCATGAAGCTGTTAGTTATATTCTTCTACTTTCAATCTGATGGTAGATACCAATATTTGTTTCAAAACTAGATGTAATGCTACAGTGCTACAGCCCAAAATACCTTAATGTTTTGATATTTAGTGAACTTATAATAGCTGTAACAGCAGATGCTGAACAGCAGTAGCAGCAGCAGCAGTTGTCTGGTACACAGTATTTTTTTCCCTTTTCTTCACATGCTTCTACAAAGAAGTGAACTATACCCACGTATTTTACTGTGTAGACTAGTGTTTAGCAAATTACTCTAAAAAGTATACTTGAAAAAAGAGACAGCATTGGTCGTATATTTTTTACTATTGCAAAATCGATTTTCTGTCACGGAGTGACCATCTTCGGTGCTAGAAGTTAAAAATTTTTTCACATTACGATCAGAGAGTACAACATAGAAAATCACAATTACATCTGCATATGAACATAACACTTGTTAGAAACAAACCTATATTGTATAACTTAAATTGGGATGAACAGACTGGGCGTGCTTTTAAGGAATAACATTCATGAACGCAAAGTCTTACATGAATCAGGTGTTTACAAACTTGTGTGTGCCACGTGTAATGCAAGTTACATAGGGCAAAAAGGTTCCGTGAGCACGTTGCACTTGAGAGGAAAGATATTGCTGAAAAATCGAATTCCGCAGCCCATCTGGTAGCAACTGGTCATACAACTCCAGATTTGACATCGCAATTGAAATTGTTGCACAAGGGTAAAAAAGGTCGCCTTCTCGACCTTATGGAAGAGATGGAGATCTTTTTTCATAAAAAAGCTCCAGATATCACGCTGCTCAACGAGCAAACGATATCGAGAAACAAACATTTTTGGGAATGCTTCTTCGATTTACTATGAAATAAATTCAACTTGTGGTTATTTATCACAATTTGCAGTTTATAGTCAGCTGCTTGTTATCCCTTATATACAACGCCTCAGTCATAGTCGCTACGAGAACACGTATAATGGCCGCTATTTCAACTATCTCAACACAACACATTGACACACATGTTTTCAGTTTGTTTTAATAACATTACTAATTTCGGTTTTTTAAATGATGCTTCTTTCTTTTTTGTTCTGTAATTTACAGAACTTATGGATGCCTACTGAACATAATTTTACGACAGTCGACATCTCGTAGGCGTTGACACAAAGTAATACAAACCGGTTATCACTTTACGTAATTATTTTTAATGTATGTTAACAATTCTTTTGCTATTTGAATAAGTGCTGGATATCGTGCATAGTCTGTTTAATTTCTCTAAAGTACAATGTACATGTTGGTATAAGTGACACTATCACTTGTCCTTCCTCATGATGGTTTCTCGATGATTGATGTATACTACTTGTTCGCACCTTACATTTGCACGGCATTTTAATTATTAAGTAACGGCAGTTTCGAACTGTGATTATTTTTTTATATATTTGACTCCTTGGTATTAACGTTATTATTTTTTTATATATTGACTCCTTAGTATTAACGTTTGTTACATAAATTACGAACGTTGTACTTTTGACTTCCCACGCCAGATGGTGGGTGTTACGTTTTTTAAGAAAGACCTGTGTTGCGCCTCTTTTTATGTTGTTCATTTATTATTCTTTGGCATTATCTTTTGCTTTGTATATGTTCTGCACTCTAACAACTTATCATCGATCTATTTTATGTTTTATAGTTTATAAAAAACAATATGCCAATGTATTTTAGATATTCTCCTGCGTCTGCTATGTGTTGTACGCACATTTTAAATTTGAATTACTACACCATTCACAAAAGTAAAAGAGTTATTTAGTGTTAATAATTCGCAAAACCAATAACACTATGTCTTCACGTGACACATGTCACATAGAGGGCGTGTCAAGCCCCGTCACACCGAGGTCTGCTGAACAAGTGCAGGTAAACAGCGACCTCAGTCTATGTGATTGCCGTAAGCTTAGTGACAACAGTGCATCCCAATTTAAGTTATACAATATAGGTTTGTTTCTAACAAGTGTTATGTTCATATGCAGATGTAATTGTGATTTTGTATGTTGTACTCTCTGATCGTAATGTGAAAAAATTTTTAACTTCTAGCACTGAAGATGGTCACTCAATGACAGAAAATCGATTTTGCAATAGTAAAAAATATACGACCAATGCTGTCTCTTTTTTCAAGTATACCTGTTACCTGGTCGTAGTGCACAAGACAACATGGAGTTGCCAATCAATAAAATTACTCTAAGTTTTTGTTTTTCTGTAGTTCTTGGTTCATACCCTTATGTAAGATGACTTCCTGGTGTGATTTTCCTGCTGCCGGAGGCTCCATATCATACGACTAAGTTTAATTCTTGTGCTAGTACAAAAATATAATTTAGATCAGTGCATTCTAGTTTGTATACTTGTCAGGAAGAAGCTTTTGGGTAAGCAGTTCCTAGTATCAGGTAACTGTCGATACATCCACTTCAGTCGAGAAATTTATTCTATTTAAGAGCTTGAAGTCTCAGGGTATAGTGAGAAATCTGCAGAGCAGTTTTTAGTGCTTCTGTATTCCCCTTGTTATATTTTGCACACATTCCAAACTCATTAGCCACTGAAATCTTATATCTATTTTTTTACGCACTGTGATGACAATGCTTGTTGTGAGCAGACACAAGGAGAACTGGCTGCTGTCTGCAAACAGCTGGAAGCTGTGTGGGCTACTGTAGACATGCTTCTGGCTAATGTTCAAAGTTGTGGTGACATTAGAGTGCTGGCTGCAAAACTTGCAACACCTTTGGTGCTGCTTGAATCCCCAGGTGACATTGGTGTCACTGCCTCTTCTGTTATGCAACATCTGACCAGTTTGATCTCACTTGAAAGTGGATGGCAGACAGTGGTGGGTTCGTCTGTTACTGGGTGGAAGGTAAAATAGAGAGCAGGTCACAGAGCTTGCTCCCTATGCCCTAGCAACAGGTATGAGCTTCTGTCTGGTGTTGATGATAGCTCTGAGCCAGATCATTCGCCTCTCCTATTGGATCAGTAGCCAATTTTCCTGCCCAGTCTGGACAAGTGCAGAGGGTGGGCATGCTTGTCATTGGCCACTCCAGTGTCAGTTGGATTGTGGAGCCTTCAGGGAATAGCAGGCAAGCTGGAAAAGAATTCCAGTGCATACTCAGTATGTTTACCAGGGCATCGCATCCATGATGTGCAGGAGGAACTGCCAGTGGAAATTCAACAACCAGCTGCATATAGAGACACTTGTCTGCACAAATGATGCCTGCCTCTTGAGCTCTGAGGGTAACCTTGGCTTCGTTTGGCAGATGCCTGATTTGGTGAAGGTGACTAGCATCGCACACCCCTTGCTGGCTAAACTGCCTATTTGAATCATTGCACCCAGGGCTGATCATGGTCTTCTTAATGGGGGTCTCAACTAGAGGGTCAGAGGACTTGGCGATGGAATCAGATGCAAATTTCTTCACTTCCACCATCAGGTGCACAACAGTAGGTTTTCCTTTAGTAGCTCAGGCATGCACTACCAACAGGCAACAGAGGGATGAGATGGGATAGCAAGAAGGTGAAGGATCAGGAGGCTGCACACTTTACTTTACTCATATATTTCTGCTACATGTGAGGAAAGCTGGGTGACTGATGAGATAACAACCAACATCCAGTCAACTGGATGCAACATGTGTGCCCCGCTTTGCTGATGCCTGCGCTCAGTATGTGGCATGTGACTCCAATGAGTGTCACATCACGAACATCTTGCATCATCAATGCATGCAGATAGTCATTCGCCACCTTTGTGGGCTTGTGGGCTTGCCCATTCAACAATGGTACAATTTTGGGAGGTAGACTTAGTGCAAGAAGTTGGTACAGCAACAAACTCATGGCTGCTGGTTGCAGCTTTATCTGGTCTCCTTACCTGGCCAAATCCCACATCATGTAGAACTGTTGGGATGCAAATGAAACTCCTACAAAAAGAACAGTTAACTTGTGCAATGTGGCTTCTAGTCACGCCCTCAGCGAGTCACTGGAGCCCTTCAGTGGAGAAATCCCCTTGAATGTACCATAAAAACTGGGCAGTATTGCTGCACCAGCAGGTTTCAGTGAGGAAGTCTTTAAATAATTCAACAGCTCAATTGCTGTAACTGAAGTGACAACACCCTATGTTTACCAGCTACCAGTACTCCCACAGATTTGCTCATAAATGGCAGTCACACTAGACACATTCCCCCCACCTTCCTCTCCACAGAAAAGCCCACCCTTCTTGTGCAGCTATTAATTAGTTCACCATTTCTCGTTTCTTAACAAATTTATTGGCACCATGATATAAGTGGACTAAGTGTCACAAAATTTGAACTAGGGCTGACTTAATGTGGCTGTCACCACTGGTGCTTATATAACATGCAACAATTATGAATATTTTCTCCATACTGTTTGAATTGTACATAATTATACTTACTGTTGAAATTTATGGTTCTCCGTGAATCTGATTACTAATTCTGCTTTGAAAACAACTCTCAGATAATCAGTAATTTGATATAGATATGTTTTCACATCAAAAATTGATGAAATAAAGTCTGTAAACAATTACATCAGATTACTTATTAATTACATCACAGTTACTCAATAAATTTCAGCACTAACTTGTTTTCAGTAACATGAGTATAAATAATTTAATTATTATTATTTTTCTTGTGTCTGCTGTTTTGAAAAGCTGTAGTCCAGTTGTTTGTTTACATTCAGATTAAGCTGATGACATTTACACAACAACATTTGTGTGAACTGATTGAGATACACAAAGTAAGTTGACTCATTACATTTCAGACATTCATTTAATACGTGACAGTACATTGCACTTACTGTTGAGCAGTTGTTCTCTAATGAGCAGTCCATATGAGCAATCCGGTTGCACCTTTATCTGTTGTTACTTGGGCTATGCACGGCTCAGTTTAAAATTAATAGCTCAATGTGGTTGTAAGATTGAGCCACGCATATCCGCTTTCATGCCCTGCAGCTAATTTGCTGCAAATAATAACCTGTAGCTGTGACACTGCAGTTAAATAGTCTATGCACTGACTAGAGTTTAGAGTTAAAAAATGCAGAAATACAAGACAAAAGTTAAAAGAATAATTTATTGATAAGGATTATATTCTTATGTCTGTAATTGATGTAGGCAACAGAGAATTATGATGAATAATGTTCATTCAGGAGAGAATATCCCAATTAAATGGGAAATGGTCTGATGATATTCAATTAAAATACAGATGGAAACTACCCTAATCAAATCCAGTACTGTACATTGAGAGCATTATGAAAATTGTAGCAAGATCCTTAAATTAGATAAGCATGAAAGATATGCATAAACAAATTCAATTTCATAATCACAATACATGAAATAATCACGAGCTCAGAACACTTCAGAGTTCAACATAATGATTTACAAATTGATTCAAATGACAATCTGGCTGTCTTCAGTTGTGTTAATCAAGTGGTAAAAGTTAGAGTCCTATAGAGTCATATTCTGGAGCACCTTCAGACCTCTCGAAATATAAAATCTCTTCAAAACTTGAAATATTGTATCAGCTGTTCATCACCCAGAATCAGTCATCTATATGACCAAATCATACATGTTACTGCAGGCAGGTATCCTTTCTTCAAGAATTTAACATGAAATGTCAATAATTGCCTCCTTGAGCTCTTCATTTAAAAAGTACCGGTCTCCACCTGACTCCTATAGCGTTCTGCTGCTGTCTACTTTTCCAGTGGCTAAAGGTCATCCCTACCAAAATACATCTTCCTTAGGTTCTACAGATATGATTTGATTCAAACTGAACATTTCACAGACTAAACTAATATATTACAACAATATTTAAACAATGACATGTCATGAACATTCAGTCACATTCATATTATTCACAGTAATTACAAATAAAGTATTGACCATAAATAATTAAGCCAGTATTCTTGCACAATTACACTCACATTAATGGAAACAAATTACTGTTGTATATTATTTAAACAATTATTTATGTCTTCTTGATAGAAGCATATTTTGGTTCTCTTGACAATTCTGGTGTCCGTTAACACAAGTGATTGGCTACTTTTAAATTAGCACTTGCAATCAACATTTAAAAAAAGTTACCAGTAAAATAGTAAGCTATTCATGCAACCTTCCAAGATCAGATTAAAACATATGGACTTAATTTACAAGTAGATAGTCCCACAAGTTGCTGTAAAGATACAGAAACATTAATAGGTAATGCAATCATTTGGGTTTATCATTCAAGTTCAGTAGAGAGATAACACACTTAATATTGAATACACACTGATTGGCCACTCGTACATATAACAAAGGGTGGCTATAAATTTTTTTTTAATATTTTAAAAAATAATCAGCGATCTTAAAATTTGTTAAAATTAAAACAGTCATGACTGCAATTTTTTTATTGTTGTAAGTGACCAGTTTCAACTCTTTCATAAGTCATCTTCAGACTCCAGAGCAGTGGATGGACACTGGTAGATGAGTTCCATCGACTCTCGACACTCGTGTAACTGCTCCAGTGATGGGGCACTCTGCACCAGAGATGCCACAGAGGACCCCCTTCCCCCTCCCCCCACCGACACCACCTTCGCCCCCCCCCCCCCCGCCCCCCGCCAGTAGTGCGGAGCATGGCGGAGGGAATCCTCATGAGATGAAGTCATAATCATGGTGCCAATGCGGCGGTTTTAGGCAGCGGCCAGAGTGGGAAGTGGGGGCAGCAGTGTTGACAGTGCTGCAGCCCAATGTTTCCAATGGCTGCACGTGAGAAGTGATGGCGGGCGGAGGTGGATCAGCCAAAGTAGGATGGCTGCATCAGGAGGTAGATCATCAATGAGGGACCACACTGGTTTAAGTCTATTAACTGAGAATGTTTGTGGCCATCCATGGAGGTGAATGACGAACATGTTGATACCGTGATGAAGCAAATGGTGAGGACCTGAATAGGGTGGCTGAAGCACTACCCACACAGAGCCATCCCGCAGCATAACAAAGTCACACGTAGCTAGGTCCTTGTGTAGGAACACTGGGTGGGAGAGGTAGTGTGGGGGCGGGGCATAGGGGTGCGGAGCTGTGTGATGTGCATGCGGACATGCTCATCAAGGGCAGGGAGATCCTCTGATGTAGGGGAAGGTGAGTCCTCAACAAATTCAGGGGGGAGAAGGAGTGGCTCGCCATACAGAACCTCTGCGAGCAAGGCATTAAGATCTTCTTTATGAGCCAAGCAAATACGCAGCAGGACCCACGGGATGGCCTCTGACCAGAGGCCCCCGTGGCACATTAGGGTGGCCTTGAGTGTATGGTGACACCACTCAATGAGGCCATTCAACTGCGAGTGGTATGCTGTGGTATGAAACTGGGGGATGCCTCAGAGTTTCCATAGTCATGCAAAGAGTGTGGACTCAAATTGACATCTCTGATCAGTGGTGAGAGATAGGGGACAGCCAAAGTGAGCAACTCATGCTGAGACAAAGGAACGGGCAATGGTCACATATACCTTATCAATGATCCATAAGGTATATCTGTAGCCCTTGGATGGGTGAAAGGGACCAATGACATCCATACGGACATACCGGAAATGCCCCTTTGGGATGTCAAATGTACCCAGAGGAGGTTGAACATGTCTGGCGACCTTGCTGCACTGGCATGGAATGCACGCACAGCTGCAAGTGCAACAGTCGTGGCCAGATGAAGTGCTCCTTAACCAGTTGCGTCGTGGCTTGCATCCCAGGGTGAGCTAAGCCATGCAAGGCAGTAAAGACCCAATGGCAAAGGGTGGCGAATACCAGAGAGTGAAGTGTGCCCATAGAGGTATCACAAAGGACAGGGATTGCCGAACCAGGTAGTATATGGGGCTGGATAGAGAGCGATGAGCCATTGTTTGATTTTATTCGCTGTATGTCATCATCGTCAGCTTGTGGTCGGGCGAGTTCCTCCAGATTCAGCATTGCAGTTAGCACACAGATGCAGGATAGGCATTCTGCCACAACTTTCCCTGCTCTGCAGATATAGCATGCATCAGAAGAGTGCTGAGAGATATAGTCCATATGGCAGAAACACCTGGGCAGAAGGTCCATAGCCAGATTACAAACAGTGTCCATGAGTGGCCTGTGATCAGTATAGATCATGAAGGGTCACCCCTCAAGGTCACTACGAAAATATTTCACCACCTCATACACACCGAGAAGCTCACTGTCAAATGCTGACCACTTGCACTTGCTCTTTGTCAGTTTCTTGGAAAAGAAGTGTAGGGGTTGGGTGGAGTTGGTGGTGTGCTGCTGTAAAACAGTGCCCACATCTGAATCACTGGCATCGGTCATGATTGAGACACGAGCCTCAGGGTCAGTGTGGATGCTTGTGATGGCTTTGGTGAGGGCAGTTTCAAGGTTACCAAAAGCATTGAGCATCAGTTGGGTCCACGGCGTTTTCCAGTGATGTATTTGCTGGTGAGAGCATCGGTGAGGGCCATTTGGATGGAGGCAGCTTGAGGAATATGGCAGCAGTAAAAGTTTGCCATACCCAGAAAATGACAGAGCCGAGCACAATCCTTGGGGAGAGGAAGTTTATGTAGGATTTCGACATGAGAACTCATCAGTCGGAGGCTGTTGGCAGAGATGGAATGGCCAGGAAGGTAACAGATGTGGAATACATTTGGGATTTATCATGGTTAATCACTAGGCCATTGGCAGCAAGGGCCGAGCAGACTGCGTCAAGGTGAACTTGATGCTCCTCAGCAGAGGAAGAAAAGATAAGGATATCGTCTAAGTAAGTGTAGCAAAAGGCAGAAGGAGCAAAATGGAATCAATGAGCTGCTGCCATGTCTGCACAGCATTTTTCAATCCATAAGGCATGTAACAGTATTTAAATAGGCCATAGGGTGTGATGATGGCCATCTTCAGAATATCCTGTGGATGCATAGGAATCTGGTAATATGCTTTGGAGCAATATAATATGGAGAAAAAGGTAGAACCATGAAGCAACTGTGTGAAATCTTGGATATGTGGAATAGGGTAGTTATCGATAATGGTGCAGGCATTAACGGCCTGTAGTCCCTGCACATGCGTAAGGTGTCATCCTTTTTGGGAACAAGTTGAATAGGGGAAGACCAATTGCTATCGGAGGGGCAGAGGACACCCAAAGCCATCAGATCCTGAACAATCTCCTTGGCAAGCAGAAGTTAGGAAGCATTAAGGCACCTGGCCTTATAACAAACAGGTGCGCCATCAGTGGTGTGAATCTTATGGCCAGTGACATTACTGATGACCGATAATCGTCTACAGAAGTTGGCATGAGGGGTCAAGAAGATATCCACAGGCATCATTGGTTCACTGACCTTGATGAACCCGGACAATGTAGGCAGGGTGTCAGCTGCATTCGGTGATGGAAGGCACAATGCAGGAGGGAAGCGGCACAAAGTATCAGAAGAGGCGCATGCAGGTGCGTCTTGGAAACTCATCCGATGCGATGCAAAAACAACAGCAGGTGGAGGAGTGCTCGAAACTGGGGCAGGTTGGTGAGAAGAGCCTGTAGGGGCATGTGCTGAGCCATCTTGCTGTGGGGCTGCAGATAGGCAATGTACAGTACACCATGCATGTGGCAATTCAGTGGAGGCAGAGGGGATGTAGGCGCATAAGTCATCGTCCTGGGTGCGGATTTCATCGATCTGGGAGCACACATATGACAGATCAGAGAGCCGTGTGGTTATGTGCTCGACAAGGAAAGTGTGTGTGGAAAGTGTAGCCAAGGAGAGCAAAGTGGTGTGCACGGAACTGTAGAGCGAGACACGTGGTGGAGCACAGCAGCAGCACTATGTAAACGAGAATGTGCTACCCCATGCAAAGAAATGTTCAATTCACAGTCCAGGGTAGGTAACTATATTATATTACTGGAAGGTCCTCCATGTTATGGTTAGGATGTGGACACTGTCCTTACTGTGGCTGTTGTGCTGCCACGCTATATGGCGGCAATGTTGAACCGGGTAAAGTTAGGTGGCCACCAGCGTGGCCAGGCATAAAGAATTCCTCACTTTTAACCAAGTTTGAAGGAGGTACACTTGTCCACTCATGGTTGCAAGTGGCAGAATTGATGGGGCCCGTTACACTTGCAATGAAAGTCACAGGTAGATCCATTGTGGTGTAAACAATGCAGTCCAGCACATGATGTGAGTGAATGATGAAAACAAGCACAAATAACGATGGATGAAACATTTGACAGTGTTGGGGTCACCAATGTGGTTATCATGGAAGATTAATTGAGAGATTATACACTTAACCTTCACGCGCTCTCGCGGGCGGTAAAGTGACCGCCTTTTTGCAATTTCGCGCCATACTTACTCCACAAAGGTAACGAGGAGGCGGGAGGGACTGTATTCTCTAGTTGCACCTTTTTCCGACAGATGCTGCTCAAAGTTCGTCCAAGTCGCACCTCTCTGCCTCTCAGAACAAGTTCAAATAGGTCCGAACACGTTCGGCGGTCAGTTTACCGCCTCGCGAGTGCTTATGGCACTTACAAACACTGTCAGTATACCGCCTTACAAGCACTTACGGCACTTACAAAAAGGTCAGTTACCACCTTGCGAGCACTTACGAGACTTTGTTCTACTCATCTACTTCGGAATGTAAGTATTTCTTTTTGTAATTACCCTATAATTCCTCAATTTTATACTCTCTTCCAATTCTCTAGTGAATGTGCATGTACTCCAGAATTTTGACATCAAGAAGAACACAAAGGTGGCCTGCATGTATATTTTTCCGCTTACTTGAATTGGCAGGAATAAATTCGTTACACACTTTTCAATTCAACACAGGTAATATGAAAGAAAAAACGAGAAGACAATTCTTACATATGTTACCTTTGGATCTGATGAGTGAAAACCTGAAAGAAAGAGCTAAATTGAAGCATTTACCAAAAGATTTGCTAGTATTTTTGGAAAATTACAGAGAGAGTGACGTAGTTTATCCAGCAGTATCAACCCCTATAAGGAGAGGAATATGTTATTTGTGTGGCTCAAAAAAAGAATATAAAAACAAAGCGAAAATGCGGTGAATGTGGAAGAAATGTCTGTCTATGACATTCAACCACGACAGTTACGTGCAATAATTGTTGTCAGCCTCAAAACGAAATGAAATGGATACAGACTGATGAGCATTTTTCATCTGACAGAAATGTTTGTGACGTTTCCAATCAAAAGTTCTTTTTCAAAGCAAAATTAGCTTTTCTTGTGACGAGTTAAGACAGTGAATAGTTCTGGTCTTAAGTATTACATTATATAGTCCCAAAACATTACAATTAAAAAAATGTTCTTATATTTCATTTGGGTATTTGGCATCCTTTTTGTATTCAATTGTATATTTTATTGTTAAATAAATAATTTTGATTACAAATGTGTTTGCAATATTGTGTGAGAGATCGTATGTCAATATTTTGTGGAAATATGACCTTTAAAAACGGAAAATCTCAAGAGATTGATGAAAACTCTCGGGCGGTCGGCCGACCGCCGGCCCGAGCACTCGCGTGACTATTTCTAGTGTGAGCGCATGAAGTTTAATATTGAATACACATTTATGGTCACTCGTACGTATAACAAAGTATGGCTGTTAAACATCTGTGTGCCAAAAATTCGTACAAGAACTACTAGTCGAAAGAAGTAACGTGCCAAAGATAGGGCACTGTGTGCCAGAGACACCACACATTAATACACCAAAGAGCAGGCAGGCAGTTCAGGTCATAAACACTACCAGTACAGATTAGTTGAAGTAGCAGTCAATGTAGGAAGGTCAGAAAAAATATTTAAAGCAAACAAACATAGACAGGCTCTAAAAGTTATTGGAAACTGAAGACTTTAGTTAAGGATATTTAACAGAAAACTTAGATAAAGGATGGGAATCATTCTGCAATACAACTGGTCATGTGTAGATGTTGCATGTCCAGTAGTGTGTAGGAAAATAAATGAGAGTTATAATAAAAACAGGGTCATAATAGAGGTAAAAAGGAAGAGGGAAGACAGGAAAAGTATGTATGAAACTTGTCAGCCAAGGCCAACTCAGAAAAATAGTGATGCATATAGATAAAAGAAACTAAATTGGCATATTATGAAAACAAGATAGCAACCTCAACAAATATCACTAAGACCATATGGTCCCACATAAATGAAGAGAGGAAAGGTGTAGGTGGTGAAAACACTGATAACATAACACATGAGGTAAGTGGGAGGGAACTTAGGGATGCACAAAATGTCAGCAATACCTTAAGCAAACATTATATTGAAGTTGTGGAAAAATTAATAAATCAAAATTATACTTCCAAAATAAACACAATAAACATTCATTATGAGCTAAAATGCTTATTCCTCACCCCAACAAATGAATCAGAAATTGTAAAAATTATACATTATCTAAAAAAAACACTTATGGACTAGAAGATAAATCTAATAAACTAAGCCTCGTGGGGTAGCCGAGTGGTCTGAGGCGCCTTGTCACGGTCCGCGTGGCTCCCCCCGTTGGAGGTTTGAGTCCTCCCTCAGGCATGGTTGCATGTTGTCCTTAGCATATGTTAGTTTAAGTTAGATTAAGTGTAAGCTTAAGGACCAATGACCTCAGCAGTTTGGTCCCATAATACCTTTCCAGAAATCACCAATTTCCTAATAAACTAATTAAATGGTGTTTGCAGTGGGTAGTAAAGCAATTAGCCTGTCCAGATAAACTTGTCTATAGAAAACGGAATATTTCCAATGTGCCTGAATAAGAGTAAAGCAGTCCCTACATACTCTAAGAGCCAAAGAAACTGATACACCTGCCTAATATTGTGGAGAGCCTCCGTGAGCACACAGAAGTGCCACAACAAGACGTGGCGTGGAAACTACTAATGTCTGAAGTAGTGCTGGAGGGAACTGACACTATGAATTTTGCAGGGCTGTCAGTAATTCTGTAAGAGTACAAGGGGTGGAGATCTCTTCTGAACAGAATGTTGCAAGGCATCCCAGATATGCTCAATAATGTTCATCGCTGGGGAATTCATGGCCAGCAGAGGTGTTTAAACTCAGAAGATTGTTCCTGGAACCACTCTGTACCAATTCTGGGTGTGTGTGGTGTTGCATTTTTCAGCTGAAATTGCCCAAGTCCATAAGAATGTACAATGGACATGAAAGGATGCAGATGACCATGAGGGATTTTTATGTACATGTCACTTGTCAGAATCGTATCTATATGTATCATGGGTCCCATATAACTCCAACTGTACACGTTCATCTGCTTGATACAATTTGAAATGAGGCTCAACTGATCAGACAACATGTTTCCAGTCATCAACAGTCCAATGTCGGTGGTGATGGGCTCAGGCAAGTCGCAAAGCTTTTTGTTATGCAGTCATCAATGGTACATGAGTGAGCTCTTGATTCTGGGAGCCCATACTGATGATGTTTCATTGAATGGTTTGCCCACTGACATTTGTGGAAGGCCCAGTTTGGAATATGCAGCCGTTTGTGGAAGAGTTGCACTTCTGTCATGTTGAAAGATTCTCTTCAGTCATCATTGGTCCCATTCTTGCAAGATCTTTTTCCGGCTGCAGCGATGTTGGAGATTTGATGTTTTACCAATTTCTGATATTCATGGTGGTACACTTGGTAAATGGTACTATGGGACAATCCCCACTTCATCACTGTCTCGGAGATGCTGCATCCCATTGCTCATGTGCTGAATATAACTCCATGTTCAAAATCACTTACATCTTCATAACCTGCCATTGTAGCAGCAGTAACAAATCTAACAACTGCACACTCTTATATAGGCACTGCTGACTGCAGCACCATATTCTGCCTGTTCACATATCTCTGTACTTGAATATTCATGCCTATACTAGTTTCTTTGGTGCTTCCATGTGTAAAGGGGGCTGCAAAAAAGATCCAAGCAATTCCAGACCAATAACTATTACATATGTACTCTCCAAAATAATAGAAAACAATAAAGGACAGAATATTTCATTTTGTACAACTGTGCAATATTCTCAATGATGAACAACAAGGTTTCAGAAAGGACAAATCTGCCAAAACAACAATAGCTGAAATTGTAACACTTGCAACTAATGCACCTTATGAACAGAATAAAATTTGTGGTATGTTTCTTGACCTATGTAAAGCATTATACTGTGTATGCCATGATATTTTATTAGAAAAGCTTCATTTTTATGATATTACTAAATCATTTTTGGAAAATAGAAAGCAATGTGTAGAAATAAAGCAAAAAGTGAACAATAATATTACAAGTGGCTTTTGAAAGTGTGAAATATTCAATTCCTCAAGGATCCGTCCTTGGTCCACTACTTTTCATTCTGCATGTCAATGATATGTCCAAAATAGGATCTGATTGTGTAGTCATGTATGCGGATGACACTTAATTTTATGTTGCTAGTTCTACAACAGAAAACTTGCAAGAGAAGAGTTTGCTAAATATGAAAAGTAGAAACAATTATTTCAGGAAAAGCAATCTTTTTATCAATGGAAACAAAGCAACATATACATGTAGATTCATGCAAAAATATATATATATATATATATATATATATATATATATATATATATATATATATATATATATATATATATATATATATATATATAATGGAAGGAAACATTCCACGTGGGAAAAATTATATATAAAAAACAAAGATGAGGTGACTTACCGAACAAAAGCGCTGGCAGGTCGATAGACACACAAACAAACACAAACATACACACAAAATTCAAGCTTTCGCAACAAACTGTTGCCTCATCAGGAAAGAGGGAAGGAGAGGGGAAGACGAAAGGAAGTGGGTTTTAAGGGAGAGGGTAAGGAGTCATTCCAATCCCGGGAGCGGAAAGACTTACCTTAGGGGGAAAAAAGGACAGGTATACACTCGCACACACGCACATATCCATCCACACATACAGACACAAGCAGACATATTTGTCTGCTTGTGTCTGTATGTGTGGATGGATATGTGCGTGTGTGCGAGTGTATACCTGTCCTTTTTTCCCCCTAAGGTAAGTCTTTCCGTTCCCGGGATTGGAATGACTCCTTACCCTCTCCCTTAAAACCCACTTCCTTTCGTCTTCCCCTCTCCTTCCCTCTTTCCTGATGAGGCAACAGTTTGTTGCGAAAGCTTGAATTTTGTGTGTATGTTTGCGTTTGTTTGTGTGTCTATCGACCTGCCAGCGCTTTTGTTCGGTAAGTCACCTCATCTTTGTTTTTATATATATATATATGTATATATATATATATATATATGTTGGACAACATTACTACCGGGCTAGGAGGTCTAGAACTAAAGGAGACAGACAGCTACAAATTTCTAGGTGTAACAGCAGATGGGTATAAGACATGGTACAATTATGTATGGTAAATAATATTTGCAGCAAAATGGGTTCAAGCATATTCCTGATGAAAAAAATGTCAAAGTCAGTAAACAGATACACTTCATGAACAACATGCTATGAGCTAGTCCATTCACACCTCTCATATAGCATCCTGGTTTGGGGAAATGCTGCAGATGTGTACATGCAAAGAATATTAAGATTATAAAAGAGAGCAATACAATGCATCATGAAAGTATCACCTAGAGACTCCTGCAGAAATAAATTCACTGAACTAAAAATTATCTGCTTAAAAACTAACTGCACTGCATTGCTAAAAGGACATTATCATGAAGATAATACAAGAAAAAAAATGACTATCATATAGAAGGAAGTAGGCTAAGATAAATGGACACATGACCTATAAATGCTGGAGGCATACCGTACAACAGTTTACCACAGTGTATAAAGATGATAGAAAGCATGCCTCTTTTGAAAAGAAAATTAAAAAGCCATTTGATCAATATCTGTTCTTACAGTGTTAAAGAATATCTTGAAACAAAAAATTAAATAGTATGTCAGTATACATTGGAAAGGAAAGCTGTAAAATTTGAAACCATATATAGAATAACTTCCAATATGTTGGGATGTATGAAATAATATTCTGTGTCAAAATGCTGATACTGTGGTTCTTTACTTTATCCCTGTTTCCTGGCAGTGCTGAGTGGAGACCAGAGAATTACAGAAAAATCCTGATTACAGATTACTCATGTAATCACACATTAATTGGTATGTATTGCTGTATTCTCTGTGTATATGTAAGCTTCATATAGACATGACATGTCCATTACTGTCGTGAGAAATTTATTATCAGCATTGAACAATTCATTGAACACTTCCTTCACCTTTGCTCCTTTCAAGATCTCTTGCTACTATATATTTCTCCTGTGGCCACCATGAAGTAGAAATGACTTCAAAATTTTCCAATACCAGTTCCAATCATCTATAGAGAACTCACGTTCTTTGTTGCTGTACCACTCAGTACTAACAACATCCTCTATGCAAATACTTTGCCCCTCATCCACTGCTATATTCTCCTAATCCACCTCTAAATCATCCATACACTTCCAATCACCCTCCAAATCATCCTTGTAAGCATCAAATACACTGTCCCCTTCCTCTGAAGCAATTACATCAGTTGCTGCAACATTCTCACAATTAACCACACAACTTAAAACTTCACCTCCCTTCCAGAAAATCTCATTTATTTCCACCAAGTCACTACAGAGTTTATCACAAGTAACTCCATTAACATCCACCAATAACTCACAAGAATGATTACTTAAAATATCTGTTACATCTTTCAGTGCATTATACAAATCACCACCAATAACTTCATCAACCTCCTCCAATACAGCACTCAAACTGTCATTACTGCATCCTACCACATCATAACTCACAGTACTCACCTGTTCTGTCAAATTTGGAACTACCTCTGTCTCCATAATATTTTCTCTCTCGTCAGATTTCTCTGACACTTTGCATTTTGATCCACTGCCTAACACATTACTTTCATGTTCAACCTTCCACAGCCATTCATAATTTTCACTTTCATCAAGAGCCATTGGTTCACTTTGATCAACAGAAATAAATGCACAAATTCCTTCCCCCGAGATATGTAAATCAGTAGCCTCAACTTTTGCACCTTCAGCCTTTGCTTTCCTTTAACAATAAATTGCCCACTTCCACCAATATATAATAAAATTCATCACCAGCCAGCAAGACTATCACTCTTCCACCTTCACAAATACCTTTACATTCTTCTGTCAATATACCACAAAATTCATCTCCAGATGATGAGGTTACAGCTTCACCACCTTCATAGATAGCTTCACTTACTTCCTCCAATGCAAAATCATCTACATTTCCTTCACCTGCATTACTATAATTGTTGCTACTGACCTAGTGCCTCATTAGAATTGTAATACACTCCACCTCCATCAAGTTCAGATCCACTTCTGCCTCCGTCTTCTTTGGTCACAAAATCTTTCAACACACCTACCTTCATTCCAACTTTCACTTCCCATCTACAAAATAAATTTTTCAGCACTATATCTTCATTATCATATTTCTCTACACATTTTACAATAAATCTTGTGACCTTTTCTGGTTGCACTGCTTTTAATTATTCCCCATTACATTTTTATTTCTCATAACCTCTATCTCCAACATTTGTAGTTTATTTGCCAAATTTTGACACCAACATAATATTTAAAATAATGTGTCCTTTTCAACATCAGTTTATTTCACCACCTCCAAACCTGAGATGCAGCAACCTCACTCATACTCTGGCATTAGATTCTGTGAGGCTCCTGCTCTTCTGATCTTCATTCCATGTTTTAATTTCCATTTTGAAAGTTTCTGTTTCCAATTCCCCTTTAAAAATTGTTATTACAGTTATAATTATGTTACAATCATTATAATTATTGTTCCCATTCTGGTACCCATTTTCCTGTCTACTGCTCCAAATATGAGACTTGAATTTCAATGCCTGAACAGGCATAAAATATAAAAACTCATCAATCAAATGTATTGGATTACAGATAAGATCTCATTGTAAATATGCCAGTAAGTGTCTCTTGAGTGACATGATTTCAGTCATCACTCCCAGCAGACGGTTAACATCTGGCAACTTAGTGAGCCCACACACAAAAATCCTGCATCAACCCACTTCCGTGTTTGAAACTTGGTCCATTCATGAACTCATTCTGAAGTCTCGTTTGCTTCACTTCACTCAAGAATTTGGAAACAGTCTCCAACACTTCATCGGTAGTAAATGAAGCACTCAATAAATTTGCCCATGATTGTGCATTGGCCTCAAGATGTCTTCTAGAGAACTTAATTTTTGCCTCTTCTGACATTCATCTCACAAAACAATCTCTACAGGCAGCCAGAAAATAAAATAGTTTGTTTCTTCCATAATTTTCAAGACATTTTGTTGTCTCTGAATTAACCCGTAGAACATCTACCACAGTGGTGGCCTGATTCACCCATAAAGAATTTAATTCTGCCCTCATGTCTTTAAGTGGCTGTTCATGCTGCACAGCATCTTCAATTAATAGAGCTTTGAAAAGTTATCTGTTCTTAAGCAACTCTTTCTCACATTCTAGTACTCTACCTGACAAATTGCTAACTAATTTAGTGATTAATTCCTCAAGTGCATTTTCCCTCTGCATACAATTATTGATATCACCATCCAGTTAATCCCGCCCTCATGTCTTTAAGTGGCTGTTCATGCTGCACAGCATCTTCAATTAATAGAGCTTTGAAAAGTTATCTGTTCTTAAGCAACTCTTTCTCACATTCTAGTACTCTACCTGACAAATTGCTAACTAATTTAGTGATTAATTCCTCAAGTGCATTTTCCCTCTGCATACAATTATTGATATCACCATCCAGTTAATCCTGTATCTCTTTCATCTTGCCCCCAACATCTTTTTCAACTGTTTTGGATCTGGTGTTAACCAGGCCAACTTCCTCAGAAATTTTGCCTACATCTGCCCTTACAGCTTCTAATTTTGAATCAATCATCTCTTCTATATCTGATTTAATTTTGTTCACTTCATCCTTTACTGTTTCTCCTATACTTGTCTCTACTGAACCTGTCTCTGGTTTCATTGAACCTGCCTCTGTATACAATACCAACATTTTAAAGTAGAAAGTCATCAGAATTTCTCTTAACCAAGCCACTGAATCATCCACAACTACATCTCGCTTCTCTAATTTTGGACTATTTGCCCCACTAATATTGTCCCTATCAAGGCATCTGTAGCCTCTTTCAAATTTTGGACTACTTGGCCCACTAACATTAACTGAACCCACATGCTCTGGAAGCTCTGTTACCTTGTGTATTCACACATATTAAGACTATCAGTGGCAGCACTTATTTTATCAGTCATGCTGGATACTTCTGCTGTACTGCTGCTGCTCAAAGTGTGACTGCTAATGAACTCAAAGTCACCACCCATGGCATCCTTTGCTGTGGCTGCCACTGCTGCTATGTGGTCATCAAGGTATCCACTGTTGCTGGCTGCTGCAGACTCGAACTCAGCACACCTCTGTGAGGCTTTCTTCTTCTTCCTAGGAGGTCTGCAGCAAAGTTCCCTACATCTAGCTTTTGCTAACAATTGTTGCAAATGCTGCTTAATCTTGGGCTCAGAACCACACACAAACTGCCCATCATGCAATAGATTTGGTATCTGTATCACTGAATATTATAATGTGTTGGAATTATAATCACAACTCTAAAGAGTCATATCCCAGATGAACCTCTATTTACAACAGTATTTAACAGTTACTGCTGAGTGGTTGACCAGCAGTCCACATGAACAAACCAGTTGTCTCTTTCCTTTGGTTAATCATAATTCAAGTACTTGGGCTATGAGAGCTCAGTTTAAAAAGAATAGCTCAATTTAATCATAGGGTCAAGCCTTGCACATCTGCTTTCATGCCCCACACCTAATTTGCTGCAAATAATAACCTGTAGCTGTGATCCTGCAGTCAAATAGCTCATACATTGACTGGGATTGCAAGTTAATAAAATCCTCAGAAATACAAAATAAAAGTTAAATGAATAATTGATGCATGCAACACAGAATTAGGTTTATTCAGGAGAGAAAATCTCAAATAAATGTGAAGTAATGCAGTGATATTCAATTAAAATACAGACAGAAATTACCTTTATCAAATGCAGTCAAGTTATGTTGAGAGAATTATGAGAATGGTAGCAAAGTCCTTTAACTAAATAAGCATCAAAGATATTTGAAAACAAAGTCAATTTTGTAATCGCAATGCATGAAATAATCATCAGCTCAGAACAGTTCAGAGTTCAACATAATCATTTAGAAATCAACTCACATGATATAAAGAATGGTAACTCATAGTCTGTCTATCCGCAGTTCTGTAGATCAAGTGACAAATGTTAGTGTCCTACTCTGGAGCACTTTCAGACCTCTCAAAATATAAAATTTCTTCAAAAGTTCATAGCCCAGAATCAGTCATCTATATGACCAAATCACACACATTGCCACAGGTAGGTCTGCCTTCTTCAAGAACTCAAAATGAAGTGTCTAGAACTACCCCCTTGAACTATTCATTTAAAAAGTTCCAGTCTCCACTTGACTCCTGTAGTGTTCTGCTACTGCCTGTGTTTCCATTGGCTGAGGACCACCCCTTCCATTATCTGTCATCCTTAAGATCTACAGATATGATCTGATTCAAACTGACCGTTTCATAGATTAAACTAATATATTACAACAATATTTAAACAAAGAAATGTCATAAACATTTGGTCACACTCAAACCATTCACAATTTCAAATTAAGTATTGTTCATAAATAAATAATCTGGTATTCTCCCACAAATGTACTCATATTAAGTGACAATGAATTGCTGTGAAATATAATTTAAAGAATTATTTATACCTTCTTGACAGAAGCATATTTTGGTTCTCTTGTCAGTTGTGGTGTCTGTTAACACATTTGATTTTAAATTATCACACTTTTTAATAACACTTGCAGTCAACATTTAAATAAAGTTACTGGAAAAATGGTGAACTGTTCACAAAATAAAAACACAAGTATGAGAATATGTAAGATATTCATGCTGTATTCATGTGTAAATGTGGGGAATAGAATGTTCTGACAAACATTTGCATAATGAGAAAGATACAAAAGACACTGTAAATCAATAAATGAAGTAGATACAGATATGTAGCTTTCGGGGATGACAGCTATGGTGCAATACTATCATCTGAGATATTGTTTGTTGAAATTGCATGAAACAATTAAAAGTTGTTAGTTCAGAGGTTCATTGATTAAATGTTTATTTCCAGTAAAATATTAACTTCTGTTGCAGTACAGATATTGAAATGTTGCTGAATCATTGGATGTGCCTCATTTTTTTGAGCTCACAGATGTATTCAGATCCACTTTCATGTGTAACTGTGAATTATTGTTGAAGTACAGAGAGCTGTAGCTTAGCCATCTTTAAGATTGTCTGTCACTCCACCATTTCCTGAAGCATTAATTGTTGCAAAAAGGCCATGTGAGTGACAGCCACCCAAATTCCCAGCATTTTGGTTTACCTATTTCAGGTGACACTGCTCATCTCTGCTTATGACTGGCCAGAAACTGTCAACTAGCCATGATAGCTGTAGTGTGTGCTGTGCCCTGACCCCACTAGCATTCAGCCATGCAACAAATTCATCTCTCCTCAATGTGAGGCCTAGGTGGATGAATAAATTGCTCACATACTTGTAACATCACAAACATTAATGCAGTAAGTTTAAAACATCGACATACCAGACTGTGGTGGTACTCTTGTCTTCAGTTGATGTAGTATCAGCCTGTTATTAATGTACTGTTCCATTCTGCTACATTACATGCTCTCCAAGCTTGTTGAGCTCATGGTATGTCACTCCACTGCCTATTTGCTACCATAATTTTTTTGGCTTTGCAACCATCATAATATTCAGCTACAAGAAGCTCTTTTTAGAGCAGCTAAGAAAGCTGCTGTGGCGTGAGGTACAGATAACAGATGGATTGTTTAGCATGGGTATCATGAGAAAGACTACCTAAATTGTGGTCCTTCTCTGTGATTGGCTACTGAATTCGGAAGTTGTATGCCAAAATGACAATGTTCTGTTATCAATATTAGACAAATTAAACAGCATATTTACTTGCATTTCATATTTAAAACTTCTCTAATAGTGTGCTATCATTTGATTATTTCACAATGACCAGCAGAATAACAAAGAACTGTGAAACAAGAAGGCAGACGAAGCACTTCGGTGATCTTTGGACTGCACCTAAATGGGGTGGTGAGTGAAGTGCTGGTAAGATCAGAGCTGGTTTGGCAGTGTCAGAGGACAGAAATGTTGTTTGCCGCAGTTATTTTTATTTAAGTCATTGTTAGTAATCTATGGTTTGTTAATAGAGCTGGTTTGGTAGTCTTGGAGGATGGACATGTCCGCAGCGATATCGGTTAAGACTTCATTTGCAATAAGGTAAAATCAACAACAGCAGAAAATGGTGTAATGGGAGCACAGTTCATTATGAATAGAAAGGTGAGCAGAGAGCAAGTTAGTATGAGCAGTTTAATGATATGGTTGTCCTCATCAGAATCAACAGCAATCCAACACTGACAATGATAGTTCAGGCAACCATCGGGTGGGTTCTTTGGGGAATGAGACCAGACAGTGAGGTCATCAGTCTCATCAGATTACGGAATGACAGGGAAGGAAGTCAGCTGTGCCCTTTCAAAGGAACCATCCCGGCATTTGCCTAGAGTGATTTAGGGAAATCACAGAAAAGCTAAATCAGGATGGCCCAATGCAGGATTGAACCATTGACCTCCTGAGTGCAAGTCCAGGGGGCTAGCCACTGTACCACCTCACATGGTATCCATGTTGATGTCAGAAGCTGAAGTTGAAGAGAGAGAAATAAGGTGTATGAGTGCATTAAATGAGTAATTCAGTACATAAAGGCAGATGAAAATCCAATAGCCATGTGGGACTGGAATGTGGTTGTATGGGAAGGAGTAGAAAAAAGGTTCACAGAGAAAATGGGCTTGGTACTAGGAACGAGAGAAGAGAAAGACTAATTGGGCTCTGCAGCAAATTCCAGTTAGTAGTGAATACCTTATTCAAGAATAACAAGAGGAGGAGATCTACTTGGAAAAGAACAAGCGATTTGGGAAGATTTCACTTAGATTACATGATGGTCAGGCAGAGATTTGGAAATCTGATACTGGATTATAAGATGTACCCAGAAGCAGATAGAATCTCAGATGACAATTTTAGCATTGATGAAGAGTAGGCTGAAATTTAAGAGACTAGTCATGAAGAATCAGTGTGCAAACAAGTGGGATACAGAAATACTTTAGAATGAAGAGATATGCTTGAAGATCTCTAAGCTTATACATACTGCAATAAGGAATAACTCAATAGGCAGTTCAATCAAAGAGGAAGAGATATCTCTAAAAAGGGCAGTCGCCAAAGACGGAAAGAAAAACAAAGGTACAAAGAATTTATATGTGAAGCAATGAACTAAATCAGAAGTACAGGAAACCTAAAGTAAAATGGCTCCATGGAAAATGTGAAGAAAATGATTGTCAGAAGGACTGTCTCAGTATATAGAAAAGTCAAAACACCCATCGCTGAAATTAAAATGAAGGGTTGTAACATTAAGAGTACAATGGGAATTCCACTGTTAAATGCATAGGATAAAGCAGACAGGTGGAAAGAGTACATTGAAGGCTTCTGTGAGGTGGAAGACTTGTCCAATAACATGATAGAAGAAGAAACAAGAGTTGATATGGAAGAGACAGAGGATCCAGTACTAGAACCATAATTTAAAATAGATTTGGAAGACTTAAGATTAAATTAGGCAGAGGTGATAGATAATATTCGATCACAATTTCTAAAATCTTTGGGGGAAGTGACAACAAAATGACTATTTAGATTAGTGTGTAGAATGTATGAGTCCGGCAAGATAACCATTGGACTTTTGGAAAAACATCATCCACTTAATTCAAAAGAGAGCAAGAGGTGGCAAGTTTGAGAATTATCACACAATCAGCTTAACAGCTTATGCATCCAAGTTGCTGACAAGAATAATACACAAAAGAATGGAAAAGGAGATTAAGGATGCGTTAGATGACAATCAGTTTGGCTTTCAGAAAGATAAAGGCACCACAGAGGCAGTTCTGACAATGCAGTTGACAATGGAAGCAAGACTAAATAAAAGTTAAGACAATTCAGAGGATTTGTTGAACTGGAAAAAGCATTTGACAGTGTCAAATGGTGCAGGATGTTCGAAATTCTGAGAAAAATAGAGTAAACAACAGGATAAGATGAGTGATATACAATATTTACAAGAACCAAGAGGCAAAGATAACAGTGGAAGACAAAAAATGAAGGGCTTGGAACAAAAAGGGTGTAAGATGGGGATGTGCCCTTTCACCCCTGCTGTTCAGTCTCTGCATCACAGAAGCAATGATGGAAATAAAAGGAAAGTTCAAGAGTGAAATTAAAATTCAAGGTGAAAGGATATCAATGATACAATTTTCTGATGACATTGTTATCCTCATTGAAAGCAGAGAAGAATTACAGGATTTTCAGAATGAACTGTCTATTGAGTGCAGTCTATGGGTTGAGAGTTAATTGAAGAAATAATGAGAAGTAGCAGAAATGAGAACATTGAGTAACTTAACATCAGGATTGATGATCATGAAGTAGATGAAGTTAAGGAATTCTGCTACATAGGTAACAAAACAACAAATGATGAATGGAGAACGAGAACGTAAAAAGCAGGCGAGTACTGGCAGAAAGGGCATTTCCAGGTAAGAGAAGTCTACTGATAGGCCTTAATTTGAGGATAAAATTTCTGAGACTGTATATTTGGAGCACATAATTGTATGGTAGTGAAATATGGAGTGCAGAATAACTGTTTCAGAAGAAAATTGAAGCATTCGAGATGTTGTGCTACAGAAGAATATTGAAAATCATGTGAACTTGTGGCACCAATGAGATCGACACCAGTATCGATCTAAGTATCGTCTTTGAACTAAGCTAAACATTATCTTTGTGCAGTTCTGCCATTCAGTTTTGTGTAAGCCTTTTTGTGTAAAGAGATGAATAAATGAACTACTGTAAAATGGGAGTGTTGTTTGGTGAAACTGACCCAAACTTCCTCCACACTGGTGACCCCAAGTTGTAATGTCTTCCGTTTTTGCCTTTTTACTGTGTCCACAGCCTCCGCATCAGTTCTTTTCGTGTGTATTACATCAACACAACATTCGAAAAATGACTTCAGCCCAATGCCTAACACCGGATTTGTGATCGACATGCATCGTGTTGTGGGCGATGTACACCTGCCAGGACTGCAACACATTGCCTCTCACTCAATGATTACGCCGATTTCGCCGGACGTTTTCAAGCCTACAACAATAAGTGAGGTTAGGAGTGTGCATGACACCGGCTATCAAATGCCTTTGTACCCTCCACATGTGCCCTCCCTCATCGACTGTGCAGTTACCTCTTACGGATCTCTGTGCAGTGCGGGACCAATGCCGATTTCTGCAAATGCTTCGTTGGACAACCTACCACCGCCAGGACAACGATTTGCTACGCTGCAATCCATGCTGTAACATGCAGATACCTGCCACACGGCCGGAACTGCTTCGTTCACAGGTCAACCTCCTCAGCATCCGACCACGCCCGTGCCTGCCTCGGTTCAGTATCAGCACATGCCTTCCTACTTCGATACCTCGGACTGCAACACAAACAGTAACTTGTTATTGACCTCCACCTCTGTCTCACTGCTACATCTCAGTGTTTTGTGAGACAACATTCACCTTATCCGCACACCGTTTTGAGTAGAGTGACTATGAACAGTGAACATTCACACATTCCGTCCTATGTTCGAGATCATTTTCCACATTGTGCTTCTGGACAGCCCACATCTCCACAGCCTCCCTGCATCTCAGGTGGCCCTGGCTCTGATCAAACGTTGTGCTTTCCACAAACTAAAACTTTGAAGTTTTTCTCACCTGTCGCCCAAGCACCGGCTCCATTCGAGCTTCCGCTACCGTTCTCGGCACATCTCGGTGCCTCATCCGCGTCGGTCTTCCGTGACACATCAATTAGAGCACACCCGCAACATCTTGAGCTTCCAAAACAGCAATCAACACATTACGGTGTCTCACCCCCATTGGCCTTCCGCATCGTGACAGATGGCACTCAACCACAATGTGTCACCTTCACGCTGCCACCCAAACAGCTGTCGTTGCTACACCCCTTGGAGGCACACTCTCCTGGAATACTACAGCAACAACAACTCGATTCAGGCAGTACCCCGACGAACTCAACTCAACCTATTCTCCCGAACATTCTACAACGCTTACCGACGCTGCCCCCATTTCATCCCGACAGAGCAACAACCTGGTTCAAAATTGTGGTCGAAGTCAATGTTAAAAAATATATCGGCTCAACCACTTGTTTATAGTGTAAAACACTAAGATTGATGCGTTTCGGAAATCAAGCTTCCATCATCAGAATAATAAAAAGTAAAGTAACCTGTTAAAACTCGCTAAAATGGAACATGCACCAGGCACAATAAAATTGATAACAAAATGAAAACATCATGGCTACTTCCCTTGTTGCAGCTGTGTCTTCCAAGATGCATCTCCACATAGTCGTCAAAATATAAAAAACTCTAAAATGGTGTCGCCTATGGTGTTCAAAATCTAACCACATGGCTCTCTCCTCTATCGTTGTAAACCGCCCGTGCGTCTTCGTTGATACCACACACCATGTAGCCAAACACAACACTGAAACATGAAACCTCTCATCCAGTATGGATAAAATCAATGTGGACGAAGTGTTCAACCATTACAAACTCGACGAGTCAATCAGGTTTATGTGCTCATCACCCACGTGCACGACCAGGAGGACTTGATTGCTGACCTGGTCGGTGCCTGGGACTCATCTACTCCGTACACTCTAGCCAAAGAGACAGTTCTACATCGGCTTGCACGCTCAACTGAGGCAGCAATACGGCAAGTGCTCCAAGTTGAGCAACTAGCCAACGACAAACCTTCCCAGCCCTGGTCAGCGCCGATCAATTCTCTGACACAGCTCTCTTCGCCATCTGGTCAGATAAACTATCTCCTCACATCCGCTTTGCTTTGGCTCAAAGGCCTCCTGAACCTGTCGAACAAAGAATGACGATTGCTGACAAGCTACACGATGCATCACTGCTCCATTTCGCTAGCCAGTCTCAGGTTCAGGCTCATCGCCCTGCGGCTGGACGCGGCCGGGGCCATACTGTGCCGATGTTCCGCTCGCCCTGGGAAGCAGTAAAAAAGCAACTGGGACGTCACCGGCTCTTCCCGCGGTCAAGCCCCCTCCTGCAACCGAACCTGCTGCGACCACTGAACCTTGGCCACCGCCACTGGCAACGAACTTTCCGCAGGAAATGCAACCGCACTACCCATACTGTTACTTCCACACACGGTTTGGTGAGGTGGCACGGAACTGCAGACCACCCTGCTACTTCCCAAACGCCAATCGCAGGTAGGTTCGGGTGCCACCACATGCGCACAACATGACAGGCACCCCCCAGTGCTCCATTCTGTCCGGGAACGACCAGATAATTGTGGATGACTTTACATTAAAGACATTTCGTCAGGACACCTTTCCCTAGTGGACACAGGCGCCAAAGTTTCACTGCTGCCCCCGTCCTTAGCGTCGTCGAACATCTGCCCTCATCATACTTCATTGCAAGCCGTGAATTCCACTAAACTACAATGCTCGGGTTCAACCTCACATGTCTTTTCACTCTACACAAACTGCAAATTCGAGTGGACTTTTTTAGTGTGCGAAATCGACGAACCTATACTAGGCATTGACTTCTTGCGACACCACAAACTTTCACCAGACCTAGTGCAAAACACCGTGTTTCATCACCCATCCAAGACTCACTTCCCCTGTGCTCCATTGAGCAACCCACCCCGTGACACATCGGTCTGGGGTCATCTCATCCGTACATGCTTGTCTCTGTTGACGACGTTACAAGAAACCACACATAAGTGCCTTGTCGAGCTTGAACGCGTCACTCGCCTACGCAAGGGAAACTTTGAGCTCTCCCTCTGGCTCCACGAAACACAGCTCCAGCTCTCTGATGAAGCAAAGGAATTACAGACACTACAACAAGGACAAAGCAAGGTCAGTAAGTGCGCCGAATCTGCTTGCAATCCCAACAATCGAGCTTCCGTGTGTTTACCTCCCGCTGCCCCTTGCAACTGTACAATCAAGACTGCCATAACCTGTACTACCAGTTCCGCAGGGCCACACCCTCCTAACACGGCAGCGTTTGACACTCGGCCAGACACAAGTGTACCTGAACGACGAGTGTCACGTGTTCCCGAACTGACAGCTCCTACCCCGCCCCTCGCGGACAGCACCTCAAACAATGCAACTTCGGCTCCTGCGCATTACCGTGTGACCACCACTGACAACACAAATAGTGCACTCACGCCAAGCATTTTGCTCGCTACCCTGCTGCCACAGGCCGCGCCCTCGGACAATGGACTCACTAACGCTTCACGAGCTCTACCGAGCTCAACCAACCACGGTGCCACTGCTTTGGGCCTGCGGCCATCTTGTCATGTTGACTCTTGGGACACTTCGCTGCGTCGGTTCCCATCAGATCCGCTGATTGGCTCTGAACGCCATGACCATGCCTCGCCTGCCCTGCCCGCCACATATTGTACACAAACCGCCTCCCATCCCACTGGCAACATTTCCATCGTCACCAACGGCACTGTTCACAAGCTTCACCTCACGCCAGGCCCCCCGATCTCCAGTAAACCACGTCGACTTTGACCCGAGCGCCTCCCCGACCTTAAAAAGCAGATTTATGAACTTCTAAGCTCCAGCATCATTGAACCCTCTGCCAGTAGCTGGTCTACGCCCATTCATATGACACCCAAGAAAGACGGGTCCTGGTGCATGTGTAGAGACTATCATTGACTAAACGCATGAACAATTATGGACACCTACCCCATACCCAACATTGCTGACTTTACTAGTTCCCTCACAGGTGCGACCACGTTCTCTGTCATTGATTGCAAACGGGCCTACCATGGCTCCTGAAGACATCGAGAAGACAGCAATGACTACCCCAATTGGGTTATTTCAGTTTTGATTCATGCCCTTCGGTCTGTAAAACGCAACCCAGACCTGGCAACGTTTCATCAACTAAGTGCTATTCGAACTAAAATTCTGCTTTGCATATCTTGATGACATTCTTGTGATCAGCTCCTCCGTCGAGGACAACATTCGACATGTGCAGATTGTTATGAACACTCTTGTGGCGGCAGGCGTCGAGACCAAAGAGGACAAATTGCAGCTACATCAACCTGCTGTCACTTTTCTTGGTTTTCGGGTCTCTGCCGACAGCATTTCACTGCCCTCTGAGAAAGTACAAACGATACTAAACCTACCCAGACCTTCGTCATTCAAAGAGCTCCGGCGCTTTCTGGGATGGTTAATTGTTATCGCCGACATCTACCTCAGGCTGCGGACATTCAGGCTCCACTGACGGACGCCTTGGCAGGCACCAAGACTTCTGGATTTCAGCCCATTCCATGGTCCCCTGCTATGACTGCCTCTATCACTGCGCCGGCCGCGGTGGTCTAGCGGTTCTAAGCGCGCAGTCCAGAACCGCGTGACTGGTATGGTGCAGGTTCGAAGAACCGCATGACTGCTACGGTGCAGGTTCGAATCCTGCCTCAGGCATGGATGTGTGTGATGTCCTTAGGTTAGTTAGGTTTAAGTAGTTCTAAGTTCTAGGGGACTGATGACCACAGATGTTAAGTCCCATAGTGCTCAGAGCTATTTGAACCTCTATCACTGCCCTCAAAAATCTTCTTGCCGAGGCCTGCACCATTGCGCATCCTCATCCCAATGCGCAGCTTTTCATCACCACAGACGCGAGCGATACTGCCATCGGCGCTGTCCTTAGCCAGACAGTTGACGGCCAAACTTCGCCTCTGCAATTCTCCTCGCACAAGTTCACCAATGCACAACGGAAATATTCCGCGTTTGACAGGGAGTTGCTCGCAGTCTACGAAGCGATCAAGCATTTTAAGACTGATGTTGAGGGACGCCCATTCTATGTTTTAACAGACCACAAACCCCTGGCTGTGGCCATTACAAACCCGCCAGCTGACCCACCTCCTCGCCGCTTCAGATACATGGACTTCATATCTCAGTTCACCACCGATGTCAGCCACGTAGAGGGTCCTGACAATATAGTTGCTGATTTCCTTTCACGAATCGACGCCGTTCATTCGCTGTTAGACCTCTCTGAACTGCCGAACTTCCTACCCACTGACGAGGACAAGCAAAACCTGATTTCAGACTCAACCTCTTCACTACACTGCGTCTGCACCACCTTCCCTGGCATTTCTGGTGAGATCTGGTGCGACGACAGTACAGGCACGTTACGGTCCCTCATCCCAACCCTGCTCTGTCGAACTGTCTTCAACTCTCTGCATAATTTAGCTCACCCCAGTGGTCGTGCGTCCGCCCACCTTGTAGCGGAGTGCTTTGTGTGGAGAAATGTCAACAAGTACTGCCAGAAATGGGCACGCTCCTGCATTGCGTGCCAATGCTACGAAGTACACAAGCATATTTCACCCCCCCCCCCCCCCCTCCCGGCGCCTTTTCGATCCCTCCTGGGCGTTTCCAGCATATTCGTATTGACATTGTTGGCCCTCTCCCCCCTCTAACGGCTTTCGTTATGTTCTCTCGTCTATCGACTGAACAACTCGCTGGGTCGAGGCTGTCCCCCTCCCCAACATCACGGCAGAAACTGTTGCTCGAACTTTCGTCGAATCATGGGTATCATGTTTGGGATGTTCAACTATCATCACGACTTACCAGGGCAGACAAATTGAGTCAGCCCTGTTCAACGAGATTTGTAACATTTGCATCATCCGGTGCATCCATACCACAGCATTTCACATGAAAAGTAATGGGCTAGTTGAGTGCTGGCACCGCACTTTCAAGGTGGCTCTTCGATGCCACGACTCTCTATGGACGGAGGCCCTTCCCCTTGTGCTACTTGGTATTCGTGTGATCTATAAGGAAGACCTCAAAGGCACAATTGCCGAGTTTGTATACGGCCAGAACATTGTTCTCCCTGGCGAACTTGTGAGCCCTTCCGCTTCTCTCTCTCAGTCTGACTTACCTTCCTTTGTAGACCACGTCAGATGCCACTTCATCAACCTCCACATCCCTCCACCCGCCAGCCATTCCTGCCCTAAGGTTCACATCCCGAAATCTCTGGACAATTGCGAGTAGGTCACGTTCTGAGATGACACTGTCCATTCTCCCCTCCAACCTCCTTATACCGGCCTGTACCGAGTTCTCCGGCGCTCAGCCAATACCTATGACATCCTGATAAAAGATTCAGCTGTTACAGTCTCTCTCAACAGAAATAAGCCTGCTCATGTCGGTCCCGCTTCTACCCCCCTTCAGGCCACGACCACGCCACTCACTGTCGTGGCTCATGACGCTCCAACCACTCACTCCACGTTGGACTTACACACTCAGTCGAGTGACTTCCAGCTCCAATCGTCGAGCTCTTCTCTGACCTCGCCTTCTACTCTGGTCTCACGCACCCCATCAAGTGATCACACGCTCCCCACATCGAGCTTACCTAATATCACACCCTCGCCGCCGGGCCCTTTGCCGGTCCCTTTTTCCTCTCCCCCTTCACCTGCCTCGCCCCGTTGAGGTTTCTCAAGCCCCCCATCTTGAACATGCTCTCGCTCAAGGGGTTTGTGCCTGTTCCCCCGGGCATAATCCACGACATCTCTATAATACTACACGATGATACACTGTTCTTCATGTGTTTCCCTTCATCCGGTGCTCATGACACAACCTCCACCATTCACTGCCACCTGGTGAAATGTGTTCCCCTCTCGCCCAACGTCGACCTGGACATGCTTCGTGTGTTCGCCACGCCCACCAGACACATCGTTGTCGTCGCTCTGTTCCTCCCGCAAACCACTGGCCTACCTGTCGCCGCTCGACCAGCACGCCCAGTACGACGCCCGGCGTGCTTCAGCGACTTCCAGGTTCGGTGGCCGGATCCTTGCGTCACGACACCTACGCACCCAGCTCCCCGGCGATGCTGTCGAGCTGACCGTGATCTGGGTCCCCCGGACCACCCCTGCCGCCACCATAGTCACCTCCCCCCCCCCCTCCCGGCTTCTCAAGAGTACTCCGTACTGTGGGGGGGCGCTATGTGGTGCCGATGAGATCAACAACAGTATCGATCTAAGTATCGTCTTTGAACTAAACTAAACATTATCTTTGTGCAGTTCTGCCATTCATTTCTGTGTAAGCCTTGTTTGTGTAAAGAGGTGAATAAATGAACTACTGCAAAATGGGAGTGTTGTTTGGTGAAACCGACCCGAACTTCCTCCTCAAACTGATAACATATGCAACGAAGAGGTTCTCCACAGAATCAGTGGTGAAAGGAATATTTGGAAAACATTGATAAGAAGAAAGGACAGGATGGCAAGGTATCTGTTAAGACATCATGATATAACTGCCTTGGTACTACAGGCAGCTTTAAAGAGTATAAACTGTAGAGGAAGACAGAGATCAGAATACATCCATCAAATAATTGAGTACATAGGCTGCAAGTGCTCAAGTGTTTCTCTGAGAGAAAGGAATGGCAAAGGAGAAGAATATATGGTGGGGTCATCAAATCTGTCAGAAGACTGATTACCCAAAAAAGAAAAAACTGCAACTGAAATTAGACATGTTCCTCCTGTTCATGTTAGGCATCTTGAGCAGCTTATAATATACATAAAATTTAATTATACTTATTTTGATGCGAGATTTATAATGATTCTTTTGTAGTTTGTTTGTTATATCAATTGTTACATGCTATATTAATAATTTTATATCAAGATAAAATTATTAACATAACATGAACAATTGATACAACAAACGCAGCACTCAAATTGTATGATACCATTAAAAAGAAAATACAGGCAGAAGACAGCAAAATTAGGAACAGTTCAAACATACCAACAAATAACAATAATACATAATGTCCATCACACCAGAAAACACAACCTTCAACAAAAAATGGCACACCCTGACGTACCGCAACCAGATGATATGCAAAATAAATTGCATCTTCATAAAAAAATCAGTATTTATTTCAAGGTAAACAGCATAATACAAAAGGGTCTAAAAACTGTGACAGAAGGGATATATTTATGGTATGTCATGGGGTGCCATTTTTTTTGTTGAAGGCTGTGTTTTCTGGTGAGAGTGGACATTGTGTATTATTATTTGTGGATATGTTTGCATTGTTTTTAATTTTGCTGCCTTCTGTCTGTATTTTCTTTTTAATGGTATTATGCAATTTTAGTGCTGTGTTTGGTATATACATTGTTTCATGCTATGTCAATAATCGTGTTTAGTTCTTCTTGATAGTTTGTTTTGCCTAGAGGCATTCTGCGTAATCTGTATACCATATGTCAGATGGCTGCAAGCTTTTCACAATGTGAGTGGTTTTGTTCCTGGGGAATAAATATGTCCATTGCTGTTTCCTTTCTGTAAATTTTGAAGCTGTGTCTGTTGTTATATTTTATGAATTTCAGGTTGTGACAGTGTGTTGCCTCTTCTGTTTCTGTTTTCATGGCAAGTTGAATGTTGTGATGTATGTTATTTATTTCTCTGTGTAAACTGTTTGTATATTCTTGTGGCTCATCTATACAAATACAATGTCATTCACATATCTATACCAGTATTTTACTTTATACTTTTTGTTTTTATTGTTTCTACAAAAATAACATTTTTAGTGTGGTTTGTGAGGATGTTTGCTAGCGTACATGAGACTGGCCTTTCCTTGGCAGGCCATCTTTTTGTAAACACTATGAATTGTTAAACTGAAAGTAATTTTCTCACTGATCACTTTTATGGTTTTATAAGTTCTGTTGTAGTGGTCTTTGATATTTCTGAGTTTCCTGTAAGTTGTTCTCTTATAATGTTAACTGTATCATCAAGTGGTACTGAAGTATAGATATCTTTTACATCAAAGGATATCAGCTTTGCAGTTGATGTGATATGATTCTCTTTTAGTTTTTGAATTAGTTAAATGGAAAACAGTGCATGTTTGCACTGCTCTTGGTCAATAGCTATAGAGCTCACTGGGGATCATGGGAACTTATTGAGGGATCCTGCAAAGGTGTTCCATGATAATTATTTTTTGGAGTGCTGATGGTCATACTTTGGGCTTAATGCTGCTATTGCTTACTTTCTCAACAGATTTAATAAGAGTTTAATTGTTAACTCTTGTGAAGAGATGTTGGTTTTATCTTTATGTGATTCTATGGCAATATCATTTATCAGATTCCAAGCAGCTCGGCATTTATTGTTAGAACTTCCAATGCACTGGTCATTGTGTGACTTTCGTGTTTCAATAATTGCTTTCTTTATAATCATTTCTCCATCTTACATACAAGGATTTTGCATTTCAAATTTAGTATTATTGTATACACGGTCTGTTAAAAAAGTTCTGGAACATTCATAATTTCACGCAAATGGTATGTTCGAGTGAAATGGGGTTGGCATTCCGGCACATGGCTGTGTTTAGTGTGTAACTGCCATTAAATTTTGCATGAATCTCAAGAAAGCCCTTACAGATACATTCCAAGTGATGCAGGAAGCCTACAGTGATGAGTGCTTAAAGCATACTCATGGTTCACACAATTTAAAAATGGTTGGGCACAAGCTAAAGATGAATCTCATCCAGAATGCACTTTTATGTCTACTGGCAATGTTCATGTCAGGAACGTCAACAGAATTATGCATGCTAATCAAACACTGACTGTCCAAGATATTGCAGAAGAATGTAGCATTTCAGTTGGATCATGTTGTGAAACCCTGACATAGCATCTTGGAATGCATTGTGTTGGCACCAACTTTGTCCCACAGCTCATGTGTCGAGACCAGAAATACCTTCACCTCGCAATATGTGAAGAGCTTTTGGATCATGCAAATGTGAATGTGATGTTGCTTAAGAGAATCATAACTGGCAATGAGGTGTGAGCCTATGGTTATGATGTTGAGACCAAGGTTTAGTTCTCACAGTGGGTTGGGGAAGGTTCTTCAAGACCAACGAAAGTGCATCAGACAAGGTCAAATGTCAAAGCTATGCTGATGGATTACTTTGGCTTTGAAGGATTAGTTCATCACGAATTCATGCCACAGGGGCAAATGTTAATTTATAATACTATCGGTACATATTGCACCACTAAATGTAAGAAGGAAGTAGCCTGAAATGTGGCAAGACAATTCATGGCTCTTGCATCTTGATAATGCACCTGCACATTCATTCCTGTTGGTGAGTGACTATTGTACAAAAAACAAAGTTACTGAGCTGCCTCATCCTCCATACTCTCCTTACCAGGCCCCTGCAGAATTTTTTTACTACCAAAGTTGAAAATTCCATTAAAAGTACAAATATTTGCAATTATAGACAAGATAAAAGAAAATTCACAGACAGTGGTTGCATGATCCAGCAAGTGGCATACCAAGACAGCTTGTGGACGTTGAAATGGCACTGGGAGTGGTGTGTCAATTGTGGAGGAGAGTATAATAAAGGAGACCATGCACAATAAGTGAGAGGTAAGTGTAGAAAAATTTTGTGAACAAAGTTGCAGAATTTCTTGAATGGACCTCATTTGTCCAACAGTATCATTACATTATCTTTGATATTGAACTGTGTTTTAGTGTACCAAGAACTTTTCTTTATCAGTACCTTCTTTTTGCAGCCCCTGTCTGTTACCTTACTTCTTCTAATGGGAATACTGTCATTAAATATTTGCAGAAATGTGTTCAAAGGACATTCAAAAATTATCTTAGCTGTCACATTATTTGGTGGACAATGATCACTATTATTTCTCTAGCAAATCCAGTCTCTCTCTGCAAGGGATTTCTTGAACCTGTTGATTCTTTCATTGCTCATTGACCTAGCTATCATCATTTTTGAGCTGGCCAAGGCACTACTAAGACTGACGGCTCATTCTATTAGTGTATATTAAGGACACTTACTTGTGATCAGACAAGGGGAACATTATTATAACATATTGATCTTGAGCACATTTAAAAGTAACAAAGGTATTGCCTAAGCATGATAGTTTCCCAGAGGGTTTACATCTACTACACTGTAGATTGAACTTCTGACGAAGCAAGCTGGGACTTTTTTTACTTCCCCTCTTGTTAAGGTGTCTGACTCCTTAAATTAATTTTTTCATTTTTAACTAATAACTATTAACATACGTGAGTGTAATCTACATTTTCATAAAAGAGAAAGGTTTGCCCTCAGTCTTAAAGAATATAGCACCAGGTCTAATTTTGTGATTAATTTTATGTATGTAATTAATTTCCTGATTTATTTTGATCATTCATAGTTAATAAATTTTGCTATAGGGTGCAATCAGTAATTGTTTTGTGACTTAATTCTTTTGTTGACTTATAAACAAATATAAATTCTTTAATAATTATAAACATTTGGAAGAAGTAATACTAGTATTCTTAAAGTATCTATTTGGCTCTATTCGAAAATGTTAGCAAAGCCAGCCCTTAATTAATTCCAGAGTAATGACCAATTTTGTCAAAAGTATTGTTTGTATAAGTATATTTGTTAATACCATCATTTAAACAAATAATTTGTCTTAATCCTCGTAGTAGAAGAAACTGATAAAAAGAAGGAATTTTTTGATATATTCAGTTAATTGAATGAGTCATATTTTAATTGTAATTTCTGTAAATAAAACATCAAACAATGCATAGTTTCAGTGCCTATTATTGTGAGACTATATAAAGGCCCAAATTTTGGTCCCAAGTCAGTCAGTCCACAGCCAATTTTCAGATGAGGTACCTGTGTTGGTTAGATCAACAACAATGCATCAGCCTAAATGTGAAATAAGTGAAACACAAGTGGGTCATTTGCTAAAAAAAAAGACAGTGTCTATTCAATTTATCTGAAAGACTGTGAACTGTGTGGTTCAGTTTTTACTGCTCATAGATATTCAACAATAAACTATTATAGCAGTATGCTGATGTTTGCCTGCCAACTGTGAATGAGGCTTATCAAAAGTTAACCATTAATGAACTGGCCACATAACTGTGTTATATTGGGGCTGTTGTGAACAGTGAAAGTAAAGAACTGTGAAACACAACTGTGCAACTGTTGACTACATCATTTACAGTACTCAGTGTTGAACTTCACCCACCATTTTTCAGTCAGTATAACAATGCAGTGCATTGGCACCGAGGACTATGAATGAAGAAATAAAGCAGGTGAACATCACATATGGTGCCCTTCCAGGTGAATAATATTGTATGTGGGCACAATAAACTAAAACTTGGGAACTCTAAGTAGTGAACTCTAGAATGGTTTGCAATACAGTGACTTTAACAAAGGAAGTGCAACAGCCAATCAGTTCATGGGTTTCATGGCCTCAGTATGACAGCAGCCAATCAGTGAATGGGTTCTATGGAAGCAGCCATAGCTGTGCAGATGACAAATTGCAATGACAACCACAGCAGCAGCAGCAGCAGCAGGAGGCAAGTTAATAAGAATAAGGTAATTTCATAGCAAAAGCCATTTTGTATTAAGTGATAGACAAAGAGTGGCCTTAATGAACAAGACAGTGTAATGGGAGAAAATGGACAACAGGGGACTGGTTCTGTAGGTGATAGTGGTTATAAGTCAGACATGAATGCAACTTTGAGTGATAGGGATGAAAGTACTATTGTACATGGAATGATAAGAGCGTCACCCACATTGTGTGGTGATATGAGTGAAATGGACGAAAACATTACTGAAATGGATGAAATCATTAAGATTAAGGGGAAGGAATCTAGTAGTGAAAGTCAGCAAGAGCAAAAGCTTATGGGAGACAGGAATTTGGAAGTGATGTTAAGTAAATTATTAGTATTATGGGTATGAAAGAAGACATTAGTAACACGAAACAAGACATAAGTAGTATGAAAAAAGACAGTAGGGTGGAAAAGAAAACTGATAGCATTATAACTGACATAGTTAGCTTAAAGGATGAGCTGAAGAAAGAAATTGAAAAGGAGATTATGGTAGTCAGCTCTAATCTCTCAGAATTAAATAAGAAGGTTAAGGCAGTAGCTAAAGATTACGATGAAGAGATAAAGAAAGTAGTACCTAACACTAATGAGAAATCAATATTGATGAGTAGTAAATGTATAGAAGAGAGAAAGAAACTTTGTGATGACTATAGTAGGAGGATGGAGGCTTTCGGGAAACAGTGTACAGATGAAGTCAAAGATGCTAGGAAATTTTGTGTTGAAAATGGGGTTGAACTTGGGAACCAAATCAATCAGACTAAAAATGATTTAGAAATGGAGGTAGAAACCTAGTTTTCTGTAATGGTAGAGGAAAAACTGGTAAAAGTACATAAAAATATAGATCAAAAATTGGTTGAAATGGAGAAAAAGATGTACAAAATCTAAAGCAATAAGCATCTAGTGTTCCAAACAGTCCTTCATTTGTAAGTTGTAAGAAATTTAATAATTTTGAAGCACAAGAGGAAGTGCATCCACTGGATTTCATTATGGAATTTAACTTGGTGCCTGAAACATGGAATGACAAAGAGAAAATGTCATTTGTGAGAGATTTTTTGAAAGGGGATCCTAATGGATGGGAAAGTCAGGTAATCGATAGCAGTATGTTATGGCATAGCTTTAAGAAAGCATTTTTAGATGAATATTCTTCCAAAGAGAAGCAGCAGAGAATTTTAGTGACTTTTGGGGAGAAGAGAAATTTGACTCTAGGAAGGGTACTGTGAAAGGTTTCTGTCAGCTTTGGATAAACAAACTGAAATATATGGACAAAGGACTAGGTAATAAATCAATAATTATTGGTTTATAATCTAAGTTGCCTCAGAAAGTTAGAGAATTGCTTGTACCTGCTCCTAGGGGTAATATTGGTGACTTCTTGAATTATGTTGATAAAGTGGAGAGGGTGAAGCCCTCAGTGGAAGATTGTCGAAGAAATTTTCATAACAATAATTAATCAGGGAGAGAATTTCAGGTAAATAGAATGAACAGGACTAATTATAGTAGAAATTCAAGGAATGGTTGGGTGGAGGAAAGACAGAATGGACATGGAAATGGTAGGAGAAATTCAAAAAGCAGAAATACAGGAAATGATGGTAATTCTGGATCAAACCATTTAAATTCGATAATGCCCCAGTTTTGGCTCACACTAGAGCAGGTAGTGATGAAGAGCTGTGTGTATATAAATATGCTGTAATCACAAGGGCAATGGAAATGAGAGCAGTGAGACAAGTGTAAGTTCTAATTCTGATGAGATGTTGAATGATGGTGCATGTAGCAATATTTATTCTGTAAAAAGAGAGGAGGAAGTTACTACACACATCAAAAAAAGTTTTTCATCACCTCAGTTCCAAAAGTTCTGGAAACTGTACAGAAAATTGGAAGGGATATCAACATAAACATCATTTTCGCCCTTTTTATTGTTCATGAAAACCACACATTGCATTTTGTGCCACCATACCTTGAGACCTTCAGAGTGGTGGTCCAGATTGCTGTACACACCTGTACCTGTAATACCCAGTAGTGCATCCTCTTGCATTGATGCATGCCTCTATTCGTCATGGCATACTTTCCACAAGTTCATCAAGGCACTGTTTGTCCAGATTGTCCCAATCATCAACAGGTATTCAGCATAGATACCTCAGAGTGGTTGGTGGGTCACGTCATCCATAAATAGCACTTTTCAATCTATCCCAGGCATGTTCCATAGTGGTCATGTCAGGAGAACATGCGGGCCAATCTGGTCGAGAGGTGTCATCATCCTGAAGGAAGTCATTCACAAGATGTGCATGAGGGGGGTGCAAATTGTCATCCATGAAGATGAATGCCTCGCCAATATGCTGCCGATATGGTTGCACTATCGGTCAGAGGATTGCATTCTTGTGTTGTACAGCCATTACTTCACATTCCGTAACCACCAGCAGCGTATGTCAGCCCCACATAATGTCACCCCAAAACATCAGGGAATTTCCAACTTGCTGCACTCGCTGGACAGTGTATCTAAGGCATTCAGCCTGACCGGGTTGCCTCCAAACACCTCTCCGACGATTGTCTGATTGAAGGCATATGCGACACTCATCGGTGAAGAGAACGTGATGCCAATCCTGAGTGGTCTACTTGGCATGTTGTTGGGCCCATCTGCACCAACCTGCATGGTGTGGTTGCAAAGATGGACCTTGCCATGTGTGTTGTGAGTGAAGTTGCACATCATGCAGACTATTACACACAGTTTGAGTCATAACATGATGCCCTGTGGCTGCACAAAAAGCATTATTCAACATGGAGGCCTTGCTGTCAGGGTTCCTCTGAGCCATAACATGTAGGTAGTGGTCATCCACTGCAGTAGTCGCCCTTGGGCAGCCTGAGCGAGGCATGTCATTGACATTTCCTATCTCTCTGTACATACTCCATGTCTAAAAACATCACTTTTGTTCACTCTGAGACACCTGAACACTTCCCTTGTTGAGAGCCCTTCCTGGCACAAAGTAACAACTTGGATGTGAGCAAACCATGGTATTGACTGTCTAGGCATTGTTGAACTACAGACAACAGGAGCTGTGTGTGGCCTTCCTGGTGGAATGATGGGAACTGATCGGCTGTCGGACCCCCTTCATCTTATAGGCTCTGGACATGCATGGCTGTTTACATCTTTGGGTGGGTTTAGTGACATCTCTGAACAGTCAAAGGGACTGTGTCTGTGATATAATATCCACAGTCAATGTCTGTCTTGAGGAGTCCTGGTAACTGGAGTGATGAAAACTTTTTTTGATGAGTGTATTATAATATTAAGTGATGAAACAGAATGTGTTGCTATTGTTCAGGATGTCCAAAGTGGCAAAATGGATGGTAGATTGTTTAACAGAATATAGGGAATTCAGGTGTTTTGCTTTATTGTCTAATACTGGAAACAAGGATCAACTAATTAGCCACGTATTTGAGGACAATGAAAGTGACAGTGGGTCTGATTCTGTTAGTAGTTGTAGTTATGATAGTAGTGACAAATCCATTAGTGCTGAGGATGAGGTAGCTGAATTTATAATTGATAATGATGGCAATGTGCTATGTAAAGAAAGAATAAAGGAGGGCAAGGTTAGGCCTAAAGAAGAGTTAGTGTTTGAGAGTAGCAATGAGGAAGAAGACCATGCTATCTGTCATTTGACTGTGTCTGATAATCATTTTGGTAATCAGTATGATAGTTTTTCCAGGGAAAGGATTAATGAGGATTTGTTGTATGAAGAAGATCAGATGGTAAGTAAAAAGGAAGTGTGGCACCATCTAATAACAGCAAGTGTACAAGGTATACATGTTAAGTGTTTACTGGACAGTGGTAATGATTTGAATGGCATTTCACAGCCATTTTTTTGAATCTATTAAGAACAGAGAGGGTATAGTAGTGAGGCATGTTTCCAGAATAAAAGTTATTCATGTTACTGGTTAATAAAAATTTTTCGTGCTACTGGTTGCAATTTCTTGGTGCTTCAAAATCTTAGCATTGATGTAATATTTGAGACTAATTTCTCATGCAAATTGAAAGTAGGGCATTCAACATTCTATGGTGGATTCATTATGTGGAGATAATGCTTACCCCAGCCATCTGTCTCATTCTCATTTCTCTCTCTCTCTTTCTCTCTCTGACTCAATTTGTCAAAGGAAGTTTTTCCTAAGCTACACAGATAAGCAGTGAAGATTATTTCTATGTATGATTCCATATGTGTATGTGAAACATTTTTTTTCAGTTTTGAATTGTATGAAAACTAGAATGTGTACAAGTATATCTGAAAGAATGCTCTAAGAATTCAGATGATCCCTCATTCCAGATCTTAGCAGCGTAATTCAAAATAAAAGAAGGGGAAATAAAAGAGACAATTTTCTGTTAAAATGAAATTAAAGTTATTATTATTATTATTATTATTATTATTATTAAATTCACTCTTGCATCAGTAATCTTGTCCCACCGAACTAACTTCTCCACTGCACATGAATGTTGGACAATGACAGAGAGTACAGAGCTGAAGTCTTGGAAAAGGTCAAGACAGATGGAGTAAGTGAGACAAGTGTAAGGAAACAGAGAGAGAGAGCACTGTTGTGCAAAGTCAAACAGTTCGGGAGCTGCATAGTCATCTTCATAGTAAAGTTACCTTCTGCACTCAGCACTGCCTCATGTGCTGGTACAAATGCCTGAGAGGCCCTGATATAACTGGCCATAGTGACAAGGAAGGAGGCTGTGGGTTTGGAGATAGCAGAGCATTAGGAAATCTAGTGATGAATTGTGACAAGGCCATGGACATTGGGGATGTTAGTTTAGAGAGAGGTGACATGGGCAGTGAGGACCAGGATGCCATGTGGTCAAGACACAGATACTGTGAAGAGTTAGTGTTAAAATAAATGTTGTCGTTTACATAGGAGGGTAGGATACAAGTAATGGGCTGAAAGTGTTGGTCCACAAGGTCAGCAATTCTCTTGGTGGGTGCACAGTAACCAGTCACAATGGGGCATCCTGGGTAATTGGGTTTACAGAGTTAAAGTAGTGTGTGGAAGATAGGAATGTGGGGAGTGGTAGGAGTGGGGAAAGAAATAGACTCTGGGGAAAAGTTCTGGGATGGGCTTGAGGATTAGAGAAGGAACTGGAGATTTTGCTGAATTTCTGGGAGGGAGGTCAGTGTGGCACCACCCTATGCCAATCTATTCGTTGTCCTTCTAGAGGAATCCTTCCTAACCACCAAGAATTCCAACTCCTCACTTGTTTGGTTGATGACATTTTCATGATCTGGACCACCAACAATGCCTCCAAGTAGAGAGCTGTAACCCATTCCATACCAAGAAGTCACTTCCATACACAATCTGTAATTATGAGTAGTCTCTCTTCATATATGCCAACACCCTCACTGAGGCCTTCACAGACCAAAATTACAATGCTAACCTAGTCCAGAAATAGATTTCATATACCTTGTCTCCCGAGTCATGTACCACCTCCTACAGACCCATTGTCCTGCTGTTAAGGAGCACTTCTGCAGTACTCAACACCACCTGGGACAAGAGCAAATGAATCACAATCTCTGCCAGGATTTTAATACCTCTCGTTCTGTCCTGAAATGAGGCATATCCTAACTATCTTCCCTACCCCTACCTCAGTGGTATTCCAGTACAGACCAAACCTACACAATATTTCTGTCCATTCCCACTTCTCCACAGCCCACCATTCCCAAACCCTTTCCTCATAGGTCACAATAGACTTAGATGCAAGACCAGTCCTACTACAGTCCTGTCACAGAGATCTCCTGCCCTCTAAAAGGCAGGGATAACTGTGCAAACAGCCATTTGATCTTCATAGTAAGCTACAAACTCTGTGCTGCTGTTTATGTGAGCATGACAATTAACAAGCTGTCTGTCCAAATGACTGGCCACTGCTATACTACAGCTAAGGGGCATCTGGACCATTCATTTGCAGGAAATGCTGCCCAATTTAATGCGCTTCAGTTCAACGACTGTTTCACCGGCTGAGCATCTGGATCCTTCCTACTAACATCTTCTCTGTACTGTGCTAGGAACTCTTCCTGCAACATATCCTTTGTTCCCATAACCACCATGACCTCAACCTTCTTTAGCCCCTGTCCTCCAGTTGCCTATCCCCTTCCGTGCACCCCTCCAGCACTACACATGTCCTCTACTCTGCCTCCCCCTACCCACCCCCATCCCCTTTCCCCTAGTGCAGCCGCTATACTCTGCAACCAGCAGGACTATGCTGTCCCCACCACATCCCTGTATGTTCTCACAGGCAACATATCATCATCTCCTATCCCTACCCTGCTACCCCATAACTCCTCTTCAGACGCATTCACAGTCTGCAGTCAGGCCACAAGGGAAGGAGACAGAGACACTAAATAACTCAACCCTATACATGTTATTCAGTGTCCTCTATTTTAATGTAACAGTAATGTAAGAGACAAAAGGTGAAGTAGGATTATGCATTAAGCAAAATAGTTAGACATGAAACTTTATTCCACTAACAATTCAGTTATTATATAACAGTCATACTCTCACTCATAATGTATTACTACCCCAAACCCAATTGAGTCTAGTCTATCATTTGGTTGTTATTTTCATGTGCTCTACATCTGATCTATTATTTTTAATTGTTTGTTGAAAGAAAAAAAAATAGCAGGAAAATTAACAAAAACTTAACATGAAATACACTTTTCATCACACTGCTACTTACACATATAAACTCTGTTGTTATAGGGTGATGCTACACCACTCACAGTATGTCATGATGGGGTGAGTTCCAGTTTGTGTGCCTGTACTCCACTATGTGTAGTCTTGTTTGCTAACAACCTCTAGCTCGACATAGGCACTGGAGGTCATTTCCTCCACTCATTGCTGGCTGTGTGGCTTGTGGCTGGCCCATGCATGTGCAGAGCCACTCCTGGTGATGCCATGCCTAACAGATGGGTGGGGCAAGCTGAGTCACCCCTTACCTGTGCAGGTTTGATCTCCTTGTCCCCACTCCTGGTGCAGCCTCGCCCTGCACCTGCATGAAGTTGTTGGCTGTACTTGCTGTTGCCATTAGCACTTGAAGTGTTGAAAACTTGAAGTCAAGCAAATTATACCTAAGCATCTGCTCGCAAATAACATTTTGGAAATAGGCAATATAATTTACACTCACAAAGTTTTTACTAAAAACCACTGTAACAAGGCTCCCAGTCTGTCTTTCTTCCCTTTTCTGCCACACTTCTTCATGTCACAAAGTATGTTTCATTCTTTATTTCATGGCATATATTTTTGAAACAATTGTAAATTTCCTGTCTTGTTCAGCTTTCCCATTTCATCCTCACATTCCACTTCTTTCTTCGTCATGACTTTGCTCTGTTTAATTTCTGTTCTGGTCTGTTTGCTAGTGTCCACTTTAATCCATTTTGATTTTAAGCATTCTTCTTCCAATAGTTTTCTTGACATTATATTAATGTTTCCATCTTTCTTGGAACCAGTACACCAGCCTTATGATTATAATTAAAGTTAAGCTTTCAAAACACTGTAGAAATAACACCACTGATCAGAATGATGTCAAATCGCCATGGAACATTATTGGAGAAGGGGGAAAACATATGGCAGAAGAAAAAAAAGTTGATTGATAGATCACACTGTAAGTGTGAGAATACATAAACGAAAAGACCTCTGTCATATGTGTGACCCATTGAAGTTGGTATAAACACACCAGGTACATGGAGTCTGTGACGTTTGCTGTGACTGTCTCAATGCAAGATCACACTCTGCTTGTAAAGCTGTATTACAAGAATGATGATTGTGCACACATCACTCTGCAGAAGTTCCAGACACTGAAGGGTTTGAAAAAAAGTGTTGGTCCGATGACTTCCGTGGGTCTGGAGAATACGATTTGGAAATTCAAAAAGATGGGTTTTTTTGGAGTGCAACCTGGTAGAGGGAGGAAATGAATCGATTTGACATCAGTGGAAGTTGTGGCCACAGCACTCCAGGAGGAGACGGGTGGAGGTGTGCAAACATGTAGTGCATGGAGAATTGCCCAAACATTGCACATACCCGTGACAACAGTGCATAAAATACTATGAAACATTGTTCTTTGCTATCCACTCAAAATTACCCATGTGCATGAGTTGCTTCCTGTTGACCTGCCAGCAAGAGAGATCTTTGCTCTAGAATTTCTTGCTCACTCACATGGAAGTGGATAATGAGTGGCCATGGATGATTTTCTGGACAGATGAAGCCCACTTCCATCTGACAGGATATGTCAGTACACAGAATTGTCAGATATGGGCAATGGAAAACCCCATGCAAATCAACCACTACCACTTCATCCTGAAAAGATTACTATGTGGTGTGGGTTTATGGCATCATTTATCATAGGGCCATATTTTTTCGAAGAAACAGGTGGTTCCGGTCCTGTTACCTGCACTGTCACTGGCGAGTGCTATGAGTGTCTTTTGTGAAACTATGTCATTCTAGCTCTCCAACAGTGTGGATGTGTGGATAGGACCATTTTTGTGTAATATGGCACACCTTGGCACATTGCAAAACCAGTTAAGCAGCTGCTGAAGTGCCATTTTGGAAATGCTAGAATTATCAGTCACCATTTCCCCATAGCCTGGACATCCCGATCACCTGATCTTAATCCATGTGACTTCTGGCTGTGGAACTTTCTGAAAGATGTTGTGTTCAGTGTTCTGATTGCAAACTTAGCTGCATTGAAGGCATGCATTGTGCAACACATTCTGAACGTGACCCCAGAAACACTTCGATCAGTTGTGGAACATGCTGTTTCTTGATTTCAACTTGCAGAAAACAGTGGACAGCATATTGAACATGTTTTGCACATCACACAGAAATTAATAATCTGATTTGATTTTGATTGATGCTTTTTTTGCTGTTTTTGGCCTCAGGGCAATTAAAAACTGATGTGATTGATGTTTTTTATGCAGTTTTTGGCCTCAGGACTATTGAAAACCAATTTTACCCATCTGATGTGATATGACCTTGCCATGATGGATGGGCTTACATAACTGACAGTAACCTGTACACCAAAGAACACCAAGTAATACACTTTGTTTAACATGAAGTGTACACCTTAGGCATTCTTGTATGATTCATTTCTCATTTGTAGTCAGCCACTATTAAATTATGATGCTTACAGTGCCATCTATTGCTACATTTTGTAACAACTTATTTTTCTTCTGGCATATTTTTTCCCTCCTTCTCCGATTATGTTCCGTTGCAATTTGATGTCATTCTGACCAGTGGTGTTATTTCTACAGCAGTTTGAAACTTTAATGTTAATTCTAATTTCCCTGTATATCATTCTGCTGATGAGTAACTTACACATCCATATGAATCAAGGATTTTGTGAAGATTTTCCCCTTATTAGACAAAATGATATTACAAGCACAATCTTAACAACTAGTGTATTTTGGTCTAGCAAAAGGGCTGCATATAGGTTTCATGAGGCTAAAGTTTACAAAATTAATCATGAAATGTAGTACTAAACTCAGTTCTGATGTTCTGTCAATTTATTCAGTATAAGTAGAGTATAGTACTGTAGAGAAAATAATATTAGTATTTGATATTCTCACATTCAGAGCACAGTATTATCTTCCACATCGCAACAATCGTCACAAAAATCATGTACACGTAATCATTTCATCGTCATGAAAGTGTGCGCGTTGCACTTACTCTTAATAACATGCAGTCTATTTTTGGGTTACACAATATTTTCCAAAACATTCATGCGAATAAGTGCCAGTGTATAACTTTCATGGGCCACTCAGAATAGTCTTGTAGTATCATCATTGTCATTAACATTTTAAATTCATTATATACAGATAAGGTACGTAACATTTCATATACAGGGTGTTCAGAAATTTCCGTTACAGAGTTTTGGGCCTTGCAGAGGGGAGTGAGTGCGTGACATTTTGAATGGGAACCCATATCCAGAAATGTAGCATTTCCATTCTAAGACAGTTACACTTTGGATATATAATGCATCCATGTCTCACTAATTCCACTGACAGACTAATGAAGGAAATGTGGATTATTTTAGATGTGGATACAACAGTTTTATTACAGTTGTGGAGGTATACAAAGGAAAGGAGAGATGTTTGTTATGACAAATGAGCTAGATCTTTGCGAAAAGAGAATTAACATAAGTTTACACATGATAAAATGTGTTTCGATTTTACTCTGATGTTCATGTATACTGCACATGTTTCACTACATTCAGGGTGTTCAGATATCCCCATTACAAACTTCTAGAACTTGTAGGGGGGAGTGAGTACATAATATTTGAATAGGAGCCAAAGTTCAGAAATTTACCATTTCTCTTCTCTGACGTTTTCAGTTCAGCTGTTTAACTCATCCACTTCCACTTGAGCAAATCAATTACGCATGACACACTAAGTTATTAGGTAAAAATTCAAAAGGAAACATCCCTTTATCACTTAAACACATTTGTTTGTATAAACACTTAAAAATTATGTGTTTGTATTACTTCCAACAAAAACAAACCCAGCATACTGTATGTACAGAATGGTAATGGTGCATTATGGCAGTGCCTTGATGTGGTGAACAGCAATGTTGTTACACACATTGTGCCTATGGAGCTTGGTTTGGTACACACTCTCCATTCTGCTTCAGGTGTCTTCAATTTCTAGTGCGGTGGCTGGAACTCGTGCCAGCAGATCTTCCTCTGTCTCTACAGGAGTCTCATAAATTAAACTGCGCAAGCCATATGTTGAGTGATATCTGGTGACCATCTAATTTAGCACACATCATACTGTTCATCCTACTACTCAGAAGACATTGATGCATTACACATCCAAAGTCAAACTGTCTTAGAATGGAAATAGTACATTTGTGGATATGGGTTCCTATTCAAAATGTTATGCAATCACGCCCCTCTGCAAGTCCTAGGAGTCTGTAATGAAGATTTCTGACCAACCTGTATATGAAATGTTGTGTATCTTATCTGTATATGATGAATTTAAAATGTTAATGAGAATGATGATACTGCAAGACTATTCTGAATGGTCCATGAAACTTATACACTGGTACTTATTTGTATGAAATGCTGTTTTGGAAAATATTGTGTAACTCTGAAAAAGACTGCATGTTTTTAAGAGAAAATGCAACTCACACATTTTCATGACAGTGCAATGATTACGTATACATGATTTTTGTGATGATGGTTGTTGTGTGGAAGATAATACTGTGCTCTGAATATGAGAATATCAAATACTAATATAAGTTTCTGTATAGTACTATACTACACTTAATACTGGATAAATTGAGAGAACACCAGAACTGAGTTTAGTATTGTGTTTCGTGATTAATTTTGTAAATTTTAGCCTCATGTAACCTATATGCACCCCACCGCTAGACCAAAATACACTAATTGTTAAGACTGTACTTGTAATACCATTTTGTCTTATACCTGAATTTTATTTATTCTTGTATCAGAAACGTATGTATTATACACACAGTTATGACTACATGACTTTAACACAAAACTTGGCAGCATTTTCTGCTCCATGATGAAGTTCATTATTACTTATTAATTCGTTTTCCATTGATCCAGTACACAAGAGAATTGGAAGGGTACGGAACAAGTGATACTTATACATGGGGTCAGTACATATAGATGTTAATAGATGCAAATTATAATATATGTCAGGAAGAAAATAAGCTAGTAATAACAAGCTTAGGCATTTCCAGTTGTGAACAATCAAATAATAAATTACAATTATTCCACATTACAAGTTACAAATTTGATAGAACTGAAGTACATCATTAGCATGAGCAAAACTTTCCACATTAATGTAGCTTATCATGTTTTGTTATAAAGCCATAATAGCAAATATTACAAGTAAATGTGTCATATCTAAGTTACAATGAAGAATGTTTACTTCAAAGAATTCATTGAGAAAGCAAAAAGAGTTTTTCAGAAGACAATCCTTTAATTTACTTTTAAACTCTGACATTACACTAGCAAGATTTTTTACATGCAATGGAAGTGCATTAAACAGGCCTATACTTGAGTGCTATACCCTCTTTCATATTAGACTCAAGTTTTTTCTATGAACATGGAATTCATGTTTTGATCTTGTGTCCTAATTATGAAAACATTATTGGTTTTGTGGATATGGAGGTTCTTAATTAAAAAGCACATAAGGGAAAACATGTATTGTGGGGTCATTGTTAATATATTACTTTTTTTTAAATATTTCTACAAGAATTATTTCTGTTATCTCCTCCTTTGGATTACTCTCTTCTGAGTGACAAATACTTCATTTGCCACTGATTGGATATCCTAAAATATTATGCCATAGGACAACAATGAGTTAAAACAGCCAAAACAATCAGCCTCAGTAGCATCAGTATTAGCAATTGCTGTTATAATACATAGAGCATATGTTGCTGAACTAAGACTTTTTCTAAAGTCCAGAATATGACAAGACCAATTTAGTTTCTTTTCAATGTGGAGATGTAAAAATTTTGGAGAATAGAGTTGTTATATATCATGATCATTACAGTATAGTCTTATGTCCCCCTGAACTTTCAGAGAGACATGAAAATTAATGTACTGGTTTTTTTTTTTTTTTTTTTTTTTTTTTTTTTTTTTTTTTTTTTTAAGTCAGGTCATTGCAGAAGAACCACTTGTGGAGATCATGGAACACAAAGTGGGAAGACATTGTAATATCACTGTCAGGTGTTTTTTCAACAAAAAGAAGTGCATCATCTCCAAAGATAGTAAATTTACTAGTAGCTTTGGTGCAAAGTGAAAAGTCATTAATAAAAATAATGAAGAGCAAGTGGCTGAACACAGAACCTTGCAACACTCCTGTATTACTGTTTGCCAATCAGATGAAGCTATTGTGCCATCTAGATGATTCAATGATACCCTCTGCTTTCTATCAGTCAGGTACAGTCTAAGCTGCATTCCCACTGTGTCACTAAAACTGTAACAAACTGCTTTTGAAAGGAGGATTTCATGGTTCACACAGTTTAAGGCTTTGGTTAAGTCCCAAATATATGAACTGAAGCCAATCTATTGTTCTGTGCTTCTAAAACATCATTGGTAAAGGATAATACAGCATGATCAGTTGATAGCTCTGTTTGAAATCCAAATAGACAATAACTAAGCACCTTGTGGATGCTCAACTGTCCCACAATTCTCTTACATATAAGTTTTCCAATAAGTTTGGAAAAGCATGTTAAAAGTGAAATCAGGTGGTAGTTTGAAGAACCCTTTTCTGGAACAGTGGTCAGAATACTTTATTCAGTATGGGACAATACCTTGTTCAGGAATTCATTAAATATATGACGAAGTATTGCACAAATGGCCTTATGACAAAGTTTAAGTACGTTAGTGGAAATATTATCAAAGCCAGACCAATTTTTATCTTGCATTTTACTGATGATCCTTTCCATCCTATGACTATACTCACCATCTTGTTGCCCAAAGTTGATTTATTAATTTTTGAAGTAAGTTAGCAATTGGGCAGCTGGTCACATTTTCTCAGCAATTGCCATGCTGAGATAGTGACACACTGAAGCAAGTGATAGTGATGGTTGAATTTAAATAACCTGTTTTATTAATAATAATACTTGTGTTTCTTGTTGCTCTTCTTTGTTGTGTGTTGATGGCTCAACATCCGTATCCTTATGATTTAACTTTTTATTATTGCCTAGAGGATGACTGGGTTACTACTTCAAGAATTATGCTAAGACTGGTGGACTTTCTGCAGAATTGCGCATGTATTTCAGTCATTTCACTTCACAACACAAATTTTGTACATACGTAACTCATTCTCCATTCTCACACTTCAGACTCATACAGCCAACTGAACTAGAAATGAAGATTTAATTCTAACAACATGCACCAAATGAAATTAGTATGCTGTATTGATCTATTTATGCACAATAATCTTTGGAACATACATTTCATAAATAAAATACAAATACTTATGTATCTTTTTTGAAAAGTCCTTAATCATCATTGTAATTGCATCAAGTATTTATAAAGGTTGACATTTAAACATATTCACGTAGATGTGTGGTAGTTGTTTTCGGATTTTATGTTTTCAGTAAGGTATTGTTCATTTCATTTGATTCAACCTCAGTTAGTACATTTATCTCACCACAACCAGTCTTACTACAGCCTCACTGAACATAACAGGGGATAAGCGCATTTGACTTATTTTTCACAATCAAGATACTTTCAGAAGGTCCATAGCACTGTGGAATGAGCCCTCACAGCTGGTTTTCTCAGAAGCTGTTAGAAATTGCTCATTAAGGATACTTGCAACTGCATCCATTTTTATAATCAAATTACCACCTTTTTTATGCTGGATACACTACCATCTTTTTCCCCTAGATCTCTTTTGACGACACACCAGATGGTTTTTATTTAATTGTTTGAGTTGTCTATTTCAGATTTAATATGTAAGGATTTGGAGCACTTTACAATTATTTTTAGGATTTTACAATATAATCTTTAGTGTTCTTTTATTGCAGGCTCATCAAAACTTCTTTCTGATGTATATAACTCTTTTTTTTAGTCTTGCATGAAATTTCCCTTTTGCAATTCAGGGTTTCATTTTGGATATTAATTTTTATAGTTTTCTTGTGAAATACTGCTTCAAACAGGGACATGAATTCATCTGAGACTTACATACTGGGCTCCAGTCAGTCTGCCACAAAAGCTGGTTGAAATTTTCCAGTGTGTCCACATTGATTGTTTTAAAAGACCTAAAAACTGGTTTAGGTTTAATGTTAAAACATGTGTCATTAAGAGTAAGCAACTGTCCACTGTGGTCAGTCAGACCATAGAGAATTTGACTTACAGTACTACAACTACTACAAAACGTATCAATAAAAATGTTGTCAATAAGGCTTACACTGGCATCTGTCACTCAGGTAAGAAATTCCATTGCCATAGTTAAATAAAGGTTTGTAACATTTTCTGTGTTTCAGTAAATTGATTTGTTTTTTAATAAATATGTTAACTAATTTATGTCCCTGTATCCTTTCACTCAAGTCTAGCTCCCTACCACAGCAATGTTAGCAGAGGATTGATGTGATCTAGCGGCAGGATTTTGATCCTGTCTAACTGGATTTTAAGTTTAAGATTGTGTTGAATAGTTTACAATGTTAAACATTTCTGTTACAGATGTACACATTATTGAAGATAGATTGTGGATCTGAGACTGGTGGTCTGAATTTCTTTCTTGGCATAGGAACACATTAAATATTAGTTGGCCATCTGTGGGCAAAATCAGGAAGGCAGCATGACTGTGATGGCACAGCATGCTGGAGCATATGATTGTTGTCAACGCAGACACTGTAGGTGAGGTATGTGGTACTTGCTTTGTTTTTGGCTGCCTCCTGGGCAGCTTGCAGGCCAGACTCCAGTTATTGCAGGGCAGGGTGGTCAATGCACTCAAATATTTCACATTCAGGTACAGATAAAACATCTTGTTAATTGTGTTAGTTGCCTTAGTATCATTAATTCAGACCCTAAACAGAAAATAGTGATTGAAATGTTAAAGGATAAAGTAATTAAGCTTCAGCTTGAAGGGAGGCTCTTGAACTGATAAATGAAAGCAGCCAAGAAGAGGGTTCTGATCCCAGGGAAGGTCAGGGTTCTAAAGTAGTTGTTACCATGGAAGGGAATATGTTGTATAATTGGGCTTTATTTAGTAAATTGTCTAATCCTCTTCTGAGTGTATTTCAGGGTATTTCTAATCTGTCTATGGACATAAAGAAGCCAATTGTTGACCTGTGGTTAATGGTCTACTTAGAGAAACAGGCAATGGTGTTACAACTTGCTGATACTGTTATTTTTCAGATTATGTATCCATTGGCTCAGGCTAAATTTAGTAGAATGATTGCTGACACTATTGTGGAAGGAACATCACTGAAGATGTTCTGGCAAAGGTTATTAGAAAATAGTTTGTCCAGCACATTTCATTATGAACTTGTTAATCATTGTGTTTACCATGTCCAGGGGCAAGGGGAGGACTTAGCCTGATACATTGAGGAGATTAGAATTGCAGTTACTTAATGTACCTGGAGTGGAGGTTATGTACAACATTATTTTCAAGAGCTCTTTCTTGATAGGCCGCATAGCTTTTCAGAACTGAATGGGTTAGTGACCAAAACTGAGAAGTTTCATTTCCTCAATGAGAGGCATGGTACCATTGGTAATGGTCCTAGTCCAGTGGTTGAAAAAGGAAGAGACCATCATAGTATAGACCTCTAAGGCAGGTACATGTTTTTACTGCAACAAGATAAGAAATTTTGTACATAAATGTCCAGTGCTCTGAGAGAAAGGTAAGTAGAGCTGATGCCAGAAGCATGCAAGTTTCTGCAGAAGTCTGCCCAAATTAATTAAAAGTACATGAAAAGTTACACCATCCACTGCCATTTGTGTAGGCCACTCTAGGTCATGAACTTGTTCGTGCTATGTTAGATTCTGGGAGCAGCCATATTGAAGGAAAACCACCGAGTGACACTGAATGACTTTGCAGCATGTTTACAGATTAGTCATGGGTCAGCACACTACACTGTGCATGATGTGCTCCAGTTTCACAAAGTGTCAGCAAGATGGGTGCCATGGCAGCTGACTCCTGAAATGAGAAAACAATGTGTTGATGTTTGTGAAGAACTTCTTCAGCACTTTGAACAAGAAGGCGACGGCTTTCTTGCAAGAATCATTACTGGGGACAAAACCTGGGTTCACTTCCACCAACCAGAAATGAAGAGAGCGAGCAACGAATGGCATCATTCCTCATCACCAAATGATTTCCATATGTTTGGACCACTCAAAGACGCAATGAGAGGAAATAAATTCCATTCTGATGAAGAGGTGCGCCACACAGTGCATGAGTGGTTGTGTGGACTACCAAAAGAATTTTTTTCTAAAGGAATTTATGCACTTTGTAAGCGCTGGAGGACTTGCATTGAGAATGGTGGAGATTATGTTGAAAAGTGATACAGCTTTGTACCACTTCTGCACAGTAAATAATATTTAAAAAATATTTAAGATTTCATTTGACTCACCCTCGTACAAGGTGTCAGATCAGTATCCAGAGGAGCTGATGGATAGATTAGATATCTCATATAAAAGTGAGTACAACATTCAGCTGACAAATAGCATTTCAGTGCAGCAGTTGACTTATCAACTATCACCTCCTACAAAGAAAGAACTTCACAAGATAACTGATTGGCAATTGGGTGGTGGGCAGTTTGTCCATTTGTGTCTCCCTATGATTTCCTGATATTTTTACTGGCAAAGGCTGAAGATCATGGGCACTACTCATGGTTGACATCCATCAGTTGAATCAAAAGGTGATTTTAGAATCAGTTCCACTTCCTGATATACATTATTGCATTACCTTGTTTTCAGGTACACAGTATTTTTCAGTCCTGGATCTGGATCAGACATACCATGAGACACCACTAGCAGAGGAGTTGAAGCCCTTGACAGTATTCTGTACAGACTGGACTTTGTTTGTAAATAACCATGTACCTCTGGTTCAGTCATGGGAGGTGCACTGTTGTTTTGTCTTTTAGATTCTGTTTTGGGCAACGTAAAGTTCAAGAGCATCTACAACTATCTAAATGATGTTGTTACTTATAATAAGACCTTTGAAGACAACTTAAGACATTTAAGTTAGGTCTAACACTGACTTCTGGATATAGGATTAACAGTTAAGCCATTTAAGGTTAATCTTGCAAAGAAGGAAATTTCCTTCATGGGTCACATATCCTCTGCCAATGGAGTAATGATGGACCAAGAGAACACATAAACCATTCATCAGTTTCCAGTGTTAAAAAAATTAGAATGATATTGCTAGATTTGTTGCGATGACCAACTTTTTCTGAAAATTTGTGCAGCATTGCACATAACTGGGGGTCCCCTTAATCAACTGAGGTGGAAGGGAGAGAAATTTGTTTGGGACTAATCTTGGCAAGCATTCTTCAGTGCACTGAAGGTGTGGACATTTTTAATTCTGGGTTTTCTTCAGTCCTCTTGCAGGAAAATAAGGGAGAAAGATGGCCAACTGGCCGGAACTACAGAAAAGAAGTATTCTATGTATGAATTAGAGACATTGGTGGTGTTGGTCAGTTTGGAGCACTTCACACTTTATTTTGAACATAAATTATTCTGTTTGGAAACATAACCGAGTGCCGTGGGTTCGAGCCCAGCCTTGTAAACCAGGAGATGTAGCCAGGTGGATGGTATGAATTCCAGTGTTCTATTTTCAGGTGCATTATATCAAGGGCAAGAATAATCAAATAGCCAATGCATCAAGTTGCATGTTTTTTGAAGACAAGTCACGTGTATCTAGCAAGTGTAACAAGGAGTATTTTTTGTTGGCCTGTAGGAGGATGCTCTGAACAGCTGGTGTGGATGTGGGAGAGGAAAGACTGAGGACTTTTATTAAGGATAGAAGTTGATGGGTGTGTTCATTAATAAAAGTCCCCAGTCTTTCCTTTCCCACATCCACACTGGCTGTTCAGAGCATCGTGCTACAGGCCAACCACAAATTAGAACAGCATGCCACCCTCCACCTTAAAAAACTATCCAATGTCCTGGTTTCCCACCTCCGGAAAGGCAACTCACTCACCCTTCACTACCTTTCCAACAAACCTCAACCTCCTCTCATTGCACACAAACCCAGTCTCTCCCACCTACTCAATCTCCCACTTCCAACTCCACTCCCTCCAAAACCTCAAAATTCCAATCAACACAATCTGGAACCACAACACCCTAATTCAGTAGTTAACTTTTCCTCCAAACCTCTCTCCCAATCTGAAACCTCTGTCCTATCCAAAGGCCTCACCTTCAGCCCCACTCCCAGATTCAACCAAACAGCCCATGTCAAAGATTTACTGTCCTACACTCGTACTCTCTGCTGGAAATATCACTTTGCCACTAAGAAAAATGATCCTAATCGTACTCCTAATGGTCCATTCCCCAAGACACTATCTAAATTGAACCCTGCCTGGAACAGTTCCGTCCTCCGTCACAGCAGGACCCACCTCCTCTTCCTCAAAATCACCCTCTCCAAACCTTCCAGAAATTTCTGACTTCCAGCCTTGCCTCTCAATCCTTCTTAAAAAACCTTAATCCTACTCCCAACATCACCACTGCTGAAGCCCAGGTTATCCATGATCTGAAGGCTGACCGATCCATCGTCATTCTTCCGGCGGATGAGGGTTCCATGACCGTGGTACTTGATCGTCGGGAGTATGTGGCTGAGGGACTGCGTCAGCTTTCAGGCAACTCCACATACAAAGTTTGCCAAGGTAATCCCATTCCTGACGTCCAGGCGGAGCTTCAAGGGATCCTCAGAACCTTAGGCCCCCTACAAAACCTTTAACCTGACTCCATCAACCTCCTGACCCCACTGACACCCCGCACCCCTACCTTCTACTTTCTTCCTAAAATTCACAAACCCAATCATCCCAGCTGCCCCATTGTAGCTGGTTACCGAGCCGTGACAGAATGTATCTCTGCCTACGCAGATCAACACCTTCAACCCGTTACATGCAGTCTCCCATCGTTCATCAAAGACACCAACCACTTTCTCGAATGCCTGGAATCCTTACCCAATCTGTTACCACCGGAAACCATCCTTGTAACCATTGATGCCACTTCCTTATACACAAATATTCCGCACGCCCAGGGCCTCGCTGCGATGGAGCACTTCCTTTCACGCCAATCACCTGCCACCCTACCTAAAACCTCTTTCCTCATTACCTTAGCCAGCTTCATCCTGACCCACAACTTCTTCACTTTTGAAGGCTAGACATACCAACAATTAAGGGGAACAACCATGGGTACCAGGATGGCCCCCTCGTACACCAACCCATTCATGGGTCGCTTAGAGGAAGCCTTCTTGGTTACCCAGGCCTGCCAACAAAAAGTTTGGTACAGATTTATTGATGACATCTTCATGATCTGGACTCACAGTGAAGAAGAACTCCAGAATTTCCTCTCCAACCTCAACTCCTTTGGTTCCGTCAGATTCACCTGGTCCTACTCCAAATCCCATGCCACTTTCCTTGACGTTGACCTCCATCTGTCCAATGGCCAGCTTCACACGTCTGTCCACATCAAACCCACCAACAAGCAACAGTACTGCCATTATGACAATGACAGCTGCCACCCTTTCCACATCAAACGGTCCCTTTCCTACAGCCTAGGTCTTTGTGGCAAACAAATCTGCTCCAGTCCGGAATCCCTGAACCATTACACCAACAATCTGAAAACAGCTTTCGCATCCCGCAACTACCCTCCCGACCTGGTACAGAAGCAAATAACCAGAGCCACTTCCTCATCCCCTCAAGCCCAGAGCCTCCCACAGAAGAACCACAAAAGTGCCCCACTTGTGACAGGATACTTTCCGGGACTGGATGAGACTCTTAATGTGGCTCTCCAGCAGGGATACGACTTCCTCAAATCCTGCTCTGAAATGAGATCCATCCTTCATGAAATCCTCCCCACTCCACCAAGAGTGTCTTTCCGCCATCCACCTTACCTTCGTAACCTCTTAGTTCATCCCTATGAAATCCCCAAACCACCTTCCCTACCCTCTGGCTCCTACACTTGTAACTTGGTAAGTCACATCATAATATATATATATATATCTAAAAAATATATATATATAAAAAAATGATGTGACTTACCAAACGAAAGTGCTGGCACGTCGATAGACACACAAACAAACACAAACATACACACAAAATTCAAGCTTTCGCAACAAACTGTTGCCTCATCAGGAAAGAGGGAAGGAGAGGGAAAGACGAAAGGATGTGGGTTTTAAGGGAGAGGGTAGGGAGTCATTCCAATCCCGGGAGCGGAAAGACTTACCTTAGGGGGAAAAAAGGACGGGTATACACTCGCACACACACACATATCCATCCACACATATACAGACACAAGCAGACATATTTAAAGACAAAGAGTTTGGGCAGAGATGTCAGTCGAGGCGGAAGTGCAGAGGCAAAGATGTTGTCGAATGACAGGTGAGGTATGAGTGGCGGCAACTTGAAATTAGCGGAGACTCAGGCCTGGTGGATAATGGGAAGAGAGGATATATTGAAGAGCAAGTTCCCATCTCCGGAGTTCGGATAGGTTGGTGTTAGTGGGAAGTATCCAGATAACCCGGATGGTGTAACACTGTGCCAAGATGTGCTGGCCGTGCACCAAGGCATGTTTAGCCACAGGGTGATCCTCATTTCCAACAAACACTGTCTGCCTGTGTCCATTCATGCGAATGGACAATTTGTTGCTGGTCATTCCCACATAGAATGCGTCACAGTGTAGGCAGGTCAGTTGGTAAATCACGTGGGTGCTTTCACACGTGGCTCTGCCTTTGATCGTGTACACCTTCCGGGTTACAGGACTGGAGTAGGTGGTGGTGGGAGGGTGCATGGGACAGGTTTTACACCGGGGGCGGTTACAAGGGTAGGAGCCAGAGGGTAGGGAAGGTGGTTTGGGGATTTCATAGGGATGAACTAAGAGGTTACGAAGGTTAGGTGGACGGTGGAAAGACACTCTTGGTGGAGTGGGGAGGATTTCATGAAGGATGGATCTCATATTTTTCCCACGTGGAATGTTTCCCTCTATTAATATATATAGTGTGAGGCTAGAGTGAAGATCTCTAGCAATTTAAATAAGTGTCTGCAGGATGATCTTGGATGAGCTCCTGCAATTATTCTGATTACATGCTTTTGTGCAATGAAAACTATTTTACTCAATGATGAGTTACCCCAGAATATGATGCCATACGAAAACAGAAAATGAAAAGAGGTGTGGTAAGCTAATTTACAGAGATGTATATCGCCAAAATTTGCAATGACTCTAATAGCATAAGTAGCTCAACTCAAACATTTCAGCAGACCCTCAGTGTGCTTTTTTCAGTTCAACCCCTCATGAAAGCATACACCTAGAAATTTTGAATGTTCTATCTTAGCTACCGATTTCTGATCGAAGTCCATATTTATTATTGGTGTCATTCCATTTACTGTGTGGAACTGTATATGGAATGTAAAAATCAGACAAAATTATTATTGGTGTCTAAGATTGTTGTGGGAGTGTATTTGAGTGAATGAGAGTGTGTATGTGGGACGATCATCAGATTTTAATGTTGCATTATATGCCATCTTAAGTAACCTGGAAGAGTTACACAAGCCTTTCGTGGGAAAATGTTCATAGGGAATTTACCCACTTTGCTGATGATGTATGTCTAGGTGTGATCACTATTGTAACAGAGCAGCCAGAAAGTCAGCTGGAGTATTATCTGTATCCAAAGGATATTTACAGATTTATTGCCTTTTGTTTTTGTTTATTAAATATTTGTATATCAGAATGGCGTAGATGCGTCTGTACGTAAGGACTGGTGCAGGCCAGTTTTGGCACAAGTATGATCATGAGCGAGCATTCTGATTGGCAGCAAGTACGGTTAGCCAATCTGAATTGAGACAGTTTCCACTCATTACCTGATAGTTATATGGGGGGTGAGGCCACAAGAAGGGAGTCTCTCGCTAGCTTTGAATGCAGACAGTCATGTTACTAGTGCAAGTTAAAATAATGTGCAAAATGAAGGAATATTGAGTTCCTTGCATTTGATATGTTTTGTGAGTAATGATGATGTAGTTACAGACAGTTTTGTGAAGTTTGGAAGTTTTAGAACTGTATTGTTGGAATTATATGCGAGTGTGAAAATATGGCCTTCGTAGTATCCATGTGGCATGTTTCAGTGTTCAGCCACTGAGCATTTTTGGTGAGCAATTTCTTTTTTGAAATCCTCCACAAAGACCAAATGTAATAACTCATGTTAGTGGTGGAATTAATGACTGTGGAAACATTGTTTAACTCAGGTTGGATTTGGACAGATTTCTGGCTGCTGTGCATGCAGAATTAGTGTATGAATTGTGAACTTGATGAAAATAACCAATAGTTTAAATGTGGACCAAATAGTATCATTTCTTTGGTTATAAGAACAAATAAACATGTTTGAGTGGAAATTTTGGGCATTATTTTCCAGAAGCCAATCTATTATTTTCCACCCGATAAATTTTCTATTGACAGTTTTTCTACACAACTTTATTTCATTACTAGAACTGTGTGGCCTCATTAATTGTAGATATTAGATTTTTTTTTTAAATCGATGTTGCTTTTACATAATCTTGTAAGTATCTGTGTTTCTGAGTGAAGGAACATCGAGCAGATGCTGTTCTGATGTAGGTGAATTTGTAATTTGCATCCTGCACAGCATACGGAATTCCAAACCCCACCACGCCGCATACCCCATGGACAAAATTTGGTTGATTATCTTCGCTGTTTGTCCTTTACTCCCTTGTGATAGTTAATTCTTTTTCTAGGTTTTGTGGTTAATGTTGTGCAAGTCGGCTTTATACTCAAGTATTTGCTGTGTTTGGCCCTCCTAGAGGATTAGTGAGTGATAATGTGCTGCCGTTTGTGTCTAAAGAATTTAAGAGATTGTGTTTTGGTAGTGGGGACCCTCAGCCATTTTTTGCTGAACAAGTGAACCAAAGTTTGAAGTCTGGGCTTATCGTCTTTCACTTACAGTCAAAATCCAAGCGGGATTAATCAATCAGTTGGTTAAATTTTGCATTGAACACTAGGTGTGTGGAGTACATAAGATGACTCCTGCAAGGTTGATGTTGACTTATACAGAAATTCTCCCCCCTCTTCCATATGGGGATCAATGATTCGCTCTTGGAGGACAGTAATCTTCAGACCATAAACAAAAGCCGGGAGGCTGCAAATAAGAATATTCAGCTGGCACACAGAAGGGAAGCTGCTCGCTATAACTAGGTGAGGCAGCTGGTCTTGTTACCTGTTGGTAGTACAGTATTTTTTAGAAATTTCTGTGCAAAAGCTGAGGAGTTCAGAAGGTCATCCCTAAGATGCTTCCAAGGTTTGTGAGGCCTTATAAGGTCATTAAGGCTACTGCTCTGGTCAGCTTCCTGATCCAGAATCCATCTTCACAAAAACTTATTGTGTCCCGTATAAGACAATTCAAAGTGGCCAAGGGTAACCTGGATGCTGGGACAGAGTCAGGCCATTAACTCACACTGCCACAGCTGTTCATGCTTCAGGGAGGAAGAATTATGCTAGGCGGGCATGTTTTGATATCTGTAGTTTCCATTCATTATTAACTTCTCTGGCCACAGCAACTTCTTGAGCAGTTTGTCACCTGCAGACAGCAGGTCTGTGGGCCAAGACTTAAGAATTGTCATGGCCAGAAGTTGCTTACATAATGACGGGTGGCTGACCGATGTTTTACAGTGGCTGGAGTAAATGCCATGACATCATGGCCAATAGTATTTTGGAAATTTGTGGTAATGTCTTATGGGGTCAAACTGCTGAGTTCATCAGTCCCTAAGCCTACACACTACTTAATCTAACTTAAACTAACTTACGCTATGGGCAGCAGACACACCCATCCCCGAGGGAGGACTCAAACCTCCGACAGGGGTAGCCACACAGACTGTGACAAGGTGCCTAAGACCAAGCAGCTACCCTGTGCAGTGCCAATAGTATCCTTGGCTGGCTACTATAAGTTGCATTTTTGGTTACTGCAGGTTCAGTGGGATTGAGTGTCAGGTAGGGCCATGAAACTTGCTTATTGAAAAAGCTATCTCTGCCCAATGCATGGAACCTGAATTGTTCACAGGTTTTGAGTTTGCAAGAAGCCTGTGGCCATTTTGGTTATGGATTGGGCTCCTGTCTGCCAGTTTCAAGAACCAGGTGCAGTGGGCATCTGGTTAATAGCATCTGTTGGTTCCTGATTCTTAGCAAACTCATCACAACACCTACTTAATTGCCGTCCTTGGTCGAATGGTTCTCAATTTATGCTTTGATTTGCAAGAAATTATGGTGAGAATCTGATTACAGTGTGCATGATTATGTTGCATCACACAGTGGCTGCTCAAACTCCCATCCTGGTTATCCATCATGACATGTAAAAATCTTCGTTCATGAAAACTTTAAATGATCTCACTCAAGTTACATTTCTGTGAATGTGTGCGACTAAGTTAGTGGTGCTCAAGGTGTTTGACTAAGTTTGGCCACACATATGATTAAAATTTGTTGTTTGTTTTTTAATCAGGTATGTCACACACAAAGTTCACTTTTTTCAGGTGTATTTACAGCATCTACTAATGTTGCAAATATAAATTGTTAATTTAGTGGTTCATATGTTGCAGGATAGCTTGATGTATCTTGTTGTTTGTATTGTGGGTCCAGCTAAGGAGGCATGTGTATGACAAATGGATTCACTGAGAATGTGTATCTCTCTGGCAATGGCCTTGCCACAGTGGATACACCGGTTCCCATGAGATCACCAAAGTTGAGCGCTGTCGGGCGTGGTCGGCACTTCGATGGGGGACCATCCAGGCCACCATGCACTGTTGCCATTTTTCGGGGTGCACTCAGCCTCGTGATGCCAATTGAGGAGCTACTCAACCGTATAGTAGGGGCTTCAGTCAAGAATACCATCATAACAATCAGGAGAGCGGTGTGCTGACCCCACGCCCCTCCTATCCGCATCCTCAACTGAGGATGATACGGCACTCGAATGGTCCCGGAAGGCCACTCGTGGCCTGACGATGGAGTGTGTATCTCTCTAGTGGTGACCACCATTCATGCTCGAGTGAAGAAAGTGAAATTGCTTTACTCTGAAATTCCCTCTTTTATCATACTTTTAATTTAATGTTGTCAGGTTGTTCTGCTTGCTTGCAACCAGTAGTCTTCCTTCTAATTATCTGCAACAGTCACACAATAGTGGATGGCTGATGTTAATGTCTGTCATCTATTTCAATATGATTTTGAAACTTGTAATGTGGAAAATGCAGGTTAATTTTATAGATTTACAGTCTCATTAGACCACTATCCTAAGCATCAATCAATTCTTTTTACCTTAATGTTGTTTCAAGAAACATATTTTGTTTATTTCATTCAGTCATATCTGAAAGTTATGTAATATCTACCAATATTGTGATTTTGGAGCTCAGGTGGGAATACAGAAACGTCCGATTCCACCCGTCTGCTTTCACCAGGGACGTCACCAATATGACGGAAACGACCATTCTCAACGTCTACAATATGGCACCTATGACATCACTACATAAACAGGACAACAAACATGAAAATACATATAAAACCAATGCACAAATGTCTCTCCAAAAACACAATCAAACTAACAGGACCAGCACATGAAGTTGGGTTTTTGGGTGAGGACAAACTAAATATAAACACATACAGACACACGCCACAATCCCAAGCCACACAAAATGATGACATAAAAACACCACAAAATTCCCAAGTTCTGCTACACTTACAATATCGACAGGAATCGGTCACTTCCCTTCACCTACATAGCTCAACCGCAATTGTCGATACCACAAAATAAAAACCAACCACAGTACTCCAAAAATTATAATCACACTGCTAGTATCTATACCACAAAACTTTTAGATTAGATTAGATTTACTTTCATTCCAATTGATCCGTAGTGAGGAGGTCCTCCAGGATGTGGAACATGTCAGAAAAACAACAATACATGACAAATATTTAAACTAAAACAAATAAGCTAATGTACCATTCCACAGGTCCCAAGTGGAATGATCGTCATTTTTTAATGAACACTAAGAGTCATTTTACAAATACTATTGCACTGAATTTAAAATAAAAAAGTTTTATATTTATTTATAAAAGTAATCCCATGTTGCATCAGGATTCAGTTTATCTACATTTAGGTCTCCATATATGAGAATGTGGTTCCCCTAAGATACATAAGTCAACCACAAGTGCCGATACCAAAACATCAACCGCCAACACATGCAGTAAATAACACCGACCCAACAACACATAAAAACCCCACCGAACATCATAACACATGAGCAATAGACCCAAAAAAATGACTACTTACCATAAAAAATTTCCAGCGCTACACACTAACCCCCAACTCACATATTCTGCTTGCACACTCCGCATTTCATCATCTCCATCACAAGCCCAAAAAGTTGCAGAAACTTAATGATGGACAACATGTTGTCCCCCATTTCAGCCCGCACACGCGCACTATTAAACTTAGAAGTCATATCCATACCTAACAAGAGAAGCCACAAATTGAATTAAACTACTTACCGTGTGACAAACAGCAAACCAATAAAGTCAAACGACACCACAATAACATAAACACAACGGAAATTTAATTCCTACCTCACTGAAACTAATTTCCATTCTTCTGTAACAGTCATGACCGATAAATGCACACTTCAAGCACTAACTCCCAAATGATCCCAATACACCACAGAGGACACCACCAACTGCAACGAGATGATATCTACAAACACAACACACTCATAAACTAAACTCCGTGCCGTCACGACATCACACAACACAAAACCCTTATGTCATGGGTCAGAGCTGACGGGTGGGATCGGACACCTCCGTTGCCCCGCTCAGATTGTCTTTCATCAGTTTTGGTGTTTCAATACACTTGTTTACATTTTTAATAAATATATGGCATAGTATCCATCCACTTAGCACCGCCTCTCTACCATATTGCAATTTTGATTATCAATGAAGTTAGAGTTAGCAACTAAAAAGCATGGCTGCAAATGTTAACAATGACCTGATCCAGTTCACAGGCTAATTATAGTTAATCAATATCAGTTACACCAGGAATGGTACTCAGAGGCACAGTATGAGCTAGATGGATAGGGACTGTGTCTGTTGTGTGCAGATGCAGGAGGAGCTGGCCACAGTCCAAACGCAGCTGGAAGCTTTGTTGGCCACAGTCAACAAGCTCCAAAGTGCCACCTTGAGGTGCGGTGTGGATGTGGCGCCTGAGGCAGCCTCTGCTGTACTAGATGTGCAGAGGGGGGGGGGGGGGGATGACATAGCTCTCTGTCTTCTCTGTCACTGAGCCAATGTCAGGTGTGACTGAGCCAGCCAGCCCACTCTCACCTCAGTGTGGGTGGCAAACTGTGTCGAGATCTTGAGCCTCCAAGCGAAGGCTGCATGGGGGACACAGGTTCCTGCCAAATCCCACGCACTTTGCTAATAGATTCAGTGCGCTATCTGATGCTGGGGGGAGGCTGAGTCGGATCAGAAAGCACCTTCTGCCAGGATAGTGGCCACTCCTTCAGCAAGATCCAGACAGGCACATGGGGGTAAGGGTTTGTTAGTTATTGGGGGCTTCAATGTTAGGTGGGTCATGGAGCCCCTCAGTAACATAGCAGCTGGGGTGGGGAAGAAGTCCAGCATTCAGTCGGTGTGCTTCCCAGGGGGGCCTTGTCTGGGATGTGGAAGAGGCTCTTCCGGTAGCTATTGAGCATGTGGGGTGCAGCCAGCTGCAGATTGTTGCACATGTTGGCACCAATGATGTATGTCATCGGGGTTCCGAGGAAATCCTTGGGTCTTTTCGATGGCTGGCTAAATTGGTGAACGCAGCCTCTATCTCTCAAGGAGTGGAAGCCAAGCTGACAATTTGCAGCATTGTACCCAGGGTGGACTAGGGTCCTTTGGTTTGGAGTCAAGTAGAGAATCTAAACCAGAGACTATGTTGACACTGTGATGAAAATGGTTGTAGCTTCCTCGACCTATGATATGAGGTGGCAGGTTGTAGGATGCTCCTCAATAGATCAGGGGTGCACTACACACAGGAAGCAGCTACATGGGTAGCACAGTACCTGTGGTGTGCACATGCGGGTTTTTTAGATTAGGTTCCTCCCCATGGGAAACAAACCATTTGCCTGAAAAATTGCCAGTTCATGACACTTACGTACGTGTGCCAACTGTAAAAAATGTTGTTCGCCTACACAGGTCATTCCAAAGCATTTGAATATGCTAAATCCCATGTTAGTAAATTGTCGAAGTGTCTGTAGCAAGATCCCTGAGTTACTCTCCTAAATGAACAGTAGCAATGCCAATATTGCATTAGGTACTGAATACTGAATGCTCGTTGAAACCAGACATAAATAGCAGTGAAATTTTGAACTCAGATTAGACAATGTTTAGGAAGGCTAGGACTGATGCTATGGGAGGCGGTGTGTTCATTGCGGTTAAAAGCTGTTTAAATGCAGTTGAGATCAATGCCGGGTCGGACTGTGAAATAGTCTGGATAAAGCTGTCAATCAGACAAGGATTGACCGTTGTATTAGGATGTTTTTATAGACCACCAGTATCCACAACAAACATAGCAGAACGTTTCAGGGAACATCTTGAGTACACAGAAAATAAATATCCAAATTATCCATTAGTTATAGGTGGAGACTTTAATCTGGCATCTATTGACTGGTAAAATTACAAGTTTATCACAGGGGGTAGAAGCACAGACTTATATGAAGTTATTCTAGGAGTGCTCTCAACACACAACCTTAGGAAACCAACTCGAGACGGGAACATATTAGATGTCTTGGGGACTAACAGACCGGATCTTTTTGAGGAAGTTATCCTAGAAGAAAGTATTAGCAACCAGTGGAAGTTGGAAAAAAAAAAAAAAAAAAAAAAAGGTATATATTGAGCATCTTTGATCGGAATTTAATGGTATTGTCCACCACGTGCTAGAGAAGTATGTGCCTAGCAAAAATATAGGGGAGGGAAAGTATCCACCTTGATAAAACAAACATATTAGGAAGTTGTTGAGAAAGCAGATAATTTTGCACAGTCATTTTAAATGTAGTCACTGCCCTGCTGACAAACAGAAATTATGTGAAATGAAAGCAGCTGTCAAAAGCTCAATCAGGGATTCTTTCAACGAATTTGGAAGCAATATTTTATCTGCAGATTCTAAAAACAACCCCAAAAAATTTTGGTCTTACGTCAAATCTATGGATGCTACAGATAATTCAATACCTTCTCTTGCTGACAGTACAGGTAATGTAACTGATGATGATAAACAGAAGGCTGAAATTCTAAACCTAGCTTTCAAATCTCATTTATTGTAGAGGACTGCAGCACCATTGCCCCTTTCAATTATTGAACAAATGTAAGGATGGCTGACATAGTGTTTAGTGTATCTTTGATTGTCAAACAGTTAAGATCCTTAGACGCCAGGAAGGCATCTGGCCCAGATGGTATCCCTGTAAGATTATATGTTGACTATGCTACAAATATAGCACAATTCTTATCCATCCTCTATCAGAGGTAATTGGAACAGTGGGAAGTTCCACGGGACTGGAAGAAGGTCCAGGTCATAGCAATCTATAAAAAGGGTAGAAAATCGGATGCACATTTCACTGACACCATTTGTTGTAGAATCATGGAACATATTTTGTGTTCAGGCATAGTGACCTTTCTAGACTCTAAGAAGCTCATCTGCAAAAACCAGCATGGTTTTAGGAAACAGCGGTCATGCGAGACACAGTTGACCCTCTTTGGGCATGATATACAACAGGCTCTAGATACTGGCTCCCAGGTTGATGCCATATTTCTCGACTTTCGAAAGGCATTCGACTCAGTTCCACATTGTTGCTTGATCCAACAAGAGGGCACTTACAGTCTATCTGACGCAATACGTGGTTGGATAGAAAGTTTTCTAACAGACAGAGAGCAGTATGTCATTCCGAATGGGGTGACTTCAACAGAAACAGGCATAACTTCGGGTGTGCCTCAGGGCAGCGTAGTGGGTCCGCTGCTTTTTACAATTTACATAAATGATCTGGTTGATGGTATTGACAGCAGTATTAAGCTGTTTGCTGATGATGCTGTAGTCTACAGGAAAGTAGTATCACATGAAAGTTGTGAACAAATCAATGAGGATTTGCAGAAAATAAATGTGTGGTGTAATAACTGGTAGTTATCTCTCAATATTGTCAAGTGTAACCTACTACTGGAAAATATGATTGACCAATGCTCATTAGATGACAAAGGAGTAGAAATTGGAGGAAGAAGAGTAGGGTGTTTAAGATTTGCTGATGACATGGTCCTTCTAGCCACAGGAGAAAAAGAATTACAGGATTTGGTGGACACCATTGCAACTAATGGAAAAAAATATGGAATGAAAATTAACACAAATAAAACAAAAGTATTGGCACTAGCAGGAAATAAGGAAATAAAAATTATGCTGAATGGAGAAGCACAAGAACAGGTGCAAAATTTTAAGTATCTTGGAAGCAGGATATACACCGACTGGAAGTGCACCACAGAAACTAAAACAAGGATAGCAATGGCAAAAGAGGTGTTTTATAAGAAAAGGAGGATCTTCTGCAGCAGTCTGGACAGAGAACTCAGAAAGAGACTCATAAAATGTCTTGTATGGAGTGTTCTTCTATATGGTGCTGAAACATGGACTATGAGGAAAAAAGACAGAGAAAGGCTGGATGCTTTTGAGATCTGGACATGGCGGAAGATGGAAAGAATAAGTTGGATGGACAGAGTAAAAAATGAAGAGGTACTGAGAAGAGTGGGAGAGAAAAGACAGTTACTAGATGTAATAAAGAGAAGAAAAAGAAATTGGATTGGGCATATATTAAGAAAGAAAGACGGACTGACAAAAACAGTTTTAGAAGGTTATGTAGGAGGAAAAAGGAAGCAAGGAAGGAAGAGATTCCAGATACTGGATGACATGACGGACAGTACAACACACAGCAGCCTTAAGAAGGAAGCAATGGATCGCAGAAAATGGAGAGGCAAAGGACCTGCTAATATAGCAGATAACTGATGATGATGAACCTGCTGCGTATAACAAGGCATAAATCCCCATTAATGTACAAGCACAAAATAAATGCCCAGTCTATGGAAGTGGTAACATCCATCAAGTATCTGGGTGTGACTATTCGAAATTATCTCAAATGGAATGTCAGATTACATAAGTAACGGGCAAGGTGAACTCTATGTAATGGATGTCTGTTGTGTATCTGATAATTGTCTAATTCAGTCTGCATGTTGAGACTGTGATAGTCGCTGCAGAGGCACGCTGTGCCGTCCTTTTTGGGAACTAAATGTATGGGTGAAGACCAGTTACTGTCCGATGGATGAACAATACCTGCCCACAGAAGTTCCTAGACTGCAGCCTTAGCGAGACATATTTTATGTGGCGGCAGTTGGCGCGCTTTATGGTGCACTGGTGGCCCATCTGTTGTGACAGTTTTGTGTGTCATGCCATTCGTGATAGCATTCAGCTGGGCTGGCGAACTCACTTGGGGGTGATTGCAAATGGGAATCAGTGGCATGTGGGAGTCACTAACCTGATGTGCTGGGGAAGCTGTCCACACTGGCAGTGACAAAGTTCCACCAGGTGCGTCTCCGGCCTTGGGGAGAAGCAGCGTCAAAGTCCCACATGGTGCCTTGCTGGTGTTGGAGGATGGTGGCATTGACAGGCATTGTACAAGGCATTGTGCCTCAGTGAGGGCTTGCATAGCTGATGATATGGCGCAGTTCAGTTCAGTGTTGTGAGCGCGGAGATCGTCGATTGCAGAGTGCTCGAACTGCAGTTGGGCAATGGAAGTTGTGAGGCTGTCTGCCAGTGAAGAGCACTCAATGAGAGCCATGTCAAAATTTTCGGGGAGCTGACGGGGAGGGAGGCCAAGGAGGTGACTGAACACACAATATGAGAGGACAAGGCATGGTGCAATAAATAATGCAGCTGACTGGATGTCTGGAGACAGTCCAAAGTGAAAAAGGAATTCAATGCCTAATACTGGGTCTTCTACGTCAGCCACACAGAAGGACTTGGTGAACTGTTTGCCTGGTATGAGTTCAATAGGTAACTCAGCCAAACCGTCAACACAAAGTGGCCATTTATTTGCTGCTTGAAGGAACAGTTTGGCTGGTGTCATGTCCCTTACCGTAAATGTGGGAGGTATGACACTAACGTCTGCTCCGGTATCGATGAGAAAATACCGGCACGAACCTAAATCCAAGGTGTACAGACGACCTCATGAGGTGGGGGATCTGACAGAATGCAATGTCTGTGGGTGCCCTTGCATGCATCTGTGAGGTGTGGCACCTACTGCGGCCCACATGCAGTGTCTGGGAATGCGCAGGGTGGGCGGCAGTGATGAGCAGAGTGCCAGCCAAAGCATCAGGCGAGGGGAAAGCAGGGCGGGCAGGCACTAGCTTGGTTGGATTGGGGGGGGGGGGGGGGGAGAGGCTGGTGCCGGCCCGCTTGTGATTCCTGATCTTGGTCGCTAGATGGCTGCTGTTCCATGTGCTGTCTGCAATACGCATGTGCCTGGCCTCTATCGCCCAATGGTGGAAGTGTACTCACAGGATTACCAACCTTGGCAGTATTAGGCATTGTGTTGTGCAGAGGGAGGTGGCAGTGCCGAATAATGGTGTATGCCTGATCTGCCAGCCATAGTTTACCCTTGAGTGACACTGTGGTATGTGGCAGCATATGTAATTTTAGTTCTTGTGGCAGTTTCACCAGTCACAATGCCCAGAGCGCTAAGTTCAGCAGGATCTTGGTACTGACCTGTGCATGCAAGCATCGTCACTGCTGTGAGGGGGTTCTGTCACCTAAAGTCCCATCATAAATAATGTTGTGAATCATATCGGCAGGCAGACAGGAAAGGCATTTGATGAGTAGTGCATGGGCACAGGCATATTTGTTGCTTTTGGGTGGGTTCAGCAACAAGTTACTGATGAGATAAGGGTGATCATGCAGCTGGTTCACTAAACACACAAACAAGTGCTGTCATCAGCAATATCATGTATTTCTAACACGTTGTCCACCAAGGTAAACCATGTCACTGAGTTGTCCGGTTGTAATGGTGGCACCTTCGGAAAATGACCACGGACAAGTGCTTGCGGGGGTGTAGGAAAGGCATTAATCATACGGGGATTCTACACGGTGTTTACTGATGTGAACTGTGTTTCAGTGATGGGCAATGTGTTGCATTGGACGTCCATTAGTTGTACAAGCAGACGTATATCCAGTCCATATAGGCAGGAAATCTGTATGGCCACACGACAAGCGCGGCACGGCAGGTGCAGAAGGCTCAATGGCCGATGCAGGTGAAATCTCGAGCAGAGGCACGAAACTGTGATTGAGCACCAAGTGATAGGGTGGAACTGTGGCAGGCGCACCACTCGAGGTGCGCATGTTGCCACAGGATGGGTAGTTGTATACATGGCCTGGCACGGTTGACACGAGTGTCCCTTCGACTGGCATGGTGGGGGACACATTAAACGGTGGACCACTCTGAGGAGAGTACGGCCATGTATGTGGACTCCAAAACTGGACAGCTGTGTGGTCCATGTTGTATGGTAAAAAATCAGGCAAGGGGTCTGGGATCTTGTGCTGGAGGAGCATTCGGTCGAGCATAGAATGCCATAGAAGGTGTCCGCACTGATGTGTACAACGCCCGGTGTGGTGTGCTGGTGGAGGTTAGGGTCGTCTGGCCAGCTAAAGCAAACACCGGAGATGCGAATATTTCTGGTGTATTAGTAGCACACATGGTAAAGTGTTGCGCTTCACAGTTGAATGTCCATTCTGCAGTCGCAGCATCCCGCACTGCTGGAAAAACTGGAGGTTATGACACTGTCTATTGGTGTGAAACCAGTGGTACATAGGGAGCAAATGCAATGTATTTTTGTGACTCGGGGTCACCAAAGTTGGTTTTCTGGCTGTAGGAACTGACCGTGCACAGAAAACTCCAACCAATTACAATCAGGCACTTTTATTAAGTTTGTGCAATTACAAAAAAACACAAGAAAACACTACAGAAATTCACAAGACACTCATTGCAACTGAAGTCCACAAGACTGAACCAAAGAACAATGAGTTGCCAAAGATCGTTTACTCTGCACTTTGTAGGTGGCAGTTACTCACAGTTGATGGTCGCCACAGATACATTACACAGTTATCATAAAATCACAATAGTTAGCACTAAAATTGAGTATTGTACAAAAGGTGTGGACTAGTAAAAATTTAGAATCAAGTGCACATTATACTACAAAACATTATGAAAAGTGTGGACTAGTAAAAATTTAAAATCAAGTGCACATTACACTACAAAACATACTCTAAGTCATAACTCTGTCTGAAACTGGCCAAACTTGAATTTTTTGGGTTTCTTTCCCATTTGCAAAATAGCAAAAACTGAAGATGTGCAGTAGCATAGACTTATTAATCATTACATTATGAAAAAAATTAGTCACCGTCACATAAATAATTTACTCACTACTCAAATAAAAATTAAGGGGATGGAAGGTGTACTGGATCCTTGCCCCACTTCTCTTCTCAACTCTGAGCACTACCCTCATTCAACCAGAAAATTAAATTCTCACAAAATGTTACCAATTAATTGACCTAGCACCACAGTTATCAGTTAATCAGCAAAATGATTGTTCTTCATCCCAGTATTACCACTTAAACTGATAATTGCTCAGAACGCAAATAGAAGTCTTTAGATAACCTGTGGATCCAATGATACAGCATTATATGACTTGCACCTCACTAAAATATTGCTCCTTCTGGTAAGTTCTCATTCCAAGCTACAGTGTCATGAACTGCGCAACATAAACAGTACCCAATTTTGCCTAGTTCAAAATTAGATCATCAGTACAGTCACACCACATTTGTTTGTATACAGTCATCTTTTTCATTACTCAATCATGTCTGTCAGCTACATTATTTTATTTACCTTACTTACCTTGTTAACTAGTGGAGCGCATTCTCAAAAAATATCCCTACTGCAGAGACAGGCTCCCTAACCATTAAGACCCTAAAATTATTCATTATTTTATTATTTCCTTATTGATTCATTAATTAATAAATAAACACCTGCTCCGCTTACCCAATGCAAAACTGAATCTGCTGAAAAACACTCCACAGTAGCGGATCCTTATGCTAAGGCAAACTTAACTCTTCACAAAATTATCACTTAGAAAATCTATTATTTCACTGTATTCCACCAAATTGCTTGAGATTCTAGCCTGAAGGGTGATATACATACAAATCTTGCTTATTTTTTCCACACTTATTATTCCAGGAAATTAAGTTTAACATTGTAATTCCTTAATGTTAGAAGAAGCTCTACCAAGACACTTCTATGGGTAGATAGTTATATCCATATACTGACTGCACTGAACACAGACACTTCTATTGTACCACAATTAATATTAATACCTACTATTCAAGATGGTTTTTACCACATATTGCCTCTGCTGCAGCACTAAATTACACAAACTTCACACATGAGCTGATTACTTCAGATGTTAATTATCCTCCACATATGCTGACACCTTTCATTTTCTGTTTACCTTACCTCTTTGACAGAAATTATTTCACCATGGTACCAATTTACTTTCTTCCATCCTCTTATGATTCCATTACATATAACTAACACAACATAATATAAATAGATAACACTGGAGAAACATTTTCTAAAATATTCCTATACTGAAGTGTTGTACTGTACAAAATCACATCAAAGTCAAAGTAGAAAGTCTCTGATTCACTTATAAACTACAGAGAGGATAGGAAAAGAGTTTGACTGCCTCAGGAAACACAAAAAATGAGACAGACCTCAGAAGTAAGCATTATCACCACAAAATGAATCCAACACAGATTGTTGAACCCCCTACTTGCTCGTAAGTCTCACTTCTGCTTCAATGCACACTCCATTCTTCTAACAAAAGTAATACTACCCAAGATTAGAAACGTTTTAAAATGTCATGGATTGATATTCATACATCTAATTAGTGATACACAGGGTCTCAAGTCAGTAATATTCTTTAATACAATAATCCTGTTAGTCTTTGTGTAAGCTAATTCATAAGAGTTGTCATGGGCAATATGTACCACTCTGAAAGGACCATGACACACATGCAAAAATTTCTTTATCTCATCATTTACTTTTCTAGATTTTTCTTTGGTTTTGACAAAGACAGGGTCACCTATTCTGAAACTAGTTGCATTCACCCCTTTGTCATGCCTTCTCTCCCTTCTCGCTGCTTTCTTTTTCATCATCTCTTTAACCAATATGATCTTTTCATCCTGTGCTGTTCATTTTTGGAACACAACCTATGACCAGCTTAGAGACAGAAGTGATGACACTTTCTGCAGGACCTGACCATCATTTTACAGGACAGTGCTCAAGCACATACAGTGCAAGCTGTTATTGATTTGTTTGGCTGATGGGGCTGCTAAGTACTATACCACCTACTGCACTCCCCTGACTTAATCCCTGTGAGTTCAACTCAGTTTCTAAACTGAAGGAAACACTTCATGGCATTTGCTTCAGAAAACTGATACAAATTCGTTGGGCAATAGACAGCGCCGCTCGAACTGTCAACGCACCTGACACTGATAAGAGTATCCTGCGACTTCCACATCACTGGCAACAGGTTATGCACAATGCTGGTGACTACTTTGAAGGCCAGCAAAACTTTGAAACACGTATCTATTTTGTATGAGCTATAAATAAATAGTTGCCACTATTAAAGTTCCAACCTTCGTATTTACAACCTCCTGTAGATGCAGCCAATGCACGTAGAAGGTCAACTGCTATAAGCTCTAGGAAGGACAGAATGCATTAAGCCTTTTGATGACACACCAGTTGTCTTTAATCCCTGATATTTATCACTCCTTTCTGGTCTCTGCTTAACTCTTCTCCACATGTTGTTAAATAGTACTGTCTTCTGTATCTTGGCTACTATTTTTCTGGTCCAATAATGTCTTTAACTCTCATGCAAGTAGTAAATAAATTTATCAACATGTTGGTCAGGAAAGCATAACTTTTCAGCCCTGATCATTCAAATTTTTCCTCCTAAACAACAACCCTTTATGTATAGTAAAGTACTGTTTCACCTTTGGTATGTTGTCTGAATTGTAATACTGCTTAACCAACCTTAAATTTGGATCCTCATTCTGCTCCCTTCTCATTTGTTTGCAAATTTTCCTAATAAGCTTCTCATCCTTAACTCCCTGCAAACAAAACAACCTACCTTGTTCTTCACAGTTCTCACTACTGTCAGCATCCTGTTTCCCTGGTGGCATACTAAATAATGCATCTGCCACAATATTGTCTTTTCCTTTTACATACCTTACCTCCAAACCAAATTATTGCAAATACAAAGCCCACCTAATTAACCTGTGCAATTCAGCCTGCACTTCCAAAGGTAGCTCAAAGCCTTATGATCTGTATACACTATTTTCTTATGTCCAAGCAAATAGTGCTCAAACTTTTGAAATCCAAAAATAATTGCCAAAGTGTCTAATTCTGAAATGTAATTGTTCTTTTTGTGTGACTGTAATGTTCTCCTAGAAAAAGCAATAATTCTGTGTTCAACCCCTATCTCAGTAGGTACTAATTGGAAAATTTCTACCCCAAAACCACAAAAACTTGCATCAGTACTCATACAGAAAGGTGGTGAAAAATCGGGTTGTCATAACATCTTACTTTTCACTAATTCTTTCTTAAAACTCTGAAATGCCTCTTTGACTCCTCTGTCCAATTACACACCACATTCTTTTTCAACAAATTACCAAGGCAAGGATGGTTAAATAACTGATCTGATACGAACTTTTGGTTGAATCCAAACAAGCCAAACGTAGCTTTAAGATGCTTCTTGTTCTTTGGTGGTGGGAAATATGCAGTAGGAGCAAGTTTTTCTGTATCAGGCTGTATACATTCCTCGTTAATCCTGTGACCCAAAAATGAAATTTCCTTCTTTACAAATCCAGATTTACTTAATTTTAGTTTCATAGCTCCCCTATACATAGCTCTCAGTACTTCATTCAGAATCATACAGTGCTTGAACCATTCTGCACTCACTACTAGGATATCATATATAAAGACCATTATTTCATTGGTTAATATCTCACCTAGCACATTATCAATAGCTCTGATAAACACAACTACAAACAAGTTCAGACCAAATGGCACCACACAGTATTAGTAACTCTTACTTTCATGAAAAATGCTGTACATGGCCTAGATTCCTTGGCCAAACTGATATTCCAATTGCCAGAAGACACATCAAAAAAAGATCCGAAATTTACATTCATGGAACTTTTGCAAAATTTCATCTATGTTAGCTAGTCTTTCACTCTCACCTATTACAACTACATTCAACTTCCTGTCATCCAGAACCAACATGACACCACCATTCTTCTTCTTTACAACCACAAGTGGGTTATTATACCTGCTGGTTGACCTTTCAATAACCCTCCATGAGACCATCTTTTGAATTTTTTTCTCAATGCTTCCTTTTTTGAAAATGGAACAATATAAGGTTTCTTGAAAAATGGTTCATGATCCTTATACTTTAATTTGCACTCAAAATCTTTTACTAAACCTGGCCTGCCTGAAAACGACTTACAGTTGTTAAGGAGAATACTTTTTAATTCCTCCCTTTGATTATTTGTAATACCTTCAATATCCTCAACTCTCTTTATTATTTACAACCTTACTCTCACCTCCTCTTCTTCCTCAGTAACCTGCTCTGTATCAAAACTCTTAATGGTAAATCTAATTCAATTTGCACACACCCATCCATACTTCCCAAAAATGATACTTCATATCTACTTCCGTTGCACTTAAAACTGAACTTACCATTAGCAGAATCAATATTTACACACCATTATCACAAGAAATTGGTCCCTATCAATGCTGATATTTCTAGTTAACCAAGAAACTGCACTCTAACAGCTATCCTGCCAATTCTACAGTTAATAGTACCTCTTATTTCACACTCTTTAACAGCTTACCAATAGCACAATAATGTTTATTCCAGAAACATGCATCACTACTATACCCCCTGTGATCTTAACAGATTCCAAAAATTGCCTGTGAAATACCATTCAAATCACTACCACTGTCCAGTAAACACTTAACATGTATACCTTGTACCGTTGCTGTTATTACAGGATGCCACACTTCCTTTTTACTTACCATGTGATTTCCTTCATACAACAAATCCTCATTAACTATCATCCTGATTACCAAAATAATTACTAGACTTGGTCAAATGACAGGTAGCATGGTTCTCTTCCTCGTTACAACTCTCAAACTCTAACTCTTCATTAGGCCTAATATCATCCTCCTTTATTCTTTCTTTACTTATCACATTGTCTTGATTATCAATCATAAGTTCAAAAACCTAGTCCTCATCATTACTGGATTTGTCACTGCTATCATCATTAGAACTACTGTCAGAATCAGACCTACTGTCACTTTCATTGTCCTCAAATACTTGGCTAAGTAGTTGATCCTTGTTTCCAGTATAAGACCACAAAGAAAAACACCAAACTCCTTATGTTCTCTTAAAAATTTGACATCCATTTTGACATTTGGACATCCTGCATCCTGAGCAACTGTAACACAATTAGTTTCATCACTTCACTTTATTATAGTAAGTTCCTCCTCTCCTTTTATGGGATAAACATTGCTACCCACACGATAAGTCAACATCTCAATAGAATTAGAAATTACACCTGTCTTACTACTATCATTTACATTACTGTTACCTGTGATTACAGCACATTTATGTACAAATGGCTCTTCATCACTACCTGCTCAAGTGTGAGCCAATACTGGAGTGTTATCTAGTTTAAATGATTTGATGCAGAATTAAAATCATCTCATCCATTTCTTTTACTTGAATTTCTCCAACCATTTCCATGCCCATTCTGATTATTGTCCACTCAAACATTCCTTGAATTTCTACTGTAATTAGTCCTGTTCATCCTATTTACCTGAAATTCTCTCCCTGGTTGATTACTGACATCAAAATTCCTTCTACGATCTATCACTGAGTGCTTAACCCTCTCCACTTTGTCATCATAATCCAAGAAATCACTAATATTACCCCTAGGGGCAGCTACAGGCAGTTCTCTAATTTTCTGAGGCAACTTAGTTTCCAAAGCCATAATTATCAATTCACTAAGATCTCTTTCCTTCCCAAAATTCACTCAAAATTCTCTGCTGCTTCTCTTTGGACCAATATTCATCTAAAAATGCTTTCACAAAGCTTTGCCATGAAGTACAGCTATGAGCCACCTGAGCTGTCCATCCATAAGCATCCTCTTTCAAAAAACCTCTCACAAATGACATTTTCTTTTCGTCATTCAATGTTTCAGGCAAATCATTAAATTCTCTAATGAAATCCAGTGGATGAACTTCCCCATATGGTCCAACATTATTAAATTTCTTACAACTAACAAATAAAGGACTGTTTGGGACACTACATAGTCTGTGCTTTAGATTTTGTACATCTTCCATCTTTTTCTCTTTCAGCCAATTTTTAAATTACATTTTTATTTACTTTTACAGTTTTTCTTCTACCACTACTGTAAATTAGGTTTCTACCTCTGTTTCTAAATCATTTTTAATTTGACCGATTTGATTCTCAAATTTAACCCTGTTTTGAGCACAAAATTTCCTGGCAGCTTTGGCTTCATTTTTACACTGTTTTACAGCAGTCTCCACCTTCCTCCTACAGTCATCATAAAGTTTCTTTCTCTCTTCTACATATTTACTACTCATTAATCTTAATTTCTCATTAGTGTTATGTACTACTTTCTCTATCCTTCCATCACAATCTTTAGCTACTGCCTCGGCCCTGTTATTTAATTCTGAAAAATTAAGAGCTGACTACCTGAGTCTCCTTTTCAATTTCTTTCTTCTTAACATCACTTCCAAATTTCCATCTGCCATAAACTTTTGCTCTTGCTGACTTTTACTACTAGGTTCCTCCTCCTTAACCTTAATGATCCCATCCACTTCAGTACTGTTTTCATCCATTTTGCTCACATCACCATGCAAAGTATATGACACTTTTATCATTGCATCTACAATAGGTCTTTCATCCCCATTATTCAAAGTTACATTCATGCCTGATTTATAACCGCTATAATCTACAGAACCAGTCCCCATTAAGTCTATCTGTTCATTTAAAAACTTAACCTCCACAGCATCATAATCAATTTTCACATCACTTCCCTGTTGTCCATTCTTGTCTATAACCCTGTCTTGTTTGTTAAGGCCACTCATTATGTATCACTTAATATAAAATGGCTTTTGTTATGAATTAACTTATCTTATTCACTCTCCTGATGCTACTCTGCTGCTGCTGCTGTGGTTGTTATTCCAATTTGTCATCTGAATGGCTGCTGTAAGTTGTAGTGCTCTTGGTGAGGTGTCTTGTTTATCCCAGTCAGCTGCATCAACCTGCATGCTGATTGGCTGCACCTGTGCTTAGTGCCTGCTTCCATAGAAACCACTTGCTGATTGGCTGCTGTCCTACTGTGGCCATGAAACCCTAGCACTGGTTGGCTGTTGCATCTCCTTCATTGATACTCTACTGTAAACTACTCTTGAGTTCACTGTCAGAGTTTGCAAGTCCTAGTTTGTAGTGCCCACATGCAATAGTCTCACCATATGTGATATTTTCCTGCTTTATTTCCTCACTGCTGGTCCTCAGTGTCAATGTACTGTGCTGCTATACTGACTGAAAAATGGGGGGGGGGGGGGGGTGGAAGTCAAACACTAACTACTTTAAATGATGTAGCCGACAGGTGCACATTTGTGTTTCACTGTTCTTTTTTCAACCCCCCTCACCCATATGCAGTTATATGCTCAGTGTGCTTTGTTTTAACTTTTGATAAGCCTCATTAATAGTTTGCAGGCAAACATCTTGGTTTTGTACTGCATGGAGTAAATTACAAATTACAGTGTATTGTGTTGCTTACAAGCATATACCATCCTCTTTGCTTGCTTTGTAATTGGTCAACCTAATTCATTACTTGTAATAATTTTATGTTGCATGAAGTCTTAAATGGAGTAATTTTTTAAAAATATTTTTTAAGATAGGTCTTAAATTTATAGAATTCTCTTGTGTTTTTTATTTCTTTTGGCAGTTTATTATTTATATTGACTCTTTGCCAAAACATATTGGTTAGTGTATTTGCTCTGTTCCTTCTATTCAGGTGTCTGGTGATGGTCATGTATGGAGCTCATTGTTGCATAATGCTCAATATTTTTTTTCTATGGAAACTGCAGTTCACAATATGTGTTCACTTGGAACTGTCAGAATACCAAATTTTTTTAATAGCTCAATGCATTGTGCCCTTTTAGTCTCTTGATCATTATTCTGATGGCTCACTGTTGCAGTTTGACCACATTTTCCACATTCTGAGCATTTACACCACAGAATATTATGCTATAACTGATGATGGAATGTATGTGTGCATAGTATGTGGCTTTTAGGCATGAGCTATAACACACTGTGCTTAATTTTTGTGAGGCATAGTAGCATGCTGTGCTAATTATTTATCCTGGTACCTTGATATCTTTATTTAATTTTAATTGTTGATCAACATACATAACTAAAAATTTCGTGCCAGCTACACATTCTATGGTTTCATTATGTACGTCAAGTTTTGTTATATTAAGTTTTCTTAAATGTGTAGAAGTTCATGTTATTAGTCTTTTTTACATCGAGAGTTATTTCATTGTTATTTGACAAGTTGTGGACTGCCATAAGCGCCATTTTGGCTTTTATTTCTAATGTTTCTGGTGTCCTATCTATAATAATTATACTGCTGTCATCAGAAAATTGTGTACTTTCTGCTTGTGTGACCCATGGTGGGAAGTCATTAATGTAAATGAGAAACAATGTTCGGCCTAATACACTTTCTTGAGGGACTCCAGTGTTCAAATATTATTAATATGGAATCTGAAACATGTTTCACCATATAATTAGAACCACTTGAAATTTTGGCTATCTCTACCCTCTGCACTCTGTATGCTAGTTAAGATCTAAACAATTTACTTACTACACTTGTCATTCCTAGTTCTGCAAGTTTACCTAGAACTATTTTATGACAAACTGTGAAAAATGCTTTATTGAGGTCTAGAACAATGCCCACTACTTGTTCTTCCTTATCTCAGGCTTCTAAACTACTTTTGTAAATTTGGCCACAGCAACTTTGGTCCCTTTCCAAACCGAAGGTAAATTGTTCTTTGCACAGAACTTGGTACTTGTTTAAATAATTCATGAGTCTGTTTTTAATGACAGTTTTGTATTTTCGAGAAGTAAGACAGTAATGAAACTGGTCCGTAATTCTCTGCTTAGGTTCTGCATTACCCTTTTTATCCGTGTTAAGAACTTTTGCATGCTTTAGCTAATCAGGGAAGCAACCTGGAGAAAATGACTCATTTATAATATCTGTTAGGAGTCATAATTCTGTTGGTGCAGTCTTTTGGTAGAGACATTGGAACTTCATCTGGACCTATGGACATTTTACTCTTACATGTATATACAATCCTACTGATTTCCTCCCCATTGGTGGGTAACAGCAACACTGTGTAAGGTACAAGCTAGTTATTTGTAGATGAATGTTATATTTTTAGAAGCTATTCTTGTAGTTAGGTTGCTACATAACCAAAGTAGTTGCTTAAAGTTGGCCAGGTCCTTAGAATTATCTATTAAACCATCTTTATTTCTAATTTTTATGATTTACTATACTGCATATTGCTTTGTTTAAATTGTTTGAGTTCTGTATGGTCTTATCACTTTGGAATCTTTTTGCTTCCTGCAGCAGTTTTCTTTACATCCTTTTGTATCTGAGAAAGACCTGTAAGAAGGCTGGGTCACCCTTATTATCTTTAATAGAGCTTGGATATTTCAGATTTACAGGGGATTTTCTGACTCCTTTTGCTACCCAGTTCTTTGTACTAGGTTCTCCAACAAATCTTAATTTGAATATTTTCATGAATTTGCTGAATTTCTCATTTACATGTGTTTCTGAATAAACGTCTGACAATGTATGGCTGTCATTTGCATTGCCAATTGTACCCTTTTCATTTCAAAAACACAATTCTGAAGCTAAGCACTTATGTTTGTTTCTTTGTAGATATTTTGGGTTCTGCAATTTGGCCAAAATGATTTGATACCCCAAGGTTTTCAACAGCTACTTTACAACATTTATGGCTGATATCTGTTAGAACATGGTCAATAATTGATGGTGAGTGAGTGGTTATCCTTGTAGCATTTGTTACCTATTGTGAGATACCATAACTATACAGGATAGTCAAGAATCTGTTGCTGATTTCATCCACTGTCATCATATTGATATTCATTTCTCCGCAAATAATGTCCTTCAGAATTACATATCTTCTACAGTACTTGTGTTAATTAAAAAAAAAGATTTCAGAGTCATCATAATCACAGTAAAAGGAGGGTTTTAAGTATGTTTCACTGTTTTAACTCTACTACTGAGAATTCTAAATGTTTTCCTTCACTCAAAGACATCATGTTACTTCTAACTATGAAGTCCTCTTTCAACATAAATATGTGGACCTCCATTCCTGTTTAATGTTCTGCTGTAGTAACAATTCATAAGAACATAAATGTATGTACTCAATTATAGTAACAAAATAATTCATATGAATGTAAACATATGTACTCAATTTTAGGCCTTAGCACCAGTGTTAAGTAATGCAGACAACCAAGCTAATTATGGTTTCCAGTTCAGTTTCTGATTGTTGCACTTTGTTTCTTATTGGTTCAAATGGCTCTGAGCACTATGGGACTTAACTTCTGTGGTCATCAGTCCCCTAGAACTCAGAACTACTTAAACGTAACTAACCTAGGGACATCACAAACATCCATGCCCGAGGCAGGATTCGAACCTGCGACCGCAGCAGTCATGCGGTTCCAGACTGGAGCACCTAGAACCGCTCGGCCACTCTGCCCGGCGTTTCTTATTGACTGAATATTCTTGTGAAATAGTGTTAAATAATTAAAGTTACTTATCTGGGGTGCTTCTTCTTCCTTCCTTCTGTTAAAAAAGGTACTGATCTCCTTGTACTCCTACTGCTACATGTTAGTTCTCCTACAGTTGCTGCTACTGTTACTAATGTTAGTGATACTGTAGCTGTTGATTCCTGTCCTGCTTGTGGTAATGATGCTGGTCCCATCCCCATTGTTCTTCTCCTTTTTTCCACTTCACTGGATCAGCCATTGCAATGAATTTTGCATTCCTTGTTATTAGTACTGTAGTTGTAGTTACTGATGCTGACAGTAATTCCTCTTCTGCCAGTGTTATTAAGGCTGCTTCACTTGCAGCTCTTGCTTCTGTGGCATCCACGCTACATGTATGAGGACAGGCTTATCTTCACTAGCCAGTTGTTGGTTGTATCCTTCAGTGGAGCCTCTTCAGTCTGAATGTTCCCAGTGGAAATGGCTTGTTTATTTCACTGTTTCTGTAAATAGTTTTCAATAACTCCACGAGTGTTTTACATTAATAGGATTTGCCCTTCTTTCTAAGTGAATTCCATGTTTCATGAATCACTTTCTTTCCAAATCAATGGTATCAAAAAAAAAAAACTTCGATCTGCAGGTTTGTGGTAAACCCTATTGGCTGTCTGGATTTTCTTGTTTAATCAACCCAAGACCATCCAGTTAGATCATGCCTGTGAATTAAGCCTATTACAACAACTTCTTTATCTTTTATTCTGTTTAAGACTGTCTTCAGTATGTGAGTACCTCCAACAAGCTCATTTTCGTATACGTAATTTGCACCACTGAATACTACTGTGCACTGATTTTGCAATGCCTGATATCTGTAATTACAGTCTTTTAATATTTCTTTCACACAAGCACTTGGTTTGACAAAACCTGTATCTTCGAGTTCTTCCTGATATCGCAGTCTTTCAGCTAATCCTCTTCCATTACTATCCACATAGAAGCCAACATCCATTGCTTTATTATCCACAATGCCTAGCCTTAAATTACCTCCATTAATACGCATTTCACTTCTAATTGGTCTTTCGGGATACTATCAGCACACTTTCATATCTCTTCACACAAGTGAAGTTTTTGTTTACATCACACTTAAATGGAATTAAGTGTTCTTTTATACGATCATGAGTTGGAAAATTGGGTTTTCTATCATTCACTGCATTACTATTTATTATACTGGAACATTCACTATTTTTCACTAAACAAATAATGTTGTTTCATGTGTTAAAGCACTCTAGTCTCGCGAACTTTTATGGTTTAAATAGTTTTTTGTGTTCCTGGTAGCGGTACTGCGTTGGTTATATATTTTAGACTCTGTCTCTTCACAACTTTTGGATACACATTGCACCATGTAATTCAACATTTAAGCATATGCTGTAATGGCAGCAAGTTCCTGCAACAGCACATCTGTCAAATTTACTTCCAAATTGTTCCAACATTTTATAACTTCAGTTCCCGTTGTCATCTTATGTCCAGTTTCTCACAGCGGGCAGATTTCTTATACATCACTTTATGTACAGTATTTATGAATAAATAAATTTACACAGAAACACATTTTGCAGCTTGTTTTTCACAGTGGCCAATGGGAGCATTTCTATTTCTTCCATCCGCAGTAACTGATCTTGCGATGTAGATTAGATTAGATTCAGTTTTTGTTCCGTAGACCCAAAAAATGAGATGATTCTTGTGCATGTGGAACATGTCAGAAAGTATAACATAAAACATTTGAATATAATAATACTAATAATTTTATTGTCTTTAAGCCATTACAGCAATAGACAAAGTCATACACATAATACAATACAGTACAGTACATGCTATAAAAGAACAGAATTGTTAAGAACTTTACAGTTTAATATCACAGGTCATGAAATCCTTTATATTGTAGAATGGGTTTACAACTAACCAGTCATAAAGTGTTTGTTTGTATTGTTGCTCTGGTAAATTTTGTATAGCTTGTGGAAGTTTGTTAAATAATTTGTGGCCCATAAGTTCATAACTGTTAACTGATTTTGACAGTCTGTGGTAGGGCGTATAGATAGAGCTGTTTGTCCTAGTGCTGTAACAATGTATATTTGCCATGTGTTTTACTTTAGGTAAGTTCTTTTTTGTGAAGATTAAAACATAATAAATATATAGGTTTATTACTGTCATGATTTTTTGTTGAGTAAACAAAGGTTTACAATGAGCCTTGTATGGTGAGCCTGTAATTATCCTAATAGCATTCTTTTGCAGCAATAGTATATCATGCACACAAGTGGAGTTTCCCCATAAAATAATGCCATAGGATATGATGCTTTGGGAAAATGAGTAGTAAGATACTCTAACATAATTTTTAGGTACACAGTGCATTAATCGCCTTAACAAATAGATTACCCTAGACAATTTACCACTAATTACTTAATATGTGGATTCCAAGAAAGTTTATCATCCAAATATACCCCCAAAAATTTAACACAACTAGGATCATCTGATGGAAACTTGTCTTTTAAACTAAATACCATCTGCTGGGTTTTGCTTTCATTAAGCAAGAACCCATTTGCTTTAAACCAGAGTGAAGCTTGCTCAATTGTCTCTGTAACATATGTTTTAAGGCTATTAAGATCATTACTGCTGTTCAGAAACGTTGTATCATCAGCACAGAGTACCGTTCTGGATTTAATAAATGATGGCAGGTCATTTATCATTATTAGGAAAAGGAAAGGGCCCAGCACGGATCCCTGCGGAACACCTACCTTAACTTGTTCTATACTGGACATTTCTTTCCCAACACAGACAGCTTGCGTACGGTTTTGTAAATATCATCTTAATAGCTTAAGGCTGTTACCTTTAACACCATAAAAGTCCATTTTTTCGAGTAGTAGTGTATGTTCTACACAGTCAAAAGCTTTGCATAGGTCACAAAAAGTCACTTGAGCAAAGCATTTATCTTCAAATACTTGATGGATGTATTTAACAATATTGTCTATGGCATCAATGGTTGACAGGTTTTTCCTAAAGCCATACCATCCTATGTTATCAAAGTAAACAGATAATTGTTGGTAAATTATGCATTCTAGAACTTTTGAAAAAACTGGGACTATGGATATTGGCCTGTAACTTGAGACAGAATTTTTATCTCCTTTTTTATGTACTGGAGCTACCCTAGACAGATTAAGCTCATTGGGGAAAAAACCCTCAAGTATACACTTGTTTATACAATATGTTAGGGGGTACGCTATACAGTCTATTACTTTCTTCAGCATGTTACAAGACAGGTCATATATGTCTACACTGTCTGATGATTTTAACTGCTTCACTATTCTTAACACAAAACCAGGTGAGACCTCAGAAAAATTGAAGGTACTTGTGTTTGTTGATGACCTCACAATATTTTTTGACAGTAACTGTGATGAGCTGATTTCAAGTTTAATTATAGCACTTCCTACTTCCTCAACTGATTTAATAAAAAAGTCATTAAATTCCTGGGGAGAGATACTAATTTTGTCACTTCTTTTATGTTTGGCGACACTATTTATTTGAGTCCATGCTGCTTTGCACTTATTGGTGGATTTCTCAATACTCCTGAGATTGTGTGATTGTTTGGCTTCCACAAGTGCTTTTTTGTACTCATTCCTAGATCTAACATAGGCTAATTTAGCATGGTTGGTTTTCAGACTTTTATAAATATTGTACAACAACATAACTTGATTTTTCATAGTAGACAGCTGTTTTGTATACCATGTATTTTGTCTATTTTGAACTTTTGCTTTTAGGATTCTGTCAGTTACTTTGCATTTCCTTATTGGTATGCAGTCATTAAAGTGTCCCAAAAATGCTTTGAAAAACCTATCAAATAGTACCTTTGCTGGCAGATAATTGCTTAGAGTATAATGTGTCTCATCATAACACAGGCCAAACCAATCTCTGTTAGAAAGGGACGTATGAAACCTGTCAATTTTCTCATCTGTGACCGGTCTAGTGACCACAACTTCTGGGACAAGCCTATTTACATTACTCTTATCAAGAGGGAACCTACTTGTATAATTTAAAGATACTGAATCATGATCAGAATATGGAAATACAGTCACAAAACATGATTCTTCTGTTGTTTTAAAATTTACAAAAATATTGTCAAGACATGCATGTTCTCTTGTAGGCTTGTTATTGACTGAATGTAAGTTGCACTGTCTTAGTAGGTTTTGAAGTTCAGTGACAGTACGTTTTTGTGTTGTGACATCAAATTCAGCATTCACATCTCCACCTATCACAATATCATGATGAATCCATCTAGTATCTGTAAGTACATGTAACAGCAGGTCCAGTTTTTCTAAAAATACATTGGCTATACCCTTAGGTGACCTGTACAGGGAAATTACAACTAACTTAAAACTGTCTATTACTATAGCAGCAGCTTCAAAGTTCTGTTCATCACACAGAAAATCTAGATCTAATCTATTGACTGTAGCACTAAGTTACTTGTTAACATATATTGCCACACCACCTCTTAAATGCAATTTTCTGCAGTAGCTACTGGCTAGATTATAATTATCAAATTTAATAAATGTAAGTTCACTCTCACTAGCCCAGTGTTCACTTAAACAAAAGATATCAAACTTATTTTCTAATCCAAAGTCATTGACAGTAAATTCTTTATCCTTTACTCCTCCAATGTTAAGATAACAGATTATAAAATCAAACCTGTCTTTCTTTACAGATGCACTATTGTGCTGAGAGGCTATTAAATCTCTGGCACTATTTATCTTATGGGCTTCTTCCCCTTGCTGCCTTCTACTAAAAAATCATTTAGATGTAATGGAGGTACAGTTTTCTGTTTGCCCGCTACACTTGATACTGCTTCTACTCTTGGAGGTCTCTTGGCTTCTTCTTGTTCATGGCATGCTCTAAGTGGCTGGGTTCCCACTGTAGGTAGTTCAAATGTTGCAGAATGGACAGCTGGATCACCTGTTGGTACACTTGCTGCTGAATATGCTGCCAATTTTGCTGTTTCTGTTATCTTAGTTCCTGAATGAGGTGTTCTACCTGTTGTAACTGTAGTTACAGCTTCTTCTCTCCCAGCACATTCTTTTGTAATCAGTGATACCTGATGTTGTGTTACTGCTGCAACTGGAGTACATGGTAGGGAAGATACTTTGCAGGCGTCCCTTACCAGTGGTAGTGGAATAGGATCACTTTTCTTCCATCTAGGAGAAACACTATCCACTACCATTTTGATCTTTTGACTGAGCAGCAATTTGCCCCATTTATTTAAATGCATACCATGTGTTGTGAAGTGGTGTCTTTCAAGATTGTCAATACTGAGGAAAAAAGCATTTGAAGTGGTCTTGCAGATCTTTTTATACACCCTGTTTGCTTTTTGGATTTCTCTGTTCACACAAGAAGATTCAGTAAGGTCATGTCTGTGTGGTATGCCTACAACAATAACTTTTTGATCCTCTTTTGTACATAGCGCATCTCTTAGCACTCTGTTTGCTACTATTAGCTCATTCTTATATACATCGTTTGCGCCGCCCAATATTACAATGCATTCACTTTGTGTCACGTGATTATTGTTTTTATAGTCTTTCAAAACTTCTTTTAGGCCTGCTCCAGGTTTCACAACACTTGTAACATTGAGATCCTGCTGGAAACGAAGAATTCCTGCAATTCCTCTTCCGTGGCTGTCAGCAAGCAAAACTGTAGGCCTACTAAAGTTTTTAGGAGTCACTTTGTTTGCAACATCGAACAGTTACGTTTTACTGACTTATTACGCTTTGTAAATTTCCTGCCCGCCGATTCCGATTCGTAGTCTTGGTGTGGGTTGCTTGTTTCAACATTTTTAAGTTCACAATCCGTAATAAGATGTTGAAATCGATTTCTTAACGGAACTTTTAACTCACTGGAAGCAAATTTAGGTTTTGCACATTTCTTTGGTTCACTGTACTCCTGAAGTTGACCGAGTTCTGTATGTGATGGGTAAGATAGACTTTTAATAATGTTTTCCAACAACAGAGCATGTTCTCTTGTGGCTTTCAGTTCTTTCTGCAATGATTCGAGTACTATGATTTCACGATTTGCGCGGCACATTTCACTCGCTGCCAGACGTTCCACACGTACACGAAATGTTTTCTTGATTTATTTTCGCGAAGCACTGCGAATGATACCAAATATGCAACACTGAACAAATTCTAATGCCACTTGATACGACTTTGTCGCATAACTTGCACCTTATTGACGCTAAATACTCGTAATTTATGGACCGATTTACTACCACATCTACATGCGTCGCCATCTTGTCTATCACCTTGTATGGTGATCATTTGTCAGGAGATTGTTGAAATAGGTGAATACAATGCAGTAAACTGGAACAGCTAATATTCATTGAATTAACACGCTGTTAGAATGAAACATTGTTATGCAACATTAATAAATTTATCATACACAAAGTATCTAATCTTGACTGTTGTGACCAAGTGCTGTCAAAACTCAAATCTAACAGACATTTTGATTTAAGCTGGCTTAACAGTCTCTGTTAAGACATTCATCTACACAGTAGAAGGATTTGCCCATCGAAAAGTCTTTCAAACTCTGTTTAAACTGTGTTTTATCTGAAACCAAGCTTTTAATGGTTACTGGCAATTTATTGAAAATGTGTATTCCTGAATATTGGACCCCTTTTTGGACCGAGGTAAGTGACTTAGGTCTTATGTAGATTGTTCTCATTCCTAGTATTGATGTTATATATTGAGCTATTGGTTGGAAATAGAGATATGTTACTCGCAACAAATATCATTAAGGTAACTTGCCAGTGAACGGCTGGAAAAACAGTAAGAATTTTCATAAAGTTTATGAGGGTCTAACTACATAATGTGAACACTGAACACAAAGAAATTTTAGGACAGTGAAAGTGTTTTAAGGATGAAGATTTTGGCATAAGAATAATCAGAATTGCTTTGATATAAACTTTATTATATAAACATTTATTTTGGTCAGTAATTTAAAATTTTTCCTGCCAGTCTATGTTTGATGTCTATCGACTTATTAACTACTTTCCTTACATGCTTAAAACTTTGTGCACACATTTTGTTATCTAAAAAGTAGATTACAATCAAATGATTTCACTCAATAGTTTTTATACTATAAATACATGAATTAGACAATCAAAATCAAGGTAATTTTTTAATAATTAATAAGGGTATATTTTTGCTCCTGGTGGCAGTATGCTGGCGTCGGTAATCCACTTTTATCCATATGGTAGCCTGAAATATCACAAAAAACTTCAGACCTCTAGCTCAAATAGCTTTTTTTTTTTGCATAAAATAAACATGTCACAAAATTTGTGTGTTCTTCCTCTTCTCTCTTCCTTTTCTTGCTCCTATTTGCTATTTTGGCTTTTTTAGTTGCCTCAAGAACCAATTTTTCGCCTTTGGCCATTCTCAAGGAATCAAATGCCATCAGTGCTTGTCTCATACTGAAACAACTCTAAATAATCACATCTGCTAACTGTCCCTTCATTAAATCATATAACTGCATCTAATGCACCTAATCTCATGGTACTGAAACCAACAAACACAGTTTTAGGAATGCGTTCCCATACCACATCCTGGTTGAAACATTCATTAACAATTTGTGTCTTTCCATGCATGCACCATGCCAATAGTTTGGTGTTACTTAGGTACCTGTATATGGGCTTAATTGCTTCCAATACCTCAAATGGCAGGGAGTGTTGGTGTGGATAAGTCTCACCATTTGCTATTGCTTTTTGTATCCACACCATGTGTCTACACCGCTGTCGCAGAGAGCATGCTGTGGGTGGTTATCCATAGAAGCTTTATGGAAAAAGGTAGCCCATACTGCTTTCTTCATAGCACCAATATTGTATCTATTCCTGCTTATGGCTAAACCGTAATACAACTGCAGTTTGTCCACCTCGTTCTTAGTAAGATGACCCTGACCACCAATTGGTTTGCCATCACTGAGCTTTTTCCCCTTCATATTTTTTATTAGCTTACGTAAATGTGTGCTCATCCTCTCTTGGACATGACCAACACACACTAACTTATCTATTTTTACAGTTCTTCCATAAGGCGTATTTTCCAATACATTTGCACACCTTTGGAGTCTATCTCAAAGGTACTTCACATAACATACACCATAATTCTCTTCTGACCTTTGAAATATTCTGAGAACGGCCTCTGATTCCATTTCACCACTGTACCCAAAAAAATTCTGAACACAAACATGCTCCTGGTTATTTCCTTTGCAATCATGGTGGTGCTTTGTCATATATTCTATGTCAATCACCTTCCCATTTTCTAGGGTTGTTGTGATGACACCATCATTCAGTGGTAGGTGACCACGCTTCTGCCATGTCTCATCAAAGGCTGCAACTATATCAGTGTCACTTTCGTTGCATAACACAGTTTCTTCTACTGCTTTCTTCATTGACACAGCACTCACTTGATCAAAACTTTCAAGAAGTATCTGTGTGTACTTCTCAAATCTTGTAGGTGGGGGCAAATTCATGATAGCACAAAATGTATGAGCTGCCTTTCTACCCTTCCCAATACACCTCATTCCATATGCAAGTCTAATATTTGTGTTATAAACTCTTCCTTTTCAGAATCCAGAAGAATACGTAGTTTTAGTTACTCCACAGACATCACAAAACACTTGTAACTTACTAGCCACACTTTTCCTGCCTTAAAAATCTTCAACGATTTCAATACCACCTTTCCCACAAAGCGCACACACAGCAGCATTCTTTAGAAGCGAACATAAATCACTCAGTTCAGCAGTTATGGAAACATATTATGTTACAGTGTTTTGATCATATTTTATAGAAATGTCACTCTGGGTACTCAAATATTTTAGCTTCTGTCTTGAGGCACTTTGATGGCGTCGACATAACATCCAGTTAGTTTGTGGATGTAATTACACAGTCTCTACTTTCCAACAAAGTAAACCGATTACCACAGAACTTAGGTTTTCCTGTTCCTACAAACTTTTTTGAAGACATTATCGGTACTACTTCCAAGAATGACACAGCACCAAGAACAAAGCAACGTACCACAGATATACAAAGGAACACAAAAGAGCATCGGAAAGCGTGTGTGCTAACAGGGCTGCAAACTCAAAGAACGATTACACAGCGTATCTTTCGAAGTGGCAAAATAATAATGAAGCCATTTGACATCCGACAGCAGCGGAAACACGGTCGTTGCCGCATACCGACATGTATTTAAATTTGTTTTTGAAGATGCTTCTGATGCCCATATCGATTCATTTAAATACCATTTTGTTCACAAAACTCTAAATATTGCTTTAAGACGGAAAAATATTCAAATTTTGAGGCAGATTCACCAGCAAGTGACCTTATGGAATAAATATATTGAGAAGCAGTGGTTAGAAAACAGAGTTCCTTGAATAGATTTCTACATGATGATGTTGAATTTACATCACAAACGATTCGTATCGCACGCTTTTGCACCCTAAAAACTTTTGCTCAGTTTGATGAGTTTCCCCAGAATATGATCCCATATGACATAATAGAATGAAAGTAAGCAAAATATGCATATTTTTTATATTTATATCTCCTACACATGATATCATTCTCACTGCAAATACAGACTCGTTTAAGCACTTAAGCAATTCTGCATTTACGTATTATCGAGTTGTAACCCCAGAAATTTAGCACTGTCAACCTCTTCGATCTGCATGTTTTCATATATCATACACATGCTTGAAGGAAATCTCTTACACGTTCTGAACTGCATATAGCGGTTTTTCTCAAAGTTTAATGACAGTGAATTAGCTTTAAACCACTTATTAATGTCAGTGAAAATTTAATTAGCAGCTATTTATAAATCTATTCTTGACTTCCTAGTTACTGTAACGTTTGTATCATCTGCAAACAAAACAAACTTAGCATCTGACCGTGTAACAGATGAGAGGTGATTAATGCACACAAGGGAAAGTAATGGACCCAAGATGGAACCTTGAGGAACACTACATCTAATTAATTCTCAGTCAGATGAAGACTGACTCCTTACTGCACAGGTATTTAGCAACGACATCCTTTGTATCCTGTTGGATAGATAAGACTCAAACCATTTCGCAGCATTGCCAGTGACACCATAATATTCTAATTTACTTATGAGAATGCTGTGGTTCACGCAGTCAAAGGCATTTGACAGGTGACAGAAAATGCCAGTAGCCGTAGACACTATACACATGGTCTCTTTTACATTATTTACCTCATTTACATAGGTTTCTCCCACTGGTTCTTTATAGTAAAGGGAAAATACTTCCTGTTACACTTAGCATTAAATCTAATGCACATTTATCACTTTTTATCGTTGCTTTAACTTAATTCACAGGCGCACAACTAATTCTGCTTTGAAGGGAAGAGATACAAACAAATCTGTGGCAGAGCCATTGGCACCCACATGCCACCCCACCCCCTCTGCCACCAATGCAAACCCATTTATGGCCCTTCCAGAATAACGTTCCTAGCCTCCAAAAACCCCAAACCCATGGTCTGGTTTAGGTTCATTGATGATATTTTCATGACTACGACTCAGGGCCCGGACACCCTATACTTATTCTTTCACAACCTCAACACCTTCCATCCCATCCACTTCAAATAGTTCTCTCCAGTGTGCTGTCTTCCTGGACGTTGACCTCCTCCTCTATGTTCGCTCCATATACACCTCTGTCCACATTAAATCCACCATCCACCAACAACACCTGCATTTCATTAGCTGCCATCCATTTTACACCAAAAAATCTCTCCTATGAAGTATTCCCACCCAGCAGTTATACCAGTATATCTGCAATGACAATAACTTCACTGCTCAGTATGGTGAAGGTCTCACACAGACAAGTACTATTCCCCAGAAGTCTGCAAACAGATTTCCTTTGACATATCATCATACACCCCCAATTCTCTCACCACCCCCCAGCAAGGGGAAGGTGAAGTAAGGTGACAAAGTGGGTAAGAGGATGATCACGGCATTTCTCCGACACATTCATACATAACAGCACATCTCCAAGCAGTCTATAATACTCAGGCGATGAGTTACGAGGTTCGACGAACGGGATTTTGGGAGTGATTGTTTCGCAAGCAGCTTTTTGGACTTAACAGTTCTTCCATAAACTATTCTCAAAATACAGCTCGTAATTTAAAGAATAATGTATGCTGTAGGTAGTTGACCTTAAACTAGACTAATTATAAAGAAGTTCAAAATCGAAATTGTGGTGTGCAGTAAGAAGTAGAATGGCAGGTTGGGTAGGATGACAAACAAGCAAATGGAGAAGCCATTTGTCGTTATTTAATAATTGATTTTGAAACTGAAATTTAGATGTAGGATTTTTCTAAGTCCTACTATATGGCTGTTCATCTACTAATGTTTTATGTTTTATAAACATAATGCCAAAATATTCTACCAGGGAAAGTGATAGGGGACACAGGATAAGGAAGCAGTGAATGCAGGTATTGCTGATGTAAGAGATAAATCCTCCAGTGTAAATGCAGCTGTGGGCTAAGGTACTAAAATTTTTTAAGGAAATGCCCCAAAAATAATACATCTTTAAAGTTATGGACAAAAATTTTATTTCTCTTAGGAGTAGCGTCGAAACATAGGCAAACTTAAAACCAAATTTACTGCCTTCAAATACAGGAGCTGAGACGATATGTAAAAGACAAAAGAGCATTTGGGATAACAAATAAAAAGTTTGGGAAACTGTGTTTTCACATGCCGGAAGACGCACTGAACCACAAGAGCTGGAAAAGACTTCATAATATATTTTCGAAACATCTGCAAACGGACTCTGAAAAAGCCAGAGGCAACATCAATACCTCGACTCATGTCTGTCAGTCGAGTTAATGTAGAGAAATTTTGTGAAACACTTAAAGAACTTAGATTGAAGTATCTGTTCAAGGAGCAGAATATCTACAACATAGGTTAAACAGGATTTTCCACAGTTTCAACCGAAACTCCAAAAGTGATCTTCCTTTTTTTTTTTTTTTTTTTAAATGGGCATTCCCTGGCACCACTGGAGTGGCGCATGAATCAGGATGGATGACTGCTTACAATTTCCTTTGGTTCCACTTTACCAGTCATGCTCACCCAAGGAAACAAAATCCAGTCGTAATTATAACGGACAATCGCACATCACATGTCACTCTCAGATCCATTGATTTTTGTATAAATAATGGGACATGCCTAATAGGACTTGCAGCTAATACAGGTTATAGGTTGCAGCCACTCGATGTGTCTTTATATGGTCCGCTGACGTCTACCTATTTTCAAGGCTGCAAATGTTCTTTATTGTCTAATCCAGGAGCTGTGGTACAATCTGGAGATAGCCAGGATATTTGACAAAGCATAACTCAGGGTGAATACTATCCAGACTACTGTGAACGGGTTCAGACTACTGGCATTAAGCCTCTAGTTAGCTACACTTTTACAGTTGAAGACTTTCAAGCCTCATACACCATTGATAGTGTTGAAAACAATCAGCAGACTGCTCCTGCTGTTGGTCAGCAGCACATTTCCTCAACCCTTCAGCAGACTTCACAATGTAGACAACCCACCTCCACAGCCGACCATTTCCTCAACTGTTCCTCGACATCCCTCAAATTCCTTGACACTTCCTCCACAGCTACCCAATTGCTCAGCTCTTCCTTGGTTTCTGATGGCTGGCAACAAAACAGCCAGGAAACCAAGGAAGAAACTGCCTTCTTACCAGATCTCTGAAAGTTCTGTGAAACGAGTTCTTGAAGACAAGAACGAAGAAAAGACAGATTGAAAAAATATGAAAACAAACTTCGAAGAAATCCAAGTGTTCCGAAGTAAAGAAGAACTGAAAGTAAAGAAAACTAAAGACTACCAACTGGACTACTCATCATCTGTTGCCCACAAGAGACTCCTTGCATGGAGGACGAGAGCTCTGGTACTGAAATAATATTAGAAGATGAACAAGACTGCATTATTTGTGGAGAACGTGCGAAAGAAGAATTGTGGTATCAGTGCTTCATTTGCAAATCTTGGACACATTCTGCTTGTTTTGGTTGGGATGGTGTTGAAACGAAAGACATACCCTGGAAACTGCGAGTTTTATATATAAAGTTTGCCTACCTAATTAATATTATTCGAAACTTTTGATGTGACTGAGTTTTATATATAAAATATATTGCCTACCTAATTAATATTATTCGAAACTTTTGTAGTGACTGATGTTTCACAACAGAATTTCATTACGAGAAATCTTTTATCTCACATTTAGTGTTTCATCTTTGACTTTCATACTTCATTCCACAGGTTAGTAAATGAATCTCTTTCTCTGAACTTAAAAAAAAAAAAAATTCTCTGTCAATCTAAGCTTTTACGTATTCATCATCTTGCCCATCACCATTCTTCATCTTATCCCTTAGGATAAAAAAATTATTTTTCATGAAGAAGAGATAACAGCGTTTAAATATTATTTTATTGAACATAAAAGATCAGAATAACTGTACATTTAAATTCAAGGTTTTTAAACAATTTACTAAATTGTGGGAAAAATTCTGAAGCTTAAGTTCATCATCTTACTACACCTTCCTCTACACAGGAGCAACCCATTCATCACCCAGCCCATGGACTGGAACAACTGAACTACGTTATTCATCAGGGCTTTGATTATCTATTATCAAGGTCCATCATGAGGGATATCCTATCCAAGTTCCAACCCATGCCTCCTAAAGTGGTAACCCATTGCCCACCAAACATCCTAGTCCATCCCTATAGCACTCACAGTCACAAACCCTTGCCACTGGAATCACTTTCTTGTGGAATACCCAGGTGCAAGACCTGCCCAATACATCCACCCAGCACTTCCTATTCCAGTCCTCCCACAGGTTTCTCCTACCACATCAGAGGATGTGATACTTTGGAAGCTGCCTTGTTAAATACAAGCTCTGCTGGAATCATTACACGGCTTTTTATACTGGTGTAATTACCAACTAGCTGCCCACTGGGATAAATGGTCACCATCAAATGGACCAAAGGCAAAGTGGCCCACCCTGTGGCACAATATGCTGAACATAACATGCTTGATTTCAGTGGCTGCTTCACAACCTGGATAATCTCCTCCAACACCAGCTTTTATGAACTGCACAGATGGGAATTATCCTTACAACACATTCCTTACTTCCAAAATTATCCCAGTCTCAATTTACAGTATCCTACAGTACCAAAAGTCCCCCAACCAATAGTTTCTGCCCTGTGTGCTATGACCTCCTCCCCATTGACAATCCCTCACCCTCATTGTATGTCAATCATTACCAATGTACCTGCTAGTGTTTTACCCCTTAGCCAATCCTCTTCTTTTTGGATACTCGTCCCCCCCCCCTTCCCAGCACATCATTGCACCTCGCAGCCTTGTCTTGCCACCACCTAATCCCTGCACGCTCCACCAGACAGCACTGACTTCTCTTCCCCAACCCTACTATCTGTCACCCATTCCCACCCTACTATAGATTCCTGCTTTTGTTGAACTCGACTGTTGCATTCTGGCTGGAGCAGCCAGAGATAACAATCATGTACACAGGTGTCCAAAATTAAAGCAAAAAAACACTATTTCCCCCTCATGTGTCTAATTCACGATATAACCATAAAAACTGTCAACAGATGTCTGTGTGATCATGTCTTGCCTGGAAGATGACAATGACGCCAACCAACGATGGCGCCAGGGCACCTATCAATCGGGAATATTGTTTGCTGGGTAGTCCACATCCACAATCGCTGTGTACAGTCACAGACAGTACACTATGGCCCAGAAAAGACGACCACCAGGCTCTCTGCGGAGAAGAGCCATGGGAAGAATGGAAGAAGGACACTCGCAAACTGTTAAGGCCCAATGGCTTAATATCAATCGTTCTGTTCTTTTCGGATATGACGACAGTTTATAGAGATCGAAACAGTATCCTGGAGACCAGGGCAGGACCCGTGTAACATCAGAAGGAGGGAACCTTTACTTGGTTATAAGAGCCTGACCTCGCAGCATCCACTGGACGTGTTGTAGCGAGGCAAACGATGTACAGAAGGCTTCAACAGAGTGGCCTCATTGTCGGAGATCTACTGTGTGTGTATCACTGACGCTTCTACACAGAGATGAATGTCTAGATTGGAGCCGTCAACATGCCACCTGGACAGTCGAAGAGTGGGTTAATTTTCTTTTCACAAATGAGTCTCAATTTGGTCTGGACAGTGATTCCCGAAGGATTCGCATCTGGAAGGAACATGGAACACGATTTCGGGACCCAACCATTGTTGAAAGAGATTGATATTGAGGATGATCCCTAATGTTGTGGCAGGGATTAGGTTGGCCATTAGAACATATCTTCATGAAATTCTGCAGTGAAATTGGTAAGGTTTAAGTGCTTCAGGTATCGTGACGAGCTCTTAGGATCTCATGTGTGATTGTTGTGAGGTGCTGTGGTCCCAGACGTCGTATTGCTGGACGACAAAGCTCGACTTCATAGAGCACATGTGGCTGATGTTCTCTTGGAAATGGAAGACGTTGCAGTGCCCTGCTCGCTCTCTCAAGTTGAATCCCATAGAGCAAGT